>NC_137584.1:56940423-57565423 GCF_963210335.1 Falco punctatus
CAGAAATAGCACAGTTAATCATATTCTGATGTCAGAATTTTTCAGAAGAGGTGATTTTAAGAGCCAGACTTTCGACACTGTGTACAAAGTGAAAATCCTTTCCTAGTTATAACTTTCCTTTTAAAAAGAGAGATCACACTAACGAGCTACCTATACACATCTCACCCTTGTATCACAGCTGCAGGAACGGTAGTTGCTTAATGCCAGAATGAACGTGGCTGCAATTACCTGTGGAATGAAAGCTGAACTATGGTTGACTGGTACAGCTCAGATTTCTACTCATCTTCAGGCCAAACCTGTTCAAGGCAAATTGATTTCAAATTTCAGAGTTTGTAGGTTTACAGGTCTTTCAAATATTATTTCAAACTGCCTGCCTGCTAATGCAGTGGTGATACAGCATGCCAGAACATACTCCACGTGCTGAAAGGTGGCAAGGGTGTTAAAAATATGGTGCTGTGTATGCAGAAGGCAAATTGGCTGGTAAGTCAGTGCCAATGACAAGGCTTTACCTTGCATTTAGCACATCGAGACCTTGCCTGGGCTTAGCAGTGCTGCAGCAGCTCCAGCATTCCAGTGGCAATGGTATGTTTTGCAGCTTATGATCACAAGAAATAGTTAAATTATCCTTTTGTCTTGGTGCCTTATGCAGTCATTTAAATCCGCTCCATTGAGCACAAACCCGAATTAGAGCAGTGGTGGTGCAAGTACACACACCTACACCAGAGCAGGGCAGTTAGAAAGTTTGCATCCGCTGAGTCATCTCAAGAAGCTGCCACCCCTTCCTCCCCAGGCGCTTGCTCCCAACCCCATGACTTTCCCACCACCACGCTGGCATGAGTATTTCTACAGCCCAAGGATCCAGGAATCTGTGCTGGATCCAGCTAAAAAAATAGGCCTTTGATGCTGGGGTGGGATTTATTTTTAAACCAGGTCAGTTCCCCCCACCGTTCCCATGCAGAGCTGTGCAGGCTCCGGCGTTCGCGTTCGCACAGAAAGCAGAGGCAGCAGCACTGCCGCAGACTGTCAGATCGCAGCCTGAGGGGCAGTGCCTTGTTCCAGCAAAAGGTGCGTCCAATAGTCGAATACCAATTACAGAAAAACCTGTCAAAACTGGAATTACATATGACGTTTCCCATAACAGCAGGGAAAATTACTGGAATCTCTCACCGCAGGCAGTAGTCATGTGGCCGATACCATCGCCCCTCACATCTCCAGACCTGCATTCCTGCAGGCTGGCATCACTGAACTTACATTCATGTGTAGAAAATCTTGTAAAACTCCCTTAGGAGAACAGGCATGCACGTGTGCACACACATACATGCAAATAAGTGCATGCTTTCCACCAGAGGAAGACGCCATACAAAACCTTTGAGAGCTGCAAAGCTCTGTAAGACTGTTGACAAAAGGTTGGAAAACAAACCTCAGTCACTTGTCCACTTTAGCCTTTGCATTCTGACTGACTGGTTGTGAATTTCTGCACTTTCAGAAGGAAGAAAGGCATAGTATTTTATGTTGCCAAAAACCAGTGCAATGCTCATACTTAACTGCCATTTCCCTGACCGCACCACGTATTTTATCCTCTCTGCATGAAACAGTAGTAGTACATTAGGTGTGTTAGTACAACACCTGTCTTCAGTAGGAGGGAATATAGGCTCTTGTGTTGCGTTGGGAAAAGGCTATAAATTAAGCTAATTTAACTACCAGCCAGCCAGTTTGAAGAAAATACCTGTTATATAAGTAAAAACAGAAACTAAGGAATAACCAGTGCATTATCATGTATACAGAATTTTTCAGCCATCAGTATTCATTTTATCCTGTACTAGTTAGTTTTCTCTTCTATGTTAATTCAGTTCTGTGTCTTTGTCAGATACAAAGCTATATGCAGACATATATGTTTCATCCTGATGGCAGCACAGATGATACTAGATGATACTAGTATAGATAGCAGTATACAATATCTCTGGGCCAGATCAGAAGCTGGAGGAAATTGGCCTCAATGTATCCCTGACAGTTTATACCAGCTGAGAATCAAGATTGTTATTTCTATGTGAAATGGAGTTTCAAAGACACATCAGAGCACTTTTATAAAATGGTTTAAGTTCCTTCAGCAAAGAATAGTCTTTATACTCACCAGCTCTCCAGTAGGTAGTTTCCTGCTTTTTCTTCCACTTATTCTACGCTGATCTTTTTCTCTTCAGTTTTTGTGATACAAAGTTGAATTTGACTTGCCGTGTTAAGATGGTTACTTAAGGCACTTACAAATAGATCTAAAAACTTATTTAGGCATCAGCAAGTAAGACACCTACCCAGAACTGTACTCTCTATAGCCTACACAGGATCATTATACACTCCAGATGATTATCAAGAGATGTCATACACTGAACCTGGAATTGTCTATACACCAAACCCCACTAAGTCCTAAGGAGTATCTGAAATACCCACCTCTCTAACCATAGAATTATAGAATGGTTTGGGTTGGAAAGGACCTCAAAGATCAGCTAGTTCCAACCCCCCTGCCATGGGCAGGGACACCTTCCACTAGACCAAGTTGCTCAAAGCCCCATCCAGCCTGGCCTGGAACACTTCTAGGGATGGGGCATCCATAACTTCTCTGGGAAACTTGTTCCAGTGCCTCACCACCCTCACAGTAAATAATTTCTGCCTTATATCTAATCTAAATCTACCCTTTTCCAGTTTGAAGCCATTCCCCCTTGTCCTATCACTACAGGCCCTTGTAAAAAGTCCCTCTCCTGCTTCTTGTAGGCCCCCTTTAGGTACTAGAAGCTCCTATAAGGTCTCCCCGGAGCCTTCTCTTCTCTAGGCTGAACAATACCAAGACTCTCAGCCTGTCTTCATAGGAGAGGTGCTCCAGCCCTCTTATCATTTTCATGGCCCTCCTCTGGACTTGTTCCAACAGATCCATGTCCTTTTTATGTTGGGGGCTCCAGAGCTGAATGCAGTACTCCAGGTGGGGTCTCATGAGAGCGGAGCAGAGGGGGAACACCACCTCCCTTGACCTAAATGTTCAGGATCTAACCAGGACTCACAGTCTCAAAACCTCCACAAGAAGGAGCCCTTACTTGTAGGTTTCTTAAATAACTCATTCTCTCAGGAAATAGACATATTTGGTGTGACACCTCCTCAGTTAGAGGTTTCAGACCTGCATCTCCCACCACTAAAGGAAGTGCTCTGGTCAGGGTAGCGAGGCTGGATGGCGCAGCTGGGATGGCTGTGTGTCCCCTGCACTGCTGGTGGAAGCGGGGCACTACACTAAGGGACACAGTCCCTGTGGGGCTGGGGGCACATTGCTCTATAGTTGAGAGGTAAGGCACACAACTGTGGGAGAGGGTCCAGGGGAATTTCCTCCTTCCTGAATCAGTGATTCCTCATTTTGTGAGGGACTCCCAGCCTGCCAGACGTGCCTATTCAATGGGGTACCTCAAGGCAGCAGGTCCTGGAGCCTGGCTCACTCTGCCTAGAGCACGGCTGCTCCAGAGCAGAAGTACAGGACTCTGTGCTATTTCCAGGTCTAACAGAAAGACAGGAACTCACACTATATTGGGTGCCTTCAGAACTGGGAAGCAGTCTGCACAGGAATGTTTCTGAAGCAAGATTTTCAATTTGAGCTTTCTCATTTGAGACCTATTCACTTTCCATAGGTAGATACCTTCATGTAACAGGAGACTGAACGGCTTGTTTTATGATCTAGATTAAAGAATTTTATTTGTCCATCACACATGATTTTACTACCTTTGGTACCACATTTCTAAAAAAAGATTCAGTGTTTTATTTTTTATTGGCCTGTGCTCGTTACATGAGAGAGCCATTTCTCAAATGCAATTAATGACTTGCCCAAATCCTTCTAATTTCTGGACTTATGCTAAAATGTTTTAAATTCTTTAAAGTACTAAGGTTCACCAAAGTACTTGAGCACATTTGAACCTTAAGCATACTCTCAAGGCAATCTCTTTTTAGACACACTCTTAAACAACACGGTTTAAGTGTATGTTAACAACTGGTTTGCTGACAAGAGGATATACTGCATCAGATCCCATCCTGATCTGGTTGATTCCAGTATAAAAGGAGATCATAAAAAGCAGTGACTATTGGATTAGGCTGTAACCTCGCTGCTTTGAGACTAATCTGGGAAAAAGTATGATGCGTTTAGTTCTATAGTAACTTCTTCCTTACATGTTAAAATACAAGGTATTTTATATTACGAAAAAGAATTTGTACCCTCAATTTCTTTAATGCAATTTCATTACTAAAAAGAAATAAAACCAACAACAATATACAGGGAAGCTTCTTTCACTTTGGAGGTCTAAAACCACTTAAAATAATTAATGATATTAATTTATGTCATCTTTGTCAAACATATATATTAGAACAAATTATTTGCCGTGGCCTGTTTGGAACAGAATGATTAATCTCAGGCATGCTGGCTGAGATCACTGACACAAGCTGCACTGACAGTACAGCACCATTTATGACTTGAGAACATTTAAAGGCTTCTGATAAATAAATGGGGTGTTAGATTAATTAATACTTGTGAAGAGCTTTGACTTCCTAAGATGAAATGTGTCAAAAGTGCACATGCTTATTTCTTATTATTTTGCACTAATGAAAGGCAAAGAAATTTACAGAATTGCAAACAAGTGGCTGTTAAGCAAGGGTTTTAATTAATGCAAAATAATGGGAATTTTCTGTACTATGTCTGGAAATATCTGCACATGCACCAAACATTTGGGTTTCTATGCACAGCTGTTGATCTCTGACTGGTGCTGGGCAAGCACTGCTCTGGAAGGCAAGCTCAGAGGGAAGGCTTCCTAGTGAGGAGGCTGCTGCCCTGGTATGTGATGCTAAACCTGGATCCTGCACCATGGACTCTGATGCTACCAGAGGCGTCATGGGCTTCTTAGGTCTACCCTCATTTCTCCTTAGCTACAGCCCAGTTTTCAGAGGAAGCGTAAGAGGTTCCAAGTCTGAATTAAAGAGACTGACCTTTGTATCTGAGTGTGCAGTTTTCACCGCAGGGTATGTGGATTTAAGGTATGGATTTTACAGTCATTTTATGTTTGTCTACGGCCAAGTCCAAAGAACTATTTTTGTCAGTCTTCTCAATGCATTAATAATGTCTGTTTTATTTTTGTAAAAGATTAGATTTTCTCTGGAGAACACAGTCACATGTTCTTTTTCCCTTTCCCACCCCCCCCACCCCCTCATTTCAAGGTTCAGACAGTAGGCTTCACCTTAGAGTGCCTGTTTTGTACACACAGATAAGATATACTAAAAAGATAACAGACCATCACATCATATCATCTAATCTTGTCATCATTCTTTGAATTCTACAGGATGAAGGTGAGAATGGCTGTAAAGCAGGCTGCCTGTGAACCCACAGTCCACCTCAGAACTGATAGTCTGTGCATCTGGATTCTGAGACAAATGTGGGGTGGTTTTTTTTTTCATTTTTAAAGTTTTTCTTAGACTATACCAGAGACATAGTACTCGATCTTCAATGCTGGCTCTCTTCGACCAACACCACAGAAGTTATGGAAACTTCCTGTCCTTGACAGCACATACCACTGATGTGGTCTCTGTTTCTTTACCATGATGTGTATGAGATACAATAGAGATTATAACCACTGATAGGAAGCAGACCTTGCTTTTGTTCACTGCTATTACGCTTGGTCTTCCAAGAACAGTGCAGGTTATTATGCTGCATTTAAACTTGAAGAGGTATTTTTTCTAGAATTTAGGAAGGTAACAGGTGGCCAGTGCAGTCTACTAGACAATAGAGTTTTGCTCTAGACACAATCTACCTCCTAACTGCAACAGTCTGGGGAAGATCAAAATAAAGGTGAAAAATTCCTAATACTCACTGTAGAGGGAGAAAAAAGGCTACAACTGCTTTTCTCAAAATACCACAGATACGTTTTTATCTCAGTTAGGAAGAGGGAAGAATTTGGCAAGCTAGCGTACAATGGCCTGCAAAGAATTTACTGCCTGTACAGAAATTTCCCACAGGGAAAGTTCAGACTTTCAAGAAGAAATCCTGCAGGAAATAGCTCCTTATCCGCCACAAGCACCACTCACAAAGTGAAGCTCTGTTGCCAAAGGAATCCAACAGTAGAGAGAAATTTCACTTTTATAGAGATTTTCTTACCTCTTACTGTTTTCTGCAGATCTGTGCAACTTTTTGTGTATCTGTGGGTTAAAGGAATCTTGGCACTTGCTGTACCAACAGCCTAACTTTCAAGCTTCAGCTCTGTTATCTAAAACCCATTTTCTAACTGCAACCTAGCTATTTATATATATATTGATCCTATATGGAAAGAAAAATGGCCAGTGTAGTTTCAAATAGCGCAAGTGCTCCTTCCTTTGATAGATTAGTCAACAGAATAGTAGATTGCAATGTAAGATTTTTTTTTTTTTTTTTTTTCTCCTGTGGGTTAATTTTGCTCAGTTTTGTTCAATATTATTAGAATTGTTACCACTGCATCTGATGTATGGTCTGTGATAGCTCACTAACAGAGTGCCTATCATGTGTGTATGTGTGCATGAAGATTGGCTACTTTATCTACTGTTGCATATCAGATTTAAAAATAAACATGGAGCATTGCTTCTCTTGCAGCTGCATGGACCACAGGCTCTTATTTCATCCTGAAATCTTTGGAAAGGTGAAGTCAACAGAAGGTTTAACCTTCTGAAGTTAGGAATCTTGATTTCACAGCCTCATTGCTTATAAACTGTGTTTGGAGCATGTAGGGTTGCACTCTGAGCCACTCTGCAATCATACTGTTGAGGTTATATTAGGGTTTGGTGAGCACAAGATTTGGCTGCAAAATTCCAAAATCTTTAGCAGCCTTTAGCTCTAGTAAGACACGGTAACATTAGCAATGACTTTCCACCGTTATATTGGAAGCAGGTTCTCCCTTGTGTGTCTTATTAAAATAATATATAACCAGACATAGCCTCGCTTGCAGAATTTCATTGCCACCTTGTTCATGCTTTTTCATGTCAGTCCATTTTCCCTCATGCCACTGGAACTCATTACTTAGATTTTTTCTACAAGTTGAGTGTTTATGAGGTGAGATACACTTCAGATTTTAAGTGGGAAATTAATTAATTAAGAGTATTCTGCTTTTGAAAAAACACTGCTTTTTTAATCTGGTTTTATGTCCATGTTTTAGACCCTCTTTTCTCTTGTAGTGTAATTACCAAGACCCGAGGGTGTCACTTTAGTTCAACTAAGGATGCTGGAGGGTACCACTTAGTTCAACTTTTAAGCATGAAGATCACTAACACTCTCTCATCCTATCCACTTAAAGTCTGTGGCAAAACTCTTTGTTGTCCACAAAAATCAGTAGAATTTGAAAGTCAGGCATTCCCTGTCCCAAATTATGGCTTTTACAAAGCCTGATCACGTTGGTTTTCTGGAATTGTGTCTAATGCAAGCAAAAGGCAAAGGAGAGACAGAAGTGATCCCTCTAATTACATCATTAGTGCCATTAGAACATTTACCTGCAAGGAAGGCACAGGCCTGGGTACAATCTTGATCTCCATGGGAAACTGGCAGCTCCAACTGCACTTGGCAATACCAGGATATATGCCACACCCCTGGCAGTAAGGGGAGAAGCTATTTCCCACTACTAACTCTCTTAATGCCCAGTAAGTCAACATACTTAAAATGCACAGAGAACTTTCATTCTTGCTTGATTGTTGGTCTCTTAATTTGTCATTAAGCGTATTTTTCACTAGGCTATAGTGGTTTCCAAAGTTGGTCTCTCCTGCTCTCTTGCTTGAAGATTTTCTTTTGTGCATAGATGTGGAAATGTGTTTGGTCAGAGAGCATGAACTGCAGCCCACCTGACAGGACCCATAGACCTCCTTGCTCGGGAGGTTTGGATCGCTCTATAGCCCGTGGTTAACACATTTATCTGAGAAACTGAAACAACCTTCAGGTTCCTGCTTCAGGAACCTGTCCAGGCAGACAACTGATCTGTACGTTGCGTGCTGTCCCCAGTGATTACTCTCATCACAGTACCATCAGCTCGCAGATGTAGTGAAGAGGGAAACAGCACATCTCTGCTTTCTCTGACATAGTGAAGGGCTTGGTTCCCAGGTCCTTACCATTGTGCAGGATTTCTAGCTGGGAAAAATGCTCATCTCTGTGAAAGAAGGAAAGAGTAAGTCCTATTTCTGTCTTTGAGATTTCCTTCCAGTTAAGTTTTGTGACTGTACAGCGAGCCAAGGCATCTTAGAGCTGCTGCTTTCCCCAGGTTACAGCCATGTAACCGTTACTGCAGGCACCCCCCAAGCACCGCTCACACTGTGCTCCTCGAGTCCCTCTGCGAGTGGGGCTCTCAATCTCTTCAATTCTCTGCTGTGTTAGAAGTCACTGAAAATTATAGGCTTCAGATTTCTTCAGGAAGTTATGAAATGTTTTGGATGTCACGTTGCTCATCATAGGCAAAACCTTTGGGACTCAAAACAGAGTAGCAATAAAAAAGATGTTTTATGCTCCATGTTCTCTAATAAAAAAAGAGGTAATATCTGCTTTGGAATTAAGGTTTCAGAGAAGTAACCTGAGATGCTTCAGGGAAGGAATACAGATAGAGACATGTTGCTCGTTGGTAAGGTCCAATTTAAGCCGCAAGAGCAGTCTCACCACCGCAACAATTCCCAACACGAATGAGCTTCTTGACAGAGGATGGGTGAGGCCACAAGAATCACCATCTGCTGTCTCTCCACAAGACAGTTTACAAACCGTTTTGGGAGTCCTAGACTCCTTGAAGGCACAGTAAACTCCTCCTGACCTGGGGAAAGCCTCAGTGGAATATATTTGAGCCAAGACTGGCCTAGATTTCTCTCTGGTGCTTTCACTGTATGATTTTGTCTCAAATGGAATTCATGGGAGAATGAGCTATACTCCTTCTCCCTTCTATCTGAGATAATATCCAGGCCTATTTCCTTTAGCAAATAACTTCACAGAGGGAGCTCAACTTCCTTGTTTTCCAGATTAACTCAGGTTAATTAATAACAAATTCTTAGTCATTAAACTGAGGATAATTCCTTAGGGAAAAATCCCCTTTTGTTTCATCTCATTCTTTTATCATCGTCCAAAGAGAATTTCCGTTTCGTAATGACAAACTCCAAATAATTCTCTTTCAATTAAAATCAAAAAATCTTACCATACATATTTTCATACATTTGCCATTCCTGCAAAACTCTGCAGGTACCACCCCCCCACCTCCCCCCGCCTCCCTCAAACAGCCCCAACCCCAACAAATGGTGAAATCTACTTCTTTCACCTCCCCCTTCTCTCCTTACACAGACTGAGGACTATTCGTATCTGACATGTCAGCACAGGCTATGAATCAGGTGTTCAGAGATCTGAATCTAGATTTTGTATTCAGAGGCAACTCATTAGGGGAACCAGGGCATTCAGTTTCAAAACATACATTTTTCCCTACAGTACTTTTGGAGGACCACAATCAGGGAATACTTATGGAGTACCTCAAGTGAGTTAAAGTGTCCCAAGTTGCTTATTTGTGATCTCAGTTCAATAGATTTAGTGACAATTTGGCAGTGACTGACAATCTAGGTATTTAACCTGTCTAGACAGAGCATGGCGAAGGTCATGTTAATCAGCAAGGTAAATGGTGAATTTGATGCGCTATAGGGGCTGCAAATATGTTATTGACTAAAAGATGCCAGCCTTAGTTTATTTTAAATTACTCCAGTTCCAGGAACCTCCAGCAACAGGGATATGGCTGTACATAGATAGGTATGTGTGTTTGTAGAGGAGGAAACATTGCGTTAAAGCAGGCTGTCTCCTACTACAGTGTACCTTAATGCTCAGGAGTGTATAAAACAGAGCCCTGTTCCTAATGGCTTTATCCACAAAAAAAAAACCAAAAAAACAACAAACAAACAAACAAATCTAATCACTTTGTGTTGATTGCTTGCTCCGGACACCAAAACTCCCTCTAAAAAGAAGCAATTAAAGTTTTCGATTTTTGTGTTTCCTGTCAAGGCACCAAGGGAGGAGGTGAGTGAGGTTTGGGACTGCAAATACCTTGAACTGTCTCAAAGCTTGTTACATAGGAAGTGAGGCAATTCACAGGGCAGAATACTTTGTACCTCCTGGCAGCTCTATCTTTCCTTGTTTAAAACTGCCTTGTTTGCAAAAGGGCTACGCATGGGTGTACATGAAAGCAGCCAAAGCTGTTGTTCACAAGGTTCCCTAAATACATTAACCTTGTCTTGGAATGGGGCAGGGATTTAGTTTAATGGTTACAGCAGGGGCAATGAGATTCTTGAATTGAACTGTAGCTTACATCAATATTTAACTTTGAGGAAGGCTAGAATTCAAAGAGCTATTGTTTTTTTCCCCTTGGTTTAATTGGTATCATCCTCCTCTCCCAAGATATTTGAAGGTTGTAAAGAGAAATATTTAGATCCCTCTTTCCATATTCATTGAATATACTGATATTATATTTTATTAAAGAATCTCAAATAGCTTACAACCCACTCTTAATAACCCTATGCATTACAAGCTTCTGTTTCCTCAAGCTACAGACAAATCCTATTACAGGGAGTAGATTAAACTGGGCCTTGACAGATCTTTGCAATTCACTGACAAAAAAGGACAAGTTGTCTTACTAATAAGACGACATCATGATCACACTAATATTATGCATCTCAGTGCTCTCAGATGCAAAAACTTTTATGCACACATCCTCTAGCAGGCACATTACCCAAATAACACTGAAGCAATTTTCTTTTAACAATAAGCTAAACTATCTGGTAGAAAGAATTAGTTCAGATTCACATTGTGCGAACGAGCCATCAGTCAACAACTGCATGCTTGATCATGCCCTCTGGCTCCACATCCACAAGGGACCTAGCTCATCCAGATTTGCTTCTGCCACTGTGAATTATGTGTATGCTTTTGTGTACAAACACGAGCCTGGAACAGAGGGCAGAGCCAGGGCTGAAGGCAGAGAGCACAAAGGAGCATTTTGTTCGACTTTCTCTTAGGCTTCACAGTGTAGCAGACGATGGACCTCGAGTTATGAATGCAAGGGAAAAGGATCACAGTGCATAGAAAAACAGTTGTATCCCTTTAAAATGCCCTGAGCTCTCTAATAATCCCAAATACACAGCCATATTTTTAATCAACAGAAACTAGCCTGAGTGGTCAGGTGCTTGTAATCAGATTTTAAAAGGGGCCATGTGATTTTTTCACATTATTTTGATGAGTGAAAGGATAAAGGAAACTGGTGGCACCACCAACAGAGTAGCAGACCAGCATTCAAGACTACAGCCTGAGAAGAATATGCCCTCCAGCAGCAGCCATGTTATCCAGGATTTCCCACTCTTGGAGAACACCCATGATGATTAGTAATCCTAGATTCCTTGGATACTGCTGCAGAAAAGTTTATAAAACCATAAACAGCATGTACTGAACTGGGAAACTGGAACTCTTACTGTTTCCCCAAAGACAGATTTATCAACAGACTTACTAAAAAATACCTGGAAATTATTCTTGCTCTGTTTCTTGGTAAAGGTAGCTTACAACAAAACCTTAAATGTTATGCCGTCCAAGAGAAAGTAACAGAATAGATCAATCACAAGTGGTTGCCTGGAAGAGGGAATTTAAAATCTTGCCCAGGCTTGTTTAAGTACAGTCTTAAGATGGATGTTCTTCAAGGAGAAATGTGACCACAAGGCTAACCGTGGTTAGACACTGCTGCACAGCCTGCATGGGAAAGAAAGGGTCTTAGACAGCAAACGTGACCATGGTTCATGGGTATCTTGAATGCTTACAATAGATTACTTCAGCATTATACCAGACAAAACTGGCACTGTCCCTTTCGTTCACATAGAGATCTGTTCCTAGAGAAAACATGAAGAGATAAGCACAGTACTGGATATTATTTGTGTATTTTTTATGTACTCAACCTACAGTATACTTGCCAAAATAGATCCATGATGCCACTAAAGAAATGTAGAACCCAGTAGCTATTGCATGTGACCTAAACTCTTCAGAGTGTTTGGTACAGACACGCAATATCTGCATATTCTCCCGAATACTATTTCTATACTAATAAACTGTTGTCCACAAAAATGTTATAATGCATTTCTCAGCTTTGTAAGCAGACCATGCATATTTTCCAGTAACCTTTAAGCACATTTAAGTTTTTGTATTGTTTTGTATTAAAGGTTGTGTTTATCTTCAAGGATTTGGTGACACCACCATCCAGCAAAGCACAGAAGTAATAAAGCACTAGTTTTCTGTGATCTGTCAGTTATAGTCATGCAGTATAGAGGGATCAACTAGTATGTTTCTGATAGTTTGTAAAATAGCTTATTCACTGTAAATAGTTATTCACTGTGTTTCACAAACTCTCAGAAACCAGACAAAGCACAGCAAGGTCACTGCATGTTTGTCCAGTGTTTGTAAATAACATCTTCTGAGATACCACGTCAGACTTTCTTCATGTCGCTGTCAACTCTATAAGGCATAAAAATCACACAGATGGAGTTATGGCAGTCAGGGATTATGGCTGGATGGAAATCAAAGACCCAGCAATGAACTCTCTCCATCGGTATAAGCCCCTTCCTTTGGAGAGATTAGAGACGTTATAGGTCTCAGGTACTTTTTCCCTGGAGTCCACAGGATGGTAGTGAAACCTCCAATTTCCAGACAGTCTGAATATGCAGCTGAAAGAAGAATCTCCTCCTTAATGACCAACAGCAAGTTTAAAAGTGTCTATTAATGTATCTACTGCTGTGTCTTTATTTTTGTAGAGTTACAAAATGGTACAGCGGTCATAACACTCTTTCTTTACATGCTACAGTGTAGACTGTGCAATAAAGACAGAATAGACTGCCTCAGGATAAATACGTTTTGAAAGAGAAAAAAGAATTTTTTTAAAAATCAACATATATAAAATTAACCTTTTACCATGTTCAGCAGTTAGGGCTCAATCTCCACACAGGAGTATAGATCATTTTTTTCTGTTCCTTTTGATAGCTATTTGTTTTGCCATTGCAACAGACTGGCAGAAAAATGGTCACGCTCAGGTGCTAGTTCAATAAAATTTGGGGCAGATATATAAATCTGAGACATATATATGCAGCAGCATAGGATCCTGTTGCCAGATCCATTTAGTTGTATTCCAGTTCATCATGTTTTGTCAAGTATAATTTTGTTTACTAATTAAAAGTGATAATATTTTAGATTAGTTATTCTCCTCCTGATGCTCATCATACCAGTGTAGCACTGACTAGAGTTTTGTCCAATGTTTTTTTGTCCATGATCTTCCTGTACATTTTTTTTTTTTTGATAAAACATAGTAGGACAAAAAAAGAATGCATAAAAAGTCAGGAATTCAAAGTTATGGTTCCCATGGCAACATTAAGTCCCTCATGTTGCGTTGTACATGCACTAAAAATAAACATGTAATGAAGTACCATATTTTGTATGTCAAGGGGAGCAAGTGACTGCGACTTTAATTTTACTTGCATGAGTTTCATAGATTTAAGTTCTCAGCCCCAATATTGCAGGAATGTGGTTTTACACTGACAGAGATGTAACGCCCAGCATCTATTTACAGCAAGTACATACAGTCTGCCGGATGGGCAGCACTGATTTACACCAGCTGAGCTTGGGGCCATCTGTGTGTATACATTTGGGGGTGCACTGAGTCTGTGGAGGGGTGGGAACAGCATGTTCCTGTGTGCTGCACAGACATGCTGGGGGGTTCCCTTACAGCTTCAGCAGTGCCAGAAAGAGGGGGCAGGGGCACCACAGACCTTACCCAACCTGTTATTGGCATCTCATCACAAATACCAGCAGGAACAGCAATAAACTGATATGCCATCCTGCTTTTCTCTACAATTTGCAGACCATTCCTTGGCAATCTGAACATTTTTCTATACGGAAAAGTATTTTTTTAAAAAAATTCCACGTAAATCGAAAGCTAAAGCGACTGGGAGTGCAAAATAAGGAACAGCAGCACAAGCAAAGAGCTCCCTTTCATATTAGGAAATGAAGTATTTTGTAAATACTTCTGTTCTTCAAAGGAATGTAAATGCAATCAAGAACTTGTAGGTGCAGATAAATCTGCTTCTAAGCTATTTTTCCCCTCCAGAGAATGTGAAAACCAGAACTCAAAGTACATAAGCAGTTCCAAAATTTCTTTGATCTGAAGGTCTCCTCAAAACCAACTGGGCAACTGGTGTTCAGTCACTAAGACATTTCCTTTTACCTCCAGACCTGTTTGTACGTGATTGGTGTCCTTCGTCCTAGACCATCTCATCTTCGAAGGAGGGATTATTTTCTCCTGCACTGAGCATGCAGCATGAAACACCACATGGCTGTAACTCATGATCAGGCTGCAATACTACTAATGCATCCCATAAGCCACAATAATACAGTTTTGTTCGACCTGTAGTTACTAAATTAATAATATCCCCTACATAGCTCAATTTAAAACAAATGGATATCTGATGGGTAACTGTGGCACAAGATGAGTTTAGCTAAAAAACAAATAACTCTTGGGTTTGAGGACAGTTTTTGGTTGGTTGGTTGGTTTGTTTCAAATGATCCTAAAAACCAGCATTCAAAGAAAGACATACAAATATGCATGGCGTAAATGCTTGCAGTAAGGATCACAGGCAACAGGCAGAAAAGCTGGTTATGTTTGATTCTGGAAGAGGACAGAGGCAATAGCTCTATTACTGCACCTTTTCCTGCGTTTTGGAAGGAGAAAATCCAGATGTACCCCTAACTTCCCTAATACTTACATAATGAAATTAGTTTAATGTAATGACTGTGTCTTAAAAATATGATTTCAGTTCTATAAGTTAAAAAGTTTCTGAAACATTTTCATATGAATGGTATGATGTTTGTATGTTTAGTAAGTTGTGATTTACTAAATACTGTAATGTGTGAAATTTAAATGCAGGAAATCTTTGCTCTGAGTCATCAGAAAAGAGAACTGACATTGGAGTCACCCATCAGTGGGTGCTTGTGCTAATGATGGTGGGAGATCCTCTCTCAAAATGTGTTGAGGTGGCACACTTGTGAAACAATACATTTCAACAGAAAAAAAGTAATGTTGAAATGCTGTGACCAGCTCAATTGAAGAACCGTGACATCCACTTCTACGGTAATTCTAAAACTACTCCTTATACGGTAATCCTTATCATAAAAACTTGAATTCTGGAAAGTTCGTGACTTTTCACAATCTTTGTCATTTAATTTATTTAACTTAAGTGTATTATCCCTTCCATGAAACCACAGAATTCTCTGATCAGTTTTATATGACAGTAAAAACTGAGCGAGGACAGGAATGCCAGGAGCATACGTCTATGTCATCTAAACCTATGGGGTCAAAAATTTCGTTTGTTTCATGGAAAGCACACACCAAATACTTAGTACAGTGTCACTTTATACAGCGAACTTTACTGATACATCTGAGGTCTTACTGATGATTGGCATAAGTTTTCAGAAAAAACAATGCTAGAACTGGCCCCTCTGGAGTGCATACCTCAGGTGAACTAAGATGTAGAAACATATTTTTCTTTTTCCAAAGAGAAAACTGTAATGGCAGCTGGATGGCAGAGCTGTTTCACACAGATGTTGTTGAAGGCAGGGTTTGCATCCTAGCTGCAAATCAACATATGGTATACTGACTACAATTTTATTTTTTGATCTTTACTGCTACTGACTAATGTTATTTAATACTGGCTATTGCAAGACTGAAAGAGGAACAAACCAGAAAGTATTCCACCACCACAACTACCGTGTAAGACACAGATATACATTCACTTTCAAATGGTTGAATTATTTTAAGACACCTCCTGGCACCCTACAGAACTGGTGCCATGGATCAAGGGGACATGCCTCACCTGCTTCCCTGCAAACTGGGTCTGCTTCAGGTGACTATGAGATAAGACTTACCTGGATGCCTTTGGGCCGCAGTGAAGTAGAGAATGCAGTTATTTTCTGTTAGTGTTTGGCAGTGGGTAGCGAGAAGTGGTGTTATCTTTCTGCTCCAGTTAGGTATGTCCTGACAGAGGTCCATGCAAGCAGCCACTTACGGAGAGTAAAACTCAAAAAACACAAGAATGTTTTGTGTTTATCTGTCAGATTTTTTTAACTGTATGACCTCTATCAGGCTAACTGTAGGTGTAAATGCAGTGTAATTAAATGCATTTTAACACTTCTCACCTAATACTTTTACTTCCTCTAGAACAAGGATATCACCAGTTGGAGGGATGGAGGGAACTTGAACATAAAAGCCTATGCAGTCAGGATGTTTCTGTCAGTGCAAACACTTGACACAGAGACAGGTTTCTGACAGGACTAATCAGTCTGAACTTGGCTTGCAATTCCCTTGATTAACCATAGACAAAATGACATCTTAACAAACTCTTTGCACGGTTCTTTGGAAGGGCAATTCTCTACCCAGTGCTCCCCCACCACTACAGCATACGCATCAGCTATAGGGCATTCCTGCTGTCCCTGTGTCCTGTTCTGCTCTTAAGTACTCTGTCACAACAGGTCTTTTCAATCTTTTGACTTCCTGGTTATCCCACATGAAATTCTCCAGGCCTTTCCCCTTGGAAATTATCTCATTTGTCTCTTCTTTGCACCCAGGCCCTCAGTCCTTACTGGCCATCCAGCTCCACAGCAGAAAAAAAGCGAAAACCCGCAGGCTGACACTCTGCCCTCATCTTCCTGCAGCCTTTCCAACTTCTGCTGTTTGCTGCCATTTCATTTTCTTCCATCCCTCTGGAAAATCTGGTAAGCCTTTTTTGTTTCTTCCAGCTCTCATTTTTTTATGGCGTCCTATCTATTCAGATAGAACATCCTTTAGAAGACTCTTGCAAACAACTCAGTCTCTTACTCCCAAGTTCCTTACAATTCCTAGTAAGAAAATGAGTGCATTAGAGCATATACTTATCAATTCACTGATGCCTGTGCACTTTTAATTCTTTTGTACATTTAATTCTTTCTTTCTGTATATCTAACCGTCTCTTTTCTCTGTAGTTCTTAAGGAATACCTCATTTTTTGAGAGATCTGTACCAAGGACTACTTATTCTAGTTCAGATCAGCTGATGCTTGCTAATTACTTAAGGGTAAGTGATCATGTAAGAAACACTTGGAAAGAGGCAGAGATGAACTACTGGACCCCAAATGAATATTTCAGAATATTACAATTAAGCAATGTACATTTGTGACATATCAATCCTAGTAATTATGTAAGTGCCAAAGTTAGATCCTTTTACATAAAAAGGACTAATACAAATGTTACACGTTTTTCATTTCAAAATAGTTGAGGAAATACATGTTCTTTGCACCACATACAAATAATGAGAAACCTCTAAAGGAAGAGATAAGTGGCAGAATCAAAGTTTCTGTATTGAGAATTAGCTGCTGTTACAGAGATTCAGACTGGAGTAATAAGGTCATTAATGCTATCTTTCTTCAGTTTCTATGCTTTGTGGGTTCGTGTTTTCATACAGATTTGCACAGTAGCCAGGACCAGTGGGTGCTTCTACAAAACAGTTTACTATTCATAATGGATACCTGAGGGGAGGGCAATGTAGAGAGAAGAAATTATAAACAACTCATGCATCTAATATGTTGACTATTAATTAGCATGAGTGATTCATACAGTGCTATATCCAGACAGAAAACCAGGCTGAAAGATGAAGGGGCAATTTAGAAAAAGACTCTGACTTGCACAGTTATCAGCTGCAGTATCTGAGACCTCAAATAATGGACTAATTACAGCCCATCTGAAAGGTGTCAGGGCCTTATCCTCTATGGGAAGTATTAATGGAAAATTACTTCATTTTCAAAACCAATAAACCCATCTGCAGGTTCCATATCAGCTCCTGCCAGACATATATCTTTTTACACATGGGTGGTCTGTCACATAATGATTGACTCAATCTTGACAGGAAAAGGGATAGAAAAATTATCACTTTGTGCAGATATGACCACTTCTAACTTTGCCAGGTGAGGCAGTCAGGATTGCCCAACACCAACCTAATTACAGAAGATAATATTTTCTTCAGTTCTTCCATTTTTATAAGCACCAGTTGACACATCTACCCTCCCTGTGTTAACTAATCCCCTCTCAGATTATGACTTCTCCCATATTTTGTCCATTGGGACCCACCATATAGGTAACACTTTTATTCAGTAGTACTAAATGCTACTGAGTATTCCTTTGCATAGCAAAGCAGTGCTGAGTAGCACTTTGCTACACAAATGCAGCTACTTGTAGCTTAAGGTACTTGTCATTGTAAGCAAGTACATCACATTTCTGCCCTTTTACTAAGGTGATATGTATGATCAAAGACAAATGAAATACTGTTCTGCCAGGATACTAGCACCCTGGATTATAAGCAGAAATAGTGATGCACAGGTGGTTTGAATACAAAGATGTGAGCAAGCTTAAAAATAAAAATAAAAATAATATATATATATTTGCCCAGGATTAGCATGTTGAAAACAGTTACCAAGGCTGACAGTCCATAGGACCTTGGGATGCAATCCAATTCTGAAGTGAGTCACTAGGGTATTCAAATATCCTCAGACAATAAGTTGATTGCATTCTTCCTCCCCTCCCACAAAGGCTGGCCGTTCACCATTTGATCAAGGCATTCGATACAGTGGTGTAGCTGGTCACTATGACTAAACTTGCTCAACCTTGATTCTGTTGTGAAGGAATTCATGCCTTGTGAATACAGAATTCATCGGAAACCAAAAGCAGGAGGTGCTGCTACCCTGAACGGCTCCAGTGCTTAGTCACGTGTATTTATTTACAAAACAGATGCTTTCCAAAAGGAAGGTACAAGAAGGAATACAACTAGTTACCAGATCAGTCTCTAGGCTATGTTTTAAAATACCTTTCAGTGCACCTGAATGTCACTGAAGCTGGAAAAAAATAATAAATCAACGACTACAGCCTCACTTGAATAGTAAAGAGCCGTCAGATGTGGAAACTGAATATTCAGTAACTACTAAGCAGAAACAGTAAGTCTCTCAGTGTGGGACGTTTTTTTGTTTGTGTTAATTATACTAATTAGAATTAGAACTTCCACCACTCCAATTTCGTGCAGCTGTGTGGTGCTAGCTATTGTTAGCACTCATGGAAAATACTCCAACAGAGGGCACCAAGAAAATTACGAACACCCACACAATCCTGTCACATTGGAAAGACTGCAGACAGCATAACTAATAAAGTTATTGTGCTATTTTGAAAGAATAATAGCATGTTTGAAGAGACCATATTAACCCTGTTGTAAAGTATTGATTGCACTCTGTAGTAAAGGAAATGAAACAACAAAGACATAGTGTTTTAATTCTTTTCCTGTTTGCTCTTGCTAGTTTTACTCTGTTTCAATTTACACCTATGTTTGAGAATACAGAAAATGTATCACCTATGGTTCACAAAGACAGTTTTATTTTCATAGACACTCTTTCAGCAGCTT
Source organism: Falco punctatus (assembly GCF_963210335.1). Classification (NCBI taxonomy): domain Eukaryota; kingdom Metazoa; phylum Chordata; class Aves; order Falconiformes; family Falconidae; genus Falco; species Falco punctatus. The sequence goes on from NC_137584.1 coordinate 56,959,949, forward strand.
GATGTTCTTGAGATTGTACTGCTTGCTATTCAAGCAATCGGTTGTGAATATGAAAGAAATCCCCATGTAAAACTGCTTGAATCTTGTTTGTCAGGTTTATTTCTGTGTTAAAAAAATAATTGACAAAAATGTCAAATGATGTCACCTGACTGGCTCTGGATATTTCAGTTTAAACATGTTACCAAAAAAAAAGGTATAATTATCATTTCAGTCTCTAAGGAAATGCTTTAATTCCATACCAGTGCATTACAAACAAGCAAAACAAGTAGTGTGTCTTTGTTAACAATTTGCTGTTGTTTTGAAAGCACATCTGTGTGTGTACATCTAACAATACAATGCCACTGTATAAAGCTGTTCTAGATGAGGCTGAGGCAAATATTTACTAAGATTTTAAGATTTAACATTTTCACAGCATTTAAAGTACTCCTAAATAATCCAAAAAAGTCCACTCACGAAAGTAATCGGTCTCAGTTAGTTCTACTAGATTAGTTGAAACTTGATTAAAGCTGTCTTCTTATTCTGTGCTAAACTGTAAGTTTAAAGGCAAGAGGACAGCTGAATTAGTAGAGAATGATGGACGTTTCAAGCATCATCTTTTATACACACCAATACATAAAAATCAGTTATCACTCTTTTCTATTGTAAATGAACATAATTTGTAATCATTCTCTAAGGTGATCTAGTATATATAAAATCACTTCACCTTTTTTTTTTTTTTTCTCAAATACTGCTTTTAAGAGCATGAATCCTGTAACTGCATTTCCTTCCTTTTCTATGAGAGTATCTGTAAAGACATTTGGCATCTCATCAGCAAAAACAGCAGATGGAGAAAGGCCTTCCTACGTGCTCTGTCAAGGGAATTGCAAGTTTAGGTGGGGTTTTAATAGACATCAAGGATTTAGTGACATGCCAAAAATTGCATGCCTTTACTGTACCTATTATTTGTGCCTTTCTCTTTTAATAGAAATGAAAACAATTACTGTGCAGAAAAGGTTTAGCTTCTCTTTGGGAGTATCATACCATATGGTATGGGGGATGTATAGCTGACAATATGAGGTACATACACTTCAGATGATGCTAGTTGAACTAAATTTATGTTGCAAATTGTAACTGAACTGATAGAGAAGTTTACAAATAGCAAAAAGCTTCATATGCTAATAGCAATTTTAAAAAGACATAAAAATACTTGTTACTGACTTTGACTTTATATAAAAATGGCCTTGGGGACCAAAGAACATTTCAGCAGACAACTAAGCACTGTAATTATAAGAATGAAAATCAACAGAGTTTTTCCACATAACAGTACTGTTATCACATGATAGCACATGAAATGGCAAACAGAGCAAATATTTTTCTCGGTTACTGAGAAAAGAGATTTTCGTGGTAGGATGTGATGTTAATAGATGAGGCATGAAGATATTTATACTGGCCATTCACGTAGGAAAAAAAATTGGTAGGAGAACAAACTCATAGTCTGTGTCTTGCATAGTTCTCAGGGAACCATTAAGAAAAGCTGTATCTGATGAGTTAAATCCTCAGCAAAACCAAAAAATAAACCCCCAGCTATCCTGAATTTGCGCTTTTTGTGAGTAACTAAATGTGCTCCCAGAAAGCTCCTTAATATTCTCAAAATCCTGGAGTACATGAAAGCAGTGTCAAAATTCTCTGTCAGGCATATATGTGAAATGTCTGGGCTTGCACAGATTCTAGAGCTGGATGAAAAGATTTTGTAAAGGTCCTTCGACAGCCCAAACTGTTTCAATCTTTCATGGTATGAGTTCCCTCCTTGTCTTGGGGGACAGAGGGAATGGTCATCATGCTCTAGAATTCAGTGTGGAAATACAGAAATAACAGCTCAGCATTAGGTAGACCTTCATTGAAACAGAGAATATTCACATCCTTGCAGCAAACGTTATTTGTAGAACATGGGAAAAAAAGAGAAAAAAAGGTTGACATAAGATTTGGGGACTTTGGGAACAGAAGAGCATTGAAATATTAGTTACAGTGTTATAAAAGCACAGGGGAGTTGTACCAAGAACACTGCAGCTGCAGCAAGATCGCTTGAATCAGGTTTCAGACAGCTCAGTATCTGGGTGCACAGGGGAGAAACATGAGCTATTAATTGCAATATTAATCATATACTGCCACCGTAGCAGTGCAAGGTAGCACTTCACTGCATGATCACAAAGACCAAATGTCCCCTCAGTAATTTCTGCAGCTGCTGAATTCCTTGCACCAGGCCTCTACAGAACCTTATTTTCATGAGGGGAAAAAAAAAGTAAAAAAAGCGTATTTCACTTGGGCTGCCTGAGCAGATCCCTGACCAAAATTCATTACAGTCACATAATGTTAAATTCACTTTCTGAGTACTAAACACTGGGCCCAGGACATGAAGAAAGACCCTGAGGATTTTCTTTGGTCACCTTTCCTCTGCGTGTTTTTTCCACGTTGACTTTTTTTTTCTCTTTGATCATAAAAGTATTCCTGCCCCAATCTCATCCTCTCCCTCACCAACACCTGCTGTCTTGAGACAGCCGTATGCCCAGCCAATGTGCTCCTTTTCCTATCGCCACCACAGAATGCTGGTTTAATTTTGGCTTCCTTGAAACAGGAATGTGCCAAGAAACCAATCATTAACAATATCTCCTCATTTACATCTCCAGTGTACCACTTCCCAAAATGGTACTAAAGCATTTTACAACCTATAATCCTCCTAGTCTGCATCTGTGAAAATCTCTTCCAGTAATCAGTGTGCAAATAACCGCCCATTCACTATGTTATTCACTGTCACATGCTCAGGATGCTCCCCTAGCTATGCTGTCTGAACTCACTGAATTTTATAGTCACGCAAGAAGAGTCATAAAAACCTCATGGCGTATCCCCATCAGTTTCAAAGAGGCACCAAAGCACTGGAATGAATATGATCAGCCCCATATATCATCAGCTAAGATCCCTTTCCCCAGTCAAACAAATGCAAAATATAACCTCTTTTTCTTTTTCTTCCAAGCGAGGAGCATTCAGATAGCTGGAAGGCTCAGATGATTTGAAACAAGACATTAAGGCATTTATCTATGAAACACAGTTCAAATTCAGACCAGTTCAGTCTTAAATGAAAGTCACTACCATGTGATGACTGCTCAATGGAAGCCGATGTTCTCAGATGTCCAGATCACAGAAACTGCCATCACAATGGTGGGTAGCATTGGCAAAGACAAAGGACTGTGTAGCCTGTATAACTAAAATAACCTCTAGTGTCCTGAATATTTCCCTGGCCACGTACATCGAGGCTGAAATACATTGGCAGGGTAGCTCATGGAAAGTTGCATTTTTAGTAGTTGCGCTGTATCTGTACTGGGGATAAACAGAGGGCTTTCAGTCTCCCAGGGCTGTCAATCTGTCATCTTACACACACACAGAGAACAGGTTTTGCCTTTTAAAAGAAAGAACACTGTGAACAGAAACTCATCATTAATCAAGGCTTATTTCTCCCTGTGATAAAAAAAAAAAAAAAAAAAAAAAAAAAAAAAAGCAGAGTCAAGTCACCGTCTCCACATTTGGAACTCTATTCCACTTCACAAGCTGTGGATAAAGAATATAAAGTAGAATCCAAAAATTTGTCCTTAGAGAAAGGAAAAAAACACACTTCGGTCTCTGTGTGGGATATGCTGGTCTGTGGAAGTTGAATAAACTGGTACAATACACAGTGCTATGTATGACTCACAGTGCTGGATGGAAGAGCATTGTATGCTATCCATCAAACATTTGCTTCAAGACAATCCTTAAAACTTTGAACACAGCAGGATGAGAAGATCACAAACCTCTCTGGAATCCATGCATGCTGCTAGGCACTCTACCTGCCTTGTAGCAACCATGGTTATGAAAACGCCTTCATGTGCTAACCTGAAATAAATTAATGAGACGGCTTATAATTTATGACTGGATTGGTAGGCTTCAACTTTGTGATCCCAAAGACTTGCTGGAGTACTCTTTGTTAGCATAAGCCAACAGAATAACCTATCTTCTCCCGGTGTTAGAAATGCAGATTTCCTTGTAAATCAGGGATGACTCAAATCCCTGAGAGCTGAATGATTAAAGAATCACAGAAAAAATAATTTTAACTTAAATGCTTGCTTACAATATATTTTTAATAATTTTATTACTGACAACCCCCTCTGAGATTTATAGTATATAGATAAAATAATAATCAGTATAGCCAAAAGTAAAAATTAATTTAGGGAGTTATTGTCAAGAACAATTTTCGGAACTTAAAGCTTGACACATTTTCAAAATTAAGTTGATTAGTCATTGAAATCCATTGCGAGGCAAAGTGTTGAGTAAAGACTTAGACTCTTCAAAAATAAAGACTGAATGAATTTTCAGACCTTTGATTTAGTTCAGCACAAGTGTGGTCACTTTACAGATGGTATTGTTGGATGAGACTTACTGACCATGTTATACAGAAAGCCAACAAACGATCCCTTCTAGTAGCCTTAAAAGCAAAATCTTGACATCTCATCAATTTTTATGGGTACTTTGTATTTTTATCAGTTTGAGTGTTTTGGTATACATTTTTCTCTTCCAAATGGTTTGAAAACACCCTCAGAATGTGGGTGGGTGGGGGAGGGTAAATATGAGATCTAACCCAATCTAGCAAGCCGTTATCATCAGGCATGATGAATGAGCCTCTGATTTCAGTGGAACTATTCACAGTACCACGTGGAAAGCCAGTGTTGCTGGACAGGGCTCTCATTGATTATATAAAGAAAACAACCAAATAACTAGACCTGAAGTGCTTATAAATGCATCATGTGCGCACACTGAAAAATCAGGGGAACACATACTCTTTAATCTCTCAGGTACAATAATTTGTAGATTGTAACTTGTAACCTCAAGTGTAAAAATGTATGCAGCAGTGAGAATTTAAGCAGACTATACTCCTTATTAAATGAAATATTTAGCAATTTAGAATTAACAATTCTAATCATAAATGCCAGGCAACCACTTTTGAACTGCTACCATAGCTAATTACTCCAGTGGGAAAGGAAACAGGAGAAAGGGCATTTCAGCTGTGCAAGGACAGATTCTCTCTGAACTATATTTTGTCCAAATAAAACTTGTAGTTAGATGGACTTTGTGGGAATCTTAACCCTTTATCTGTAGGAACTGCAGGGTTTCTGATAATTGTTGTCTTTTTCTTCCTGCTGAATAAACTAGCAATTTTCTGCAAGACTAACATTATTTATATTTACAGTTTTCTTCTTTTACTTCATCATTGTCTATCATCTCCTCTGGGAAAATGATTTAATGATATTGTTGTTTTAGTGCTGTTATTGCCAGTGCTGTCATTATAGTGGTGCCATGTAGTCAGCAGTCATTAAGTGCTGGCACTCAGGTGGGCACTGTAAGAGGAGTAAAAAGGTAGCCACTGCCTCTCATTTGGACACCAAAAATTAGACAAACCTGCCAAATTATTATGAACAGGACCTAAAATGTATTTTGGGATTTCCTGGAGACAAAAATCTTTCCTGGAGATCATGCAGAGGGATCTGGGCAGGCTGGACTGATGGGCTGAGGCCCATTGTGCGAGGTTCAACAAGGAGAAGTGCTGGATCCTGCACTTGGGTCACAACAACCCCACGCAGCGCTACAGGCTTGGGGAAGAGTGGCTGGAAAGCTGCCTGGTAGAAAAGGACCTGGGGGTGCTGGTCAACAGCCGGCTGAATATGAGCCAGCAGTGTGCCCAGGTGGACAAGAAGGCCAACAGCATCCTGGCTTGTGTCAGAACCAGTGTGGCCAGCAGGACTAGGGAAGGGATCGTCCCCCTGTACCCAGCACTGGTGAAGCTACCCCTCAGATACTGTGTTCAGTTTTGGGCCTCTCACTGCAAGACAGACATTGAGGTGCTGGAATGTGTTGAGAGAAGGACAACAAAGCTGGTGAAGGGTCTGGAGCACAAGTGTTAAGAGGAACAGCTGAGGGAACTGGGGTTGTTTATCCTGGAGAGGAGTTGGCTCAGGGAAGACTTTATTGCTCTCTACAACTACATGAAAGGAGATTGTAGGCAGATGGAGGTAGGTCTCCTCCCAAATTAACAAGTGACAGGACAAGAGGAAATGGCCTCAAGTTTTACCAAGGGAGATTTAGATTGGATGTTAGGAAAACTTTCTTCATTGAAAGGGTGGTCAAGTGTTGGAACAGGCTGCCCAGGGAGATGGTGAAATCATCATCCCTGGAGGTGTTAAAAAAATGCATAGATGTGGCGCTTAGGGACATGGTTTAGTGATGGACTTGGGAGTCCTGGGTTAATGGTTGGACTTGATGATCTCAAAGTTCTTTTCCAACCTAAAAGATTCTATTAATCTATCTTGCTGACTTAGAAAGACTCGAGATCAGGTCCAGTAGAAGTTATGATGATACAGTTTTTTGGGATCAGATTAATTCTTAAACATCTCGTTGAGGGTCTGAGCCTAGAAGAGAACCCTGCCCTTCTTCTCTGGAGGATGAGCAGCCAAGAGGGGAGAGGAATAGACTAGAATGTGGAGAAAAACAGGCTGAGCTCCCACAGATTCCCTCAGGTCTCCGGGGTGGTTTTGATTTAGGATGATAATAAGCTACCCAAACACAAGCTCAAGGTGAAAAATGGCCAGCCCTTTAGACAGGAACACCACTTTGCAAACTGTATCAATACTACTACTGCTATCAGTACTACAAAGATGTAGGGTTCCTGTTTGTGTCTGAAATCCCCCTATCCAGAAGAGATGGCAGTTCAAGAGCAGCATGGGGTAATGCAGAGTGCAACAATAAAATGTACCAATCCAGTTGTTTAACCTGGAGAAACTACCTTCTGGGAGGTTAAAGGAAGATCCATAAATATATTTCAATCTGCAAGCAAATATTGCTGAGAAGCTGAGGACTGTGATTTGTTTGAGGGAAGTGGCATCTGGAAGGAGTTAGGCAAAACAAAGGATGTGGGCTTATACACAGCACATAAGAGGATGGTGGTGTGGTACAATTTATTTTTCACAGCTGATGAAGGTTGGCATTGCATTTGCCATAAGTATTTTTGAACTGTTCTTCTGTCCCCTAGTCTGTCATCATTGAGATAAAATGGACAGTAATATGGCTCAGCTGAGTAAGCGATAGCCATGATAATAAAGAATCAGCCCAGTACAGACAGAAAAAAAGCAGCCAAGTTCATTACAAAAGCTGCCAGATTATTCTACATAAAATGTAAAGACATTTTTCTTGGACCTGCATTAAAATGAAAAGAATTTCAGAAGCCAGTGGAGATATATTTTTAAAATGAAAAAGAACAATCAGGCCAGGTAAAACATTTTTCTCACATAAATGTCTGTGTGAACCTTCTTTTCAGGAAACAACAAATTCTATAACAAGCTTCCAGGTAAACCCCACTAATTCTGCTCTACAAAGTTTTTACTTTCCAACACTCTCCAGACTCTAATTAAAATTATTATTAAATGTATTACAGTATCCTGTCTCAGATAGCATTGTCTTTTGCAGTGCTCTTTTCTCTAACTTTTATGATTTGCTCCTATAAACTTATCCTAGAGAAAGACAAAATATTCGAGGTATTACACAACTGTCATGGTTTAACCTCAGCCGGCAGCGAGCACCGCCCAGCCTCTCACTCGCTCCCCCTGCGTTGGGATGGGGGACAGAATCGAAGGAGTAGAAGTGAGGAAACTCGTGGGCTGAGATAAAGACAGTTTAATAGGTAAAGCCAAAGCCGTGCACGCAAGCAAAGCAAAAGAAGGAATTGATTCACCACTTCCCATGGGCAGGCGGGTGTTCAGCCATCCCCAGGAAGGCAGGGCTCCGTCATGTGTAACGGTTACTTGGGAAGACAAAAGGCTGTAACTCTAAGTGTGTCCCACTTCCTTCTTCTTCCCCCAGATTTATATGCTGAGCATGACATCATAGGGTACGGAATATCCCTTTGGCCGGTTGGGGTCAGCTGTCCCGGCTGTGTCCCCTCCCCACCTCTTGTGCACCCCCAGCCTCCTCGCTGGCGGGGTGGGGTGAGGAGCAGAAAAGCCCTTGGCCCTGCGTAAGCGCTGCCCAGCAACAGCTAAAACATCCCTGTGTTATCAGCACTGTTTTCAGCACAAATCCAAAACATAGCCCCATACCAGCTACTATGAAGAAAATTAACTTCAAATCCTGCCAAACCCAGCACAACTTAAAGAACATATAAGAAATGCAAGTTTTAAATTTAGAACTAAAAAAAGGGGAAAAAAAGAACAGAATAACTTTACACATGGCTCCAACATCCTGACATACAGTAATTCAGAGTGAGTCACTTGCCATCCAGCAAAGACAGAGTATGGTAATTCAGCTGCCGGTAAACTCTCCGGGCAGAAGTTAACCTACTTTGGATAAGATATATACACATCTATTCTTGGAGTAAGTAGCCTTTTCCATTTTAGTAACTTATTTTAAAAACTGGGAATTGAAAAGAATACTTCAGCTCTGAGATGAAGGAATGTAAAAGTGGAAACATAGGGCTTTATGGAAGATATCAGAAAGTCACACTGAAATCTTGGAGTTAAAGTACACAGAACTGAGGCAGTAATATTCTAAGAGTAACCAGAAAATAGCTGTTGGACCCCAGAGACAAAGTCTTTATGAGTTCGTAAGATTTATCTGATGAGACTTTACACTTTGGAAGAGAAGTTTAGTAGCAGCTTATGAAAGACTGTTCTAATAGAGAAAGCTTTTGTGGAATGACATGAGCAATCACTATACCAGACGTCAGTTATGACTTGTGAGTCTGCTGAGTGTGTATTAATGTGGCTTGATTAATTTCCCTCGGGGACAAAATGTGCCTAGGACAAGATGGCACCCATGAATTTTTAGCAATTGTTTCTGCAAAAGTATCTTCAGAGCATTAACAGTTCCTCAGTTTTATATGAGATCAAGAAATAATTCAATATCTATTCCTCTTTCTTTGAGAGGTCATATATCCCTACCCCAGCCAAGAAATTATGGTAGGCTGAAGAAGAGAGCGCTTTATTTTGTTTAGTGTCTTTCCCTGCCCTGTTGCAGGTCATGCCAGAAAATCTCTGCCAGATGTGACCTTTCCTTTTCAGGTGGGCTGTCACTGATCAGCAGTGTAGCCACAGGTATGAAGTGCACATAACAGGCCCCCAGTTTTGCTTTCAGTTAGTAGCCAGTGAAATTGCAAAAATAAATATGAGTATAGTGCTGGACTTGAAATGTCTTTAATCACATTCTCATTCCCTTGAGTATAGACGGATTGATTGCAGATTCCAATTTTCATTCCGGGCTATCATTAAAATTTGTGAAGGTAAGGCTGAATCATGTACTGGGCTTCTTGAGCTTCTTTTTCTTATTCAAATCATAGCCATCTCTTGGTTAACAGCAAGAACCTGAATATATTCCTTTTTAATGGATAAATGTGCCGGAGGAATGGGTAATGTTTTTTATATTGTCACTTAACTTGTGCTTGTTTATGCTTAGGGTTGTTTTCTTTAGATCATTTTATATTCAGGCAGACTCCTCAGCTACCCGCATATGTATCAATTTCCAATTAACAAGAAGAGGTGGAAACATGTAAGAATTCGGGTCTCATAAAAGTTTTGAATACACCACTGTAATACCAACAATTATTACAGGGAGAGTAATTGCTCTCCTGCAAGCCAAGCCTAGCTTTCTTTAATTTCAGTAACAGGTTTTGCAGTAATCTATATTGGACATTTATGCCTGGATAAACCAAACAAAGTCACTACCAATCCCAGCAGACCTGATAAACACTACAGAGCTCTACGTTACTTAAAAGTAGTTTTTGATTTATAAGCTTTATTTATTTCACTTCAAGGTTTTCTCAAACAGGTCTTCTTTCAGATAAGAGTTCAGCAATGCCTGGTATTGAGGACTTAATGGTAATCTCAAGAACGTTACTTCCATTAAGGGAGGGAAGACTGAATTCTCAATTTATTCTACTTCTAAATAATTAATTTGCCTCCAAGGCCCCTTAATAAACTGATCACTGGATGCAGCACAACTGGATGTAACAGCACCGTGAAAGGTCTTGAGGCTATGGACAACTTGCATGTCATTACTCTCCCTAGATGAATCACACCAGTCAAATGAACTTGTTGAATTTTTTGTCGGTAATGGGGCCAGGGGTTTGACATTTACAAATGCATTTCTGATGTCTGTTTTGTATTAGATGTCTCCTCTGTGACCTCCAAATCACTTAAACCTTGTAAAAAAAATTCTAGGAAAGAGATATTTAAGTGTTTCCAGGCCTACGACTTGACAATGTTCACAAACTGCATGCTCTTTAAAGGTTCTCAAGAGGAAATTACCCAGCTCGGCATTTCTTTTTATGTAAAAAATATCACCATGTTGCTAGTGCCAATCACAACATGCTAAGACTGGGTAAAAGCTGGATGAAAACTACAATGTGTTTTTGCATCACATTGGTTTTACTTTCAGTTTCTTTCTTTAATCCATTAGCATTTTACGAACATTCTACTCACTGAATCTTGAATGTGCATTTACCCAATTAAGCCACAAATATATGCAGATTTACCTAATATGGGAACAGAAGCAAAACATTGTGATTTATCTACTGATTAGCCAACTATTTAGCCCCAAAAGCCCCTGCTAAAATGATCTCTTTAGATGGCTGATCTATATGTTATCCTTTTATATTAATTTTTCTATCAGTCTCTAGTTTTCACTGCACCAGATTAACACTGGAAATACCTCATCCAACTCAACTGTTCTCTACTGCCGGATCTCTTGGTCTGCTGTACTTCAGTGGCAATGCATGCCCGGAGGTCATGTGTCCATTTTTCTCCCATTTTCTTATAAATCTTCAAAGAACAGCCTTTGGATGAATCTTTGGAACAGCCTTTCAGAGCTGTTCCAAAATCTGAAGAAACACCTTCAATTGAGTTCAAGATCAGCTTTAGTGTTGTGGACTTTAAAGCTCTACATGCTTTCAAACCATTGCAAGCAGCAGGTACAGGTACAACAATCTAAAAAGAATTGGCTAATCAGTACAGAAATGCAATGTACCTCTGCAAGTCCTTAGAAACTTCTTAGGTCTTGTTGGCATCTTCCGCAATGGCACAAAATCATGTTTCCTCCCATGCTTCGTTCATTCATGATGCATTCATAATCACTGATATGCTGTGCTTCACCTATAAGCTGCCTCCTACAGATCAGCTCTCGATGTCCCTTGCTTTAGCCAAATAGTGTCATACAGAACCAGACTCTATTAAAATAGAGACTTTTACAGAACATTTTCTTTGATGTTTAGACAAACTGAGAGACCTTTTTTTTTTTTCTGGGCTGGACCCTGACATAAGGAATGCACACTACAATGTAATTTTGAAGGGATGGAATTCGGTAAAACAATTTATTTCAGAATAAGACCATGCCTCAGTCCTTCTTGAAGGCTATTCGCATGCTAGATTTCAGTTGTTAACTCTTTTGTCTGCTCAAAGGAAAAATAAGACAGGATTTGGTCAATAATAGGGAATGAGCTCTTTTTTAAAAAATCAATGGCTCTTTTATCAAAACTGCAGAAATGACAAACAGACCAAAGTAATACCCCGTCTCTGGGTAAAGAATGGAAAATTCTAGCCTGAAGGGTGGACATTGTCGAGAACGGTGGTCAAGTGAGAACAGGAGGCTCAGGATGGGAAACGCCACACAGCTCTCTGTAATCACACACCTGCCACCAGCTCTGATGACAAGGGGGCTGGAGAATGCGAGCAAGAGCTGCGAAGGTGCCCCTGGGGACCAACAGTCACAGGACAGTTTCCCTGTTGCGTGCCTTCTTCCCACCATATACCACAAGTAGCTGGGTGAATGTGGGGTGCTCCTTTTTGGAAGCCATAACCCTAGTCCACCTCACGATATGCAGCAGTGAATCCCTGTCCTTTCTAGACCCTCTACCTGCCCCGCATTTGCATCAGACAAGCAGCTGTATGAGGTGGGACTGTTCAAAGGCATCAGTAAGACTCTCATCATTGTCTCCTTCTTTCCAGTCCATGTGCGGATGGTTTGTTACAACAAGAGCATTGGCTGCTGGTTCTCTCTGGAATTAGTATGGTCTAAAAAAGCCTCTGTGAGCACTAGACAGTAAAACAATATGTTTAATTGAATTTTCATGGCATTTTACTGAGGTATTTTTTTCAGAAGTCAAAACACAATGCAGACGCTGCCGTGGGCATTATTGGATAACACCAAGAAAACCTGAGTCAATACAATGCTCAATTTTGTCTAGGATCTCCAACCTTGAAGTGCCAGATCTTCAAGGCCTTGGATCTTGCTAAGGCTCATAAAATAAGTGAGCAGATTTTTACAAAGGAAGCAAAAGTACAGAGCAGTGGAAAGTTGGATGGGAGAAGCAGCACAATAAGAATCCTTGACTATCTGATCTTTTGGCTAGAAAAATATCATTTAAATCTCTCAAAATCCCTTTGTGCTCTAGCAGAATGGTTAAAAGTTCCTGAAAAAAAAGAGGGAAATATTTTTGCTGGTTAGGAATATGTATTTCACTATAACATATTTTACATACTATTTAAACCCACGGGAAAATACCATGTTAGATATGAATTATATCATACAGCACTGAAATATTGCTAATTTAAGATATTTTACTGTGAGATGCTATATTATGCTAGACATCTGTCAGTCATTATGAACAAAATTAAATGATAGCCTGTGTTTAAAAATATGTTATGATGGGCTTGGCAACATCCAAAAGTATAATGGGAAAGTTTTAAAAGGGAATGCAAAGAGGGTAGAGACACCTAGCAGAGTTTCAGAACCAAATTTTCTTGAATTTGACAGAGATTTATTTGACACTTTGAGGTTTTAATTATCAGGATAAAGACACTACCTTAAGTTCCAAATACGCCTTGGACTGCAGGGAAAGATGACATTACCGTGGGGTCTCTCCATCTTGTTGCTGTTAAATATGGCTTGCATTTAGCATACATATTGTTAGCTCAGACAGTTTTTAAAAGATGTACGAGAGGTAATATAAATATGTTTTGCTCTTAATTGAAAATGCAAAAGACTGTAAAACATTCAGAGCTCTGAAAATGTAAAAGCTGGAACAAAAACAAATCCATTCATGTCACGTATCATAAAAATGATCTCAAACCTGATGTGTAAGTTTAAGTATTTGTCAGGCTGCCAAGTATGGTAGAAGAACATATAGAGTGAACTACACTTAAGAGTCCAACAGACACATACCTGAAGGAAAAGTGGGGTCATGTGCGCATCTCGCCTATACCTCTCAAGCTTGAAGTTTCCAGTCCAGAAAAGAACAGCAATCAAAATCCTCTTTGTTGCTTTTTTTTTAATAGGAATGTGAATAATGGGAAAGGATGAAATCCCAGGAGACTCTCAGTGGAAGATACAGAAACTGTCTGGGTTGCCTGTGCATCAGCGGGACCCATCACCTCGCAGCAGTGCAATGGAGCAGCGACCTGATGCTGCACATCTGCCACCACCTGACAACCTCTCACACTCTGCACGTGGCAATCTGTAGTGGCGGCCACTGGAGTACCTGTGAGACTGCCGGGGAGGTTAAGGGGAAGCAGGCATTAGTCCTCCTCCCCCTTGCCCTCCCAAACCATTCACAAGCTATCTGGCTTGAAGTCGTTTTTACAGTGTTAGTTCTATAGCTCCCAGCACGAAGGACAGCATCAGATACCCGTGTACTCCCCCACCCCAACACCAAGATGACTTGGTATGGCTTTTTCATTAAAACTTTCCACATAACGACAGAAATTATGATATAGCCCAACACATCAGAAGCTGGGCCAGCACACAGCTTTAGTTCACCTTGCTCGGAAGGATTTCCCTTGTTTACTTGGACCCAGTACGTGGCCCATCCTTCCTGAAACACCAGGTGTCACGAGATCCGCCTAGCACAGCTCCCATCCTTCTCCACGTTCAAACAAAGAGCCAGTGTTCACTGAAGCACATCGCTTTATAGTTCACGGTACGCATGCAAGTTGGTTTTCAACCATTCCACCCAAATGAAGTACAGGGGTTTCCAGGTATAGAGCTCCTGTAGTGTTTGTTGTTTGGGTTTTTTTGGGTTTGTTTGTTTTGGGTTTTTTTGGGGTGGTGAAGTACATGTCAGTTTGTATGACAAAGCAAACTGTTGTGTTTAATCCTTTTCTTTCTTTTTTTTTTTTTTTTTTTTTTTTTTTCCCTATGAAAGCATGAGGGTTGGTGCGGTTTGGAGGCAAACCTATCACTTACCAGACACTACCTGGAAAGGATTTTGAATCACAGCAAACCTTTGGTGAACCTGGGTCGAATTTCGAATTTGCAATGAAACCTGTGAGCTTCCAGTGGTTTCAGGTTCTGTTGTAATCATTATACAACATCTCTAATTACAAGTTGCCATGCAAAAAAACCCCAAACCAAAAACACTACTAAAAAACAGGTTAAAAACTGTGGAGGAGATTATGCTTATCTAGTGCCTTATCTGTTACTCCAAATGCTTTTTAGGGCCCTAAGCCCTGGAAGCACGCGGACCTGCAGTGCTTTCAGAGGTGGAGAACGGGGACTTTATTATATCGCATACCTGGGGTCTGGGTCCGGCGAGGTCCTGCTGCACCGCCCACGGTGCCGGAGCCACACAGCCGCGTACAGACCGCTCTGAAAATGTGTTACGTGTGGAAATGACAGCGGTAACGGCAATACTGTTTATTGCAATTTCAGTTCCGATCACTGAGACCTTACAGGCATTGCGAGCCAGGCAAGTGTTGCCAAAGAGAGGGGAGCAGAGGAAAAACACAGACCCCGACTCGACGATGCAGCCAGGCTGCCTGATGCACGATGATAAGGCAACGCTGGCCGCCCGACCTGTAACGCGTCTGTGACACCGGGAGCAGCCGGCAAATCCCACCCGGGGCGGCCGGGCTTTTCCCCGCAAACACCGCCCGGGACCCGCCGCCGCCGACCCCGCGCCCTGCCCCGACCTCCCCGCCCCGCCAGCGCAGCCGGTGCCGGCTCCCGTTCGCCCCTCTTCGCCCCCTCCGCCTCCTCCAGGAGCGGCAGGTTCCCCCGGGCGGGGGGCTCGCAGCGCCGCCGGTAGCGGCCCCAGGGCCGTGCGTGCCGAGCCGCTCCGCGCCGCGCCAGGCTGCGCTGTGCCGGAGGGAGCGGAGAAGAGAAGCGCCGCGCCGAGCCGTGCCGTGCCGGGGAAAGCCGCGCCAGGGAGAGCGGCGCCGAGCCGAGCCGAGCCGCGCCGCGCCGATCCGAGGCGGTGCTGGCCCCCGCGCCTGCAGCAGGAGGCGCTGCCGGGCGCCGCTGAGCCCGCGCCGGGCTGCGGGCCGGAGTCCCACATTCCCCCTGCCAAGTGCCGGGGAGCGGGGGTTGGCCGCGCGCGCTCGGCTCCTCCCCCCCTCCCCGCTCGCCCAGCAGCAAAGTAACTCCGGAGTGCGGAGGGAGCCGGTGCCGCCGCGCTCCTCGCGCCGCAGACGGCTGCCCCAGCGGGCGGCCCCGGGGCCAGCGGGCGCCCCTCGGCGCGGGGGTCTCCCGGCGAGGCGCCGGGGCGGGAGGGGCGGGCGAGGCGAGCTCCGCCCGCCGCCGCGGGCCGGGGCAGCCCCGGCCTCTTTCGGAAACTTCTCCGCAAGTCGGCATGGGCAGGGGGGCCGGCGCCGCCGCCTCGCTGCCGCTGCTGGCGGCGCTCGCCCTGCTGGCCGGCCGCTCGCCCGCTCTGCTCGGGGCGGCCCGGGCCCAGCTCTCCGCAGGTGAGTGGTCGCTCGGCGCCCAGGTGAGGGCGGGCGGCGCGGCGGGGTCGCGGCGCGCGCGGGGTGCCCGCCGGGGACGGGAGGCGGGGTCGCTGGGGTGGCGGCGGCACCGCGCCGGGCCCCGGCTCCGGGCCCCGAGGAGCGGCGGAGGGGCCGCCCCGTGGGGCGCGGGGCGGCGGGGGGGACCCGCCTGTGCCCGCGGGCTGCCGGCGTGGGGCTCGCAGGGGCGGGCAGGGCGCGGGCTCCGGGCGCCTCACGAGCTCCCCTTCCTCCTCCTCTTAACTCCTTCTCTGCCCCGGCCGCTTCCCAGGTGGCGGCGGTGCCGGCGGCGGTGCCGCGCTGCTGCCGCCCCTTCCCCCGCTCAAACTTTTCCCGGCGTTTCCGTGCCCGGCCGGGGGGCGCAGCCTCGGGGCGCCCCGGCCGCTTCCCCGTCCGAGCGGGGCGCGGCGCTGAGCTCCCCTCGCCCCCGGCGCGGGGCGGCATGCACGGCCGGCACGGCGCCGGCTACCGGGATCCCCCCCCCCCCCCCCCCCCTCCGGTAAACGCGCGGTGGGCGAGAAAGGGGAGGGGAAGCAGCATATGGGGCCGGCGTCTGTTTTGTTTGAAATCCGTGAATTTCTCGCCCCTGCCTCCCCCCCCCGCCCCACGCCGCGGGGTTTCGCTGATAAAAGCCGGCGGGGCCGGGCGGTGGGAGCTGCGGCCGGTGCGGCGGTGAGTTGTTGGCCGGGGGGCGCGGGGCAGAGCCCGCGGCGGGGCCGGGGCGGGCGGTGTCGGCGGTGGGGCCGGGGCAGCGCCTCGCCGTGCCGGACCCCGGACCTTCCCTCCGCTGCGGTTTGCGGAGCGTCCTGCCTTCGCTGGGCGTGAAGCGGTGTCGGGAACGTGGTCGTGTTTGCGGTGCGAAGTATTACGTGAAGGACTACCTGAAGTAGACTTTGGGCTTTTTTTTTTTTTTTTTTTTAAGTAGTACTTGCAATTGCACCGGGTGCATCAGTTGGATAAATGTTCGAAGCTTTTCTCATAGGAAACTGATTAGAAAACTGCCATTAATGAAAGTATCTACATTCGTGAGACCTGGAAGCACGATTTTGTAAGAACCGATGTGTAGTTAGGCGGCTTTTATTTCCCCCCCCTCCCCAGTCCGTCTGAAATTAGTTTTTCATTGAGACATTTCAGATGTGTCGTCGATTAAGAAATGTGCTGAAGCAGTAAGAGAAACTGTGCTGGTCTGAACAGATTACATTCCTCCTATGTGGCTGACTTCGGTGTGTGTAATTTAATGTCTGCGTATCAGAATTGTAAGATTATGTAAGCACCTACCAGTCTTTTACCAGGGGAAGGGAAGTGTACCGTATATGCAGCTGTTATGTTGTGTGAATAGCTAAAAAAGTAAGCCCAACTGTAACATCTTTTCATTCACAATCATACTGAAATCAGACAAATGATTTTTGCTTTACTGTAATTTGTCAGGCTAATGTGGACACCAAAAGTAACTCTTACATAAAAGATTTTTTATGCACTTATTCACTGTTCTAAGACAAGTAGGAAGTCCTGATAACTTATATGGGCCATGGTATTTTATGTTGAAAATATGGCACGCAGCCCTTTTTGGAATTGCAAGTACAAGAAGCCAGGTTGGTACCGTGGGGTGGGGTACGTTAGGTAAGTGGAGAAGAACGTTCAATATCCTTCTGACCAGAGTAGATTAAGCTTGTCAAGGAGTTGAACAATTGCATCTAGGAAACATGATTTTTTTTTTTTTTTTTGTATTAGCACGTTAGCAGCTAGAGAGTTTAGTTTCTATTACCAAGCATCAAAAATACTGATGTGTTGTACTAGTCAGAGGTTCATTAATTGGAGACTAGCTCAGACTTCCTTGAAGGTTTGGAGAAACAAATTTTTTAGTAGCTAGTGCTTTCGGTGTACTTGGTTCAAGGTATGGTGCTCGGGCTCTTACTAAATACATTCAATATCCACATGTAGAGCTGAACACTTAGGGTTTATCTTGGTTTGAAGGCTCAGGTTTTGATAACCATCAGAAACTTTTTTTTCCTTATTTTAAACCAGTCCCTGAAGCAGGCGTGTGTGTCTCTGTTAATGAGACATCTTTATCCTGGTGTCAGTAGATGCAGGACACAAAAGTTGGGGTTCGTATGTCTGTTCCAGTAAGGGCCTTTCTGCAGCCTACAATGAGATATTTCTGTTCGGTGCACACAGGAGCATCTGTTTTCTTCATAGTGGTCACCTCTTGTTTAACAGGGGTACCTGTTCTTCAAGCATCCTCCTTGGACTGCTTTCCCTCCTCACCTTAATACAATGACCTGTACTTTTCCATGTTAAACTGAACCTAGCTAATTTTCGGCTTCATCTTTATTAGTATTCTTATTGTCTGAATTGTAAAAATTTAAATCTGTTAATTTTTCTTTGCCATTAATGAGGCTATTAATTCAGTCTGGACCTTTCACAAATCTCTCTCATTGTAATTTGATTTTAATTTCCTTTTCACTATGCTTTGTCCTACTCCTGAGTGTGAACACTGGCCATATCCAAAATTCTTCATAAAATTTTTTGTATGTTTAGTAAGGATCTAATCAAATTACAGAGTATGAATTTCTTGAAAGTTGGCCTTCTTCAGGAGCGTGTGTGTCAGGGTTATCTATCTCATAACATTCTATGAAAGCAAATGAGAAGGCAAGAGGAGGAGCAGCAGCAAGTTAGGAAAAGGAACCAGATACATCTTGTAATTTGTTGCTGTCTTGAAAATTGTGCTTGTATATCCGTTCGACCCCCTTTGCACATAATTGAAACACTGTGTATTTTGTCTTTCCCCACAGATCTCAAATGAAAAAAACCCTGAGCAGCTTCTCTCTGCCTCCTCAACCCAGCCATAATCCACAGTGTAATCTTTTCTGGTCTCTGTAGATTGTTTCTTTACACCGCTGCTTTCCATGACCCTTCAACTTGGGTGCGTGCCTGTCAGAATCTAGGCCAAAATGTTTTGGCAGTGTGTTCTCTGTTGAAGTCTAGCTATTCCTTATATAGCACCTTCTTTCATCTACAACTCCTACAGTTCGATAAAGAACAAGTTCAGCTTGTTTTCACAACTTGATCACTTTAAACTTGTATTTTTTGAATATTATATTTAGCAATTTGCGTGTTTTCAGATTTTTTTGGAGAAAAAAAGCAAAGGAAATATTTCAAAATCTTGTTTTTTAGGACCGCTGCTGGCTCATCAGCTAGCTGATGGAAATATGCATTGCATTGCCTCTGATGGTGTCTGTGTAAGTGTGTGGGTTTTTTTAATACTAAATGAAAAGTATGAGGCTAAAAATTCTAGTAATGCATCAGCTTACCTGAAGTTATTTAAGTGTGGTATTTCACACTGTAGGGATAGTTAACCATAAAAATGAGGACTGTATGTTTTACAAGTGGAAGTCTGCTATTAGAGTAGTTATTCCTCAGGCTTTCTCATGCAAAGCGATTACGGTGTCACAAATGAACAGGCAAGAGTAAATATTTCTGGTTTAACACCCCCCACCCCCCCTAAAGCAGTTATAGTCTGTCTTTTGGAGAGAATCTAACTCAGAAATTTGATATTTTAAAGTAGAAGGTATTATTTGGTTTATAAGGATTTTGTAAGTTAACTTACTTAAAATATATGAAAATCATAATAAGCATATCTAAGTTTTTTTCATTTGTAGTAGAAGAAATAAAGGGTTTTTTGAAAATGTTTAAAAATACTTTTAAGTAATTAAAATCAAATTAGCCCTTTGCTGTCAGAACAGCAAAAGTGCTTCAGTCATATTTCATCCGTGGATGTGCTACAATTTGTATGTGGTATACAAGAGACACTTGTGCAGGTAGGCGTGTATGGATAAGAGACTTCTCAGTAGCTATTTTTTCCACCAAGCTGTTAAAATGTATTGACAAATTGTATGGAAGATGAGTGGAATTAAAAGTAAAGTTCTTTTCTCACTTTCACCCCCTCCTTCTCAAACATTTTCCTTTCCTCTAAACATTCATCTCCTTCCTTGGCACTGTTGGTTCACTGATCACTTGTCTATTTGTATTTTCAGATGCACTATTACAGTTATAAATCATATATAAATTTTCAAAGTGGCACTTGACTGGTTGAGATGGAATTGAAAGCACCCAGAACACAGTGATGACAGAAAGCTTGTTTGGTCCCTTTTGTCTGAGAAATCATGGTACTGCTTGATCAGCTTGGTAGTGATGTAAACAGGGCATCTTAAACCAGGTAGATGTCTTGCCCTTACTTAAGATCTACTTAAGATAACTAAAAATAAATAAATAAAACTCCAAAACAAACAAAGAAAAAGTGGGGGTTTGGGGTAGGTAAGCAGTCTGCACAAGATCAGGGCATAGGTCTACCTAGCTCAGTATCTGACAAGGGACACTCAGGGAAGAGGGATTTTGGCAAGGTGAGTGACTTCCTCTGGGTACTGTCTGTCCACAGAGGCAATATGTTGGTATTTAATGTTGCAACTGGATTTTTGTGACCATGATTGTGCCTAATAACATCTTCAGCTTGTATTGTTTTTAGCATTTGCTTTACTTTGTGACAAGGAATCTATATGTTGTATGGAAAAAGATATGGCACTTTGTTCTTTGAAATTGCTGGTTGGATTTTATGTCTCCTAGCTCTTACATTAAGAGATTGTTAATAATTTCTCTCAACTTACCTTCTTCATGTCATGCAGGACTTTTCCACCCTCTCTCAACTGTTCCTTTTCTAGTTGGGAAAGTCCAGTTGTAGCCACTTGCTAAAAAGGTACCATTCCATATCTTCTTCTCATCATTTATCAGCCTTCTCTTTTCCAGTTCTACACTACGCAGAGTATCCAAGAGACAGCTGCCTGATGTATTTATGCAGTGCTTAATGATGATTTCTGTAGTGTTCCCTATCCATAGTGTGATCCTGACATTTGCTTTGCTTTTTTTGACCATTTGTCCCACTCCTGGTTGTGAGCGGATGCTTTGTTGGATCTATGTATTTCATTACTGGCCAGCTGAGATCTTGCAGTTAAATGATGGTCTGTGGGGTGTCTGTGTCAGTGAACAGCAGGACTCTTGAAAAGGAGAGTCTGTAACCAGCCCTTTTGGGGTGGGGAGAACTTTTAAGCAAGGCTCTTGAGGGACCTGTGACCTTGTGTTGGAAGTCTAGGAGAGTTAACCTGTTTAATACTTACCACTGTGGTTTGTCCTCTCTTTCTGAAATGGTGTTAATACAAGTGAGTTAAAAAGAGTTTATCCCCTTAAATGTAAAGATGGGCAGTATCTGGATTAACATGCAGAGTTCTGCAATGCTGCTATATAGTTGTTGCTTGCTCTGAAGTCTTTATGATGTCTTTGTATGACCTCTAGCTGGAAGACCTTTAGGTCATCTTACCTCTCAGGAGTTGGATACATCACTGTCAGCTTTGCTTTGTTTTGGTGAAATCCCAGCTCTACCTTTTGCAACACAAATCCTGTTGGTTATGTAATAGGAAGCTTCCAAAACTATTGCTTTAGTCCTGATAACTGAGTCAGTCGGGACCTTCCTCGTGTTTTCATGTACTGATGGTATCCCGTCTGTCATAGGTTATTACTGTCATGGAAAGATGCCTTTGGATTGCTGCTCCCAGAAGTGTGCACTCAGATTTGGAGCTTCAATTACAATCTGCCAATGCCATTAAGCTAACTTAACTTACTGCTGCTGCAGAAGGGGGCATTTTCATTACTTGAATGGCTCTTGGGTCTTTGCCTGTGCTAGATCTGGCCACCGTGTGGCCTGTGGGTGAGTTGGTTTAGCTTTGTCAGTCGTCTTGGAGGAAAGATAAGTTTCCTTGTGATCAATGAGTTTAGCTGACTTGCATATGTGTGGCCACATGAATTTGATGTATGAGAGGATGAGGGCTGGTGGTGGGATGGCTCGGTTTGACAGCAAGCTGTAATTGCAGTGCAGCTCATGTCGGGTGAACCTGTGCTGTTTTGAGTCACGTTGGCTCTACACTCTGCTCTCCATGCAGCACTTTGTTCACCCGAGGAAGTGTAAAGAGCAGGAGGGCACGGAGCGGGGTGGGAAGAGAGGCCCAGTGTTCCCTCTGGAGCTGGAGGGGTTAGGCTGGGTGAAGGTGGCTGAGGCTTTGTTCCGGCTGACTGCATGCAAACTGATGACACAGTGCTAGTGTCTCTTGCTGACACACATCTTTGAGTAAACTGGCCTTAAACATGTTATTTCATTATAATAGATAGCTCAGGCATTTATTATATAAATTTATAAGCAAGAAGTGGCCTTCTAATGGCACGTAATAGAGAGCAGGTGTGATGGCAGGCAGTAGAGGGCTCGGAGGAGGTGACGCTTGGCTAGAATTAGAGGATGTTGTGACACCTGGTTTTAAGGTGCAGCAGGAACTGGTTTAAAGCCAGGTTCTGCAGTTTCACTTTTTAGTCTGTGTGATCTGTCCTTCCCCATCCTGTGGGCTGTTTAAGAAGGATTGTCCATGAGATGTGGATGTGGCTAGAAGAGGAAAAATGGTCATGGTTTCCAAAGGCCAGAATGAGCCGGTTGAGGAGTGGTAAATGGCACCAGTGACAATGTTGTAGCATCTGGCTGAGCATAAAGTCTTGCTGCACATAATTTTGTAGGTCAGAAAGGCCTTGCGCTGCTTCCTGGTAAGCCTTGACTACAGGTGATTAATTTAAAGTATGCAGTCTAAAACTATGCAAACTACCCACTTTGTAGTCACCTATAGTGCATGCTTGCCATGTAGTTTAGAGTCACTTACAGTCTGTTCCTTCACTAGGAAGCTCTATAATTGAAAGTCATGTTTGCATTTTCCAGAAGTTTCATAAATATCAGAGCTAACAGAAACATACTGAAATCTTTTCCTGAGCGAGAAGTTATTAGTATTTGTGTCAACTCAGTGGTGTGTTTAAACAAAGAAACAAGCAAAAAAGTTGCATGCTGCCCCAGCCCCCAAAACACTGAATACGACAAAAGAACAGCTTTTTATTCTAGAGTTTTTTGTACGTACATGCACATACACCCCTCAGATTTCAAAAGCTGACGTTTGTGGCATGTGAAACTACTCGATATCTTTTTTTCTTTCTGAATATTGACCTGCTTATAACCATTAAAGTTGCGGAAATAAGCTTAAAATTATCCAGTATAAAGAATATTTATGCATTTAAGGAGCTCCTTTTAGTTGTCTTAGTATCTGATGTATTTCTCTGGAAATAAGCTGCATTTTCAATTTGCATTGAAAGGCAAAACCTAAATATTGACCAGTGAATTTGAAACAACAAAAGTTTTTAGGTTTGCATTTTGTTACTGAAATTTAATTTCTATAAAAGTTGGAGTTTTTATTAACAAACCTCAACTCTTATTTTAGTTAGGAACCATTTATTTGTTGACCTAACCAAATCTATTTTGTGATTTCTGTCATGGCCAAATCTTTGCCTTGACAGCCTTTGCGCTGTTTTATTTGAAACAGTCTAAAAATATTCATCAGCAGCTAATAGATTACCTAGTATGAAAACAATGAACTAATGGCACAGTGCTGCAACTTGGTTTATTTGAAGGACTGCAGATGAAAAGTTCTGTGAAATTGTTAATCAAGGTAATTTCTGCTGTTGATAAAGTGGTTGTAGAATTCAGGCTGCTGAATTGAGCCTCAACAGGGCCATGTGTCCTTAAAGCACTGAGTAGATGATCAGGGATTTGAGTACATGTATTTGTTGAAACATCTGTAACATGTAGCTGTATTCTGGGGTAAGAACATAGCATAAGCATATAGCAGCAGGACTTGCTATAGAGCAATAACACAACGTATAAATGATACACTAGTCTGGTTAAAAACATTTGAGGCTCCTTATAGAGGAGGGAGAGGTGCTGGCCACTGCCGAAAGGAAGGAGGGCCTCCCAAAAGTCACAGCAAATGTTGCAGCAATGGGGCAACCTTGTGCTGATAACGTTGAACTGCTTTCTCAAGCAGAATAAGCCATAATTGTAAACTTTTTTCCCTGTATGTTTAAAACCTGGGATTGCATTAGGATTTCTTGCTGGCATAGCTATATTTACTAGTAAGTTTGTGTGGGTGTTTTTCTTCCCCCACAAATTACTTAATGGTAGGCATGCAAACAAAAGGAACCTTTGAGTGTGAATGAGGTCTGAAAGAGATTCGCTGGTCTAATAAGTACGGAGAACCCCCTCCCCCCACGAGTATTTTCCAAAAGCATGAATTAACTTTAACATGTAAAAACTTGTTTTAAGCTAGAAAGCACTGTGTGCATGGGCTTGTCAGGCATTTGTTCTTTTTAAGAAGATTGTATGTATATGGAATTGGCTGATATTTACAGTAATACATAAAGTATATGCTTCAGTAAAAGATTTGAGAGACTTAATTGCTTGAGGATTGGTGCTGTGTAAAGATTAAATTTGTTGCTCAGTACTGTGGGTAATATGAGGCTATTTGCATTAGCCAGTGTATGAAAGATTGGACCCTTCAATTTGTCGGCAAGTCATTTATTTCTGCTACCACTTACTAAAAACATGTGATTATATTTATTAAGTAGCAACATAAGCCATTTCTCAATTACCATGTCATGAACTTAATTCTACTGACTTATGAGACACTGTTGTATGTTTTAAAACCAAGTTCTGCTGCAATTAAATTATGGTATGTTCATTCTAATTATTACACACTGGTTACTCTATTCTGAGTTGGAGTTGTATACTTTCTTTTGTAAACACTTCTTCTCTAACAGTAAAAATGACTGATGAATGTTAACCAAAAGAGAAAAATGTTATGAAGAATAATCGTGGCTGTAGTTTGAATGAATTCAGAGGAGCTCAGAATGAAAATTTTGACTGGATAGCTACTTAATTGAACCACAATTTATTTATTTTTTTTGGTTACTTCCAAATACAGGTCATGTTTGTGAATCCTATACTGTGATTTAGGATACCTGTTGCTTTTAAAATCATTTAAGGATTTAAGTAATTAAAGAAAAAAATACATTGAAGTTCTGAAACTTTAGGCTGCTTTTGTTATCTTTGATACAGTTAAAATTTGAAATTATAAGACCTAGTAGAGCCTTGCCCAATAGCTATTAATTAGAAGAACGTTCTGATTTGATATTTTATCACTTCACTATATCTGTATCATCTCTGTGTGGTATTAAGCTGAAATAAGATCAAAATGGGGAACATAATTTGTCTTGGTGCTCCTCGTCTTGCTCTGTTTGCCTGTTCTCTGTAAATTTGAAAGCACTTATCAGCCATGAGAGTGCTGAAGAAAGAAAGCTGAGTTCATGACTTCATGCAGCAGAGATAAGTTCTGAGTGCTGACTGTCACCACTGTACTTAAAATGCTTTAAAGGGACAATTTGTTAAAATCTATTAACCCAAAATACTGATGATAGTTTTATATTTTGTTCAATCTCTGATTCCTTTGAAGAAATGCTTTTTTATATTTGCAGAAGAAATTTCTTCGGTTATCTCTAAAATTAGTCTGCTGAAATCTGAGCATTGTATATGTTTTAAGGAGACAATACACTAAAACATGGGGGTATTAGCTTTTCAGTGCTTTCTGTCATAGGTTTTACAGAGGAGATAAGTGTTCGTTTAAAAATAATATGAAATAAACAAAAAAACCCAAACCAAACTCAGAACCACAGAACCATCCCATAATCCCTTCCCTTGTCCCTGAAAAAAAACATGGATTGTCATTTGCCCACTATTCTTCTTATCCTACATCTTGCTGTCAAGTCGTCCCGTCCCGTGTCGTGTCCCCCCCGCCCCATCTCTTTGACTCTTCTTTTTTCTTGGGCGAGTTTTAAGTCAATGTTAGGGGTTTCATGCCATAATTGAAGGTGTATGAGGTAAGTTATATGAGATTCCTTTCTCAAGAATGGTTAATGAGTATAAATATCATTAGACTTTTCAGGAAGCTTTAATATGTATTTGTATGTTCTTTCACTGAACTACAGACTTTATCTGTCTTCACGTGGCAGCATTGTTTGATGTGTTCAGTGTTCAGTTTTTTCAGGCTAGAAAATTTCCAGTGAAAGAGGCTTTCCTCTTTTTCTCAACAGAAATGCAATAAAATTGACTTTCCTTATTAAATTCGGAAAAGACAAACAAATACTCTTTTTGCAGTTTTTACTAGTAATCCATCTTGACCCAACTTGTGAAAATACTAGAAATTGCAAACTACTTCCACAGGCTTTCCAGCTCTTCAGCATATGAATACTTTGTGTGTGTGATCTTTTTTTAGTGCAAAAGGTCTATTTAGGCTTCTTGCATTTGTATATCTGTGGCGTGTGCTTTCCTATTCCTTACTACCTTTTCCTTCAGATACTATGACAAACTATTAACAACCCCCACCCCCAAGAAAACCCTTCACCTCCTTGTTGCATACATGCATAAAGCTATAATGTGTTAACTATTTCCAGGTGAGAGCAAAACCTGTAGTGTGTAATGGTTTGGATTTCTGAATCTGTTGAAACAAAGCTTGGTAATTAAAGGGAATATAATTTCCCTGGTAAACACAGACTAAATAGATGGGTGTAATGCTATAGAATGTAAAGATGACTCCCCCCCCCCAGCTAAGGTGGCTGAAATACGGCAATGAGAAGTTGTCAGTCAAATAACTTTTCTTTTAAATATCAACTTTTAATATTTTTAAAACAATTCTGTTAGTAGTTACTGAGTCTGAATGCTGTTAATAGCCCAACTGTTTAGCCTTTTTCTTTGATAAAGTGGGTTTAACACTTTGATTCATCTTGCCTAAGTGGGAAGGTGTTGCGTTATTAGGTGGTGTGTTATTCTCAGTACTTTTTTTTTTCCCCCCTTCCCTTTCCTTTTGAAATCCCTGTGTACTGATTTAGTTAAATACTGCAGGGTAGGTTAACAGCTCCTTCTGAGTCATATGGAAGGCATGAAGTGCTTCCAGGTCTGCAGTCCTTTCCAGGGATGAGTGAGTTCTTCATACTTTGTGTATCCTGTGTCTGCACAGCAGCAAACTACCAGGTTCAGTTTATAGGTTGTTTTAAACACATTGCAGTAGATAGACTAAACGGCTTTTTTTGGGGGTGGTGGTTGTTCCCCATGGCTTGCTGCTTTGTATTTCTTTGAGTTTATACTCCAGATGTTCAGTTCTTCTGGTGATTCATTGGTGTTTCTGTCAACTGTTGAACAAGGAGCTGTGTTAAGTGACCGGCACTGGGGAAGATTATGCTCTCGTTTAGACAGACTGCACAGATGTTCTTTATGACCATTCAGAAGGGGGGAGACTGTACATTACTTTCAATTTGACAGAAACCATGCATTTGAAAATCTTCGGTCTGAGCTTTATGAGCTACGTGATGAGGCTGTGAACCTGGAAGAGTAGCATTTGTGATTAATAGTGACATTTGCAGACCCTAGGAATACTGAAATAATCTGTTGGATGGCTTTGCTTGGATATTGATAGTATCTAGATGCAAACTATAAACACCTCTCTCTGTTTACTTGATCATGGAAATGGGAATGAAAACAAGTATTAGATAGTTTGTGTTTCAGGGAAATAATTTGGCCATCCCTCTCTTAAAACACCTATTTTTTACTTGTCACCTGAAAGCAACCTTAAGTAATTTATAGGTTAGTCTTACTCTATGACATTGGAGTTAAGAGAATGAGGAAAAAAATCTGTTTAATGGAAGTGAATGCATGATTAAAAACCAAACACACGCATACACACACACAGAGCACTTGGGTGTGAAGTGTTTGCATTGTGAGCCGAAACCTGAAAAAAAAACCATTAGGCCAAATGCCGAAGAAAATGTTCAAATTACTTAGTAAGTTTATGTATTAGGCAGTCCCTAAAGGACACAGGCACAGGTGAATGAAATTGGCAAATGTTTATTTGTCTTTGAAACAAAGTAGCACTGTGTTTCACTTTGGGGGCCAATGTTGATGACCAAATGGATACTGTGTTACATTTTTGCTAAATACTGTTCCCTGGGCAGGGCAGGAGCTGTACTGGCAACAAAACTGTAATGAAGGCAGTTTTTGCCCTGAATGCTACTTTTAAAAGGGGGGAGGGGGAATTATATAATCTTACTTTGATTTATGAAATGTAGGAGAGGCATAAATGCACTACTTTTTTTCATGTTTTGGCCACAAAATCCATGTAATAATAATAATTATTATTCATTATATAATACAGAATAACATACGTAATATGGCACCATATATTAATATTTCTATTATACGATAATATATAATTATTATTGTTTTTAAAGAACTTCTGTCAAAGGAAAAAAATAGGTCCTGGGATCAAAATTTTATCATTAAAAAAATGCCCTTAAACCATAAAGATCTTAAATCCTTTTCCATATTCTTCCACATTGCAGAAGTTACTGTCTTGCAGTTGAGATTTGAGTCGTGAGATGGTGGCAGCCTTGCAGCTACACAGCCAAACCAAAGGTTTGAAGAAGGAAGTGTCATATTAAAAAGTGGCGGAAGGGTCTGGAAATCTATTGACAAAGTCTTGAAGTCGATGAGTTTTTCTTCAGCAGCATGCCGTCAGTGAGGAGGATGGCATTATTCTGTGAGACGCAAAATGTGGACTGACAATCAAAAGAAGTGAAACGCATGCTTGTTGCTGCTCTTCAGCTTTTGGTACTTTAAGAATAATTCATGTTTTATCATCATTATGTTACTCTGACAGTTGTAGGTGTGTGGGCAGTAATAAGTAAAATTCCAAACCACTCTACTCATGCTGTATGTTGACTGTATTGCCAGATGAAACGGGACACAAAACCAAACCAGTGTACTCGCCTGGTGGATGAATACCTTCTTGCTTAAGATCTCATTTTTTTTGCTCTCAGCTGCAAGTCAGGGGGTTTTGGTAACTTTCATGATAATTCTCTAGTTTTGCCCTTGCTTCTGCTCAGCCTTTGTTTTATTGGTGCGGGGTTTTTTGAACTCCCAGATCATGATATCTGTATCTTCCAGTTTACTGTATTAAAAAGGCTTCGTTGAGGAGGAATCCAGGTGAAACTGGTTTCTGTTTACTTCCTAATCCTTTTCTGAGAAATTCTGCATCACAGCTGACTGTCATTTGTCACAGTATCCTTCCTGCCTTTCTTTTAAGTTCTCTCACCTGCTTGTTTACTGTATTCCAACTATAGTAATCAAGCATCTGATTAAATTTACATTTCTTTGTGTAAGGATTAAGAAAGAGAAGGCTGCATGTGGCCTTGGTATTTAAGCAAAATGGGGCCTTCTTATGTGAAAGATTACTTTGGCTATGTTTAGCCCCAGAGAAGTTGCTATTTCCTTACACTTCTGAGGTTCAGAGCCCAATTTAAAAAGGAAAAAAGACGGAGATTTGACCTCAGAATTTCTGTCATTTTGGGAAGGGGAAAAAAGTGTAACAACATTAAGAACATCGGAGCTGCACATATTGAAAATTTCTAAATAAGTTATAATAAAGAGGCTTTGCCTTTAGCAGTATATAAGATAAACTACCAATGATTTTATCTCCTATGTAAATGTTCAGTAATTGATGTATAGCTCATAAATGGACCCAATGGCTGTTTGAGGAATGTGTTTATACATGGCAAAATATATAAACACTTCTAGGTTCCCTGGAGTATTTTTGATTTCTTTCATACATGACTCATCAGTTTACCTAAGACAGAGTAGCTTGTTCTCAGACACAGTTTACAGATTCTGGCATGATGGAATGTTATAATAGCAGGAGATGAAGCACATGGGCAAAGAAGATTTTCTTAAAGGGAGACTGTAATCAGTGTTTGAAAACAGGCTAATGGATTGCAGAAGATAGTAGCATAGCAGCCAGCCAGCCATAAGGACTGTGTATATAAATGAAAATGCATGGTAAAATTAAATGAAATCAAAGCTTGGATAAATGTTCTGAAGTGTTAATTCAGTTTGCTTTCCAAAAAGTTTTGAATAGAAGACTTGGAAAATCCACTCACCTGGATAAG
Organism: Falco punctatus; assembly: GCF_963210335.1. Taxonomy (NCBI): domain Eukaryota; kingdom Metazoa; phylum Chordata; class Aves; order Falconiformes; family Falconidae; genus Falco; species Falco punctatus. The sequence continues at coordinate 56,989,726 of NC_137584.1, forward strand.
TAGGAAGGCTTCCTTTTTTAATTTAAGCTTTTAATTTGAATGGCTGTGAATAGAAACATTTTAAAAAAATTTTTCCAAAGGTAAAATAAGGTTATGTTTGGGTGGATTTCTCTGCACATTTAGCTGCACTGCCTTTTTGCTGCTGAAGTTTTATGACCTGCTATGGTGAGAACTTCAGAAGGATCTTGGCAGTTTTATCTGTGACACTAGTAACTGTCATACAATTCTGCTTTGCTGTGTCTTAGGAGGACTGTGGCTGTATCTACATTGGCAAGCAATTTGGTGCAATAAATGCTGGTCAATGAACTGAAGTGTTATGAAAAGTGAAGCTCTTGCTTAAAGATTGCTTACCTCAGATTAGATGTTTCTTTCCTATAGGCCAGCTGTCACTGCTGTGTTGCATTCCTTGGAATCTCACTGTACATAGTCTACTAACTCCAAGCCAAGCTTCCCCTTGGAGCACTTCAGGTGTGGAGCTTCTGGTTTGATCTCTGAATGTGGTGGTGTAGCTCATTTGTATAAGAACTGTGCTGAGAAACAAACTAGTGCTTGGTAAATGGAGGCAACCAGGGCATTAATTTTTTTACCTGCTCTTTTCCTAACACAAGTACAGCTTATTTAAAAAAAAAAAAAATGATAGGACATTAGAAAGGCTTCCTGCAAGAGTATATAAAAATACAGTGGGACAAAAAAATGAAAAGTAACATATTCTGAAACAGTAGTGATATTTTTGAAATTGTCTGCTGCCCTTTTTAAAAACATGGCCTCTATGTGTTGTGGATTTAACCATCGGTGTTAAGTGGTGTTTCCCAGGGCTCAGTATTGGGGACAGTTCTGTTTAATATTTTCGGCAGTGATGAGGATGAGGGGATTGAGTGCACCTTCAGTAAGTTTCCAGGTGATACCAAGCTGGGGGGGAGTGTTCAGCTGCTGGAGGGCAGGAAGCCTATGCAGAGGGATCTGGGCAGAGGGACAGGACAAGAGGAAATGGCCTCGAGTTTTACCAAGGGAGATTTAGATTGGATGTTAGGAAAAATTTCTTCATCGAAAGGGTGGTCAAGCATTGGAACAGGCTGCCCAGGGAGGTGGTGGAATCACCATCCCTGGAAGTGTTAAAAAAAAAAATGCATAGATGTGGTGCTTAGGGACGTAGTTTTGTGATGGACATGCCAGTCCTGGGTAAGTGGTTGGACTTGATCTCAAAGACCTTTTCCAACCTAAAAGATTCTATGATTCTATTCTATGATTCTCTTCTATGATTCTCTGATTTGGTAGTAGATTTTTCAAGTGGTAACAAATGGGAGATGAAGAGGATGTTTATATGTTTATCTGTTGATGAGAAGCAAACCTAGCAGGGAAAACTGAAAGCTTGTTTAGATAGTGAAATTGGATACTGTATTCATACAGCAGTCTATATTCAGTGGGAAGAACAAAGATAGGGTGTCAAACGTTTTGAGGCCAGATATCATACAGGCTGAAGATCTCTGGTTCTGTCTTGTTCCAAGATTCTGTTGCCCCTGTTCCCTGACTAATATTTGAGAGACCTGAACTACTTTAGCCTCATGATGTTCCTGTGAAGCCTGTTTACTACACCCCTTATTTTGCAGGAAGACTGTGTGCCCAGAGACCTGACTGTCAATCAGAAAGTCTATGATAAGGCATTATACTTTAAATTCTATTGTTTTAACTAGTATGTTACCTAGGTGTGGCTTATCCCATCCTGAAACAGGCAAGTGAAATTTTATATGAAGCAAGGCTGCATAGTTAAACCCCACTGAGAAAACTAGTCCTTAATAAGGCAAGCATTATCAGTATGTTTGCAAGTAATGTTGATGGTAAGACACTTATTAACGATAATACCAATAACATCTGCACCTGTCAGTAACACCAAAAACATCTACCATGGTTCTGAGTTTTCCTGTGGAAAATTTCTGAAGAGAAGCAGGAGACTTGTTGAGAAGAGCAAAGTAGAATATTTTAAGCTTGAAAGAGGAATATAAATCACAGGAAATTGGAATTAAAATAAGAATTGACCAGAAGGGGGGGAGCTGTGCACTAAGGCCAGCTGAGATGTCTGCCCCTATAGAGATTAATACCTTGCGATGTGTGAAGGCTCTGATCTGGAAATGAGATTAAAACAAGAATTGACCAGAACCAGGAGATGAACCATTGCATCTTCACAGAGGTGTCCACCCCATGGAGATTAATGTCACGCAGAATAACGAAAATCTGATTTGGAAAGAAGATAAACATGCATTCTCCATACCAAGGGGATGATCTTATAGCACTTGCATAGTAAATAGCCTTGACTTTCTTTTGGAGACTAATGCTCTGTTGTCAAATAGATTCTTCCAAGGCCATTTGAACATTTTACTTCAGCAGACTTAGCAACAAAACTACTATTGAACGTTTTATTAATGTTGCAGAACAAATCATGGCAAGTTCACTCTTCTCGTATTTAATCCTCTTTGTTACATAGTAAGTAATAAGCAAATAAGGTTTCTGCTTAAGCAATGGAGGATCAATGTCATTATTGACATATCAAACAGTTTTTTCTACCTCTGTCGTTTCAACAGCTCCTGAAAGCATAGAGTTTCAGAAGTTAGGCTTCCCTTGGGGAGGAGGGAACTGCAAATTCACAGTCTATGTTTATCTGTTAGAAAACTGTATAATATATTTCTGTATTTAAACACTTCAATGTTAAGGCACAACCTTTTTTTAGGAAAAAGGTAGGTGTGTGCTTATGCTTGGTTTTCCTTAAACTTTATTCTAGCTTATTAGGATGAATGTGTTCCTTTGATACTTTTCTTTAAATGCTTGCAGAAATTGACTTTGAGCCAGCTCTTACTCAAAATATTAATATTACGGTTCATATTATGGATGAATCAGGTTAGGAATGCTGATCACTTGAAAGACACTTGTTAAAAATCCAGACTCTAAAGATTAGTTGTCCCTGTTTCTCCAAGTTCTCCCTAGAGCGTGTTTTCACTGAAAAAGTCAGGGAAGTATTAGTATATCAAACTAGTGATCTCAAAGTACAGTTCCAGATGAGATATATTTGATTGCACACTGTGCAAATCTGAAGATGTGGAAAAATTTTGAAATCCTCCTCTAGCCCCTGAACTTTTAATTGCAATACTGTCAGGTGTCTAGCTTTGTTTTTGCTAGAAGTCATGCAGATGTCAGTTCTCAAAGGTATGCATCTTACTAGGCACTCAGAAGAAAAGTGTGATGGTAATTCATGCTATAGTAACAATACCTACTCTACCACTTCATTTTCAATACCAGTTTCTTAACAGAGTATGACCAGTGCTCCTAACTGTTTCTGATAGGGACTGTCTGTTGTTGAAATTGCATGATTTGCAAAGTGAGCTATGGCGTCTTGTTATTCTGCTATGGTAGTCGTGACACATGGTATGTTACCATGAGCCAGAATAGTTTGGGGTTGATAATTTAATTTTTAATGGAGTCGTGAAGGGCATCTGGACCAAGAACATGTATCTGGACCAAGTACATGGGCCAGTCTCAGCAGAAGGAATACCCCTGCCTGGGTGCAGGCTGGATAGTAGCCCTGCCAGAAAGGGATATGGGATCGATACCTGGCTGTGTATGAGCCAGTTCTGTTGGTTTTTGGTTGCTTGTGTGTGTGTGGTTTTACAAAGCAAATGGCATACCGGGCTGCACTGGGAGGAGTCTAGCCAACAGATTGGGGGAAGCTGTTGTCCCCTGCTACTCGGTGTTAGTGAGATATTTCTGAAGTATTTTGTTGGGTATTGGGCCTCTTGGTCTCTCCCAGGTCATGAAGAATGTGGGGAAACTGGAGTGTGTTGAGAAGCTGATGAGGCTGAGAAGCCAGGATAGTTGGGGCCTGGGTGGGACCTGGATTTGTTTGGTCTCAAGATGAAGAGTAAGGCGATAATCTTGAGAGGAGCTTGCAAGAACTTGAAGGGCAGTTATGAAGATGACAGAATTGATCTTTTGTTTGATAGCAGCAAACAATACAGCAAGGGGTAGTAGTTCCAAATTGCAGCTTGGGAGACACAGACTGGTGCTATGAAACAGTGCTCATGTGGAGTATGGTGCTGGAGCAGAACAGGCTGCCCTGGGGAATACCTGTCCATGCAGGCTTCCAAGTCTCAGCTGGACAAAGCCACGGCTGATGTTGTGGTGTTGGTGGTAGCTCTGCTTTGAAGAGGGTATTTGGCCTAGATGGCCTCCAGAGGTTCCTTACAAGCAATGCTTCTTTGATTCTGGTAGAACTGTAGCCTGCAGCTTCATGGGGTGTGGGAACAGGTCGATGCAGGCTGAAAATGCTCCAGCTTGGTAGAATGGCGGGTTGGTCTTTGCTCCAGAGAGACTTTTTCATAAACTTCATAACCTTTGCTCCTTCTATGAACAGTCAGACCAGATTTTTTGTGTGTGTGAAGTGATGCGTTTCCAGCTAGCCCAGTATCAAAGAATATTGAAAAGTTTTGTTGCAGATAGGGAATGGCTTCGCAGAAATATTGACACTTGTTTCCTTTCTTTTTCTTTTATGCTGTGAATTGGGCAAGACTTATGGTTCTTAATTCAGACTGATTCACAAACTTACGTTACTCCGCAAGTCAAGCATGAAGTCAGCTAGGGTTTGGAGTTGAACTGCTTATTTCTATTCTTTAATAAGCGTAGCTAGGAAGGGGATGTCTGCAAGTTCTTCCATATGACTTTCACTGTTCCACAAAAAAGGAGTCTTACAGTTGAATACAACCGTAAATTGAGGTGAAACCCCTCATGGCTGTTTAACCATTGGCTTTGTAAGGAGGTGGCCAAATGAGAAGCTGCCTTTGTGAAGTTTTCTGCCTGGCTTAGCAGTGTCTGTAGATACATTGTCCCATGTTGTCGGGTCTTTTTTCAAAGTATGGGTGAAGGTAACTTGTCTATATATGACAATAAGGTCACATTCAAATTAAAATTTTAAAACAGTTAAATAGTGTTAAACTTTTGTGTGGGTTGCTTTCATTCAGTATTAAAACGACATATTAAAAATCAGTTTAGTATAATTCACCTTAGGAATGGATTAGGGTAAATTGGATTAAAGAAGACTAATTCTGAAAAAAGAAGCTACACAAATTTTTCAAAGTGAAATAAATGATATTAGAGTTAATTCAGAGTAATTTTCATTGTTCCAATGTGTCACCCTAAGGTATATATACGTTATTTTAGTCTTGATGAAAGAGTGTTTATGATCTAGCCCTTCCTTGCCTCTGCTGGACATAAATCTCAAATCACGTTTTTTATGTTGAGCCTCAGTTTTATCACTTCTCTGTTGGGAAGCCCCTGAAGGCCCTGTTGAGCCACCACCTTCGGTGTATCAGGGAGGTACATTTTAATGTTTAAAGTTAAGGTTAATTCGGAAGAAGAATGAACTCAGTTGATATATTTCACTTATTCATGTTGAGCTGGGTAGCTTTCAGGACAAAGCTGCTTTTCAGGATATCAGTAAGGAAATATGTATGAAGGGGTATCCCCAGCAAAACAAGTCACTTAACTAAAGATATGGCATTAAGGTCTGTCAGCAAGGGTGCATTACGTGTTTGTGCATGCTGTGATTGAGACTTGGTTGACTCTAGCCTCAGAGGTAATTCAGGTAGTGAGGCTTCCCGAGGTGTCTGGGGATTTGTTCTGGGGCGATTTAAGGAGCTGTTATCCTTGACTGTCTGCTCCAGTAACCCCCGTCAGAGCTTGAAACCAAAATGCGGATCACAGAGGGAAGTGCTTCCACTCCTTGGTGGCTGCAGTTGACAGCCCAGGAGGGGTGATGGTTACAGGTGATGTGCTGGGCTGTGGCCTCTCAGGCTCCTGTTCCCAATTTCTGTGGGCCTTTGCTCAGCAAAGGAGGGAATTAACTCCTTCAGCTGCTTTAACCAAATCCAGTGGGAGCTGGAGAGTGCACTGTGTTGGTAGATTCTGAAAGGGATTAGTTTAAGTCTCCTTGAAGCTGTGTGCTCTGAACTTATTATAGGCAACCTTCTTACGGTTAAAAGTCAAGAAACAGGCTGCTGCTTACCAAGGAAAACATGCCCCCTTTCCCAAACCCTCAAAACTGAAAAACCCACAGAATAGCACCTTTGTATGTGATGCATTTGATGTGATGTATACTAATATTTGGGAAACAAGCTTTATTTATAATGCCAAAACCTTTTGAGCTAGTATATTCAGAATATTTGATATCTGGGAAAAGTAGTTTACCTGTTTATATTGGTTTTGATTTATGATAAATTGAGTAATTTTTTGTTTAAAGTTAGAAACAGAAGCAGTTTCTGTTCTAAAAGTGTGGGGTAGAGTTTTTTAATTTTTTTTAAAGGAAGCCCCTCTCATGGTGTTAACTTTAAGCATGCATTGAGTATGTGTTAGGGTACTGACATCTTGTTCCAGCTGCGTTGCAACTTAATTCACTAGTTCAGATAGAAGCTGATTCTAAACGGAATCATAGCTAAGACTGCAAATTATTGCATGGTGCTTTTTTTTTTTTAACAGAAGCATTCAACTTTTAACCATTTTATGATCCCAAAATCCTATCCTTGTACCAGAATTCTGAGCTGTTCCTAGAGTAACCAAAGCTTCAGTCGTTCTTTTGTATAAGATCAGTACAAAACTTTGTAGTGTACGGACAATTTGGTGTAGATTCAGTGTGTAGTTTTAGTATCAGAGTAAGTAATTTTGAGTGGTTATTGTATTGCTTGGTGCTTAATTAGAATATTAGAAAAGCAGATTAAGACTTCTCTTTTGTTTAGCTGGCACAGAATTCTTCAGCAATTTCTATGGACAAGATGCCTTCTGTCATGAGACACTCGCTATATGTAAAGATCACTCTTAATGTCATTAAGACTGCAATTAATATTGTATTTACCATATTTGAAGGACTATTATGTCACTTATAAAACTCATTTGGTTCAGGGTTACATAATGCTAGTCTTGATACCACTGTGACTGCAGGGTTTTGCTCTTACTTTTGTATCCCCTGTATGTATTGTGTGTTGCCTTGCTTTGTTGCTCTCTGTCCTCATTTGTGTGCTGCATTTTCAGCCTGATAAGGAATTTGATGCATACTCCAGAAAACTGCACAGGACTAGCAACCTGTTGTCGTAAAAATATACTCTGAAAGCTAATATGCAGATAATCACAAAATGCTTGCTTTAAAGTTTTGCCTTGAGAGATAAGGAGCTTTAGCTCTTTTAGATGTAGACACCACCCCCACCCCCTGCCCCACCCTTGTTGCTAACATCTCTCATTGAAATGATAGTACAGTTGACTCAGATATGTTTTACGGGGTTTTTTTTTTTGGTTTTTGTACAGTACATCACTCCTGATGACTCCTTGCCATTACAAAATCCAGGAATAATTATTATTGAAATTGTTTTTAAATAGGAAAGCCACAGTATTAATGGAAACGAAAGAAAGAGAAGCCAACAAACAATGGAAGCACCAAAGCAAGGAGATTGTGTTTAGTAAGGTGGTTGATTACTGCTTCCCCCCCACCCCCCTTCTGTTTTTCAGATACATGACATAGTACTGTAAGAGGAGGATTTAAAAAAAAAAATAAAATGTTGGCTTAGATCTCTGAATCCCACTTTAAAATACTGGCAGTGTTAAATCTTGTTGAACATACTTGAAACTTTTACAGTTCTCTGGGATTTCTGGGAAAATGCTTCAGCTGTTAAGGGTGTTTATTACTTATTCTTTTTAAACCGGCTGTGCTTAGGAAAGTTAAGCAACCCTATTCAGAGAATACTTCAGGACTACCCAAAGCAATTAACGTAAAGTTTGTGGTTTCCAGTTAAACCTCTTCCCATTCCCAAGAAAATCTAAACCCGTTTTGGCTTACTATTCTGAGTGAAACAAAAATTCTTAAGCCTTCAGGACTGCATTTGTAAAATAATTTCAAATATAGTGTGCAGGCTTCCAACTTGCTAGTGGAAGCTGGTTTGTTTAGAGGATATCAAAACCAATTAAATTTAAATTCTCTGTGGTTTTTTTATTGGAGAATGTCCTGTGTAGGATCTAGAGCTTTCCTTGGATTCTCTAGTGGTAATATGTGCTGCTTGAATGAGTTGATTAACACTGCTGGTAGTTCAAGTAGAAAAAAAAAAACCTGAGGAGAAATTATGTTCAAGTGGGTAGCCACTTGCAATATGATACCAGTCTTTAAATTCCTAGAGCCAGATTAGTATGATCTGCTTTATTCTTACAAATGCGGGCCTTGGGGCTTTCTTCGTTGTCAAGTAAGTAGGTTGAAGTCACAGTTCACTGCGGAGCCATGTGTTATGGATATTGTATACTTCCAACTTGAATGAGGAGGGGAAAGAATGAGAAGTGTGAATATTGTTTTCAGGCTAGGTTGATGCAAGCTTCTAATGTAGAGAGAGGCAATTTTATAGAGCATTTGGCACTGTTAGATGAAAACCTCAAAAATCTGCTTACATTCAGAGAAATTAGTACTTTTATTTCCCTCTTTGTGTTTCTAGGAACGCCTTAATTAAGCAAGAAATCTTTCAAGCATTGCCGAAACAATGCTGCAAGATTGTTATACCTGTTTTCAGTGAAGCTATGCCTGCCTCTCTGAAGCAAATTTGTGAATTAAACATGACTCACTCTCCTCTTCTTAGGTGAGACAAGGGCCATTTTAGAAGTCATCAGTAAAGTGCATGTATTTATCACTATATAATTTTTTATTTTTTGCATAGTTGATTATTATTAAGAGCCTCCCTTTGTTTTCTAATTCTTGCACACTCATTCCAGTTGCTTTTACTAATGCAAACAGAAGGGAAACTGGGAGAGAAACAATGAGTAAATTGGAAGTGTTACTTCTCATGCTGGCAGGTTGAAATAATTTTACTCAGGGGCTGTATTTCTCAGTTTTTCTGGGATAATCAACTGCAAGATGGACTCCATCGTGTGATTACAGATTTGTCTGGCCTAACGTAGAATTTGGAGCTGATGTTTTACAGTGCTTCTTTGGGGGGGTAGTTGGACAGTTGCTCCAGCCAGGCTGAAGTTTTCCAGCTCCTGGAGGCAAGTGCTTGAGGGTCTTGGAGTTCCTCTGAAACAGAAACTCCAGGAGGTGTGGGGCTGCCCTGGGACCAGGAGTTTGTGCTTTTGCCTGTCTCCTTCAGTATTTCTGTGACCTTCCTGCTCGACCTGCTCTGAGGATGGTAACCAACTTCCCTGTTGAAGGCTCTGGAAAAAAGTGGGAAGAGACTGACTGAAGCTTCTGACTTAAGCTGTGGAAGACAGTATTACTCATGGTAGCTTTAGGCTGTCATGGGATAGAGTTTGGGCTGAACTTTACATAAAAGTTTAGTGCTCTGAAGAGTAGGTGGTTATGGTAATTGCATCTCCAAGTCTACTTCATTTCTATGAACGGAGTGTGGAAGTAAGGGTATTTTTTACTTCTCATGCTTGAGTAGGTTTTGACTGTTGTCTAAAAAACTTAAAAAAATTTTAGTAACACATTTGGGTTAAGATGGCAAGCAGTTTTTCTTTTCCTGGTTTCAGTGAGGTAAAGTTAGGAGTTGGTTCCTCGCCAGCTGACCTGAAGTGACGCTTCCCTGGTGCCTTTCTTCTCCTTTCCTTGGCATGAACCTGCCTGTTCCTGGTTTGCCAGTCCAGCCTGATAATCCAGCAGGAAACTATTCCCCAAGGTGCCACGCAGGTGGAAGGAAGGGCCAGGAGAAGTGCTGAGCTGCAGGAAGGCACTGGGGCCAGCGGTAATCCTGGGAGCACGGGGTCAAGCCCCGATCTCGGCGAGCTCTGGAACCCTGGCTTTGTGACTGAGGTGAGCATGAGTACTGGCATGAAGGGTAGAGGCCAAAGCTGAGGTGGCCGCTAGGTAAGGGTGATCAATGTTAAATAGTGCCCCTAGGGTTTCCCTCCATCTGGCTGCCTGTTTACTGACAACTTTCAATTTTTTCCTCATCAAACATGGCTGGGTAGCTTTTTAGGGCTTCAGTTTATGCCGTGTGTGTTGGTTGGCAAGGGCGAATTGCCTACTCCTTGTCCGTGGGCTCCCCACAGTTACAGCTGCAGCTGAAAGGTTGGAAATCCTCCAGAATCCTCCATCCACTTCTGGGGAAAGTATGCTATTTATTTCGTCCTGAAACACTGTGCAGTGCGTGTTGCCACCAGTCCTACATGCACATCAATAAACTGTTTGCTCCCATATTAAGCCGTATGCTGGCTTGACCAACTCAAACGCCATATCCTCTGTAAGCCCCCTCTATGAAAAGATCCCCTAGTTCCTGTGTTATGTCTCCTGTGGCCTCTTTGACACTTACTAATAAATCTGTTTTCAACTGCTTACAAAGGTTATAATGTTACCGTAAGGTTTTGCGTGCTTGTAGTTGTAATGCTATTTTTCTTCTGTGATTTGAAGTGGTAAAAGGTCAGAATTGGTAATCAAATCCACATCCCTTTCTGGACTCAAAATGTATGCTTCCCCTATTATAAATCATTTAGTAGTCAGACTGTTTGTAACTTTCCTTGGATAGTATCTGGAAACCTTTTTATAAACATGAGCATGCTATAGTTACTATGTCAGCATGTTGGATGCATTTTTCCTATTGCAATTTTAGTTTTTTTCCCCTGAAGTAGTCCTCTTTTAGTGTTAGGGAAATAGGGGGGGCATTCTCTTACTGATGTTACTAATTTCATGCTGAAAGACTTGAAAAGGGCAGGGTAATGAAATAGTGAAAGTAAAAATTTTAGTGTGTGTTGTGTGGTTTTTTTTTTTTTTTTTTTTTTTTTTTTTTTAGTTAAGGTAACTGTGAGATCCCTCTGGATGGCATTAGTCCAATCTGAAGGTTTCCACGGTGATTTCTGTTCAGAAATTTGAAGTGAGAGCATTCTTGTAAAAGCAGATCTGTAGTTTGCCATTGTAGGTTAGTACCTTCTTTTTCATAAAAGATTAATAATGCTACCTATTCTAGATAAATCATCCTAATTATATCCTTCCACTATAATTACATGTGTAGTACTGTTAGGTGGCATTAAAGGTGTAAATGACCAATGTTTGTCTGCAGATTTATTCTTTTTATTGTCATTTCAAGGCTCTGTTTTCTGAATTGTTGGTCCTGACAGTGTTGTGTGGTGGTATAGTCTGCTTCTTCTAATCAGAGTTGTATTTTATGGGTTTCATGTACCACTTGATATAGATACAAACCAAGCTGTAACTCCTGTAACACTTTGAACAGATCTATATTTTTATTGGAGTGATCAAGGAGGGGTAGTGTCATGCGATTAAAACCCCAGAGCTTATTAGTTACACAGTGCAGAAACTGTGACTGTCTCTAACTGTAGGATTTTATCCATGACATTCTGGCTCTTTGAAGTGGGTTGGAGCAGACAAGTGATACTAATTAAAGTAATCTTGATAGTCCTATTAACGGGAATACGTGGTTAGGGAATGCTCTATACAGCCTTTTTGTGTTACCAGCAGCAGTATTACCCATTAATATGTTACCACATTTGCATTTACTAGAGCTGCGGGGTTTTCTGTTGTTGTTTATTTATTTTTTAAATAAAAAAAGCCATTTGCCACTGGCCGCTGTGGCCTTTAAAGTTTACTTTGTAGAAGATTAGTCAGGAAATAACTTGTCATATTCAGTACTGACCTTGGGGTTGTAAATATACAAGTATCTGATTTTGACCAACTGCTGCTATTTTTTTAAATCTCTTTTCTCCCCCTGACTTAATCACCTAAATTTTAGCATTGTATGTTCTTATGTCTAAGCTCAGAATCATATTTTGTGCTTCAAGGGCATTTAGAAAAGAATCCTTTTGTAGAAACTTCCCAATGATCTCATTGCAAATAGGGAAGGTGGAATTGAAGATGCAGGTTTGAAACTCTTCTCACTTTTTTTGTTTTGTTTAACTAGTGTTGGCTGTATCTAGAACAAACAGTAGAAAGATTTCATGTTATCATTCTGTATTGTGCAGGTGAACTAGAATCTGTGGTGTTGACTTATTTTTATGGTTGAGTCATTCATCTTCAGTTTGCAGTTGTGGAAAATAAAGGGGTTCTCTGGTAGGAGATAAACGTAGCTTGGAGAGGTTGCTATGCTTGTCAGTACAGTCTGGTTTTTGGCTGTCTTTACAGGAGGGACAGGGAGCACTGTGATGTGTCTGAGAGGTGTTGAGTTTGTGACAGTCTGTTCCACAGCAGCAATAGTATATTCATGTGCTGTTAAATATGGTTTTGCCCATAACTGTTTCAAGACACAATGCTTGGTTGATGTTTAGTCCTTATAGTCCTTATAATGCCTGAAGACTTAACTCTGAGTTAGTTAACTCAGTGTTCATCAGAACATTAATTGTTCTACCAGTCGGACTCCTAAGAAAATGGGCTCTCGGGCAACAGTTGCAAAAGGGCTGTAAGGTAGGTGAGGTCAGTCTGGGTAGATAGAACAGCAAGCATTTCGAGTATGACCGTATTAACTAATATTTTGCTACAAAATTACTTCTAGAGGTAAAATTTTAGACTGTCATAATCTTGAATCTTGTTGAAACGTCAAAATTGGCTCTAGATCTTGTAAGAGTTAAGTTTTACATTATTGTCTGCTACTACTAAGTAAGGTGTTGCTTTAATGCTCCTGGGAGATCTCAGAAGAGATACCTGCATTTTTTCACCCTTCCTGTTTAATTAATTTTTGTTGGTCATTAAGTTATGTAGTTCCCTTTGTTCAGGTCCTAGAAGGAGGATGAGACCAGTAGGATTTACTTGAATTATTTGTAATGTTCCCGTGGCCATCAATATAATAGCTTTATAAAGCTATGAAATTTGATGTTACATCTTCCCTGTTTTTAAATAAGGGTTATGGGATTTAGTATCTTCTCTTAGAAAATGTCTGCAAATGAGTAGTAGAATGCATGGCAGAAATAAATAAAATTGATCACACTTTACACAAATGCATTTTGTAATCTCACACATTACAAATGCAAAGTGTTTGTTGGAGGCAATAGAAAACATAAAATTGCAGGTGCTTACAAGCCTTGGTTACAAACTTTGGAATTTAGAAGCAAAGGCTATTTATCTTTTTTGAAAAGTAGTCACTTTAAGATACCTAATTTTGATTAATGTGCTGGTGCTGTGCTTAATGGTAGGCAGGCCATTCTCTCTTTTGGGTCTGCAGTGGGAAAACCTCTAACTGAGACCACTGAAGAAGTAATCTTCCTCTTCACTGACTGCTACACTTTATCTGTGGAAGAAACCCTTTGAGAACATACTTTTTATGTTCCTCTTGATTTATGTATCTTTTGACCCATCCATTTGACGTCTGTTCTTGCAGATAATGGAGTAAAATTTTCAAGTTACCAAGTTCCATAACTTCTGAGCAGCAGTACAAAATCTGAGGACTTAACTATTAGTGGTGATGACAGCAAAGAGTGAACCTAAACTACATTAATACTAAGTTTTGGCACAGATTGAGACTTGTAATTTGTTTAAACCTTTGTTTAAAGCAATTTGTGAGGGAATTTGTATGCATGCTGTTTGTTGTTTCTGTAGAGCTGTGAATGTGAATGGCTCTCTTTTCTATACAACAAATGAGTCTAATTTCACTTCTCTAAAAAGCTTACTATCTGAGACACAGGGCAAACTGTGGACCAGTAGGTTACATTGAGGTAAAAGAGTGAGCAGGAAAGAAGTTACATTTTGCATCTGAGTTAAGAGATTATTTTATTTTCAGTTTTATTTTATTTTTTTTAAATCAAAGCTTAGTGGAAAACCTCTACCTGCCCATTATAAGTAACAATTTTTTATGGGAAATGGGAAAGCCGGACATACAGCAGGTTATGAGCCAGTGATTTATGATCCAGTGTGCAAGCACATACAACGGCAAAAGTGCCATCTTTCATAGTGGTTGAATGTACAGGATAGCATTAACTTTGTAAACATTTTAGTGAAGGTCAATGTTAACTAAGCAGTGATTTATAAGGAGTGGCATAATTTTTTTTGGTCAACACCCAAAGTAAGGTTTAACTTCAATCCGTATTCACTTATTACTTGCTGGTGTTTCTTCCACTCCCTTCTGGTCCCTCACCCCCCTCCCCACAAGCATTCCAAAGATAGCCCGGAAATACTTTTGAGTAAAATCAAATTGAAGGCTCTGGAGCACTTGTTGTAAGGAAGAGATTAGATTCGTTTGGACAGGAATGTAGAGTTGAGTTGCTCATAGTGTGGTGTCACGCAAGTGCATGTAAATTGTTCTAACAAACAAAGTCGGTCACATTTTATTTTGCATGCAATGTTGCTATACGATCTGTTTCTATAAGCAGCCTATGTTGGAGTTACTAGAAAACATTAGGCAATTTCAGATGCTTGTAAACCATGTTTATAAATGGGTTTTTTTTTTTGTGAGTAGTGGGTAATTTTTTTTAAAAAACCTCTTTTGTGTAATTATATGTGCACTAATTATAAATGCAACATTAACTTGAAATGTAACCACAAAACAAATGTTTTGCCAGATGTTTAAATAGTGTGATTTCACAGGTGTTGCACATGTGAATTCTATCTTCTTTCTGTTGACATAAGGTCTTGGGTGGTAGTCTAAAGTACAATTAGGTACAACCACAAGAAATGTATCAGAAAAACTTTGTTCTTGATTTTTGTACGTAGCACATACAATTTCATAGATTAATTTTTTGACTGTGAGCTTTAATTTGTCTTGGAATTTCAAGCTTCATACATGCTGCAATTTTCTTTAAAGCTGTGCCCGGCTTATTTGCAGAAGCACATCCTTTTTGTCAATAACCAGTAACCAAGTGTAAGGAAGTAAAATGTTTAAAAAGCATTGGAGAAGAAGCCTTAAGAAAAGACTTGAGGTGAATGCTTTGTTTCTCCCCACCTTGCACAAGAGTACTTATTTCTTCTCTAGCCATTTGAGTATGGGCCTGAAGGGACTTGTGGTGTTTCCAGGTTCTTACCCCACCAAGCTGGGACCTATCTGAAGGACGGGGGAGATGTTTCCTGCTACGGTGAGGTTTACACAGTCTGCTGGATGATCTCGTGTAGCCATGAAGTTGATGGAAGGTGTAGAGGTTGTCAGCGTACGGTATCTCCTCCTGGTAGTGCAACCCATGAAGATGCTGTGTGAGGGGGCACTTTTGGGTCCTTCAGGAAGGCAGGTGGCAAGATGAGTCAGCAGATGGGTTAATGTCCAGGTGAGCTCTCGCCAGCTTGCAGAGCTGAGGCTCTTAGGCAGGAATTTTGTAGGTACTTCATACCATTATTTTTGGGGGGACACCGATGAAGATGCTTTATTGTTTTCCATTTCAATAAAAACTAATGCAGTCTGGGGGAGACTGTTGTGGTCTTACGCTTTGCCGCCTCGCCGCGGTGTTGGGACTTGGCCGGCCTGAGGCGGTCAGATCCCGGGCTCTGAGTCTCTGCTTCCCTCAGCCTGGCAGTGTCTCCTCCGGCCTCCGCCGAGGCTTTTTTACCCTTTTGGTGGGGGGAGCAAAAGAAACTTTAAAAACTCAACGTTCGAACTCCCTCAAATATTGGTGTGGGTTTTGGGGTTTTCTTGTGGGTTTTTTTTTTTCCTTCCGTTTGGCTTTGTGCTCGCTGCTCTTGAGTTTCTCTCCAGACCACCCTGAACGCCCCCTCCCTTCACCCGCCGCCCCGCAGCCACCCGCCTTCTGAGCCGCTCGGGGTGCCGCAGGCCCGGCCTCGGCCGGCAGGTGGCGGTAGAGGACACGCGCGGCGCCGCCGGTTCCCCAGGCCCCGCGCCCGGCGCTGCGACGGGGCCTGAGCCCCGCACGGACCGTGCCCGTTCAGTTCAGCCCGTGTCCTTTCGCTTACCTCTGCGCCTGAGAACCGCTGTTTAAGTGGTGTATGCATGAAAGGCATTTTTTTGTTTGTTTTGAGATTTTTACTAGCCTAGACTTAGGGAGGAGAGAGGCGATAGAGCAGCCGGAGCGTGGTGTGGGCAGGTAGTGACTGATCTGCTGAAGGCTCCGTGAACTTCCCTAAATTCCTTATCTATCGCCTGCAAAATTACAATATCTTGACTTTCATTTTACCAGCCATCCTCTTTTCCCAAACGTTTATAGGAATTCATGTGTCTGAGGTGCAAAGAAATACTAAAAAAAAAAAAAAAAAAAAAAAAGGAAAGCCTATTAGTTTTATTAAAAGGCTGATGGAGCTCAAACAGTTGGGAGTTTGAATGTGGAAACACCGCAGTGAAATACCTCCTCCCCTCCCACTCCTATCTCCACATTGTCATGAAAGCATAAATTTTATTTGACCAGTTTACAAGCCTGTGCAACTACTTTGTGCTGTACGAGTAGAAGTTCGTGCACCCTGTCTTTCCCAAGCCCCCAGCGTGCCTGGCAAGCGTCATCTTGGGTGTGATTTTTAGCAGCTCAGGCTGACAACTCCCGTCAGTCAGTCAAAGGTGTGCCTGGCTGGTGGCAGGGGCTCCCTGTGCAAATGTGCCTGGTAAAGGAGAGCATCGCACTGTCCTGCTGCTAAATTCGAGTTTCTGAGTTCTGCAGCTGGTCTGGGGATGGGCATGAGGGAGGTGACACGGGTGGCACCAGGCTCGCTGCCCTCGGTGTGGTGAGGCGCCCGAAGCCTCAGGTATGCGCCTGTGCCTCCCAAGCCTGGGGGGGCTGCGGCCGACCTCCTCCAACTCTTGGTGGGTGAATTGCAAAGGCATCCCCTCCGGCTGCCCAAGTACTTCTTAATTATCCTAGTTATTAGATATTGGGACCACATGCGCTAATTTTTAAAAAAGTTGTGCATATCAAATGATATCAGTCATTTACAATCACTTCAAGAAAACAGTATGTACAAACAATAATTTCAGTACTAACTTCCATAGAAATGTTACTTTGAGCAGTATGTCTGTTTGACTCCTGGGACTCTGGAAGTAGTTTCCTATTCAAAGTCATAATTAGCATAACCTGTTATTATTAAATAATTGTGATGTCTTATGTTTTCTCTGTCATCTGTATCTCTAGTGTTGAGTCACTTATCTGCAGAAGAGCAAAGCAGTTCAGTTTTCATAGTTACCCTTTCCTGCCTCTTTCCCTCAATGCTGAAGTTCCAAAATGCTCTAAAAGGCTCTTCTGGAAAATCGATTTGCTCTTTGTGTTGGTTTAATGCTTAACACTCACTGCGTGTCCTTTGTACCAGCAGCTGTGGAATGCTTTGCTGCACTTGAATTTGTGTATTTTCTGACATGTAAATGCAGTGAGAAACTTCCTTATGAGAGGAAGGAATTTAGATTTGTTTTCAGTACTTAATTTTTTTTTTAAAGATTAGTGTTTCAAGAGTAACTTTTCCATAGATCTGTTCACAAACGTTTCATGCATTCTTGTACAACTTTTCCTATGTTGCACTTCGATAATTAATTTTATATTCCAGTTAGTAAGCCTGCAACTATTTTAAAACAATTTAAAGCACAACTGCATTTATATTGCTGCCTGGGAAGCCTGAGATAGGAAGGAACAGAAGTTGAAAAGTACCAGGTATTGTAAACATTGTATATAGCTTATTTTCTTGACTGTTATTTATGTTTGTTTTCCACACTGTAGGGAAGAGTTACTGTCCTGAAAACTTACCAATTAATACTTCTATACTTAGTATAGTACAGCAAGTCTGACAGGCCTCTTTGTGAACTTTCTATGCATCTTTAGTAGATGTTTTCAGGAGTCTTGCTCATGTAGAATCTGCTTTGTGAAAAGGAGTAAAGAGAGTTCAGGGAGGTATTAGGAATACTTCATGGTTATCTTGAGCTGCAGTCACTATTCAGCTGGGAAAAAGTCCCCTAACTTTTTTTTTTTTTGGGGGGGGGAGGATTTTGTGTTTGCCTTAGTAATCTTGTTTTACAAAGTAGGAAAATAATCTAGCAGCTTTTTTTCCTTAGCTGTATTTTCCAAACTTCTTTTTCAGCAGCTTCTAAATATGAATCTTGCTGATGATTTCACAAGGACCATCAACTGTCCTTTAGAAAACTGTACACGGAGTAATGTTAGGTTAGGAGACAACAGAAAGAAACCTTGTAGTTGTTGGCACGCTTCTCAGGACTAGCTGAATATGTAACTGGGAGGGACAATGCCTAGTGGCAAGGCTTTGAATAATATTGTGAGAAGTTAGTTTAATTTAAATTGGAATTTAATTTGGCAATTGATAAGGGACATCCACAAATCTTGATAAGAAAGCAAGCTTTCTTTACAGGGAGGTATGCAAAATTGCAAGTAGAGAAATTAAAATTAAGTTGTTTTTTTTAAAAAAAAAGGAAAAAAGCTGGATACTAACTGACTCTAATTACTTTAAGGAATTCAGTGAAATTGATAAAAATAAGAGACATGCTTTTAAGCCACTGGGAAGAATTCTGTGGGTCAGAGATGGTCTTCTGGGTGCTCTTAGGCCAGATGAAACTTTAAGGGTAGAAGCAAAGACCATGAAGGTAAAACTGCCCATAGAGAAGTTTTACCAGTAAAACAAATTTTGAGCTGAGGGCTATTATCAGCAGCCACTAACAAAAAAGAAGAGTATGTATTTGAGACATGACTGGAAAATTTCCAAGGCCTTCTGGTGTGGATGTGTGTGTACGGGAAATGTACCATAGACATTAGTTGGTTTCAGTGCTGGCAGCTGAGATCAAAACAAAGAATTTGTGGGGGTTTTTTTGGTTTTTTTTCTTGATGCTTGCAGTGACTGGCATTTTCAAGGGTTGTATCTGGAGTTTAATCCAGTACACGCAAGAGGTCCTAGGGTATAAATAGAACAATTGTGTGGTATTGAGACACAGAGCTGCATGCTAATAAGGGCAAGCTTGGACTTTGAAGGACCATTTTTGTGACCTCTGATGTGCCTGTAGGGAGATATATTTGTGCAGTGTTTTGAACTAATCAGGCCTGTGCAATAAGACCTTCTAAAGCATTACACTGTCGTAGTGAACCTGCCAGGATGTTTCAGTCCTGAAATGCCTTGTCAGCATTGTTTAGTGGAGCTCTGGTGCTAGGAGAAAAACAGGTTTTGGCTGAGAGCAATTATAACATAGTTAACAAGGAGGGTGCAGTTTAAACTCAGACCTTGAGGGTACAGTCCACTGTAAAAAGATTTTGAAAGTTTGTCAGAAGATACGAGATGAAAAGGTATCCTATTGATAGAGGCTTTCGTAGCAGTTAATCAAAGGCGGTAGTTGCCATGAAGAGCAGCTGCATATACAGAATGAGTTCAGAGACAAATGAAGAGGTCAAACTATGCTATGAAGGGTAATGCACCCTTTAAGCTGGGCAAGTGGTTCCTTCAAGACATTATTACCAGTCCTTCTGGGTTAGATAGTGGAGAAAAAGTGTTAAACCGAAGATGGCCTAGTTCAGCAATATTCACCATATTCACATGCCATGGAGTTTGGAGACTTTAATATATTTTGGGTGTGAAATGATACCTAGGTACTTTTTCTCTGAAGACATACTTCATGAAGTGCAAGGAGCAAAACATTTATCAAGTTTTTGTTTATTCCAATTTAGAATATCCTCAGAAGTGTTTTCGTAGCATGGAGGGAGGACTAAAGCAAGAACCTGGGTTATCTGTGTATGCAGTGACTTCATTTTTTGGCATGAGATGAATAACATAGAGTTTCAGGGTTATTTAAAAGGGTTTTGTGGTAGGGGATGCCTTTTGCTTCCTGTAAACTAAATTGCCATAGTTTGTTCTCATTATTAGTGAGATGAGCCTGTTTTACCACTGAATGTGAGAAAGTTTTGTTTCTCATAAACCTGGAGAAAGTATGTAGCTAGTGAATTCACAAATCTGTGTGTTTCAAAGCCTAGGAGCAGTGGGTGACTTAGAGGAGGGGAGCACTGAAAGGCTTTTAACCCCTGGGAGAAGACTTCATGGCAGCATTTGCCAATGCTGTGCTAGTCCACTCGTAGTCATCAGTGCTGCTTTCAAGGCTGCTGAAAACATGTTGCACAGATTTTAATGAGACCATAAATTTAATGGGCAAAATCATACTTGGAATCAGTTGTGGAGGCAGAGTAGATCTGCTGTGTTCCGTCTCCTAGAAACTGAAGTTTAGTTGTAGAGCACTGTTTTCTTGTAGAGCCTACAGCCGTAGGGAGAAGGCCTTGTTAGTGCCAAAGGATTCATAGTTCAGAGTTACGTTTACAGGTGAAATATAGTTACAGATCTCTTTGACTGTAGGAGTTCAGCTGTGTGAAAACAATAAGCAGCAGCAATTTTGATACCAGACAGCATCACATCAGAAGAGTGATAACTCAGCATCTCTGAAAAAGAAAGGTGCAGAGCAGTCTTAGTTATTCTTAGTACATTTGGTGACAGGATGTCCACATATTTGTCACTTCAACTACTATTTCAGTGGAAAAAGTAGCTCACTATTTTTGAGAAAATATTTTTAACATATCTACAAAATTATTGCCACTAGGGTGACTCTGTAGGTTTAAGCCTTGGCTATGTAAACTTAATCCCAGAGAGACTATACCTTGTTCCAGAGACAGTCTTCAAGGATTGTCAGCAATGTTTCTGCTTTGTCACCTGATAGAGGAAGCAATGTAATGAAATGGCTGAAAACAGTGTATCTCTTCTGTGATCAGTTAAGTCTCAGACCATTGAAATATAAAAAGATTTGTGGTAGTGTTGCTAATCTTTTTGAAAAGGGTAAGTGATGTACTTAATTTTTAAAATATGGTAAGCCTAAAATTTTTTGAGCTTGGACCAAGAATCATAGGTAGTTGACAATGTAATGCACAGGAGATAGTTTCTTGTCTACAAATTAATGGAAAACAAGAGTGACTTCGGTAAACAAGAATGTTGTACGGCACAGTACAGCAAAACATGCTATAGAGCAGCAGACATTTGATTGCAACTTACAGAAGATGATTGCTTTTGTCAGTCTTGAGTATATGGAAATACAGAGGTGTACTTCAATAAGCTGTATGTATCCTGCAACTGAAAGGCTCTTATTAGATAGTCCAGATAACAATTACTTTTGTACCTGATAGGAGAGCCTTCCAATTATGGCTTCTAACAGCCTTTTAAAAAACAAGTGAAATTAGAATAATAATGGGTAGAAAAATTGATTGACCAAATACTGTTTTTTATTATTATGGTGCACTAATTTTATGGTCTTAAGTGATGTATATTGAAACATGATATACAAAGATTGCTTGTTGCATTACTTGAGAGGTGCAACAGGTGATTAAGTCAGAAATGTAACTGTTCTGTCATGCTGTATTTCCAAGGTAAAACAAAAAAGAGAGGGCTCATCAGTAATAAACAAACAAAACCCAAAAAGTAACTGTTGTCATAGTTTGATTCTAGTAAAACAAACCAACAAACCCCCAAACCTACTGTGACCTTATTCAGTCACCTCCTCTAAACGATTTTTTTATTACATGCATTATTGAAGGGCTGAAGTCTGATATACCTCTGATGTACCTTTTAGATACAGATTTTTAGAGTGATATTGGAAGACTCGCAAAAAAGTTTATGCAACCTTCAAAAATGTTGTCTTGGGAAGTACCTTGGTGTTCTGTATTTGAATACTAGTTCTTTTAATTTGTCATGTCCTTTTCTACCCTGGATGCATCAGTCAATCATATTCGTGTAAATATATGGGAACAGGCTGCAGCAATTTGTTACCTATAGGTTAAGGTTTAGCTTTAAATTACTGATTTTAAATTGCATCTTTGAACAGATGAAAAAAATAATCTTTAAAACAAAACAAAAAAATGTGAACACAAGCCGTATATGAATTGGAATGCCTCAATAGTTATGTTTATCACTGTAGACCATACATCTTTTATCATCCTCAGATATATAGATGGTAAGCTAGGAAAATAATGTTGCATTGGTACCTCCATTTAGGAAAAAAGACCTTTCCCCCTGTCCTGCCCTCATTCCATCACACCCCCAAATATGTCTCCTGTCCATTATGTTAATATGTAAAATTAATCATTGGATGTAGATTTGCAGAGAGCATTCTGCCTGTGATGAAGCAGTGGACATTCTTTACCTGGAAGGAATGAAGATGGAAGATACCTGGAAAGAAATGTGTATTCAGGTTCAAGTTCTGTACTGAAGTCAGCTTCAAACTGGGTTGAGGTTTTTACTTGCTTGCTCTGAATTTTATTTAATTATGTTAGTCAAGGAATAACTGAAGAATAGCCAACTATTAAGCTGACCTAATGGCTATTCTGCTAATAACTAAGGGCTAACGTAGCAGTTAGCTTGCTGATTTATTTTTTTCTTTTTTTTTCTCGCCAAGCTGTGTCTCTTTCCCCTTGCTTCTTTTGTGCTCTATGTGGCTAGTCCCACTAGAGATAGTGCTTAGAAAATTGTAAAGAAGCCTAGAACCAGTTTTCTACATGGTATAAATCAACCCTTTAAAATTAGCAGAATGTTTTCCAATAGAATTGAAATACCTGTGGCAATTGCCTGAGTGTGTAGATATATTTATCTCCCTGTAACTACAAAAGATTAGTCATAGGTCAAAAAGGTGCTTGTATATGCTGTGCATGTGGTTCACGTGCTTGTTATAAAATGGAGAAAGCATAAACTAAGAAATGTTGTTGATTGTACTCTTAAATACTGAGTTTTCTCTTTGTATTTCTTAGACTTTTGTTAGCTTGTTGGTTAGTGAATCAGATTCCCATTCTGTGCTCAAGCTAAAATCTTTGGATCTTGAAAAATAATCTTTCAGTATACCAGTAATGGGCTTGTTCTTCCTATGGATGCTTTAAAAACGCATTTTTAAAATTTGTGGGATCTTTAATACAGCATCACTGCTGTTGAGCCAATTGTTGAGCAAGAGTTAGGAAACTTTACACATTCTGTTACCGGTGCAGTTAAGCCTTTTGATGCTTGGATTATCAGAACAAGGAAATTGTCTGATTCCATTTGTAAAATAGCCGTGACTAAAGGCTGGCTTTTGGGAAAAGGTTAAAGTTCTTTAGCATTAGGAAGTGTTGTGCCCTTCAACACAGATGTAATATTTGCTGAAAGGAATTAATGTTTGCTTCTGGTGGAATCCTCAGCTAGGCTGAAGTCCACTTACACTCATGGTAGATTAAGGAGGAGTCTGGGAGACTAGTCTGGCTGCTGCTTATCACAGTTGGATGAATACAATCTCCAGATGTTAGTTCCACCTTCCAACTCTCAAATCCTCTGGTCTTACCTGGCTGCTTGTGCACTAATCTTGTGAAATATAGATTAAAAAAAAAAAAAAGGTAAGTTGTTTCTTTAAGAAAATCTGGCGTAGGGAACACTCAGCTTTGTTCTTCTTGTGATATAGATTAGGAAATGAGACTTAAGTGATTTATTAACTCAGCCAAGGGCCAGTGATGAAGATAGGCTTGGCAGTCCACAATCCAGGTGTAGAGCATGTAGTCAGGTATGCTGAAATCGGGCCACCTTCCTCACTATCTCTTGGAGCTGTCTACTCCCAGTGATTATCTCTCAGATGACTTTACTGTTCTGTACTTGCATGTACGTGACTTGTGTTTTTCCCTTAATAAAGAACATGAAAGAACTTGTAGGCCTACAAAAGGAAAGCTTTGTGTTTGTAAGTGGCTCTTTCCTCTCTATAACAACAACAAACCCAACATAGGAGGTTTTATGGGATCAGGAAATTTACTGGGAACATGGTGGTACTGGTGGAGAAGGAGCCCGAAGGATGTTTTCTGTTCTTATTGTGTAATAAAAACTTGTTGTTTCCTCATACTGTGTATTGCTGCCAGGAGGGGAGGATTTTGACTTCTGTCCTGATCATTCGTATCACTTCTCTGATGCCAGTGGAAGGATGGATGTCTGAGGACAGGGCTACCATTTCAGGATAATACTTTTTTTTATGCTTGTTGGCTTTGCCAGAACCAAAGTGTAGGTCTTGTGTAGACAAATGCAACTTGTGTATAGGTCTTGACAGGCTTGAATGCTTGTCACTGATTTCCTTTTATTTAGATTTGGCAGCTAATGCCTAAGAAGATATGCTGGCAGATCATCTAATTGAGAGTTCTGTATTTGCTTGGTTATAAAGACTTGCTGCAATAGGATATGTTTGACGTATTGGTTGCAGACCTCCTAGAGGGAGAGATGCCATTATCAGTGGTTTAAATGCCAAGATGTAAGAGTGTATAGGGTAGCTGTAAATACCGATGTATTTTTATCACATCTTGTATTAAGAAGGATTTAGGCCATGATTTCAGTCAGAAATTAAAAACGAAAATATTGGCATTTTCCTGATAAAATGGGAAATTTTAACTATTCAGATCTATAGTAATTAAGTTTAACCTGTGCTATTTCCATTAGAGTATTTTGTGCTCAGGATGAGTGAGTATTGCAAATTGGGAATCAGAAGTGGTAGTTGTAGGTATTTTAATGGCTTTAGTCATGGTCTTCAAGCATACAAAATACAGTCTAAATTTCCCTGAAGTCACCAAACTGAAATATAATCAGATAAGTAGAGGAACTGTTTGAGGATTAAGACAAAGTTTGGTAAAACACCTTTGGAGGCAGAATCTCCCTTTTTTGTAGACTGCAGTTATTTCACTTCTGTCACATAGTTTCAAAGGAGAACCGGTATGCTTAGCTTGACAGCCAATTATTTGCTTTTGTGGGATTGCTAAGTAAAATTGACTAATTGTTAATGAGACTACTTCTTCTTGCCTATACAGTTGCTCTGTAATAACTGTTGTAAGAGATTTGGGACGTTTAATTCTTGTAATGAATATAGATAAGAAGGTACTTGCCGTTCTTGCTTCAGATGTTGTCAGTCTTCAGAAACTACTTTTTCAGTAATCATAGATATGAGACCAGGGTGTAGCAAAGCTACTTTGTGTAAATCTGAGACTTAATTTCAATAGACAAAAGCAACTAAACAAAACTATGGTGAACTATTGTGAGATTTGCTTACAGAAAATTTTCATGAAAACATACAGGTAATGGGTTATTTGGCTTTTCACTTTGAGGTCAAAGCTGCTTATGTGGTTCTGGTTCAGGAGTCCAAAAGTCATTGACATATGACATGGAAAATGAGGTAATGCAAAATGCTGAAATGGTTAATCCAAATTTGTTTAATTGCTGAAGAATGGAAGAACAAATACACAAAGAGAGGCTGAATCATCCTCTTGGTTTTGTGAGTAACCTCTTCCCAGAAGCCATATTAGCACAATCACACATGGAGTTCCCATGTTGTTTTAGTTTTTAAGGAAAGTATGAATGAATCTCACTGTCACTCTCATGACTGGAAATACTGAATTACAGTTTAAAAGGTTTCTTGTGTAAACAAACACATTTGGGTACTAGCGGATAAGGCGATGTCCAACCTTACAATAAACTTTTATCATATTATTGTTGAAATCTATATTAAATTTTTCTGATACCACATACCATGAACTATTAAAACCTGGTTTTTTTCCTCTAGTTTTTTCCTTTTGAGTCTAGGAGGAGGAATCGATTAATAATCACGTGCTGTCAAAAAATTCAAGGCAGAATGCAGTTATGAAAGCCTTCTGTATAGATATTTAGAGAGTGAAGAGGCACTAGTGTTGCCTCACAGATAGCATAATTGACTCTCACATAACACAATTTTCCTCTTTTTTTCATTCCCCCAGGCCTTGCAAAATTATTTTGTATCTTGAAACATGTTTAATGGAGCTATTAAAAAGTAATATCCTTTTTTTTAGGAGCTGCACTGGTATCCTGGGTTGCCACCAATGAACCAAAATCGTGAAGATCAGAGTCTAGTCCTAAATATTTAAAAACAACAACTAAGATCATTGATTTTCTTCTTTTTTTTGAGATGATATACAGAAGATTTTACTGGGTCAAAATGTCAGTTTGAGGCTTTGTGGATAAATTTAGGCTCTTAGAATCACAGTTTCTCAAATTGTAAAATATTCTGGTGTCACAGCTGTAGTAATGCTTAGGCCAAAATAAAGTCATTAGAGATGATTAGACCTCAAACTGTGAATGTAGTACTAGACGCAGTGTTCCTCATTGTGATGCCCTTTTGGAAGAGGAAAAGGCCAATTCTAAATGTTTACATGCTTACACAAAAAAAAAAAAAAAGTGGGATGAGGGAATTGTGCCTTGATACTGCATTTGATGTTTGACTGTTCTTCTAGCAATTACTGAGTACAAGTGGGTTAGGTTGTGTCCCATTTGTTTAAAGGTAAGTGCTGATTGAGTGTTCAGATTGCCCTGACTGGGTTTGCTTTCAGTATTTAGGCATCAGGGAAGTGCAAGCCAACCATGTTTTTGTCACTAGATAGGCTTGAATAAAAAATATGTAGGGTTTTCTTTCTACTCACCTGTCTGAGAGGCCGAGAGGTGCTGTAGTGGGAAAGGGCAGCATCTGCCAAGCACTGCGTTCTGCATATTTGTGCTAACTTTGATTGTGGATCAGTACAGCTTGAATTCTATATAACTTTCTCAGGTAAAAAGAAATGATTAGTAAATTAAGTTGTTAGGTTTCTTTTTTTTTATCTCCCTCCTTAGTAGCACTTCATTTCCAACTTCCCTGTGTAGCTAAAGACATAGGTATTTGAACAAGTTGCCACAGGATAAGGTAGGGCATGAACTTAAAGCATGCCAATGACTGTAGCAACTATCGACTCTGTGTATGTTGTGATACATGTGGAAAGAACCTAGTGCTTAAGTTACAGAATCATGAGAGTTTTTCAGGTTGGAAAAGACTTTTAAGATCATTGAGTCCAAGATGTTGAAACAGGATTTAATGGATAGTCGAGGAAGCAGGAACAGAAGCACTGGGAACTGTTTTCTTCGTTGCAGTGTAGCATGAAGTTGAACAGGAGCTACTAAGCAGCGGCAGTGGTAGATAAGGGGAAGGCCTGGGACTGTACTTGCTGTGCCTGATCCTGCATTGGGGGTAGTAGCAGTGCCCCCAATTATTGCAGCTGTGAAATGGAGGTTATTTGAAGACATGGGTTTAAAAACAGTTGGATGCTTCCATAATCAAATACAAAATGGCATTGCCTTTGTGGTCTCCTAAGGAAATGGTTTGGGAAGGAGGTCTGTTAGAAAGTAACCTGGATAAAATATCTTTAAAGTTCTTTGGGATGCATTGAAAACAGGGAGAAAAATAGTGTGAATTTATGTGATAGTTATAGGTGTCAGCAGAAAGCCTTGTGGCTGTCCTCTTGTACCCAAAATACTTAGATATGGAATGTTTTTTATAGTACAAGATTGATTTGTAAAACACAGCGGGGGGGAAAAAAATGCAAGTGATCATTAACACATGTTTCTAGGTGCTTGTAATCTCTCCTTTATCTCACCAGTGTGCTTGGATAAAGTAACTACAGCTCTACTTCCTCATATGTAAGAAAACGTGAGGTGTGAAGAAATAAGTGTAGTGGTGATAGCAGAAGGGGATGGTGTGTGGCTTCAAAAAAAGAAAAGTCTTCTGAGCAACCTGTAATGTGTACAAAAAATTCGGTGTTACAAAGTCTTGATGTAGCTACATCTGTGATGTAAATTCAGACTTCTCAGAAGGTAATTTAAAACAGCCTTGTATCTGGACAGTATTTCATGTGAGGATTTGCTTTTAAAGTGTAAATTCACATGTCTTTGTCACACTTGTCCTGTTACTTTTCCACCAGATGACTGGAAGATGATTTTGACTGTTTGTTTCTTGGAAGAACTGATGCTGTGCTTAGCTGTTGGTTTTTTATTTTGTTTCTTTTGGGTTTGGTTTTTGTGTTGGTTTGTTTTTTTTTTTAGTTTTTGTTTGGTTTTTTTGTGTTTTGTTTGGTGTTTTCCCCGCTACTGACAGTTTAAACTTTCAGAGTAGTTAAAACCAACCTTTTTTGGTGGCCTTTCCAAGCCAGGAAGTGTTACTAGATTAGATTGACTCTTGTCAGGTTACCAAATCTTTTTTGTCAGGATGCATACATTTGTTTGTTGTAAAAAATGGTTAGGTTTGTTTTCACCAGAAGGTCTTTAATACTTAAGAGTTATGGCACTGCTGCCCATAGGAAAAGCTTAGAGAACTCTTGTGCATAGAAACTTAACATAATCTCAGAGAACAACAGCAAATGGGATGTTTTTTCATTGCTGTTTGTTACATCCTTCCCTTCTCTAGTGGTCCTCAATCAATTTTATGATGCCTACGCTAAGTCAGTGTCTCCTATCTTGTCTTAGTTGACTTGTTACCAAAACGTCTGGCTACTAGCAAGGCTGAGTGTTATTTTCCAGGTAGGAAAACATAATTCAATATGCATTTCTATAATAGGTGTTTGAATTCTTCTAAGGACTGTAGAAATTTGGCAAGTGCTTTCCTGTGTTTTGCCTTGAACCCTAATTATTGTACCTTTTCTGAAAGGAGTCTTCCTGAAAGACTCAGTGATGTGCTAGCAGATAATGTTGAGTGAAAATTTGCTGTTGAAGTGGTAGGATTTTACTTTATGTACAGAATCTTGAAAAGCATCAAGACTTGTACTGCTTTGACTGCTGAGTATATTTCTCTTCTATTTTCTGGTTCACTGAGAGACTTTGATACTTTACAGTGTTTAAGTACAGTTCAAATATTTTGTCAAAAATGTTGAGTTCTGTTTTAAATTCAAATATTAATGGATACTTGCTTTCAAAATCAAGAAGTGCAGGATTACGTGTTGTATGGCGCTGTGTTGGGGAGATAATGAAATACTAAAGAGATGCTTAGCATTCCATGTATACTTACTTAATCAGACTGTATGACTGCCAAATGTTTCAAGAGAATAATCTTTCCGAAGCTTGACTTCTCTAGTTAGCTTTTGGGGTGAGAGGAAATGGTCTATGTTGTTAACCTTTGATGGTATGTATTACACTTGACATAACAAGGCAGTTAAGTTATTGACAATGCTTTTTTAATGCCAGAGATGTGTGCCACCCAGAAACAAAACCTCTCTATTTGGGGATATAGATATGTTTCTTTGCAAGGTAGCACAAGAGTGTCAGTACACAGAGCTATACTGTCTGTAGGAGCTTGTGGAAATCCTGGAGGGTGCATGCCAGCATTTTTCTACACTTGGTCAACAGGAGGTAAATAACAGTTAGAAGGAAGAGTGGTTTTATAGGCATAAAAACCAGTGGCGGTAGTTTTCATGCTATGTGTAACAGAAGGCGTTTAATTAGATTGCAAGTTTGCACTGGGGTTTTTGGCAATTTGTTTCTCATCAAGCCATAAATCCCTTTCTTCATGTAAAACTAAAGCGAGTTTCGTTTGTGCTTTAATGAGCTACAGTTTATGCAACAACAAAACTGCCTTGGTTCACTTACTTCTGAATGACAATGTTCTTGAAGGGGAGAGGGGAAGAATTGTGTTCTCTCTTTTTTCTTTTTTTTTTTTTTTTTTTTTTTTTTTTTTTTTTTTTTTTAAGAATTACTGGTGTTGGGATACCTGGTTTATACCAAGTATATACTGGCTAGAGGATTTGTGTGTGGACTGTTTTTGTGAGCAAATGGGTACATATGGGAAGGGTGCACTGCTGCAGGGATCTGCCTCTTAAGCAAACACAACTGTTATTTTACTAGTAAAATATAAATATTTTTTTTATGTTAACTATAAAGATTTGTGTTATAAATGGAAGTAAGAGAAATAATAGGATAGTTAGTAAACATTCTCTTACGTTATGGAACACACTTGTTTTTGCAGCATTTATTTTTCGTATATTTATTGGAGATAATCTCGCAACACTTTCAGGCTTGTGGTGTCAAAATGGCTTTTGAAAGGAAAAGAGTCTGCTGAACACCTCTATAGAATTGATAAATACAGATTATGTACTTTCTGTCCTACAACTTAAGTTAATGGATTGCCTGGTTAATAAAGTTACCTAATGACTTACCCTGGCCTTGCTGTTGACCATGAGTGGAAGGGAACATGTTAAATGACAGCAGTCATTGTGTGAGATCCTCCTCTCTGTGGGCTAGTGTTGATGTTTGGTACTTTTCCATGAGCTGGAAGGGCAGTTACGGCTGTCATAGCACTGAATGCTGGGCTATACACTTTTATGTCAATGATAGGAAAGCGCCTCAGAGAATAGAAACAAGTGCAGTGCTACATGAAGTGTCTTGCGCAGTGTATCCCTGACCTTACTGCCTAGGCGTCCCTGAATCGGAGCCAGCCTGCTCCTCTGGTAGTTTCACTGAGCTGTGGCTGTATTAAGGTTTGTTCTGCATAGGCAAGGTTTGTGTAAGGCACTACTGAATAGTGGGATGAAATCTGGATGGTGTTGGCCAAGCATTTAGCATTTCTTCATTTGCAGTTACCTAATTGAAGTAACTTAATGCTTTTTTTTTTTTTTTTTTCTTCCTTGCTTCCCCTTTGAGTCTTTTTTTTTTTTTGCTAAAAAGGTCAGGAGAAATGTAGTGATGTTTCTAACTTCTGTATGAATGCTAAGAATACCTGTGTAGTTTGTTCCTAAATTTTAAATGACGAGCAAAGATAAGTGTAACATTTTAGTAAAGAAAGCATGTAATAGTTTTATTTTTGTCCATATCCCATCCACACCTCCTGGTGTTGATTTTTGATGGGGAGCTGAGGGCAGAGATATTGACAGTAATTGGGCTCAACTCACCTCTGCTTTCTTCCTTTCCTCTGTGTCCCAGTTTGTTCCCTGTGACCTGTGCTTTTGCTGTTCTACAGATGAACAGAAATGTCCTTTTGAGCAGTGTCTGTAAGATGAAGTATTCTCTTATTTCTGGCTCTCCCCTTTCCAGCCTCCACCATGCCTTGTTTAAAAAAAAAAAAACCCAAAAACAAAAACAACAAAAAACAACAACAATAAAAAAACCCCAAAAAATAAGATTAAACCTAAGCCTATGACATATAGCA
Organism: Falco punctatus; assembly: GCF_963210335.1. NCBI lineage: Eukaryota > Metazoa > Chordata > Aves > Falconiformes > Falconidae > Falco > Falco punctatus. The sequence goes on from NC_137584.1 coordinate 57,020,565, forward strand.
GAAACAGGAATCTATAAATAAGCGTTAATAAAACTATCTGGCTGAGCAATGCGAAGTGATAAATGTGTAAGGATTTTTTCTTTCACTTTTGGTGTAATGGTTATGAGTAGCAAGTACTTTTTTCTAATGAAAACAATTTCTAAACTGGAATGTGCCTTTGTAATAGGGGTTTTGTATCACAGCGTTACAAATGAGAATGCTTCTAAAGGGGAAGAGGGGAGGGAAATACAAAACATCCCAGATGTGTTTAAAGTTAGATACAAGTTTTCTAACTTTTAAAGCTGTAGAAGAAAATCCTTAAAAGCTGTGAGGATCCAGATAAGTGTTCCCTTCTTGCTGAAGCTTTGCTAACTGAAGAGGCTGCTGCATGTAACTGCTGCCATGCAGAGATGGCTGCCCTCTCATGTCTTCTGCTTCCCTTCTTCATGTGTTCAGTCTTCAGTTCACTTGTTGATATTAGCTGGGTGAATGGCTTTCTATGCAATTTTATCTGAGAGATAGAAGTTAAATAACCTTATCGTTTGATGGATCTGGGAGGGAGCGGGGAATGATGGTCTTCAGTGGAAAGGTGCAAACTCTTGAACCCAGGCTGTTGACATTGAGCAAGATAGTGCAGGGCTTGGACAAAGTCCTGCGCTGTCTGCCTGCTCCTGAAGTACTTCGTGCCCCAAAGTGACCATTTTATTTTTAGTTGGGAAAAGCAAACAAGGAATTTGAAGTGGCAATGTTCTTAAATGTTCTGCCTTATTTGGGGGTGGGGTGGGGGGGGGGGAGAGGAAGAAGAGGGTTCGGGGATCTTGTGAAGACCTCTCCCAGCACATGTGGTACCTACTGGGTAGTGTCTCCCACCTGGGGGACAGATGGCAGTTTGTGTGCTGTCTAGTCTAGTAGATGGGCCAGGGTGTGTTTGCTTTAGAGAAGTGGAAGGAGTGCAAGGGGGTGTTCTGTTTTCCAAAAGCTGGAGAAACCCTGCTTTTGAACGCAAGGCTGTATATCTCCTGTTTCTCAAGGAAGGCTTTAACTCGAGATTCAGCGATCTCTGACCGCTGTGGAGAGACACAGCGTGCTTGATACGAGCGGTGCTAAGTTGCATAGACTGCCTCCTCCTTTGTGTGCGTGCCCATGATTGATGTTTTTCATTGCTGATCCTGACAACTGGCACTATTGTACAGAGGTGAGGTAGAGAGAAGTTGTCAGATTGCTTAAATCCCTGTGAAGCCTGGCAGCAGAGCTGTGGTGGAGGAAGAGGGAATACAAATAATGTGAGGCTCGTTTCCACCACCACCCCCCCCCCCCCCCTCTGCCCAGCCTGTGTCTTGCCAGTACGAGGGCAACACAAGGCAGTTCCATGTGGGAAAGTTAAGGAATTAATGTGCCATGTCTCAGTGTTACTGTACTGGGGCTAAACAGATGGTGTAATTAGCCTACAGCGGTGAAGAGCTATTTTTCTGATAAGATAAAAGGAAGTAGTTGTGGGTGGTAGAAGAAGTGTCTCTTAAATTGGCAGGGTTTACAATGTGTTTATACAAATGTATGAAGTGTATGGGTACTATAGTTCTTTCCCAAGTGCAGTCCTTTCTTCTTTATATTTTTGTTTATTGAGTAGCTTGTAAAAGAAAAATATTTTGTTGAATTATTTTTCAACACTTTTACCAAGCTTATTTGGAAGAGTGAAGGAATCAAAACCAGGCATTCTCTTTTCTTGGCTGACAGTGATTGTATTGCTTTGGAGCAATAGGGAAAAAAATCTCCCTTTCATTTCTTCCTACCATATGTACTGGGACACTGTTGGAGGATGGTGAGAGTCTAATTAAGAGGTCTGTTCTTGACTGGCCCCACATGTTCTAGGATTTTAACTTGTTCACTTTTCATCTGTTTCTGGCTCCCCCTTAATTTATTTTGCTTGTGATATATCAGAAAGGATAGGTGCAATTATAAGCAAAAGTTACAAGAAATAAATGATACTAAACTTGGCTTGCACTGTTTGAAAAAGAAAGCTTAAATGAAATCAGTGGAAAAATGAAGGCATGGCAACAGGAAGAGAGGCTAAAAAGGGTTATACTGGGAGAAAAGACATGTACAACTGGATCAAGGTTCAGGTTCTGTTCATTTAAGTCCTTTGAATCACTTCTGCTTCCTTATGAAAGGATAACAGGTATGCTTGCTTTATAAGCTTAGCTGTTCATCTTTTGACCCTAAATGAGTAGTATCTGGTCTACTAATGGGTTCGTAATTCTGAGTTTTGGATGGTTTGGTTAAAAATGGCTTCTCAGATGTATTTTATAGAACACATAGTATTGGCGAATAGAAAATGTAGCAAAAGCAGTTGCTTTGCAGATATATTTCCCCTTAATATTTTAATGTTCTTTTTCCCAGGAAGCAGTTAGGTTTGGTACATGAGTTTTATTTGCCTTTGCTGATACAGGCTGCTTTCTGTTGTGCAGTTGTAGGTCCTGCCTGTCTTCAGAGGATTTAGTTTCTCCTGTTTACTTGCAGGAATCTGCACCCTTCTTCATCCACTTGAGAGAATATTAAGTCTCTCAATATGTTGGATTTTTTGTTTTTCACCCAAAAAATCCCAAACCCAACCCAAACAACACTCCAATCTAATTGTAAGCCTTATTTCACAGGTTTCCTTGTATGCATCCTCTTTCCTGGGAGAGGAGGTGCGTGGGGAGGGCTGTGTTTGGGTGGTGGTCTGTATTAAAGCTTAAAATATGTAGCCGTGGAAAACGGGCACACCTGAGTGGATGCAGCCTCTCGGCACCACTTACTAAGAAAATTTCATCTAGTTTTGAGTGCTCCCAAACAGGCAAAGGAGCCAAAGGATCCAAGAAGCAGCCTTAAGGTCAAACTGCAGCCCCTCACTGTAGCAGGTGCCAGCTGCCTGCTTTCCTTGGCTGTATTCTGTGAATGCCTTGCTCCTGGAAGGTGAGACAGGTTAGAGCACTTAGGGGTAATGGAAGTAGTTTTTAAAATTTACCACTCCCCTATACTGACTCAATTGCTCCTTCAGGAAGCACTAAAGGTTAAATAGGATGAGGATGGATGAATAGGAAAGAGAGTAAGAATGCAGTTTTTCTTCCCTGAAATACCTTTTGTTTTCAGGGAATTATATATAAAGTAATAATATGTTATGGATGTTTTTAAGAATTTACTTAATTCTTACTTTTGGAGAAGGCTTTAGCACTGCAGCTGACATTTAAGTACAGAGATTTAATGAAAAAGAGGTGGTTGGATTTAGGTTAAATATTCCAAGTCAGCTCCTCTATTGGTTTAACAAAAGCATGTGTATTTATATAAATAAATATATGTGCATTTCTTTTTATTTTTTTACTTTTTTTTACTATAATACATGTTACAATATGTTTCAGGGAGGGAGTGTACTCCTCCACCCCCTGGGCTTGATCTCAGTATTGCAAACACTCTGTTCATATTGCTGAACCTGCAGTTCTCAAACTACAGGAAAAATTCAGAGAGTATTTTTTCCACCACTGGATATATATTAGGTTAAAAAATGTTGTGCCCCTATTTCAGCTATTGAATTTTATTTTATACTGTGTGTAGCTGCTTCAAATGAAGATTATTATGAATGAGAAAAAGTTTTAATTGATAAGTCTGGCTTTGAATCCCTTCTAGACTGAAAAAAAAAATTTAGGAAAAAACAAATATTTTTGAGTTTAGAATTCTCCAGTGTTCAAACCTGCAAGAAAATACGCAGTGGCATTATCCTTCTCGCTTGAAGGTGTATGGACTAGAGGCTTACAGACAGATAATGGATATATGGTGAAAAAGGAACCTGTTAGTATAGTTGTATTCTCTGTGAAGAATAGAATAGTCTGATTAGTTTATATTTTTGGCCCCAAATAGTGTCCTTATTTCTCTTTTTATTTGCCTGAGAAGTGTTTCTATATTAGTGTTTTTCCACTAAAAAGCAATTCTTTAGAAAGCAGTAGTAAAAACTGTAGTCTCTATTACATTTCTCTGGAACTGAACAAATTATTTAATTCACTAGAAACTGCCTTTCCTTATATCTTAATGCTCTCCAGATAAGCCTTCCTGCTTGTCATGAAATAGAGGGATAGCAGACCCAAGTTCGAAAAACTTTTCCCCCCCCTTCCATGGAATGATTCTTAACAGCACTTAAAAAATCTGAAGCTGAATCTTGAGGTTTATGGCACATAGGAAGCAATAGGAAGGCAAAAAATATTGCTTTTTGGTATGTAACACAACTATTCAGAAAAATTTATGGACTGAGGCATGTAGTATCTTCTTATCAAAAAGCGCTACTAAAGGTAAATGGTAGTCCTGTTTTATGATGGAATATGAAAACTTTCTTTCTGTAGACAACTAAAGTTGTATGACCGTGACTTAAATGTTTATTACATTTTTTCAAGTAACTATAATGTTTACTTGATTGGATTTCTGCTTGATTCCATATCAGATATATTTATCCTTTTTTTGAAATGTGTTTTTTGATTTTCAGCCCATGGGGCATAACTTGGGATATGACTTGACTACTTATCTCATTGCAGACAACAAATACTTTTGTGGACTGGAGTAGGTCCTCTGCAGTAACTCTACAGCACTCTTAATGTTGTTTTAGAATGAGGAGGTTTTCTCTGCTGCCCATTTTTGACAAGGCTGAAGAGTGTTGTGGAAGCTTTTGTGTGTCTGAGTTAATGAGGTCATTGAGAGGTGATATGCTTAGGCTGGAGAGATCAGAATTAATCCTTGCCTAATCGTTTATTGTTTAAATGCATCTTTCAAGCTTATCTGAAATTAATAGAATCTCTTGATTTAAATATTGTGTAACTGTTGTCTTTTTTTTCTTCCTTAATTCAGTAAAAGACAGGTGTCTGCTTTGACAAACAGAAAAAAATTAAAGCAAATTTTCAAGGCTGAAGGACTGTCCTTAAGTTGATCTGTTCTGCATTTTATTGTGCAGTGCTCTTTGTGGCACTACAGTGAAACTGTCAGCTTTTGGGTAGCAAATACCCTGGCTGTATTTTTCAAAACACAAATACATACCACTTTGCAAATCATACAGTCTTACATGAGTTTAGAGATACTGAATGGTAATTCCAGTGTTACTTTTGTTTGATGTCTTTTTATCTTTAAATAGATTGAGGGGCGGGACCAGATCACAACTGGCTGCGATAGCGTGATGCACTGGAAACACTCATTGAAGCCCTATATTAGGCCATAGTCGAAGACAATGTATTTCCTTTTTAGTAGCTATTGCATGCTCTTAAGTATGTGTACAAGCTAGTTTGGAGCAAATGTTTCCATTTTGTTGCTGTTTTGATATATTTACCTTCTCTGCCTGGGGAGTCTTCCCTCCCACCCCGGCTAACACGAGAACAAAATTATAGTCACAAAACCAACTTTCTAGTTAAATATATTTGCCTGTAGAGGAAGTAACTTAAGAGTGATAAATGTTTGTTGCATAATGCTTGATTTATTTCACAAAAATTACTGTATCCCTGTGCAGCTTTGCTCAAGTTAGCAAAGCTGTGTTTGGAGGCCACGGTGGTCCCAGAAAGTTAGAGGTCATCTGCAGCTGGCAGATGTGGACATGCTTTTACCAGTATTGTACAGCATCTTTTCATCAGCATATGGACAACAGAAAAGGTTTAGAAGGTTTTAATTTACAAATGTCCTCTCCCTAGAAAGGCACCAAGATTACCTACCTTGGCAGAAATTCCCCAATAGGTTGGGATGTAACTGTGTGACGGATTATTTAAGGCACTTTGAAGAGATTTAAGATCACTTGGTGGTAAATTTCTCATATCTTTAAACTTTAGTTGAGAATTGAAGCAAGTGCTGATCTTCTGTGGTATATATCTTGTGTTCTCATTCACACCTAAAGGTGCATCTCAAAGGAAAACCTGAAGCTTTGCTATGATTGTGTATCAAATAGACTGAATGCTCTGCTTTCTGTCCTCCCCTGACAAAGTATTTTAGGAATTTTGAGTCATCAGCCATGATTCATTCAAAAAATTGCTTGTAAACTTCTGGGATTATCATATTTGAGAGGATAACAGAGATGGTGGTGTGTTAATCCAGGACTACTCCATTTAACTTTTATATAAAGCAATGCAGTAGCTCTCATTTTTACTGGGCTGTCACTGCTACTTGCTGTTCTCCTGTCTGGGCACCTGCAGCAGCACATTGTTACTATTCTCCAAGAGACTGGGAAATGTTAAAAGAATTCTTGGAAAAATGTGGAAAACACTTGCTGGCTGCAGTCTTGCGTAGAAGACTGACAAAATCTCCAAGGTCCAAATGGCCTGAGCCATTTGAATTGCCCAGGTTTTAAAATGTGATACTTTTAAAAAATGTTTTTTTTTTTGTTTTAGAACCAACTCATATTTTCTAAATAAAATGCTCCTGCCACCCAACACCCCCTTCCCTGTAGTCAGTTTAAAGCCTCAGAAAAAATAGAACACCAGACCAGGTATGTTGATGCTAATCTTTCATCATTGTCACTGTCTTTTTTTTTTTTTTTTTTTTTTTTTTGGGGGGGGGGGGGGGGGGGCGACGACGACACAAATGTAACATAGCCTTTCATTGCAACATCAGGCCTGTTTAAAAACATATGTGATGGACCACTTGTGGGGTAAAGATTTTCGTTCTTATTCATATTTATAAATATTTCAATTTAAATGATGGTGGTGATAATGTGTTTTTTCATCTTTGCATGCACTGAAAGCAGTTGGGAGGGAGCTTTTCATGTGACTTGAACTCTTCTTCCCCTGTTGGTTTGTGGATGATGTGTTGCTTAAACACTGCTGAGGAGGGAGTGGGTTGGAGTGAATGATTGTGCCACAGGACACCTGTATATCCCAATCCCTCATTCTAATTAGGTTTTAAAGTATTGATACACTGAATTTCATAAATTAAAAACAACTGATGGGTGGCAGGGGGAGTGTGTGAGATAAAGCATGAACTTTTTTTGTGTCTTGAGGGTAGGGAATAAGGGTGTTAAATTTTGGGCAGACCCCAGAAATGTGGACAACTGGAACAGCAAGATTTTTTGAGACAGAAATAAAAAGAGGATGATTCATAGGGCAGGTTGTCTGGAATAGAGAACAAAAAGGATGAATCAGCAGGAAAAAGAAAAGCGATGAGGTTTACAGAGATCACAGCTTTAGAGTGAATGTCATGGGGATTATAAGGAAGTTTGGGCTGGGAGGGAGGAGAAGTAATATAGCCAGGTATATAGTATTGACTTTATCAACAGAAATTATGAAAGAACAATCTGGCCTTGTAAGCACTCAGCTGTAGTATTGCCTACCTTTCTAACACAGAAAAGGAAGCATTTCTCCCCCACCTCCTCTTCCTGCTCCCCTTCTATGTGCCTGTTGTCTTTGCAGATAGTGCACTGGGCTTCCAGTCAACCTTAGTAGTCACTGGCAGGATGTCAGAATTTCCTTAGGAGCTTTAATAGTGATGTCATAGTGTCTTGAAAGTAGGTATACCTATTTTTGGAAATTCTAAAATAGGCTCAGGGTTTGACAAAGGGAAGTTTGTAATTTAATTTATGTGTGTTAGCTTTGGGTGCAACAAACAGTGAGCAACAATCTTGCAGGTACTCATTTGGTACTAAAAGGCCTTCTTGAACTTAATTTAGACACGTGTCTAATGTTTGAACTAAGGACACTTCAAACCTGTAGAAACATCTGTACAGATTTATTTGAGATTTGTGTTCAGAATTGTGCATTCTATTTTCTAAGTATCTTGGGTAGGAGCAGCTTGATGGGTGGGTAGAGTATAGTAATCTTGGTTTGAATGGCTGTAGTTTAGTGATGCTCTTGCTATTTTTGGTTGGAGGCAGATTTCTGTATAAGTGGCTTAAAAACACAACATTGCACATGTTCACATTTTGAATGCTGTTTGCATTTTTCATATTCTTTTTATATCATCTTCTATCTTGCAAAACCGAATGCTTTCGCTTTTCTTGAGACTACGTAGGAAAACTATTTTTAAAACTTATTTTCCATCTGTTGGTTTCTCTTATTAACAGAGAAGAGACAGTGAGGGAGGTGGAAGGAGCTGCAGCAGTGCAAGCTGGTATGTAATTGAGCTCAACAAATAAGAAAATTTTTAATTATTTGTATATAGCTACTTCATTCAAAATTCTCTTAAACAAAAGCTTCCTTCTGTTTTGAAAAGCCTAAAATTGTCGAAGCATGTCAGTGCCGTCTTGACTTACATTAGTGGTTGTTAAAATAAGAAGTGAGACTACTTTACTGGTGATTCTTCCTCTTCCTCTTCCTCTCTGTGGGGAACATAGGAACAAAACTGTTCCTAATCCTCCAGGATTTTTTTGTTGTAGAAGAGAAAGGTCCTTTTAGGTGACATTTCATGACAATTTAAATTGAATTAATAGCAAACATGCTGAAAGTTTGCCTCTAGGTATTTTCTGGCAGAATTTCAGAATGCTGTTTAGAACCAGGGGAAAGCAAGTCAGTAAACCTTTCCAGTTAAAATTGGCTGATGTTGATTTACCCCCATCTTAAGCCAATATGTGTATGCATGCAAGATGGAAGCAATATTTGCGTTTCTACTAATTCTGTATAGTGACAGATTTTAAGTGAGTGTAATTTCAGCGAGTTGTTGAGCACTCATCCACTTCAGCCTTGTTTAAAATTTGAATTAATGATGGAAAAAGGGACTGTGTGCTTGTTGACATATGGTAGTTTTCTCAGTGCCCCTTCACAGTGCTTCTTATCATTAACGCTAGTGTGCTGATTTTGGTTTCCTGGGGGAAGATAGTCATATTTGTGAGTCAATATGTTTGCTTATTTTTAGATAAGTCAAAGGAAACGGGGAAGGCCTTGGAAGTTGATTAATTGACAGAAACTGGGGGGAAATGGTCTGCAGCAAGAGCTTCGTCATTTTCCTATGGTGAGTGCCAGTGGGCTAGCTCTTTCCCCCCCAGGTTCTGCTGGATTCCTTGGCAGGAACTGGATAGGCTGCTTTTGGACTATTGAAGCAGTATACAACGGGTATTACGTAGAAGCAGGATGACAGCTGAGCATGTGTGTGTGCCTGGAGGTGGGAAAGGACTGCACTGGGTTAAACAACCTTTGATCAAGCCAGGCCTTTTATTTTTTGTTACTGGAAGCTAGTCGAGTGTATGCACTATTATATGTATAACATGTATGTTGCTAGTCAAACAGTGTTTATGAGATGGAATCCTTAAATTAAGGAAAGAAAGTAATTCTACATCTTGTAATAAATATTGGAAAATGGTAGGATTTGGGAAATTACATTCTATTCCTGGAGATACATCAAAATCTAATGTCTTACTGCTTTTAACTAACGCCTGGGAATGTTGATGTGAAGGTGGCAAGTGTTGTAGAGTGTATAGTTGGGCACATTTTGGGTTCCCTCCCCCGCCACACCCCCAGCGACTTGCATTTAGTCAAAATATTTCTGAGAAACACTGAGCTTAAAATTACATGGCTCTCTCTAAACTGGTGATGAAAACTCTACATGTGCTGCTGTCAGAAGGTGCATTTTAATTATACTGCCTGCCTGTCCCCAGTTTCGAATAGCATAGCTGGGAGATAAGTGGGAGTAAGGCAAATGGGAGGTAGGTGGTTGTCACAGAAGTTTGTGAGACTTTTTCCTGGAAACTGGTTTGCAGAATTGTTCACATTAATAGTAAGGATGGAAAACTTCTGTCTCCTGTTTGAGATCCTGCATCCTTTCTGTGGTAGTGAGGAGCAGCTTCCATGACTGAGGGAAGTTGCTTGCTAGGTGAGGGCTTTTTCCATGTTCTCCTGTCTGTGTGTTAGTGCCTTGTTCAAAGGGGCCGTGCTCCCCTAGATGTTACTGCTCCAAGTGGTATCCATTCTGGCACCAGGATGACCCCTACTCTAATGGGGCTCTCTTCAGGCACTGCCGGAACGGTGTCTTTTTTTGTTGTGACAAAGTAATGGCACTACGGGTTTTCTTATTATTCCTTGATCTTTATCTATTTCACTTTGGATGTCTTCATGTGTGTTCTGAGTTACTGTCTGTTCAGCTTAGTCCTTTATGATGTGCCAGAAGCTTCTGTAAAAGTTTGTTTAATCACACTGGAAAGATAATTGTATGAAATTATGAAGATGTAGTTAAATGTCTTCACCCACCCCACCCCCCACATAGCCACCCCTACCAATTTTTTTCATGCTTTTTCTTTCTAACGTCTTTTTTGAAATACAAAACCTAAAGAAAGGACCAGGAGGGTGGATGCTCATGGAGCAGCAATCTGTAGTATATGGAGGCGGACCCATTCGGGTTAGGTCATAGTTTGCAGTACAGTACACAGATTGTGGGAGTGGAGTGGGTCTGTGCTTAGGACTGTGTGCTCTCACAAACTCTGGGTTAGCACAATATAATTAAAAGTGAGTGTGTAGTCAACCCCTTCATTTACAATAGTTTGTATCATTTTCTGCATAGAGCAGCCTTTTAACAGGGTGAATCAGCTGAGTGCAAGATTAGTGTTCAGGGAAGGTGAAGGTTGTGAAGCCACTGCTCTTCCTCTGCCTGTCCTGTTGATGCTCTTTGTAGTTTGATCCATTCCATCAGGCCTAAGACAACTTTTACAGAACTCTAGAAAACTAGAAAGCATTTACATTGCACAGACTTCCTCTTATGGAGTAAGTATATCTAAAGTAAAACTTTGTGGTAGTGATTGTGGAAGATGAGATTTGTAAACCTAGTTATTTGAGGTCACTTGGAAAATCTTCCCCCAGTTTTGTGTGTCTGTTACCATCTGAACGTAGAATTTACTCTTAAGTAAAACAAGGCCTCTCTATAAAGATCTAAATGGACGACTTAGTCTAGTTTTGCATCTGGTTATTTACAAGTTACAATTTACAGGTATTAAAGTTGATGGGGAGTAACTTCAGGGTCACAAAATGTGGCTAACTTCAAACCTTGTAATTTAGTTTAAACTGAACTTAACTGCATTTAGGTAGATGGGCTTCCAATTTATTTTCTATCAGAGACATAGCAGCCTTCTGCTATTTGTTGCCTGTACTAAAGCCTTCTCGGTGCTGGAGTTTGACAGCTTGCTTGCATGTGGCCAGCATAGTGCAGCATTACTTGCTTACAAGCCTTTCTTCTCGATGCAGCTATGTGAAGTATTCTCCACACGTTCAGTAACTTAGAATTTGGTTTTTGTAGGATTAATCATCGTAGGTTAAAATTCAGGCCTGTGCATGCTTTGCTTTCTCTGTCACTTTGTGCAGAGTGGCACTTCTTTGTGAAGGAGAGGGTACAGGCTATGGATGCTGGAGGGATGGCCGAGGGGAGGCCAGGGTTGGGGGATGCTGAGCACCCACAGCTGCCTTTCCAGCACAGAGGGATCTAGAGGGACTTTAGGAAGTTCAGATTGCAAATTTGTACTGCAGCAGCAGCAGAGGCTGTTGAAGCTTTGTGGGGTTTTTGTTCTGGGTGGTCAGGAGTTGCGTGTGGATTCCCCCTCTCAGATCAAGTCTGGTCTAGTCACCTGGCCAGACTCTGGTGGCTCCACAAATGTGCCAGCATTTCTGCACAAGTTTTTGTTGCCACAGCTCCAGCGCCTGCAGCCTTAGCATAGGGTTGTCTCCCCCGCAATGGTTTCTTAAAAAATTTGCAAGTGGCCAATGTGTATTGGTGCCAGCCCTCAGTAGCCCTCAGGCTCATTGAGAAGGAAATGTTAAGCAAAACACCACCCTAGATGATTACTATGTACAAGACAGTGGTGGAGGTGAATACCTGCTATGGGGGAAGGAGTGGCTCATCACACAGTAAAAGTTTTCTGAAGAGCCAAGAGGCTTAGATTTCAAGTACTGTTTGTCTTTGTTTCAGGGCTACATCCTCCCTTAAGTTTAATCACTTACTGTACGAATACAAGTAGAGGGCACTTTCAAAACAAAGATGATTGTGTAAATGAAGAAACATGCTATTTCAGTTTCTTAATATAGAATTTTTTTTCTTTTCTTGTACTTAATGTTCTCTCAAGAACACTTGCCTGCTGCACTTTGCCAGTTCCTGCTCCTTGCAGTTGATTTTTGGATTAAAAAAAAGTATGTTCAGATATATTAAAAAATCAGGATGGAAAAATAATTCTGATGCCTGCTAGCTTAATATTTGAGTTTGCTAGAACAGTGAAAAATACCTGCGCTGCCTTTGCGGTATATACTGTATGCTTGCAGTGTTTTCTAATAGGCTTGAAGCTATGATGAGCTTGTGAAATAACTTTGAGTGGCTAGTGATCTCTAAAACGTTCATGTGTATCCTGCTGGTATGAGTTTAAACTGATACCAGTATAAATGAATACTGTTGTGAGTATTGGGGTTTTTTTCCCCATACAAAAATAAGGATGCCTTATCTGAGCTTAACTTTTGAATTATAATATTTATATTAATTTTGATGTGGTTTTTTTGCAGTTGAGCATTTGAAAATAAACTTGGACTAAATAACAGTCCTGATTTTATGCAGGCCAAAAGCCTCTGTGTTCTGTCGTCTCCCCCTTTCTCCCTCCCTTTGCACATACTGGCAGTTCATGGCTTGACTCTGTCCCTTGTGATAAAGGTAGTCTTTTTAGTACTTCATGTGGGTTTTCTGCATTTCCTCCCATTGCCTCCAGACTTCTATCTTTTTTTTCTATCCTGTACTACTTTCTCAAACTTATGCTTTTCTTGTCTATTGCTACATTGTTGTCAGAGTAGCACATTCTAATACTTCTCTTTGTCATTTATAGAACAAAGCATGTCGTGTTACATATTAAACAGTTATGCTTGTCATTTAATATGAGCTTTATATATAAGAAGAAAAAAAAATATTTCAAGGAATCTTACCCTTGCTTGTATTGGGAGGAGCATAGCTCTTGCATGTGCGTGCTTATGACTTGACCCTTCTGACTTAAAAGACTGTATTCTCAAGTTTGAGTATGTAGGTGTTTAATGAATGTAAATCCTATACAGATGAAAGCTGAAGAAATGTACATGAAGATGAGCCCTTAATTCATATTTCATCTCAGGAAAGGCTTGCACAGGCCCTTGAGAAATTTGTTACTCGCTATTACGCTTAATGGGAATACAACAGACTTTAACTAGCTTGCTTTGTTAGCTGTTCTGTGATGTATTCACTGCAATATGGAAAACAGATACATAGAGCTGGCCAAGTCTGATCTGGAGTTTGTAATATCTATCTTAATTTCATCCTGAGTCTTAAAGATAGGACTCTGTGTTTCACAGTCATGTGGACTCGGCTGTTTAACCGGAAAAGGTAGTCCGTCATGTCAAAGATAAATCGGTCTTGTATCTTTTACTAGTGAGTTAAGGATGATGTTTTTCTCGGTGTGCTTCTTGTTCCTCTTTGCTTTTAGTAGCAGGGGACTGTCATGGTACTTAATTTTCTTTCCCTTCCTAGTTAAAACGACTGTAGTTGAGAATTGTGAAGTCATGTTCAGTAAGCAAAGCAGCATTTTTATTTTTATTTTTTTAAGACTGGTACTGGATGGAATCCTTTGGGGTTCTCTTTGCTAGTCTGCTGCAAAGAGACAGCTTTGTTAGAACCTGGTTATGGATAGAAATTGTTGGGAAGGTTTGCATGCTTTTAAGGGTATGTGAGCTAGGCTTTGAAGGAACTTTTACTAAATTAGTTCATTTTCTTAGACACAATAGGCTGGCTTAAATGCACTTTTGTTACCCTGTGTTATTCTTCAGAGTAAAATTTTAATGCTGAAAATGGATTATTCGACCACAGAAAGAGATGATGTGGTCAGTTGGCTTCCAGGTGGAGTTGCTGTTACCAGGGTTATATGAGTGCATGAAGTGGTGGTACACAGTCACAACAGTGTCTTTTGAGTTGGAGTATTCCACAGCGCCAATACCAAATACACTGCTGAGGTGCTGCCATCCCTGCTGGGTGAGGAGGCAACAGGAACGGGCTTTGAAGACTCATGCTATGGGTAACGTGGGGGCTTTGTGAGTGGGTCTTCAGGAACCCTCCTGGTTTCCTGCTTTTCTCCCCCCTCCCCCCCCCCCCCCGCCCTTTACTTGGCTTTCTGTCTCGGCGTAATCCTCGGGCCCCTCACGACGTGGCAAACATCAGTGTTTTCTCCAGAGAGGGGGGCAGTGAGCATTACTTGCCCTGAACCTGTGCCCTCCCTTGGGCCCAAAAGAGGTAAGGGCACGGTCAGACCCTGGGGCTGGAGGCGCAGGGGTCTGAGGGAGTAGCGCTGCATGCAGCTGCGAGTGCTGCAAATCCTTACTATCCTTTATGTCCTGAATCATACCAGTACGGGGGTATTGATGTATAATCACCCGTAGAGCAGGAAACAGTGTTAATGTTTATTGGCTTTGTCTTTACTCAGTTTGTTCGTGCCAGTTCTCATCTATAATATAGCATGCATAAAGACGTAAAAATGCGTAATGAATACTGAACATCTGTACAGAGTGCTTTTGAGCACTTCTGGTGAGAGCATTTGAAATGCTGGCTGAGTATTTAAAATACCCACAAAGGAATCTTGTGATCTTACAATGTTTTATAAAACTTGTCCTAAATATTTAAAGACAATTTTGGCCTTTGCAAAATAGCTTTATCTGGTGTTAGTTCAACTTCTGGGTTTGAAATATGTTTTTTTCAGTAAGCATGCATTTGAGAAAAAATAAGTAAGCCAAAATGATTATTTGTAAAACTCTATGTGACAAAACTTACCTTAGCTGTAACATGTTCAGTATTTTTCCTTTGCTCACTTGAATTTGAATCCCTTCCACAATAAATCTTTTTTTTTTTTTCCTTCCCAATTAGCCATTAGGCGTACAGATCATTATTTAATGGATAGTGTATTAATGGACTTCCCACCCTAATTACTAAAATGAGTGCCTTGCAAATGCACTAGTCAATCAATGATTGAATGTGTGTGTTGGATCTTGAACTCTCTTCTTTTTCACTGAACTGCCTCAGCTGTTTAGAACAGAGATATCCTGGGAATCTGTCTTCTGAATTTGTCACACCTCAATGATACATAGACATAGCAGTTGTAAACATTTTGTCATTGAACTCAATGCTATTGTGAAGTTGTTACTATTAACTGGGGTTTTTTTCTTATGCTAATTGGAGATGGTGATTTTGTTGAATGAATACAGCCTTTTTTGGTCCTGTCCCATAGGTCTTAAAATTCTATTATTAATGGTAAGGTATGAGTTGGAAATGTGTGAATGTATGTATTGGTATCTCTGTCAATTAGATACATATAAAGGCACTCATCTATATGTTTATATACAATGTTTAAGGCTTTGGCCTTAATTGTTCTTAAGCTGCATTAATGTAAACCCCTTACTCTAAACTCGAATAAGATACGCAACTTGACAAAAATGTGTTGCGTTTATATCGAGGTTCAAGCTGCAGAATAGTTGTTTTAAGCTATTTTATTGAAATCAATCAAAAGATGCACATGAGACGTGGTAGCAATAACACATGATCAGGGCTATTGTTCTGAGTGCTTTTCTCCTTCTAAATGCTTAGGTTATATGCCAGAGACCAGGCTTGAAAACTCATCTTCCAGGAACTGGAACGAGAAAAGTGGAAGCTCATTGAAGAACTTGAAATTCAGTATGAGGCTTAGTAGTGTGGCTTGTAAACAGCAATAACAACAAAAAACGGTGTGTTACTTAAGCAACCTGTGCTGCTTTTGACTTTGCATACTAAAGCTGTTGTCTCTTCTGAATGCTCTTGGCTCATCCCAAGGTTTGGGCAGTGAGAGGCTGTTGCGTGTGTACTGCCTGCAATGAGCCTATTCGGCTCATTAGTCTTCTGGGTCAGGTGTCTGGCTGGAAAATAGCAGTGCAAACTGGATCAAAGAAAAAAATCTGTTTTAAGTTGAAATCATTGAGTGATAAAACACTGTGAATATAATAAACTTGCTGGTGAAAATACTGGGAGCTGGTAAAGCCTTGTTTTCACCTGGGTCCTTGCTGCTGAGCCAGTGGCCACACAGGTAGCTAAAGAGGTGTGGGTTTTGTGTAGGGCCTTGCGTATTAAGTTGCTGAACACTTATGTCTTTTTTTTTTTTTTTTTCCTCATTGCTAAGAATGTTAAGAATTGTTGCGGAAGAGTTACTGAGACACACACGCACACCCCCCCACACCCACCCCCCAACAATTCCAGGTAAACAGACTTAAAAGAGGCTAGCTATGGTGCAAGGCTGGATCGACAATAGTGCAGTAAGGCTGTATAATCCTAGCTTTCAAAAGACATCCATTTTCTGTCCCTCTCATGTGGATTGCTCTAGAAGTGCTGAATAGCTTCTTAATGAGTCAGAGGTTGCAACCCAGGCTGTGCTGTGTGCGTAACCCCTCTTTCTCCCTTTGGCCAGTTTATCACAGAGCTGACACAACATGACTCTTTCAACATAGCTTCCAGTCAATTATTTTGAGGCCTTGGAGACAGCCAATATCAAGAGATACTGATAAGAGTGCAGGCATTGCAAAAAACATTAATGGTAGATAGGAGTGCATGTTTTCCCCTCCAGGCAACCTGCCTCCTTCAACCCCTGCTGTCTTCTGCTGCTGCTACTAGGAAGGAGAAAATGGCCCTTGTAATTTACCAAGTTTTTGTTACTGAAGTTAGGTGTTTATGTTTCACTTTTTAGGCAAGCTTTTGAATTTAGAATAAGCATGCTAGTGTTTCATAAGCAGGCTTCAAAGACTCTGTTGGTTTTAGAAATGAAATGTTTCCAATGTTTGGCTCTTCTGTGTGCACTGTTGAGTCTAGTCTCTAAAATTACTATACCTAGCTAGCATGGCCCAGCCAGAGTTAACTTGATGTATCTATCAGCAGCTCCTTTTTTTTTTTTTTTTTTTTTTTTTTTTTTTTTAAAGGAACACATTAAGGTGATATTTAGGTGTTTTTGCATGTTCTGAGGTTTTCCTTTTAGAACAGGACTACCTACCAATAGCACTGGAGACAGTAATATCTCTTAATATTATCAAGAAGTTACATCTCTGTATCCTAAATAAATATGATAACCACTTTCAGTGGCTTTGATAGGCCAGTTGAAAAAAATATGCATGTAACATTACAGACTAAAAAGATTATGCATATAGCTACATAGTCTGAACAAATGTGAAAGAAAAACATCGGTGTTGCAGTAAGTAATCTGCTATTGGTTCATTGGCTTCTTGTAGTTCCAGAATCAAGGTTTTGTGTACATGAAACAAGCAGACCTGCACTGAGGAGTTTAAACTGTTGTAAAAGCTACTTAATTTTTTGCATTAATCTGTTGGAGAAAATACCTAGTAAGTCGAACTTCTGGACTTCATGTAAGTAAAAAATAATAATCACATATTGTGAAACATGGATAAAAGTTGAAAAACATTCATGTATATGTAAAGTAAGCAGGTTTATTCAGTAAGAATATCGTGGAAGGAGATTAACTTTTGATGTGAATACAAAGAACAATGCCAGGATAAAGCAGTTTGGCAGAGTTGTAGTATAAACCTTTTGTGATTCAAGGTGGGCATTTTCATTTGTGATCCTCTTTGCATGGCTGATGGCTTCTGTTGCAGTGAAGCTCCCCAGATTTTACACTTGTGTTATAGGGGATACTGTTGTATGACCATTTAACTCAATCTTCTCCAGCTGGTTTTAGAAGTAGTTTGTGTGAGATAAGGTAGTCTCTTATACCAACAGCAATATACCAGATGACAAAGTGTGCACAGTTATAGAGACTTGCCATGCTAAGGTGATTATCATCTCAGAGTGTTACTTAACCCCTGTAGGCTACTTTTTTATAATCTTTTTAATGGTTTAATCTGAATGTTTCTCATCAGATTCCTTTGCTTACATGAGGAAAGTCTGGTTTACTCTGAGATGGAAATGACAAGGAAGGGCTTCTTCATCTAAGATCACAACAACCTAGTGGAAGGAAATGTAACTATATATGGAAAGGTTTAGTGACATAACTGTGACAAAAAGATGTCGTGGACCTTGATTAGGGTCTAATGTACTAATTAAATATTTGAAGCGTGTTTTGACATAGAGCAAAAGTTTAAATAAACTACAAATCTTTTCTGCAAATCTCTTCTGCATTGTTCCCCTCCCGCCCCCCTGCCCCCCCCCGTGTCCTTCAAGGAGTGTCGTGGCTTTCAAAATACTTCAGCTTCCTGAAATTTGATTAGCTGCTATAAAAGTGGTATTTGCTTTGAAAAAAATCTGTGAGACTTGTAGTGACAGTATGTTGGACAAGGGACTGACTGTCAGCTGTGCAGACTTCAATAACTGCTTCTTAGGTACTGCAGTTCTAGACATGTTATTTAAAAAATACAAGAAGCATGGAAAGGCAATTTTTTAAAGCCATGGTGAAGTCCAAAAATTATATGCTTCAAAGTTTTCTGTTGTCAACAGGACAAAATTGAATTATTCCATGTAAAGAGCTGTAAATCATATCTTCTTCCCCCTTCCCCCCATTTTGAGGCACAGAACACTTTGAAATTTAATTGTCATTTTAAGGTGCTCAGTGTAGTTTTATTTCTCTGTATTTAATGTTATATGGTGAATCTTCTGATGTTTTTTAAGTTTTGTCCGTTTTTTGTTGTTGTCATGAGAATCTCTTCTCTATTCTCATTACATGTACCAGCAGGGCTGGGTTTGGGGATCTCTGGCTGGTGCCAGAAGCAGCAGCTGAATATCACTTTTTAATTTCTTCCCAGGGCATCTGAGATGGCTTATTTTGCCTTTGGGGCTGTATGCATTGAGAATTTTCCAACCAGTTTTAAAACTGGTTGGAGCAGTAGTGTAGATCACCCTCTCTTTTCTTCAACAGTGCTGGTTTGTCTGACCTGTTTTCTGTTGAAATAGCTCAGTAAAATGCCCACAGACTACAGGGTTAATACACTGCTTACTGCTCTTCAAAGGCATTAGGAGTTTCTTGTTCTACTTAGAGCTGTTCATATACAATTTTAGGTTTGAAATCACTTTGCATTTATTTCTTTTGTTTCAGTAAAGTATGCTGTTGTCAAGCTTGCCGCCTTAAAGGTCAAAATGATTTGTGGGTGTGAGCACAAATTTGAGACTGGTAATTCAGGAAACAAATGTAGAAGATGTCTATTTGATGCATTTATCTGCTACTAAATTTAGCTTGAGTTGCGTTGAATTGCATATAAATTTAGGTCAGACCTGCAAAACTACTGACAAAAGGTTTGTTCATAAATCTGGTATTTAACTGATAGTATAGTACTCTGTATTGGGAGGTCAGGGTTCACTTCTCTCCATTGTCATTTATTGCTAATGTAAACCTGGTCGTTTTTCTGTCATGTTGTCCATTTGCTCTGGTTAAACTTTTTTTTTTTCCACCTGAAGTTGCAGCCTGCATCAGAATGTTTTACAACTTCGAGCAGAATGCTCTAAGCTTGGGTCTTCTGCTGACAGGGAAGGATACTTCCCATTGAGTCCTCATGGCAAGGAAGCATCATGGCTTTTGAGGCTTTTCCTCGGTTCCTTCTCCATGGAAAACAAAGCGCAAGAAGTCACTGTGACTATAAACGTTTTGGGCTAGGCTCTGATAGAAAACTATTGTTGTGTACTGGTTTTACGGTTTCATCTGAAGCACTTAAAATGCTGTCTTACTTAGGAGTGTTTAACATACCGCATCAGAACTGAACGCTCGACCGCCCACCCACCCCCACTTTAATTTCTAGTATTTAGCTCCTTATGGCCGTTTTTCAGAAGTGCCTACAGCTCTCCGCTGCAGCGTTGGCCATGCAGGTGACTGATAACACTGGCCACGGCGAGTGGGGTGTGAGAGCTGGCCGGGCAGCGGTTGCGGAGGTCAGCCGGAGGAGCCTGGGCTGCGAGGACTCCTTGCCCAGCAGAGCTTGTCACTTCAGGCTGGCCACCACGTTAACGCAGCTACAAAGCTTTCCAGCGGTTCGGAACGCTGGTGGGGCAAACCTGCATCTGCTGTGGAGCTGGGGCAGAGAGAGGCCCTCTGCCCGGTGTGGATGTGCTGTGGATGTGCTGACGGTGTTTGGCGAGCCTGACACATCACTGCTTTCTGTAACCTCATGTTCTGCGGTTGCACCGAATAGCAGAAGCTGGAGGAGAGCCTGCAGGGACGAGGCTGAAGCGACAGCAGCAGTTTCATCCCTTGAATAGTTAATGGACAGCCCACCTACTTTTGGAGAAGCAGGGATTAATTTTGTGTGTGTTACTTAGGATGCAATAACTGGAACACTTGATAATGGGAAGACGGTTTTTCACATTAGAAAAGGGAATCTTTTATGTTTGTGCTCGTTAGAGAAAGATTTTACTGTTCTTTCTGGACTTGGCTTTGTTTCTTTGAAAAGACTGTAGAATTCAGTAATTAGTGGGATTTGCACATTAATGTGAGTAGATGGCTTTCAGGTAACGGTGACAAACCTTTATCATTCTAATTAATAAAGGACATAATTAGGCTCAGTGTTCTTTACTCCATTAGCCAAGTTCTAGCCTCAGAAACCAAAGTGGGGAAGCTGCTCCTGTTCCTTAAACATGGGCTGTCAAAGAGAATAAATGTAACAAGTCATCACTACAGTACTTATACTGGATGCTTTCATTCTTGGTTGCTTTTATTTTTGATATTTAGAAATATTCCCCCCTCCCCCCGCCCCCAGCAGGTTTTTAGAGCATTCCACCCCCCACCCAAGCAACACCATAAACCTCCCACTTTACTTTAAAAACTTCAGAGTTTTGCAATTGGACAAGTACTAACACGGAGCTGCTGAGAGACCAAATTTGCTTTCATCACAGGACAAAGCACAAAAATACCTTCTGGAGAAGAGTGATAAATATCAGTAAGCACTTCTATAGTTCACAAAAAGTCTTAGAAATATTGTGTAGATCTCATTTGTTTGTCATATGAGAACTTTCTTGCTCATTGCTATTTGTTAGCAGTAGGTCAATGTATCTTCACTTCTAGGCTGACTTGATACTAACCTTTTAATCAAAAGCTAATGCCAGCTGATAATATGCTCTAGGATGAGAAATTGCTGTTCTGGGTGCCCACATTTTGCTTGTAGGACAAAATAAACTCCAGGTATTATCTGTTTTGTTGTTTTGCATTTCATTTGCTGCTATTTAAAGAATAAATTATAGAAGGAAAATTACAGTTCTTAGCATACAGACAAAAAAGATGAAAGACAATTACAAGTGCTAGGAGTAGAGGAAAAAGTCAAATTGGAGAAAACGATAAGAGGGATGGATATGTTATCAAAGCTCTTTGGCCCCCCTGTCAGCTCATGTATTATAGAGAGATTGTGAAACACTGTTAGAAAGTAATGGCTACTCCCTGGTGCTCACTTCCCTTCCAAATTTATGCTTTCCTTTCTCTGCTTAGTAAGGAAGAAGGAAGTGCTAAGTGCAGAGTAAGTTTGGTTTGAGTCCTTTAATGACCAGTCAGTTGCTTTGACTTACTGACCAGAAGAGTGGGTGGTGAAGGAGGAGGTGGTTATATTGATACTACTGTATGTAGTGAAGCTTCATGTTCTCACTTTCTTCCAGGAAGGTTTTATACTTGTGACATGATATCCAAGCATCCTGATCATCTAGAATATATAAAAATAATTATGTGGTTCCATAAAAATATAAAAAAATATTTGGTCCTGTTTTTCTGTCAATTTAAAGCTGACTATCTGCTGCTCTTTTCTCAGCTAGCAAATTGTGAAGCTGTAATAAATGACTGATGCATAGCTGAAAGTGTGGCAGTGACAATCATCACTGGAAATTTAATGTTCTGATGCTCCAGAAAACCTGATTAGTAACAGCAGTGGCCCAGCAAGGAGCTGTTGCAGTAGTTAAAGGCAGCAAACCTCATGATGTATCATAGGCTCAGAGACAAACTGTGAGTCAAAACTTTGGTTGTTTAGGAATTGTTAACCCACCCTATCTTAGAGCTTCCTCAGAAGCAGATAGTGCCTACCAATTTCTCAAGAGAGATTCTGAAGACAACTGAATCTGAAAGAATAACTTTTTTTTTTTAAGCACAGTGCTATGTTATTGTAGTTGGAAAACTGTGGTACAGGTAGTGCTTAATAAAAGCTGGAACTGTTCTGTTTTTTACTGTACTTGGTTTTCAAGAAAATAAAATGAAGTAGAAAGAATTAGAACAGTGTGCTTCAAATGGGGAAGGTGAAAATTTCCAAGCCTTTACTGTAAAAGCCCAAATAAGAGTAGTGCCATATCGCACCAAAGCAGTAGCTGCTCTTGTCTGATCACCAGCCCTTTATGTTACAGAGTAAGGGGAGCGAAACATTGAGCAGTGGCATTTGTCAGGGCTACAAAATGTGCCTTATTGCCAGTGCCCTTGAGTGTATTCTGTTCTGTTGAGTGTGTGTTAAGTGTATTTGTAAATATTTCTATTAATTCTAATATTATATATTTGATTAACAAAAGCATAAATTTTACAGCTATTTGATACCCTGTTTATATTAGGAGGATATACAAAGGATTTCTTTCTGCAGAACAGTACTTGAAGACTTCTTAGTATAAATGAGTTGGCCTAAACTTGACTAAAGCTATTTATTACTTTTGTGGTTGGTATCTTTAGGCACTGAATGACTTCAGACTTGCTCCCTGAATTGGAAGTTTGATGTTTTACCATGATAATTTGTCATGAAGTAATTAGCAACAGCAATTCTAACTAGAAATATTCTTTATTGATTTTTTCCAAGTATTCTTTGATTTGTATTGATGGTTTCTATAAAAATAACTCAATATCAAGTCTTTTTTTTTTTCTTGGAGAAAAATAATAGTATAATATGTAATGCTTATTCACTGTTATCCTTTTTTCACATTTAATACTTAATTATCCTTTTTTCCTTTCATCCTACCCATTTAAAGTAAGATGCTGTTGAGAAAGAGGGGCACCTCCCCTCCTACCCATTCCCTTCTATTTTTAACAGCCTGAGTTGAAAAACTGAGCATTAACATGTGTGTAAATAGCCCTTGTATGCATAACTTCACGACTCAAAAAACCCAAAAAATCTGTGTTATAAAGTTCTTGTAAATTTAGCATCAGTCTGCACTTACATATTCCTACTGTATTTAATCCTCAGTAACAGCTAAAGTTTACTTCATGTTTCTTGTACATATTTCAGGCACAGGTGATGAGAAGAGAGCGTGAGAGGGTTCTGTCCTAGGGCAGAACTGTGTCACTCCAGTGCTGCTCCCTGGCTTCTTACGCTTCTTGAACTGATCTTTTAACTTCTTCAATTCTTTACATCAGCAACAATATTCAGTGGTTCTTCCCATAGGCCAAGTAGTATATTTGTCCAGAATTCCGACTACTTTGTCAGCTAGTTGCTTACAGATTAGAGCACTGATGTTTGCATCTTGTAGAAATGTAAAAGCATTTAATTTTAATGATTAAATAACAGTGTGAAATGCCAGCTGGTAAGAGGTCTAAACTATAGGTATTCTGGCAGTTACCTCAGACTATGCTGTGTGATAATTCACTAATGAGTTTTGGATGTCAGTGGGGTGGCAGTTTTGGGGGCTTACATAGTCAGTGGCCAGCTGGAATAATTTATCTGTCACTACTTACTGTGTGGGCTTTGAAGATGATGATGTCATTTGCAGTTCTTAAATGACAGGTTTTTTAATAGAGTTTTGTCTTCCCATTACTTTTATCATATTAATCTTGTCTGATGTAATATTTAAAAGTGCTTAAAAGTATAAATTGACAATAAGATTTTAAATTGCAACTTGTGTGGATTTAATAGAAACATTAGAAACTTAAGGTTTGGTTTTCTTGGTGGTTTTTTTTTTTCTTTCCCCTGGAAAGAGTACAAACTGAATACTGTTTTGAGGCTTTAAAAGAAGCAAAAATGAGTTCATCCTCCTTCTGTTTTTCAAGGTCTACAGCAACAATTATGAATTTCCTCTTCAGAGGAAAGAAAAATGAAACTGAAGCAATTAGTCTAGCATAAGAATTGGTAGCAGGAGGTTTAAAGGTGACCTGAAAATGTTGATTGAATAAACATAGTCTTAATTCATTTAGGGCTGTTTAATTTAAAACCTACTCAAATTAGATCCTCCTCTGCTTATTTTCTGAAATTGGAGTTGTGAATTTCTTGTTTGCTAGACCTAAAAGCAGCAAATTAATGTATCAAAGGTTGAAGATGTCCGCTTGATCCTGAGGGCAACAAAACACAAGATTTTGAACCTTCATCAGAGTAGCATTGATACTAAAACCTATTTGGTATAAGGTAAAACGTCCTTAGTTCCACTACTTGTTGTCGTCTATCTTATCTGTTTCTAATTGTATTTCAAAATTTCTAAAAAATATGATTATTTTTGGTGGTACAGCGTTAGTATATTCTTTTCTATTTCCTCTGTACAATATACAGATATAAAGATGATGGGATGAGGTGGGGGGAATTGTCTTGCCTTATCAACCTGCTGAAAGCTGCTTTTTCTAAAACCCACTGTATCCTAGTAGTGCTATTCCTACTGTGGCAAAGGAGTTCTGAGGACTGGATGAAATCTGAGTTTTTAGTGGTTGTTATTTGCTGTTTAATTCAGAGTCAGTGAAGACTCTCTTTTGTTATTTTTAGTATTATTAATTGCGTAACTGAAAGTGAAAGGTAGTTACTTGTCTTGAATAAGATTTGAGAACACTTACCTTGCCTAGTATTTTCTTTACAAAGTATGGCAGTGGAGTATGAGCCTTTCTCTAACTGAATGCTGAAGGGATTAAAATGTTTTCTGGAAGTCAGTTGTCTTAATTTTGTGTTTCCTGTTAACTAGTATTTTTTTTTTATTTCTAACATTTTTCTTCTTTGATATTTTCTAGTTTATGGATTGAATATCGTAGTATTGAGTGGTTTGAAGTAGATAGATTAGGAGGGAGGTAGCAAAATATGTCTGTTAATGAAGTTTCAGATTTTATTACTACTGCTGTTGATGTATGTACAAAAACCAAGCCACAGCAGCTTTGAAAATGAAATTTCTTGCATTAGCTTGTGACTGCCTTGGGTTGAAGCCTGCCTTCTGTGAGGCTGCCACTCACCTTATCTGCATGTAGATGTGCTGGGAATCCAGCTGGCTTCTGCACTGCCTCCTTGCACCAAGGGCCGCTCTAGCTGGCACACAGGCAATTTGGAAGCACCCTGAATTAGTGAGGCAGAGAAAAACTTGGTTTCTGAGTGGTATGTTATCCTCTTCTAGTGAGATGCCTCTGAGAAACAGCAATGCAACAAAGCTGGCAGTGAGAAAAAATTGAGGTTTGATACCAAAACAGATATGGGTACAATAAGTCAGATGAGCTTTCAGTCTCTGTGACTATTTTAGCAAATGCGTATTCAAAGTGAACAAATGGCAGAGCAGTATGACTCAGCAGTGGCAGCTGGGGTAGAGATGCCATCTGTAGTCTGAAATGACACTCCATAGTAGTGTGGAGTTGCATGACAGCAAACTACATGTAAGGTAGGTAGGCCCAGAGTGATATGTAACATTGAGGCTGTGGAGTAGCAGCACTCAAGAGCAGATGTCCAGAGCGTATGAGTGATCCCTGGGTAGGTCCAATATTGCTGCTGTGTAGACTATTATTGTGATTTTTTTGGCTTGCGTGAAGGGTGTTGCATCCAGTTTTATCAGATGGCCATGGTAAGTCAGAGACCTGCTGAGAGTGATGCTGAGAGAGAACAGATGTGGATTGTTTTGGTAGAGCTCTTTTTTGGAAACGCTCTGCTATCAAGTCGCAAAAGCATTACCAGAGATGGAAAATATGCCAGCTGCAGTAAGAGTCTGCTGTAATTGCCAGTTTGCAATTCCTGGTTCCCTCAGGATTAGAAAAGGATTGAGATTAGGTACCCAGGCAGTTGTCATCAGCATCATAGGTGTTACAACACATGTCTTCCTGAGTAACCATTGAATGTGATGCAGGCCTGCTTTCCTGAAGATGGCTAAAAACCTGCTTGCCCATGGGAAGCAGTGGACAAATTCCTTGTTCCTTGTTTTACTTTGCTTGTGTGTGCAGCTTTTTCTTTACTAATTGAATTGCTCTTATCTCAACCCTTGAGTTTTACATTCCTTTCTGATTCTCCTCCCCATGCCTCTGGGTGAGAGGTGAGTGAGTTAGTGGCTGTGTGGTACTTAGTTACTGACTGGGGTTAAACCGTGACATACATGTATATAATACAAATTGAGACATTCAGAACAAAGCCAGTACTAAAAACTAGTTCTGTCTTGTTGGCTACTCCATGAGATGGGTTGTTAAGGGTACCTTGCAGCAAATTCTGAGCAGTGATTTAGTTTTACAAAATATAACTGATCCTTATCCTGATTTGAAGGTGATTATTTCTGTTGCCAGAAGGTGATTGCTCAGTGTAGTGAGGGCTGTGGACAAGCAAGAAGTTGAGCTAATGAGATCAAAATGGTGTTGATACAGCCCGACTTCCCCCTGCTCCTATGCAGCATAGATTCCTCCCTGGATCACAAAAATGAAGACTGTCTCTCAGAGCTTGCATATGTAATGCTGTGTCTGCCAGCTTAACTCTAGGAGGAACTAATTTGTACTGGAAGATGAAGAGTGTTTTCCATATAACTGGACTATACAAGGAAGAAGACAAAGGTGTCATGGTCCTCGGGTGCCACAGTCACTGCTAGACAGAAGACCTCACTTGCTATCCAAGGACAGACCGATTACTGTTGAATTGTGCCTTCCCTGAAATCTGATATGTGAGCATTAAATGAATGTAAACATTACAAGGATTTGTCTTGTATGAGAAGGTGCTGACAATGTCTCTCCCTTGTCTTTGCCTAGTGAAAAACATGTGCTGGCAAAGTTGGTCTTTTCTGGTTCCCTTTGCTCTGTAGCTGGTAGGAGATGCAAGCAGCACAAGACTACAGAATAATGCTATTGGCCTTTCAACTTGGCTCTGAGTTTTGAGATAGACTAGCACTTCTCCGTGCTCAACCTCAGAGATGGTATCACGGCATCTATAAATAAATTCTCTCTTTAAAGAACAGTTGTAGTTTGCTGGCTACCTGCAACACTTGTGCCTTTGCCAGACTGGCCATTCTTATTCTAAGTAGGTGGTGTTGGCAACTTAGATGAGTGGGGTGGTGTGTGATTTTTTTTCTAATTTTTTTTTTTTTTCATTGGAGACCTATGGGCAGCCAAAAGCAGAAACCCAGCCAATCAAATGGTTTGCTTGCCCATGCTCAGTACTCCATGTTTTATCATCTTCCTCTGCATACATCTGCCTTACTTCTTTATTCTAGCAATGAACTCATGATCTTTTTTTGGTACTTGTTTGACCCCTCAATCCCCTCCCCCCTTAACGCTCTGGGTTGTTTTAACCAGCTAAACCAGAGGAAACAAAATCCAACAGCAGCAAAGGAATATGTTTCTGCCAGTTGCTGCCATGAGTTCTGTTGAGTTGAATTGGCTGGCTTTGCATAAGTGGGCATAAACAGTGAATGGTTACAAAAATAAGTTTGTTCTGTGAAAATGGAGAGAGAGGAAGTAAAAGTGGAAGGCAGCCAAAGCGATGGGCTGTAAGAGAGTCTTTTCAGCAGTACTGTGAATAGATAACAGTGGGAGAAGACTGATTTGTCAAGGGCAGAAAGGAGACACCAAAATGATTGGGTTAAGGGGAGATGAAAGCTGGGAAAGACTTGCGGAGAAAGTGTATCTCAGAAGGTTTTTAGTTACCCTTCAAAAATCGGGCAGAGTTGTAGTGAAGGACACAAGAAGAGGCTTGAATGCGAATGTGAATGATGGATGATGGTGTCTGTAATACTTGAAAAGAGGTGCTGACCTGAGATCAAGATTGGAGTGAAAAAGTAAAAGGGTTATTGTAACTGGGTTGAGCTGTTCATGATAGCCAGACATCAGAAAGGTAGGCTGACGCTCAGTTTCACCAGAATTGACACCACTTTAGATCACTGGTGTGATGGAGTAAACCCTGCAGAGAAAATATCTGCAAATGTGTTTGTAGGTAAGGATACCCAGAGAAGTGATGCAGATGAGATGACCTGGAGTCCCATCTTTGTGCCTTTTTAAGTGTATGCAAATATTAACAATTACAGGGATCAAAAGAGGACAGAACCTCACTGTGCCAGTTGGTGACATGAATTTGTGCTTGAACTTAAACCAGCAATTCTCAATAGTATATACCTGTTACTTCTTGTTCCTTATGAAATTGTGATTGCCTACTGGTGTGGGTGATATGAACAAAACATTTCTTTTTTTCCACTGTCTCAGACTTTTATGGGGTGGACTATGATATGGCAAAAAGTAGGGAGGGGGCAGGGCAGAGCTTTTGGTCACAGCTTGAGGCTGTTATTTTATTACAAATTACGTATACCCCTCTGGTACTACAGTGTTTCAGTTCAAAATCAGCAAAATTTTATTACGCTTGTTGCTTTATTCATTGCATCCAGATTATGTGTGTGTTATTAAATATTGATTTTTATATTGTATTAAACATATTTGTTTTTTTGGGGGGGGCTCTTGGTATTTATGAAGTATTTTCTTCTGACTGTATTGCTCTGCATTGTATTTTGTATTTTAATTTCAAAATGTTAACTTGGTAGCATAGAGCCAATTCTTAGCTTTTTTTTGCTATCATACAGAAAAAAAAATCCAAAATGGCCAGAGAAGGATGCTTCTTTTGTGGAGGGGTTGGGATTGATTTTGTGTGTCTCACATTGCCCACTGAAAAAAAAAATTCAATTTATTCTCCTGGTTTTAAAAACCGAAACAACCTCCAAATACAAAACTTTAGATGTTTTCATTGTCAGATGAGATATACTATGAATTTTAATTTAGCTGATATTCTTTAGAAGCTTATCCTGCTGCCATCTCTTTCCTTTCACTAGCGCACTGCCCCTTTTCAGGTAATGGCATACCAAAAAATGAGTACTTTGTCATATACACGTGTTTGTGTCTACACTAGCAAAGGTTGGCTGAAAAGGTGTTGTGGAAACATGTGCATGTAATATTTGCACAAGTTCTAGTTGCATGTGTAAATGCCTTGAAAAAGAGAAGCTAGTATAAGAGCAATGTTTAAGACTTCCCTGCCTCCCACCCCGGGAATGGGGAGTACCGAACACACTTTAGTCCTCCGAAGAGTGAATCATAAAATGCATCCCTTCCAGAGTCTAGTTTGATTGCAGCCTCAGTTACTAAGTTTTCAAGTGCTGTGTAAGGAAAAAAAATTACTGGAGGGTTTAT
Source organism: Falco punctatus (assembly GCF_963210335.1). Lineage (NCBI taxonomy): Eukaryota > Metazoa > Chordata > Aves > Falconiformes > Falconidae > Falco > Falco punctatus. The sequence continues at coordinate 57,049,774 of NC_137584.1, forward strand.
ACATATGTGGTTGACAATTGCTGAGAAAACCACTGCATGCATAACTTTTATCACATCAGGAGTACATCTGCATCGTTAACTTATTCTCAGAGCTCTGCATTTCCTCGCAGAGACCCACACGCGCTTCCCTGGTCAATACTTGGACTAATGGAGCCCACTGGTGATTGCATGTGGTAGGAGAGAGTAGAGCAATGGGGAGTTACCAGCCCAAACCTTCCCATATTTGGCTCCTTATAACAGTGCATATTCAGGATGTGATGTCTTGAGGCTCTTTCACTATTGATTTGTGTTGTAGTCCTCCTTTTAGTGTATCTTGTTCTCTTCCATTCAATATAATATCCATCCCTTTCCCTACTTAATTCTTAGTGTCCAGTTTTTAGTCTCTGAGATAGCTTAGCCTCATAATTACATCAAATAGTTATGGCTTTATTTTGTTGTACATCTTACGTGTTTACTTCTTATTTGATACAGTGTGACGGTCCAAAGACTGATAAGAGCTCAGTATCTTTTCTCCCAATGCCCTGATTTTATTCTGTCTTCTAGTCATTGGCGAGTCTGTAGGTATGCTTCGCCAAAATACTGTCTTAGCAGCAAGTAGCCACATGAGCCAAAGGTGCGCAGTTAGTATTTCTCAGCAGATACCAGTGATTCTGTCCAGACCCCATCCCCAAATATCTGTAGCAGCCATAGCATCCTGTGGCAAGGAGTCCCACAACCAAACGCTGTGGTGTTTAATTTGATCATGATACCCCATTGCCTCATTTGAAGGCCCATAATGTTTTCACAGACAAAAAAGTGATTAATATCTATTCTTCTCTTCATGTTGCTAAGGATGCAGCTGTCCTATTTCCTATGTCATCTCTGGCTGAAAATTCCTAGTCTGTTCAGTTATATTTATTACTTTAAGCATCCTATGATCATCTTTATTGGATGTTCTCTAAGCCTTTTTAATTTATGCTATAACCATTAGGAGGTGGAAAACCAGAACAGCACATAGTGTCTGGATGTGGCTTATAATGTTGCAAAGAAATGTTGACTATTTTCTAATTTTCTTTCCTTATAACTCTAACTTTTGAATTACCTTCTAACTGCTGTTTAGCATCAAGCTGATGTTTTCATGAAAATATCTAATTCTGTCTTAAAATCTTAAGTCTAAATGGTAAATATCTGCAAAGGTTTATTGGCACCCTATCAGTTGGAACTGTTTTCAGCTATAGTTTTGCCTGTACTTGATTTCTGTGAAATGTATAACATCAAGGGATGCATTTTTGCTTGTGTGCTGAAACTGTAAAGATTGTAGGAATTGTGTTTCTCTGTTCTCCATAGTGTGCTTTGGGCAGCATGCCTTCAGGACACAGACCAGGTGGTTGGCTCCAAAATGCTACAACTTCATTGCACAGTCTGAAGTAGGATTCATCTGACCTTCAGGCTTATCTATTGCATCATTTCACAAAGCCATCTCAGTGAGAGTATTTCTTTATTTAAGAAGTGGAGGGATTAAATACAACTTGAATCTGCTTGAAAAATACTATAATACACCTAAGTATTCTTGCAGTAGTTACTTCTATTGAAACTAAAGTGCAGATTTGCAGATAAAAATAAGTTTCGAGTCCTTGAGCTCAGTTCCCTGAGGACTCGGGGAAATAACATTTCCTCTGTTTGTTAAATTGTAGTAGAAATAGAATTCTGATTGTAAATATTTCTACCCTAAAATAGTGATTTCTTGCTACAGCTTTACATGGCTATTGCACTTAGTCTGGAGAGGGTATTTTTATGGCACAAATAAAGCTGTTTGATGCCATATCAGTAAGCATTGCCCAAAATGATGTGATGACTTGTTTTGTTGTTTGTTCATCAGAGGTCTTGTTGAGGACTTAATTGTGGATGAGAGAAGAGACACATTATATGTTTATATGCACAATTTATACGTTAAATCATTTCAACTGTAAGCAGTGATTTACCTCTAAGATGTGAAGGGAGTTGTTAGCAACTTCTTTTTATGTGTGTGCGCTCTGAGTGTGTTAAATAGCTCTGCTGTCAGATGGCTCTTTCCTAATGAAATCTATCTAAAATATTTTCCTGATATTCTATGAAATATTTTGATAAATCTTACTGTGCTGAAGAATGAAGTAGAAACCAATACAAAGAATAGCATGTGAAATGAATCATCTGTTTGACGTTCATTTGATTCCATAGAGCACCTTTAACTAAAGGCTTAGATTTGTAAGACTAAAGAGGAAAGGTAAGACATATCAGAAAGACAGATCTCTCTTTCTGTGTGTTTGCAGTTCTCCTTTTATTTTATATGAAAACTTTTCATATTGTTCTGGTTTTTATCTCAGCTTTTCCTCTGATACTTTATAGTCCGTGTTTAAGCATGATATTGCAGAGGGCAATGTTATACTTGCCTGTGTGATTGAATAGAAGGTGAGCTTCATTTTGATAACAGAGAAAATATGAAGTATTTCACACTGAAATGCTATGAAAAAGTTTGAGATGATATCTGAATATGAGGTTGGGCAAGACTGAGAACCTAAGGGAGGACAGGCTAGTCAGTCTAACTTTGGTCTTGGGAAGGTAGTAGCTCATCCTTGAAACCGTTTCCAGGCACATAAAGGACAGCAGCAAGTATCATCTGCCTAGATATCAGTAAGACTTTTGACACTGTCTCCCACACAATGAGGGTCCCTCTCTGAACATCAGGGAACACTTGTTTTTGGTGTGGTGTTTTTTTTTTGTTTGTTTGTTTTTGTTTTGTTTTTTTTTTTTTTTTTGTTTTATACTGTGCAAATGGCTGAGCATTGGTGCAGGTTGCCCAGGGAGGTTGTGGAGTCTCCGTCCTTGGAGATACTTGAAACTGTCTGGACATGGTTCTGGGCAACCATCTGTAGATAGCCCTGCTTGAACAGAGGGGCTGGAGCAGATGACCTCCAGAGGTCCCTTCCAAACTCAGCTGTTCTCTGATTCTGTAGATTGTGGGCCAGTACATCTGAAATCTGTTATTTGTTGGTCTGTATCTCGGCAGGTCTTTCTCTAAGTTGGGGAGCTTGGTTGTCTCCTATGGGTACAGAAACCTTCACTTGAGTTTTCAAAATACATTTACATTGTTCTTCTTTCTGGCCTTCCTTTCATGAGTTTTTCTAGATTGCATGAAATGATATGACAGATATTAAAATGCTTGTGACTCTTTTCTTAGTATAAAATAAGAAACTAGAGCAGTAGCTGCAATTCTGATACAAAAGGATTTGGCTTGTAGTTCATCAGTGCCTGTATGTGTGAAGATATATTTTTGTTCTCGATACTGCATGTTACCGCTCTCATTCATGTGCCAGAGTTGTGTATTCACCAGCAGCTTAATTCATATACCTTGATGTCAATTCTTGAAAGAACTCTTCTGAGAAGTTCTTGTCATCCTCCGGTGACTCTGGATTTATACCATGACTGAACTCTTCAATCATCTCTCCACCTTCTTGGACTTATCTCTTTCTGTGGCTTCAAAAATGACCTTTTGTAACAGCTTCTGTCATTTTTCAACATCACAGCTTTTCCCATTTCCTTGCATTTAATTTGATCTTCCTTTTTGCATGACCATTTAAAACTTTATGCACAGTCTTAAGCTCACCTCCCCCTAGGAAATCCTCAGCTTTCATGTTGGCCATATTCCTCTTTGGCCCCCTGTTCCTTGAGCTCCTTTTATAGTTTAGTCTGTAACTTACGCACTCTTCCCTCATTTCCTTATTTGTTTGTCCAGCTTTTGAGGTGGTAACTTGCAATAATTTATTGTCCTCAAATTAGACTCCTTTTAATTTTTTAATGGCTGCTCCTACTGTCCAGCTGGAAACTCTCACTTTCATCTGCTGAACAAAATTGATACCTGATATTGAGAGATGGTTTTTACAACAGACTTTGAATACCTGTCCTGGTTTTGGTGGGAATAGAGTTCATTTTCTTCCTAGTAGCAGGTACAATGCTGTGTTCTGGATTTAGTATGGGAATAATGTTGATACTACACTGATGTTGTAGTTGTTGCAAAGTAGTACTTACCCTAAGTCAAGGACATTTCGGTTTCCCATGCCCTGCCAGTGAGCAAGTGCACAAGAAGTCGGGAGGGAGCAGAACCAGGGCAGCTGACCCCAACTAGCCAAAGGGATATTCCATACCATGGAACGACGTGCCAACTGTATATAAACTGGGGGAAGCTGGCTGGGAGCTACTGATCAGTGCTTCAGGGACTGGCTGGGCATCGGTCAGCAGGTGGTAAGCAATTGTATTGTGCACCTCTTGGGTTTTTTCTTTTTTTTTTTTTCTCTCCTGTCTCTTCTTAGTTACAATTGTTATTATTATTGTTATTGTCGTTATATTTCAATTATTAAACTGTTCTTATCTCAACCCATGAGTTGGACCTTCTTTCCTGTTCTGCTCCCCATCCACGGGGGGTGGGGCTGGGTAGTGAGCGAGTGGCTGTGTGGTACTTCAGTTGCTGGCTGGTGTTAAACCATGACAATAACCTGTTTTTCCCAGTCATCTTGTTTTATGGTTAAACTGTCAAAGTTGTAGTAGGGTGGCTAGTGTAGTTGTTAGGCCTTTTTTTGTGGTTGAATGGCTGATGTGATTAGTAGAGATAAAAGTTTAGCCGTAAACTTTTTTCTTCCAAGTCCTTGTTTCAGCTTTTTTCCTTGTGGTGTGGTTTTTTTTTTTTTCTTTTTTTTTTTTTCTTTTTTCTTTTGGAGAGTAGGTTACAAAATAACCTAGCATTCTGAAGCTATAGAAAATTTAGTGATTTAATGTAATGGTTGTAGGGCTGTCTTCATTCAGCACTCCTACTGAGTTTAATCGCATTCTTATCCATTAACTTTTAACAGCATATTGTGAGAACATTTAGGAGAAATGCCAGTGATTGTGGTATCTACATAAGAATTTCTATAAATAAGCACTATCAGTGTCTTGGAAAAAGGTATTTTCAGAAGCTATGTTGTAGGACCACATATCCATAAATAATCAAAGTGATTAATTTAATTCTGGAGCTCTCAATTGTGTCCTTGAAATCATAGAATTTGCTTGCTAGTGTTTTAGTTATGAAAATATTTATTAATCTCAGGTACATGATTCTACCTGTCACCACCATCTCCGCACCCCCCCCCCCCCCCCCCCATTGGTATTCAAACGGTGTAACGCCTTGTCACCAGTGCAATTGGTCAGAAGTCTGCTCAGTGCACCAGAAGAATACTAAAGCTTGCAGCCTATGAGCTGAAATATGAAATAGCTTTTGGTGTTTTGTGGATGTTGCCGCTGGTGTATTGATGAAAGTCTGTCCATAATTTCACAAAACTGCTGAATCTCTTAATGATTTCAGAAACATCTTGTGAACTGAAATGGAATTTGCCTTGGTAGCTTCAGTTATAAAAAGTAATCTGCATATACAGGGGGCAGTTTACTCTCTATGCTTTGCCCATGCCAAGGAAGGATGAAGAATCTGTGAAAAAAGCATTCAGCGACCGTGACTCTTCACAGCTACTTGTTGTCACCTCTCCAGTAAAGAGAAACCCTCCCTTTCCCTGGAGAACGGGAGGAAATGTAAGGATACTTTTGTTTAGATTTTGCTGAGTTTGGAAACTGGAAGACAGTGTAATAGAGAATGATCTCCTCCTTTCATCTCTTTCCTTCTTCCATCCTGTTCACTGCTGGTAAAGCACAGAAAGGTCTCCTGTTGCCCACCAATACAAAGCTTTATGAAATCAGAGATGAAGAAGCCTTTTCCAGGCCTGGTATAGAGGGAATGAACCTAATTTAGTAGAAGAAATCTAATAAATGGCATGGCCAGGTAGACCACATTTAATTGTGCATATTTGTGCTCTCGCAAAATCTGGCATTAGGTTAAATGCTGAGATTAAAAGCAAGGTCTTTCCCTGAAGATTGCAGGAAAGCATGTCCACATGAGGCTTCCTGCATTCTTGGTAACTTGTACCTAGTATTTTTCAAGTTTCCATCTTCCCATTCTAAAACAAGCTACTATGTTTTATTAATAAGAAATATGGAACACGGATACAAAATGGAAAAAAAACCCCAAACAGTATAGATTGGACTTGATTATGACCTGTTCAGTTTCTTGGTTATGGTACTACTGTATGGCTATCGAGGGGTGGGATTGGTTTTTAATGCCACGGTGATTTATAGCATGTAATGATTTAGGAGCAGTTTTGTCCACTTCCTTTTCAGAAAAGTTTATATTTATAGGTATGTTTAGATTGACTGTTCTAACAGTACCAACAAAAGCCCTACAATGAAAATAATGCTAATTTAGGAGTAATCAGGCATATTTCCTATTAAATTGTTGGTGTTTTCACTCCATTGGTGCTTTTGGATGAGGCTTGGAGTTCCATGTAAGTTAATAAGCTAAGAGGATGATTAAAACATACTGATAGAGGGAACAAGGCTAGAAATTTTTTAATAGGTGTTTGGAGGTAATTGAATTTGCTTGGCTTTTATTGCTCTTAACTATAATCAGTTGTGTTTCGTGTAATGAATTCTAGTACTACAAAATAAGATACCACTGCAAAAAAAGATAAATATTCTTAGTATGCTTTCTCCCTGTAGTGAAGGACAATCTGTCATTTTCCTAAGTGCTGCTGTTTTCATGGTTATGTTTTTAAAATTAAACAGTGCCTCTGACTTTTTGCCTTTCTAGATTCCATAGGTTAATTAAGGTTATTTCAGAGTTAAATTTCAGTAGGCAATACTGAACATAAGCATTTTAACATAAGTCATTAAAATTTATTCTCAAACTGCATTGATAGCAGTTCATAGTATATTCTTAATAGGTATCTGAATGCTGTGCAATCAATGTGTGTTAAAGTGCTCGTAACAGGAATAACGTAGTGCCTGTGGAAGATAAAAACATCCTGTGCTTCAAGGCATGCTGTGATAGAAACAGATAAATTAATGCAGTAGGTGGGTGATTTTAAAAGCAGAACCTGTTCCTGGATATATGACTGACAAGAGACCTGCTGTAGCACCTTTATACTCTTCAAGCTTTGAATTCACCAATCAACATGAGGAGAAAAATTAAATTTTCACAGGACTTTTACCTGACATCCCAGACAAACATAATTTTGTACTGGGTTCCTACCATGGAGCTATCTACTTTGATAGATTTAGAGCTAGTCATTATGCTTTTACAGCAGGTGGTGCAGCAAAATAAAAGCATGCTGTTGAATAAAAGGAGCAGATTGTTCCGACTAGTCATTTGAGCTGGATGAGAAAATTGTATTTCATTTCTGGTGTGACACCTTCATAAATATGAGCCCCAGAGAAACCATTGGTAATGGAGCCCTGTGTAAGGGGAAAGTTGTGATGACAGAAGTTTGTTGTGTGCCTGTAGTACAACTCTCATGCTAGACTTCTTTTTTTTTTTTTTCCTCCTGTAATTGTCGTCTGCTTGTTCTTAGTGGATGAATTTCTGGGCTTATAACCAGCTCCTTAAAAGGGAGGAGCATGAAATTTAGAATGTTACTAGTGTGTTTTGCATTTTTTATAACTCCAGAAGTAGTCAGGTGCAAGAACAGATCTCAGAAATGAACTGTAAAGTTGTGTTCTTTCAACTGTCCTTCTATACATGCCGCTCTGTGGCTGAAAAATATCCTTTGCAATGCTGACAGGTTATAGAAATAGGTAATGAGAACACTTGTAAAATAAATTTGTTTCAGAAACCTAATCAGGTACTGCAGTTTCCCTTCTCTCTACCTCTGCTCCAAACCCAGAAGATGCAGATCTTTCGCTGCTTTCCCTTATTGGTTTCTGAAACTTAGTGCCAGATTTTGGTAAGAATGTACTTGGGAGTTCTGTAGGATAGATATAGTAACTATAGGAGACTTAAAAGTGCGTGCCTTGTTCCTGTTGTTGCATATAATTTGTTATACTATTTTTTTTCTTTATTTTTAATTATGTAGAAAGTGTGATGTAAGAGAAAGAAATAGATTCTTTGTTGGATTTAGAAAAGTGAATGCCGGCTGTTCCCTTCTCCTACCCCTGATGTTGTCTTTTTGTAAAGATGGTATAAAGCATGGCCAGTAAATGTGTGTTATTCTTCATCAGCTAGTTTTATCAATAGGTATTTAATTTTTTGCAATTTAGTAGTTTTCTGAACATTTTAAATTGTTTTTTTACTGTCATTTTTCTGAGTGTGTTTTAAAGGGCACTGGAGTTACTGAGGTCTAATAAAATTGACATACAGAATTTTTAGGTGATATGTGGAAAGTGTCTTTTATCAGTAAGTCAGTAGATCTCCAGTATCACATCCCTATAATGCCATTCATAATAAATGTTATGGTTATCTTAAATTTCATGTAATATTTGTGTGCAATTGACAGTTTCCATTCTAAACGGTAAAAGTGGCATGATCTCTAGGAAGTATAGTGAGAGCACTGGTTATAATAATTGTAATGATTAAAGATAATTAGTTCAAACTCTGAATCAGTTTTCCTTTCTGTCCTGAGCTGATGAGCTGGGAGGCCACCCCAAAGTTGTAGTGGATGTCAATTTATCAGTGGGAGTTTGACACATGCTTTTCTTAGGCTTAATCTTTTTTATAATTTAACCTGGTGGGGAAAAATCCATTCAGCTCTTTTTCCTGGGTTGGTATGAAAGGATGTAGGGTAATGCCAGAATCAGAGCAGTGTCAGTAACTGAGTGTTGGTGCTAAGGAAATATCATGATAACATTTCAAAACATACAGTTTGTCTTTAAATTCAAGCATCTTCCAAATAACTTCTTATGGATGTACTGAGTTTCCATTTCAAGTTTTTGGTAGCAGGGGGGCTTACAGGGGTGGCTTCCATGAGGAGGTGCCAGAAGCTTCCCCCACGTCCAGTGGAGCCAATGCCAGCCGGCTCCAAGAGGGACCCGCTGCTGGCCAAGGCTGAGCCCATCAGTGATGGTGCTAGCACCTCGGGGATAATGTGTTTAAGAAGGGGGGGAAAAACTGTGCGACTGCAGCCAGAGAGGAGTGAGACTCTGTGAGAGCAACAGCTCTGCAGACACCCAGGGCAGTGACAAAGGAGAGGGGATGAGGTGCTCCAGGCGCCAGAGCAGAGATGCCCCTGCGGCCTGTGGTGAAGCCCATGGTGAGGCAGGCCGTGCCCCTCAGCCCGTGGAGGGTAACGCTGGAGCAGGTACCCACCTGCAGCCCGTGGAGGACCCCGCGCTGGGGCAGGGGGATGTCCGAAGGAGGCTGTGACCCGTGGGAAGCCTGTGCTGGAGCAGGCAGGACCTGTGGATGCCCGGAGAGAGGTTCACGCGCTACGGAGTGGGTTTGCTGGCAGGACTTGTGACCCCACGGGGGACCTACGCTGGAGCAGTCTGTTCCTGAAGGACTGAGCTCCGTGGAAGGGGAACCCACGCTGGAGCGGTTTGTGTAGAACTGTAGCCCACGGGAAAGACTCATGTTGGAGGATTCCATGGAGAGCTGCCTCCTGTGGGAGGGAGGGAACCCACACTGGAGCAGGGGAGCGTGTAAGGAGTCCTCCCCGTGAGGAGAAAGGAGCGGCAGAGACTACGTGTGATGAATTGACCACAACCCCCTTTCCCCATCCGCCTGTGCCGCTTGGCAGGAGGAGGTAGAGAATTCTGGAATGAAGTTGAGCCCAGGAAGAAGGGAGGGGTGGAAGGAAGGTGTTTTAATGTTTAGGTTTTTTTGTCATTATCCTACTGTAGTTTTACTGGTAATAAATCAAACTGATTTTCCCCAAGTCAGAGTCTGTTTTGCCCATGACTAATCAGTAAGTGATCTTGCTGTCCTTGTCTTGACCCATAGGTGTATAGTTACATTTTCTCTCCCCTGTGCAGCCAAGGAGGGGAGTGATGGAGTGGCTTTGTTGGACATCTGGCATCCAGCAGGGTCAACCCACCACAACAGGTGATGTGTAAACATTGACTATGTTATCTTTATTAAATTTAGGTTAATCTTAATGACCTTGTTATTTAGTGGAGCTTTAATTTCTGAAAGTTTGGTGTGGGATATTCATATGTTTGTTTTTATAATGAACACTTAAGATTGTTTCTTTTATGAATGAAAATGCACGTCAGGAAATTTTTGAGGCTAGTATGATTTATCACTTATCATTTAGAAGGATGTGGAAGAAGAATGCATGAGAGTTCTCGGGGTGTTTAAGCTGATGTTAATAATGTAGTGAAGAGTATGGGAAAAGATAGTGGAAACAGTCCATGGTTTGTGTAGAATGTGTTTCCCAAATACTACTTCAACAGCTGAACAAATTTGATTGACCCAAAATACAGTTACCAGTTTGACAAAATGACCATACAGACTTAAAATTACTTCTGTTTTCCTAGTTTACAATTTCAGCTGTCTATAGGGTGTTTGTTTCTGATGGATCACCTGATTTTTCTTAAGTTGATTGTTGAGGCTTACTTGATGGCTGCTGCAGGTGTGGCAAGTCATGGCTCTGGTTGGTGTTGCCTTTCAGCAGAGTGTGCTGCTTATTCCCATCTGGCCCTTCTGGGCCATGTTTGATGGCAGCATTATTTTGAAGGGATGAAATGCTGGCTGCCTTGCATGCCAGTCCCCAAGCTCACATCAGGCTGTTGAGGTTGGACCAGTCTGGTGTATTGCTTTGGATGTCATAGCATCATAGAGTCATTTAATTTGGAAAAGACCTTTGAGACTGTCAAGTCCAGCCATTAACCCAGTACTGCCAAGGCCACCACTAAACCATGTCCCTAAGCACCACATCTACACATATATTTTAAACATGTTCAGGGATGGTGATTTCACCACATCAGATGGGCAGCCTGTTCCAATGCTTGAGCACCTTTTCAGTAGACAATTTTTTCCTAACATCCAATCTAAACCTTCCCTGGTATAAATTGAGGCCATTTTTTCTTCTCCTATTGCTTGTTACATGGGAGAAGAGACCAACCCCTGCCTGTCTACAACCTCCTTTCACGTTGTGGTAAAGAGCAGTAAGATCCCCCTGGAGTCTTCTCCAGGCTAAACAACCCTAGTTCCCTTAGCTGCTTCTCTTAACACATGTGTTCCAGATGCTTCACCAGCTCCGTTCCCCATCTGTGGACACGCTCCAGCACCTCAATGTCTGTCTGGCAGTGAGGGGCCCAAAACTGAACACAGGATTCAAGGTGTGCCATCACCAGTGCTCAGTAGAGCAGAACAATCCTTTTCCTAGTCATGCTGGCCACAGTTTCTGATGCAAGCTAGGGTGCTGTTGGCCTTCCTGGCCACACTGCTGGCTCGTGTTCAGCTGGCCATGAACTAGCATCCCCAGGTCCTTTTCCACTGGGAAGCTTCCCAGCTACTCTTCTCCAAGTCTGTAGTGTTGCATGGGGTTGCTGTGACCCAAATGCAAATGTGACCCGGTGCTTCTTGTTTAACTTCATACAACTGGCCTCGGCCCATGGGTCCAAATCCCTCTGCAGAGCCTTCTTGCCCTCCAGCACATCAACACTCCCCCTCAACTTGGTGTTGTCTGCAAACTTACTGAGGGTGCACTTGATCCTCTTGTCCAGATTATCAGTGTCAGTGTGGTGTGGTTCCAGCTGGGAGATTGACCACATGGGCAGAAATTGCTTTTTGTGGCTTGGCATGTGTTGGTAGTTATGTACAAACTCCAGTGGCAGGGTAGTGTTGAAGATAAATTTCAGGTTATGTATCAGCTGTACGAAGGAGTGTGATGGTGATACCTAACAGGGCAGTGGTTGTTACTGAAGTACCTTTTTATTGGGTTTTGGTTTGTAGTTACAAATGGCTGAGTTGGAGATTCCTAACTTATTGTTTGTTGGATATTAGCAAACTGTTCTCAAAATGTTGGGCAACAAATGTGAACATGTATTTGAGATGAGCTGCTGAACCTCGTTGGAAGGTACTAAACATTCATCAAGCCAATCCATGTTCTTCCTTGAACAGCGCGGTTACGTTATTGTGGGGAGTGGCCCAGTAGCTGAGTGAGGGTGCTAACCAGTCCTAGTCCTGACCTACAGTGTACTTCTTTCAGATGTTTGAGTGGTTAAAGACTGATTTAAAATACATATAGTTTTGAAAAAATGACTGGGAATAAAATACATTACTGCAGATTTCACCCACCCACCATCTCTTCTTGTGTTTTCCACACAGCATGTCACACTAGTTTTGTCTCTTAGTACCCAGAGTTACTGAAATAGCATGCAGGCAGTTGACTGTTAAAACAGAGGAGAGATCCAGATTTGCTCATGTTTTAAGTCATAAAGAGTAGTCTGCAGGCAGTTTAAAATGCTTAGTCTGTCTCATTTTCTTAAACCGGATGAATCACTACAGCATTGGCTTTTACTTTACTTGCCTTTAAATGTCACGATACATTGCTAAGAGGTGGTGTGCTCCATGATTTAAGCAGTTGTTACAGGGTTGATTTTGTTTAGGGTTGATAATCTGTCCTGATAATCTTTGTTCAATGTGCATGCAATAAATGGGCACTTGCTTGTTCTGTGGATGCAGCAGTGATGCACTATGCACAAGGAGGTTTGGATTTCTTGTTCTGTATTAACAGGCATGTTGTTAGTGCTAATCAGAACCCTGATAACTAAAATTAATAGTGGGAGCAAAGATGAGCAATTAAGGACATTCATCTTCCAAATGAGTCCGCAAGATTCATTGGTAGTTTAAATTTATATACTGAGGGCACTTAAACCATTAAAAAGGGTAATGGGTGCCCTGCAGGCGTGTGCTTCAAAGCCATATGTCATTTTGGTGCTGGGACAACAGACAGTGATAGCTTCCCTTTAAGGGAAACTGCTATTCATTTATCAATTAAATGTCAAAGGAAATGTACATTTTTGCTGTAGAGTGATCATAGCAGGGTATTGTAAGTTAAATCAAACCCCAAGTTTTACGTTTTAAGCCCTTCTGGCTTTATCACAATATATGTTAATTAGAAGAATCTCCCAGTGGCAATAGGGCATTGGAGTTGGGACTTTTAAAGGCATAAATATTTCTTTGATGCACAAATATTTCTTTTTTTTGTGCCTTGCAGGCTTCAGCAGTGATGTAGTAACCAACTCAGTGCTGAGTATGAAATGTTGGGACTTTGGTGCTGTTGGTGATGCTGTGCTTATGTTGTCACCGGGGTATCATTTGAGAAGGTTTTGCGAACATGGAGCTGAATACGATGCTTCAAGGTTTTATGGAACAAGGACTCAGCAGAGATTTTGCTACAGTGTGGAGTTCTCTTTGGCTGTTGTTCTTGGCAGCCAAAGCACTGGTTAAGAAGTGGTTCTGGAAGTGCTTGGGAATGAGTATCTGGCAACGGTTTTTAGTGAAGTAGAATTAGCTAAAACTTGTTTTTGTCATTTATTTAAAATGACAAATACTTAATGCAGAACTGTGAGAATTATTTGAGTTGTCTGTAACTGAAGATGAAACAGTCTGTTTGGGACACAGTCTAGATTTGCTGATGAAATTTTGTAAAAGGGACTTCTTCCCCAAATATGAACACTGTTTTTACAAACTCTCTGCCTGTTGTGTAACATTTGAATATTCCATTCTGGGTAGGTAAAAAAAAAATAATATTTATCCTCAATTTGTTTACGTACATGCCTGTTCCTCCTTTCCTTATCCTCTGGTCTGCCCTAGTTACAGGCTACGTATGTCTTGTATGGTCTTCAGTCTCCTGTTCCCCACCTCCAGCCCATTCTCCTCCAGGGTGTAGTGTGGGCTGCTGAGAGCCTGGCAGGCTTGGGAGGGTGTTTGCTGTTGATGCGGTGCTGTTGACTCATGGTGACACTAGAATTTATCACCCTGAGGGTTTTTCATTTGTTCTTCGGACTTGCAGTATTTGTCCCATATTTTGTTTTCACAAAGTCAGACAATAATGTCAACAAAAATGCTCCTGTCTAGAGATGTCTTCGTAACGAGGAATTTTTGTTGTAATGACAGTTGTTAATTGGACTGATAGGCCCTAACTACTTAGGACTGGGAGGATGTGAGAAATATCTTCCTTGATTTCCAAGGGTTGTTTATAATCTAATACTTGAGTTCTTATGTAACTTCTATTCTGGATTTAAATATACTGCATAAATAAAGATGAATGCACTGTGTTCTCGCTCTTTTCATTCTTTCCTGGTCTTGCCTTTTATTTTTGAGCAGAAGGAAACTCATGGACTGTGTGCCATAAATGGAGATAACTGATACTGCAGTTGTATGCGTGACATCTGTGTTTTCTTGCATTTATGCTTTACTTTTTCTTTGACCAGGATCTTTTGATTCCTTTGTTTCTTCTTTCTGAAACCTTGATCTCTTTCCATGATCATCAGGTTTTCTTCTCTTTCTTCCCCAGCCTTCTTAATTGCCTTGAGTTAAGAATGCAATAAAAACTTACTGAATGAGACAGGGCAGATGTTACTGTGTTACATAGCAATTTTGTGTGTCTGTCCGTGCGTCGTCGTCCCCCCCCCCCCTTACATTCCTCCCATTCTTCTTTCTCCCTGTCACTTCTCACAACTTTTCTTGCAAGGTTTTTGTATCCATTGTTTTTGTCACTCAGAAAAAGCACCCTGAATTTGTGTACTGTTATGCTAGACTTAACAAAGCAAGATTATCCAATTCTGCAGCAATTATTTCTAAGTAATTTTAATTATTTTGTTTTGGGCACATTATTTATGCTCGTTGTTGGTTTTAGGACAACTTATGCATTCAGTGCATCAGACTTGTTGATTTACAGCTTTTATTTTTGAGCCTAGTCCACTATTTTCTGTTTCCTTCTTGGTTTAGATAGTGTGTTGCTTTTTGTCACAGAGGCACTGGGCCAGGTTTCACTTGGGCTGAGTGACTCATCCTGTGATCTCCTGCTCTGATAGAAGGTGCTCTTGGGGGAAATTGGTTGTGTGAAGCACAGACATTTTAAAAAAGAGGGGAACAATGATGGGTGAGCTCCTTGTGAGTTTTAACTTTGCACAGGCAAGCCTGTGAACTATGCCACAGGTTGCTTGGGCTTTGTAGGTATGGTATGCTCAGGAGGAATACCTCTGCTTTTTAAATAAACTAATTACAAGTTTCTTTCCTAGGGGGATGCACGTTTGATGATGGTCCTGGACCCTGCGACTACCACCAAGACTTGTACGATGACTTCGACTGGGTACATGTCAGTGCTCAGGAGCCTCACTATTTGCCACCCGAGATGCCTCAAGGTGAGAAACTCCACAGATACTAAAGGGATAAGTTTATTAAGAAACTGTAAGCCTCACTGAATATGGCCTCAAGGCCATACTCTGTGATCTCCACTTTAACCTTTATAACAGAGGTAATAAAAAGAAAAAAAAAAAATCAGAAATATAACAGGCTGGTAATGGAGACACCTTCTTAGATCAAATTTGCCTTTGAAGTTGTGGGGCATAAGGAAGGGAGAAAGGGAGCCATAACCTCTTTTTTATTCTGCATGGAATTCCTGTTGACTCGCAGTGAAATTCTGCATCTTAAATGACAGCTACTATATCGATTGAATTATTCAGGTTTGCATTAAAAGAAACAGTGAAAAAAAGGATACATGCAAAACCCCATATGCTAATTCCTTCCTTTCCCACACCCCAACCGCGCATCATCTGAAGGTAATCAGAAAAACTTTGATTTATGGAAATATTGCTGTTGTTAATTACTATTTAGGACAGGTAATGAATAACTGAAGAGGTGCAGCCTACATGACCTTGCCTGCTCACCTTTGATGAACAGCTTAATCGTCGCTTCCCAGACAGCATGATATGCTGAGAAAATGAAAGCATTTGAAATTCAGCTACATTTTCCAATTAATAATACACTAAGTAATTAATCATGCAGAGGAGGAAAAAAGGTCATGGCTATTTTATTTGTATGTAAAAGGTTTTGTGAAGTGAGGTGTGTGTGTGGAGAAGGAGGGGGAAATGTTGCCACACAGAAGTAACCTAACCTCTTTGCTGTTCCTTCCCCTGCCTTTTATACATTACTGTGCATTAATAGTGGTGGTTAGCGTATGTAATTCTACTTAACTGCTAACTAGCTGAGTTCCCCCTACTTTGGAGTCACTGATATGAGCAGCTGTTACTATGCCCTGTGTCTTAAAGTAGGTTAATTAAGATCTACACTTTATTTAATGGACTGCTTGGTGCTTCAAGTTCGCATATGGAAGAGTAAATTTAAGCCCTGAAGTCTCAGCATTCATGATGGTCTTGTATTAATAAATCCAAACCAGTATCTCTCCTAGAAAGGCTGAAATGAGCTACTTTTCAGTTTGCATTTCTCAGAGCCTATGTGGTTTGTTAAAATTATTGGAGATATTTTAATTGTGATGGAAGCACCATTTTGTACAAAATTTGGGTGTTCTCAGACCTCAGGCACACCTTGTATAGGGAGAACAGCAATCTGAGGAACTGTAGTTTGAATGGATCTAAATGACAAGATAGCTGCTTCTTCCTTCTCCCAGATACCATACCTGTCATCCTTAGGCAGATTTCAGAGTTAAATGATACAATGCTTTCTGACTTTGGCACCTGGTTTCTGTTCAGTTCTGCTACAGATCCTTCTCCTCTGAGTGTAACACGTGGACTCTTCTAGAAGACATTCTCTTTTCACATCTGTGTGAAATTGTGGCTGCTGAATAAAATCTAGCAGAATAAAGGGATGTTTCAGAGATAGTCCAAAACAAATACAGGTGCAGCTCTGATTACTATTATTATTTTTAATACCTCTGGTTAGAATTCTAGACTACGTGGATCACTGTTCAAAAGCTTAATGTTTGGTAATTGAGATCCAGACTAAAAGTGAGCAGTCTCATCTGATGAGCTGCCCTTAAGAAGTTCAGTCTTCAGATTCTGAACATCTGTACTGTATCTAAATACTTAGAGTTGTGCTATTTCAAACACAAAAGTGCTCAAGTCTAAGAATGTAACAGTTCTAAAATAAGTGCTGAATTCCTCTGGTGGTTCTGCAGGAAGTGGAGCAGCAAAAGGTTCATACAAAAGCAGAAGGGAAATAACTGTGTGCTGTCATCTGTTGTGCAGTTTTTTAATACTGCTGACCCTGCCTTATTGCTGTTGAAACTGTAGGTTAGAAAGCGGTCCACTGCTCGTGGAGAAGTTATCCAAGTAGAATAAGATGTGGTAATGAAGGTATTAGTAAAATTAAACTACTGCTGTTTCCACTCTGGAAAATGCTGGCTTTCCTAACTTGTAGAAGCCGGGGATCTCCTAGGGACCAGAGTCAGCCCACTTTGTCCTGCTCTGTCAAACAACAATAGGAGAGAAAAGGTACCCAGAAAAACGCAGAGGCACAGAAACTGAAGTGCTGGGGCAGGGACTGTTTTCTCTCCATCTCTTCTTCTCAGGTGTATAATCCTTCAGCTAGGCATAAGTCTCAGTGCATCTAATGCACATGTTGATGTCTTCTCTGTGGACACCCTTTGTAGTGTTTGCAGCCCTTGCCTCTTAAATTTCTTTGGAATACAATATGGTGTCCTGCCTTGACCTTAGTAAGGGAAATGTGTATTCCAGTACAGCTTTGTCACAGAAGGAACACTGTTTTACCTGTATGCTGAAAAGATAATTCCCTTATGCTTAGTGTGTGGCTTTCAGGACTCTAACTTTACCAGATTCACCCAGAACCATTTTAGTCATGAAGGATAATATTCAGTTTTCAAATGTGAATTTTTAGACTTCAGTAGCTTTGGAAAGTGGGGGTTTTGTTTGGTTTGTTTGGCAGCTAAAAATAGGAGAAAAATGACAACTGACTTCACGTTTTACTCTTGATTCAAGGGAGGAGTTTAACTTAACATTGTGCTTTGGACAGGGACAAATCATGGGAAATTTTAGACCTAATGGCACATGCTTTGAAGTGCTATGAAAATGTGAAAACTTGTCCTAATGGAAAGCATTTTGCAGGTATAGCGATAGTAAATACTATTGGTAAGGCAAGTGTAATTACCTCTGAGTAATTAATGCGACTTCAGAATTTTTTTATACTGACATAAATTGTATTTCTCAAATTATGAGCAGAGGCAAAAGCCACTTATGTTCTGTTATGGGAAAAATAAATGCAGTACATAATGATTAATTTTGAAATAAAGTGAACACTTAGAGCAGGTGCTTGTGTACAGCTTTAAATACCAACTTGTAAATTGTTTGAACTGCAGCTTACATGATAAAACCTTTGGATTACTTATTAAAACCTTGGAAAACACCTGGTGTCCAACATTAGGTTTCTAAGAGCATATAAAAGTGACTGTACTAGATCAAGCTAAAGGTCCAGTTGTTTTGAGAATAGCCATTAGCAGTTGTCCAGGGAAAAATGCAGAGGTAGGACAAATGAGTGGTGATCATGCCCTCAGCACTCTTCCAGTTTCAGGCTGTTTGGCCTTTAGGAATCTCCTCAACTAGAAGAAGCCTTTATTTGTGATGTTCTCAATGAATTCATGTTCTTGCCCTGTCAGCTTTGTCTTTATTGTGTGTGGGCTCCCTGAAGACTTCTCGTATCTGCTGTGTCCTATAACCGTGCCAATGTTTGTTACAAGTCATGGGAAGATGCAGCTATTCTTGTTCTGAATTTGTGCATGACTTCTGTTTGGTACATGTTGGTCTTCTGTACAGGAAGTGAGCAAAGCAGATTCCTTGTCACCTTCCCCAACCTATTCAAATTTATTTTGTACACCGAAAGTAAAACTGCACCTTTCTTCTGACACCATTCTAGGTCGAATGGTCCAAGACTATTGAGTTGTTCCTTATGTAGAAATGATTCTGCAGCTGTGGGATTTGCATTTTGTGTGGGGCACAGTTGGTAATCAAGTGTTATTTTTGTAGACATGGTGACAAAACTTAAAGTCAAAATATTTACCTGAGGGTCTTTGTACCTCTGAAGACAGGCATATATATCTTGAGGCAAACTCTTTAAACTTGCATTATGTTTTCCAGTGTATGATTTTTATACATTATACAATACAAAATAGAAATTAGAGAATGCTATTAAGATGAAGTCCAATTCTGGCTATGGATTTTCTCAGTTATTTTAGGGGACTATTCATTGTGTGTGGATAACTTTGTTTTGCAGAACACAAAGCAAATAATAGTGCTTTCTTATATCTCTGAGAACATGCAAAGGGGTGATTTTATCCATATTAGTAATACATTTACTGGTGTTTTTACCCTTTGATAGAGAAGATAGTTTATTTACTGTGTTTGATTTGCCTGTTAAAAGCAGCATTATTCTGAGGCTATGCAGGGCTGGGGCGTGAGAGCCTGTAATGGGCTGTGTGATGGGGAGCCACTTAATGAAGGGCGTTTTTAATACAAGGGCTATTACCCTCCTGGATACAAATGCATTTTGAAGAATGTCTAAATTACAGTGGACAATAGTGACATGCTGAGATGGACATCTTGTTTCTGATCTCTCAGATGGATAACGTGCCCAGAGTGGATGTGTGCTATTTTTTTTTAATTGGTTTTCTAGAAATCTGAGGAAAATAAATTAACAGTACTGGGGTAAGTCCTTACTTGCACTTGTCATCTAGCATGACTGAAGGAGAACAGATTAAATCTGTAAAGATGTTCCTTAGTATTAGAGTGTGTTTTGCAAACACAAACTTTAATTTTTTTTTACGATGAGGAGTATTGCAGAAATTATTATTTTTTTTTTTTACTTTGCAGAAATTACATATATGACCTTACCTGTTGCCCCACTTTAAAGGATAAAACTAAGCTCACGACTCCGAAAAAAAGGAAAAGAAACAGTCCTGAAAAGAAAAGTGTTACGTATTCTGGTTTAGGCTGACGTTTTTGGGTTGCTAATGGAAGACTATACGGTTATTTCAGAGTGGAGAACATACATGGTGATAGGTAATGGACGTGAGAGAAGTGTGTTGACAAGTAATCTTAGGCCACACTTTGATGGAAGTTTCTTCTATATGGGTTTTAGACAGACTGTCTCTGACTGCTCTTTCCTGTGTCCTGTCTTTCCCAGGGGCATATTGTTATCTTGCTGCCTCTTCCCAGTTGCTCTGATGTGCCTGTGCTTGCGAACTGGTGTGGATTGAAATTAATGACACTGGGAAAACAAACGTATGCAGCATGGGTCACTTTGTTAATCCTGCTCATCCTGCAGTACTAAGAGTTGTTACACTGGTGCAACTGATGAGGACCATGGGAGCTAATGGCATGGGTGGGTACGGGGGTGGTATAAACATCTGGGGCATTTGAAAGTAATATGAAAATTACACCCTTAGGTTGGTGTGCAGCTTTAATTTTCCTGTACAAATAGTGCTGAGTATTTGTTGCGTCTGAAAGGTCAGTTGTGCACTATATAAATTTTAACTTGTACAGAAAAGAAATAACTTTTGTGTCACCTGCATGACCCAAAATGAATTTCAGCACAGGTCCAATATAAGTGTTTATGAAGCGTATGAATGAGAGAGGAGAGCCAGGTGGTCATGAAATTTGTGTTTTAATACAGATTTCCTGTGAGTGTGGCTCAGGAAGGAAAGCTGTAATGTAGGTGTCATATAGATGAGGCTTTGGGCTTTTTACTTCACTTACACTTGAATTTTTCTCCTGGAGAAATGAAGCCACCATCCCATGAATAAATTTAAATTCTATGAATGCATATGGGTACAGTCAGACAGAAGTTACCGGGGAAGCAGTGTCTGGTGAAAGATGGGTGTTTCTTGAGGTGTTGGAAGGATGAGATCTTGTCGAACAGCAGGAGAACCCTCACCATGTCTGGACTTACTGAGCTCTTCTACAGACATGCTACTCCACACATGATGCACCAGCTTATTGTTTTGCACTGCAGAAGGGTGAAATTTAAACAGAATGCTTTCTGGGTCTCTTTATTTTAATAGACTAATAATGTTTACCAGTCTAGTGAACAGCGGAAAACGCACTTTTCAAGGTTTTGCTTGCATGGCTGTATGACTTGCATTGCTAGTATAAAGGTACTAGATCAGAGAAACTGCACAAGGGGAATTTGTTGACTAGTTCATGGATTGGCAAATGCAATTCAGGAAGGTAGTATTTTAAAGTTTGATCATTGAAAGCTTATCTGGGTTATTACATTACGAAACAAATTGTGAAAGCTTGGATATGTGTTTGGGGCCACTAAAGGAATGTGAAAGGAAGTGAGACAACCAGAGAATTTCTTATGTGATGGTCTAGATGAGTTTTATTTAAGGTGACTGAGCAAATTTTTTTTCTCCTCTTTAGATACTTCAGTTTTCATATACTCCTTGGCCCCAGAAGGTGACTGATATTTGTTTCCTGTTAAACTTGTCAATATATTACAGGGCTGAATTTATTTGAAGTACTTCCCTGATCAGAAAAACATATTTTACTGCTTTTCTTGTTCAGTAAGCCTTGTGGCTGGTTTCTTGTCTCTGGTATTTGTAGCATCTTTAACAGAAAGAAGCCTACCTTGTTAGTGCAGTGCAATTATTGTCTACCTAAAAGAACAGCTGTAAACATCCTAATCCTAGTTGGCTGGCTCAGTACAGTGTACTGATGAATCTATTGACTAATTTCAAGGATTCCCTGTTGTTCCCAAGCACACTTCACTTGGTATAAAGTGAAGCGAGGAGGGGGTGCAGGGAAAAGCTTTTTAGATAATGCACAGTGCAGCAGTGCTTTTGTACATTCAGATAAGCTATTTTTTTAAATCAAGAAATTTAGGCACAGGGTTAGTAAAAGCAAGTTTTTTGTATAAATAGAGATGACTTTCTCATATAATACTGATGTGTTGGGTTTTCATTCATTGGCATGGATGGATTTATTCTGTTTCATTTGGGTGGTGAAAGACTGAACACTTAAAAGATTACTTGCTGTATTTGCACAAAATATACTTCACCTTCAAGGCTAGCTGCTATACTTGCTTACGCAGACTGATATTTGGCTGGTTGTGGTTTGGTTTGTCCCCGTCCCCCCGCCCTTGAAAATTCTAATACTATTTTGTTCAGCCATATCTCTTATATGCAATATAGATTTCCAAAAAGCTGCTCATTTCTTCTTGAATAGCTTATCTTTTTAATGGCTTGTACATGTCAAATGAGTGTATTTTATTGATATCAATTATGTTTTAGAAAATCTGTCAGATTATTGTTTTGAGTATAGCATATCCAAACTCCAGTGGAAGCTGTATAAAATGCTGCCTACTGAGAAACTGTTCCCTCTGTTTCTTTTTTTTTTTTCTTTCCTAGTTTATTATTTGAAGCCTATTAGTTTATTACTCTTAATCAGGAGTAGTAAATCAAAGCAAGGTGAGAAATCCATTTGCTATAGATAAAGTTCCAAAGTAGTAGGTGTGTTTTGAGCAAATCCACCTTTGCCATGCTGGTACCATCAGAGCATTCATAATAGTATTCTTGCTCATGATGCAGCCGCCTTTTGCATGGTGCAGCTTTCTAGCCTCCGGTATCTGCATTGTGAGATGTTCAAATGGTATTGGCACAGTGTAGCACTGTTGCGGGGCGAGGAAATGTCTAATTCTTGTCAACCCTTACCACAGTTAGTCAGGAGCCCGGGCTGTAAGTGGAAGTGTTTCGTTGCTTATATGAAGTCAGCTGCTCCTCGAGGAACTCTGAATGTCAGCAAGAGGCATTACCTGAAGCTGCTGTTTAGGTAGCATTGTGAAGAATGTACAAAAAGCAAGATGGTACTATGCTAGTCTTTCAGAGTTGCAGGGAAAACAGGGTTTAAATAACACCTTGTTAGCGTGGAAGGTGTTCCAGATTGATTTATTTAGTCTTCAGAGTGTGCAAGTCTGGAAGCCTGAAGCACAGCTGAGGAGTAGGGCTTGTTTGATTTCTCCCAGCTTCCCTGTATGGACAGGAGCAAGCTAGCCCTGCTTTAGAGTACTGTGTCTGCATGCTGTGTCATTGTCCTACCATTGTTTTCAGTCTCAGCCTGTGCACATGTGTCTGTGTGTATCTGTGTGTCCCACCCCCGAGATAACAGCAGTTGGCCTTGTCTTCAAATTTTCTGGCTATCTTAGAGTGTAGTGGAGGGCCAGACCTGAGCTTATGTACTTCTGCTGCTCATGTGGCTTCATCCGGCTCAGAGCATGGACACTGCTCATGTGCTTCTGCCCATAGAGCGTGGCATGGGGTCAGCCCATCTGGTGACTTTGTACCCTCTGTTTGGCATCCTTTGGCTGGACCCTTTCACAGAAAAGATAAAAAGCAGACAAGTGTACGTGAACTTATTTTATGTTTACATGATTGCTTCAATTTGCTACAAGTGTAGGTGGCTCCCTTCCTCATATTTCTGGCTGCTCCTATTCTTTAGCTTTGACATTTTTGTTGGTTGCCCTTACTGGAAACCTTATCGCTCTGGTTTCCACTCCCTCTCACCTGTGTGCAATTTTTAGCAGTCCAATGGATGAATGCCAGGTTCAAGCAACAATATAACTACAGGCTGTCATGCAGGAGCTGAGAAGAGGCCATCTTAGAAGTAGGGGGGGAAAAGTAAAAAAAAATTACTACTTAGAAGAGGGAAATTAAAAACAGGGCCTTAGAATTATTTGGGGGAGTGAGTGAAGGAAGAACATCATGGCATATGAAAAGAACGGTGTTCAGACAAGATGGAAAAAAGCCCCATAATAGAATGAGGAATGTACAGTGGTTGTTAATGCAGATTATTATTTCTGAAGCAATAAGCTTCAGAAATACTATGTATTTCTGCAGTCAGAGTGCTGTGGTAACTCTTTGTGCATGAGTAGCTCATGATCTGAGAGACTATCTCCCCTTCCCCATACTATATTCTCACTTTTGTCACATTGGAAGCAAAGCCTCTTATTAGTGGAAGCGAATCAGTGAGATGCCTTGAATTCACTGCACAGTAAGGGTATTCCCAGTCCCACTTTTAATACAGGACCTATTATACAACTGGAAACCAATATCTGAATTACCTACACCTCTATAACCTGAGCAATGACAACCCCAACAACAGAAGCAATGCCTGTAAAAACAAACAAAAAACCTTGGAAGTAAGATGAGGTGAAATTCAGTAAGCCACATAATGGCAAGAAAACCAAGGCAAGTGATGCTTTCATCCATATTTTTTTCACGTAGAGTGCCTGAAATTTTCCTGTCTGCTTAAATATGGATTTCTGAGCTCTCACCCTTTTGCTGCTCTGTATGTAATTTATGTTCCCTTATTGTGCTTTTGCTGCAAGTCTGTGCTGATGCAGCAGTCATTGACGTTTGTTCATAGTGATTAAAGCTGTGGTAATAATAAAACATATTATTTTCAGAACAGGTTTTGAATCAACTGAATAGATTCAAACATATTTCTTAAGTTGTGGTGAACTAATGAAACAACTGTGTTGAGGAAACAGTAAGATTTTTTTAATTTGGCCATTTCTATCATCTACTTGTAGAGATACTAGTTCAAATTGCTGTTACTGAGCTAATTATGATCAGTAAGGCTTGTTTCATATCTCCCCCCTGTTCCCATCCTTGCTGGGATTATTTTGTTTCCTTCCCCACCTTTCTTTATAGAGATTCTTTGAAAAGACAAGTGTTGAGGGTCACACAAACCTCATTTACAAGTATGCAGGCTGTGAAGAGGCAATTGCTTAGGTGGATGTATTAGAGGAGGAGGTTTGTCAGGTGTGGGAACAGGTTCAGTTGTGTTACTTTGCCTCATAGGTGATGTTTTGTGTTTGTTTATGAATCTTGCTTAATCATTAGCATGGGTAATGTTGCTGCCACGGATACAGTGTCATCCGAAGCTGTCTTCATTTCTTCTCATCTCCTCCTGAACTTGAAAGTGTAGTCTCCTTTAAACATGTTTTAGTGTAGATTTTAGATTATTATTCAGAAATTAAACCCATGATGAACATGACCCGCTTGAAAAAAATAGTCCTTTAAAAATGTATTGCATTATTTTATTCCAAAATGTGTTGCTTCTGTCCACAAGTGGGTGGATTTTAAAGGGATTTGAACTGTAGTTAAAACTAGCAAGCAAGATAACTTGAATTAGATCATACATTTTAAACTTTGATTTGCATTTTATATAGTATATATTTTGGACAAGACAAAAGTAACTTTGTGGTTTTTTTCCCATTGTACCCTTTCTCTTAAAGGACTTTTTGTCTCCTTCAAGAGGTCATTCACCAGAGCTGTCAGCCATGTCACAGGCTCAGATAGCTTAGCTATCACAAGTTACGTGGTCTTCTGCTTTCCTGGGGGAGGTACAAGTGGGATTATGTGCTGTACAGTGGGCCAACACTTGCAGCTATACAAAGGGAGGCGATGCATGTTTTACAGGGCAGCTTGTGTGTGATTTGGGAAAGGATATGTACCTCTTTGCATCCCCTCTTTTCAGTTTGCATACTCACAGTGTTAGTTTGGTTTACTCCCATTTCCCTACAAGAGCTTGAGCCCTTTTCATTGTCAACGTAGCAGACATGCTGGTTTCTTCAGGGTTTGTTGCTGGAGTGAGCCATTGAGTTTCTTCTGAGAAGAAACCTGGGTCTAGGTGCTGAGAACTTGGGATATTTAGGTAGTGACCATGTTGCCTCAAATTTACTGCTTCTCAAATTGGGCCATCTTCTAATGCTATTGCAGCTTTGCTTATGCTGTGTCCCCTCATGTCCTGCAGTTTACAATGCATGTGCTGTGCCTGAGACATTACGCTGTAAATACATTTCTCAGGTGGATGCAGAATGTCCCTTTTACTATTTCTGGTAGTGTAAACCGAAGGGAAAATGTAATGTGGACAGCAGTTGTTAACAGGGCTCCAGAGGAGAGCTGGGGCAGGTATGATGAGGTGCAGGTGTGTGCCAGGTATGAGCCTGTCTTCTCCAGGTGTTGAACCTGGTCTACATGGGCAAAGCCAGCTGTCACCAGCTGGCTTGGAAACTGAGGCTCATTCTCCTTGCCATCCACAATAGCAGAATAGATGCAGTGATACTGAATCCAGGTCAAGTTACCAAGAACAGAAAGAACAGAAGTTCCAGGTAAGCTGGGGAATAAATTGCTTGTAGCAGTGTCTGCGTCAGTGGAAAAGTATAGAGAAGGCAGATGTCCTACCAGACAGCTATGGAAACACCAGTCTGCTTTTTCACTGAATGTTTTACACTTGTCCTACTGGACTTGGAAAAAAAAACCAACACCTGCCTGGTATCAGGACTCTACTTTGGCAAGGTGTAATTACAAAATACTCTTGACTAATAAAAGCCCAAGGGCAGGTTTCCTTTCCTTTTTCCCACTTCCTTTTTTTTTTTTTTGTGCACTCTTGATTTTGTTCTTTGTTTCATGAAGCGAAGATGCATTTAGCTCTTATTTTGTTTCAGAGGAAATAGCTTTTAAAGCTCACAGTCTATTCTACAGTATAATCACAGCTTCAGAAAAAATGGATAGAAGTGCAGAACTTAAACGTACACTTACAATGTACAGTGCCGGACTATCTGGAGATATTCCAGCTAACCTTGTGTTCCTGAGGTAGGAAAGATGGCCCCACTCTCTCCCTGGGTTTGAGTTAGCTTGGTTGTATGCTGCACTGGGGCAGCTGTTACTGGTTTAGGGACATGTGTATTTCACAGCGCTGGGAAGACCTGCTTGTGTTCACGCATCTAATGTAACGTTAGAACCATGTATGCACCAAAATGGTGATTAACAGGGGATTAGTGAGTGCTTTCTCAATGCTTCAGTATTTTGCCATTCAAAAATTCACAAAACACCATCTTAAAAACCCAAATATAAATTTCTTCCTTCTCTTTTGTCTTCCTAAAGAGCAGCTGTCAGGATATAACAGCTTTTTACTCCATTTTGGATCAAACCATTTTTAACTCCCTTGAGGAAGAAAACCTAGCTATAGATAAACACAGATCAGACATACCTTACTACTATAGAGAAAGTCAACAAACAGTATGAACTAAGCATTTCTGATGTGCATTTGGTTTCTCTTAAATAATTCCCATGAATGAGGGATCAGCAAGCACATAGCATTCACACAGAAGAAACTGTTATCAGCTATACCAAAGAGGAAAAGTTAATGACATCTGCCAACATAGCCTTTACCTTCTATTGGCTTTTCCCACTGCGTGTATGTTTGTGCCAAGCTTATGGATAGCTTTGAGATCTTCAAACTTGTGGACTTCCTTAAAAGAAATAAAGAAAATGTGCAGCTGAGTGACATCTGTAGTGCCAGCATGTGTCCCTTGTGTAGGCAGTAGAGTGCTCTTTGTGCCTGTTGGTCTCAGTGACTTGGGAACAGGTTACTTTGGCTCCAGGTTTTGTAGGTGGGCTCCTACCACTTTCCTCCAGACTGGTAGTAACAGCTCTGCCTTCTAATTAGGCTGTGGTTGCAGGTAGATATTAAGCCAATATAAGTTCCCAAATAGGCTGCAGTTTCACAGGTCACAGTGAGCCAGCCTAATACCTTACTGTTGAGTAAAGGGATTATTCTGCTCTTCTTTACTCCCTCTCCTCCCTTGCTTTCATGCTTCAGCTAGCTTACCTAGCTAGCTTTACTCACTAGAGCTTACTGAGAGCTGATACAACTCATTATCCCAGAGAAAATATTGTTGTTTTTCTGGATTTGGCTGGCTTAGCAAATTGGGTTGAGTCATGGAAAGGTCTGTCAAGTGTCAGAGCCAGAAGCACACAGGAATGAAAGAGCTGGAAGGAGGAGTGGCATGAAATAAGAGGAGAAGCAGGCAGGGAAGTTTAGGTCATGACACCTGTAAGCTGTGAACAGCAGCTTATGTTTTGGGTTCTGTGATAAATACCATCTAATTTCCACCCAGTCAGCCCCAAGCTTTTCATTGCATGGTCCTGCCAATGCCCTTGTATTGGATCTTGTCTTGAAACCAAGAGATGAGTCTGTCTGTCTTGTGAGTCAGACAATGGATATATGCATTTGTGTGTAAGTGCCCTCTCCAAACATAGAGAACCATGTAAGTAGCTTCTTTGGAGGTTTCAGTCAGGTATGTAGGCCAGACCTTTTGAGTGTATTGATAGCGCATTGTTGCAAAACTTTCTCCACTGGACTTCATTTTGTATATCGGGAAGATGAGGTTATCACCAATTAAAAAGTGATTATTACCTAGGAGCAGGTGATTGCACAGAGAGGACTGCTACATCAAGCAAATGCAGCCTACTCAATAAAAAGGTTAGTGTACCATAGCTTAAAGCAATCATGGACAAAAGTGTACAAGGAACTTTTTAGACAAAAAAAACCCACACCCAAATTGTTTCCTTTAAGAATAAATAAATGTTGCAATCTGATCAGCTGATCTAGTATCAAAAAAACCCCCATCCTTAAAATTACCATGTAAATTTACTTACACTTTGTATAAAAAGCATATTACTCATAATATACACAGTTCAATTTACATATATAATTTATATTTATATAAAATTATATTCATGCAATATTCATGTAGAATTTATATAAAGATTTTGATTAAGGAGGCTAAAAGAATCAAAGCTACAAAACAGTAGACAGTTTGTGGGTAAGGATCAGAGAATAAGTCAGCACAGGTGCTATTGCAGTAAGTGACTGCTACAGCCTGTCAAGAGCATGAGATAGATGAAGTCCTCTTTATGCAGCTGGTGAAAGCTCACAGGATATGAGAAGTGCTGCCTCCACAAACAAGAACTGTTGGAGTATGGTTGAGGGCAGCCTCAGCTGATATGCCCATGAGACTTGAGGTTAAGATCCTGAGAGGAGTCACCAAGATGAACAGCAGAATTACAACCTTGGACTTTGGAAGAACAGATTTTGACCTGTTCAGGGACCTGCTTGGCAGCATCCCACTGGGAGGTGCCCTGAAGGGCAAAGGGGCCCAGGAGAGCTGGTTGATCAAGAGCAGCCTCTTGGAGCACAAGGATGGACTGCTGCATTGTGTGAAGAGTTGAGCAGGTATGGGAGAAAGTCATGATGTGTGAACATGGTGACCCTGGCTGAGCCCAAGCACAAAAACAGAGTGCACTAAAATGGAAGCAGGGACAGGCTGCTTGGGAGAATACAAAGGCATTGCCTGTTTGTGTAGGGACAGAGTCAGGAAAGCACAGCTCATCTGGAATTGAAGCTAGCAAGGGAGGTGGAGGGCTACAGGAAATGTTTCCTCCATAAATACACTGGCAGCAAGAGGGAGGCTAGGGAGAGTGTGGGTTGGTTGCCTAGTGAGATTGGGGACCTAGTAACCAAGGAAAAGTGGATACACTTGATGCCTTTTTTTGTCACAATTTTTGCAGGTAAGGCTTATTCCCAAACCTGGCAGTGTCTGTGGAAGTGAGGCCACACTTGTAGGAGAGGAGGACAGAGTTAGGGATCGCTTACCCACTTAGATATGCACAAGTTTGTGGGACCAGCTGGGATGCATCCAAGAGCTTGCTGATGTCATTGTGAGGCTGCTCTTTGTTATGTTCAAAAGGTCATGGCACTTGGGAGAGGCTTCTCAGGACTGGAAGAAGGCAGTACCACACCACACAAGGTGGATGAGAAAAAGGATACAGGGAACTGGTCTGCAGCTTTCCACTATGAAGATAATGGAGCAGATGATTGGAGAAATGATATAGTTGCCAAACACATGAAAGACGAGGAAGGGGTTGGTGGGAGCAGCCAACATGGGTTTGAAAAGGGCAGTTCATACCTCATCAGCCTTACTGCTTTCTGTGATGTGAGATGGAGAAGGAAAAGGTAGTCTGTGTTGTATACCTTGGCTTTAGCTAGGCCTTTGACACAGTCTCTCATAGTTTACTTATCACTGAATTGTGAGATAGGGGCTCTGCAAGCAGATGATTAATGGAAAATTGGCTGGATTCTCAGACTCCAAGTTGTGATCAGGGGTGCAAAGTCTTGCTGGTGGTCAGTTTAATGTCTTCAGCATGCTGGAGGGCAGGGCTGTGCTTGGAGGGTCGTGGGCAGTTGCAGCAGGAACAGGTTGCAGAGATGGGCTGATGGGCCATCCAGAGATGGGCAGGAACTTCATGAAGTTTAACAAAGGGAGATGGGAGGTTCTGGCCATGGGGAGGAGTAGCATCTTCATACACCAGTATGTGCTGGAGCCAGCTAGCTGGAAATCAGTTTTGCAGAACCTGGGAGTCTTGGTGGACTATGAGCCAGCAATGCATCTTTGCAACAAAGGTGCCTAACAGCCCTTTGGGCAGGTGATCCATTCTCCCCTGCTCAACACTGGTGAGACACATCTGGAGTGCTGTCTGGTTCTGGGCTTGCCAGCAGAAGAGGCATGGACATACTGGAATGAGTCCAGCAAACTGCTACTAAGCTGCTCAGGGACTGAAGTGCAGGACATCTAAGGAGAGACTGAGAGCACTGGGCCTTTTCAGCCTGGAGAAGAGAAGGCCCAGGGGACATGTTGTTTGCTGTCTAGAACTGCCTGATTGGAAGATACAGAAAAGGTGGAGCCACGCTCTTTTCTCATGGTGATGGGATGAGGGTCAATGGATGTAAATTGGAATATGGGTAATTCTGGTTAGATACTAGAAGATACTTTTTACTATCAGAGTGGTCAAATACTGGAGCAGGTGCTTAGAGAGGTTGTGGCACCTTTATCCTTGGAGGTGTCAAAAGACCTGATAGGCCTGCTGTGTAATTTAGCCCGATTTGAGCAGTGAGTTGGACGAGAATGACCTCCAAAGATCCCTTCTGACCTGAACTCTGTGATTGCATGAAAGCAGGTATGTGAGGATGCTGA
This sequence comes from Falco punctatus, assembly GCF_963210335.1. Lineage (NCBI taxonomy): Eukaryota > Metazoa > Chordata > Aves > Falconiformes > Falconidae > Falco > Falco punctatus. The sequence goes on from NC_137584.1 coordinate 57,080,441, forward strand.
TTAAGAATGAATATAAACCAATGATTAGGTAATTGAGATGATGAAAACTAAACGGGGAAAAATAGACTAGCGAGTTGGACAAAATAGAAGGAAAACGATGTGGGTTTCTGCCTGCCACAAATCAGTACAGATCTGAGCAAGTTGGGAGTTCTGCTCAGGAACAAGCAGGGTGTGGTACTCCTTAGTTGGGTAATAACATACTTCTCCCATGGGTAACTGGGATATCAGATGGAAACTGCTGAAAGATAAATACGTTAAATCATTTGCATGCAGGACCCCTTGAATCAAACCCTTGATACAAGACTTTTCCAAACAATTGGTACTAATTTTTTAAGATGATCTAGATTTTTTTTAAAAGACCGTTTATTATTCCAATTTTTTGTACTTTTCTCTTTAAATCTGATTGTGAGCTTGTTAATGTGATGTTGTCATTGTATTAGCTAGGCTTTTGTGTTTTGGTTGTTTTTTTAAGACTAGAAATGAAGCAAAACTTTTGGTGCCATTAAAATAATCTGCTTGGGAGGCAGTTGATATGATACTGTCAGCAGAACAATATCATCTGATGAATGAGGCTTAAAGGTGGTAGTATAAGTAGATATTATTTTTTGTAAATGAAGGTAGTGTTTTATTCACGGGGTATTCTTTATTTTGGTACCTGTGCTCAGTCAGCCCTTTGTGACTAAATGCATTTGTGGGACTATGGCTTGACAGGCAATGGCTCAAAAGATTTTGGGGGTCACAGGCAGTCTTACAGATATAAGTACAGTTGGAGTATAAATTGTTCGTGGGCAGATGCAGTTGTGTCTGCAGTGAGTGTTTGCCCTTGTGATACTGTCCTTTTCAAAACCAGATGCTGACAAATGGGAAAGAACAGAGAACAGAGCAGTGAGCAAGGTTAAGGATTTAGTAAGTGCTTCTTGGTGAAATGGAAGTGTGTTGGTCTCCGGTCGGTCTGAAAGAAATTTCAGCTTTTGTGAGGATGGCCAGAAAGTGGCTGCATGAGGAAAAAGTTTAATTTGGGATAGCTATTTAAGCCAGCCAACAAAGAGATTGTAGTATCTAGTGGTGGTAAGCAGAAGTGATATAAATTATCCTCAGCGCTATTTAAAACATTTCTGCTCCTATAGAGGGAAGCTAACATTAAAACAATTCTGGTTATTTTAGATTTTCTTTTGTTGCTTGTTTTGTCACTTTTTAGTTTTCAGTGACTGTAATTGGCCTACTTCGGATCTTGTTTTTGTAGCTTGTTTACGTATTTACTAGTTTACACATGTGCAATCTGAAAACAGCTACCTGTTCAGTCTGAAGCAGGGAAGTGATTGCCTCACTGTGTGCTATGAAGGTGCAGGATGAGTAATGAGCTGGAATGCAAAACCCTGAAGGCAGCTAGGCCTGTCCTTGGCTGTCTTGGTGAGAATTTAGTTTATTCAGTTTCCAGGAAGTTGCTTGGTGGAAAGATTTATTTTTTTTTCTTGTATCTATTTTTATATATTCAGGGTCTGGCAGCCTGTTAAAGTCTGCACTGGGGATGTCCAAAATTTTCAGATTTGCGAGTTGGGAAATTGTGGTATGGCCAAGAGTTCAGCACCATCTCCCTGGGCCAGGATTCACCCCTCACCAGCCCAGCACTCCTCCACTCTGCCAGCCTGTCCCTCCCATCTCCTAAAACCAACCACCCCCTCCATATTCCTTCGCCACTTCACTGAGACTGGTTCCTTTTGCTCCAAGCCTTATTCAGGTTGAAGGTCTCAGAGAACGGCACTACCTGCTCAGTCACGTACCAGCAAGCAGTTCCTGAGAGTGGGGTCTGGACCTAGTGCTACAGCTGTGGTCACTCTTGAAACCATATATAGTTTGAAACTGTATAGCGTTTCAGCTGCTCTTTCTCCATGATCCAGCATAGCTGGCCATTACAGGTGTGATCCCCAGATGTGGGTGGTTGCAGTGCTGCTGGAGGGAGACATGCATGTGTCCTTAAGGGACCTGCAATATTTGTATGTTGCTATATATTATTTGAATAACATCTATATAAATAAAGGCATGCTCTGGTAGGATTTTAATAAAGAAACATCATATGAAACTGCTTATTAAACCTATACAAAGTTGTTCAAGCAGTACTGCTAGCTTTTTGGTTCTGGAGCTTCACGTACAATAGAGAGTCTGTTTTAGACGTAGTAATATTTTTCAATTTCAACGTTTTTAAGATAGAGGAGCAAGCAGAGTATTTTCTTTGCCTTCATGACAGCTGTGGCAGGTGTGTGTTTTGGTGAGCAGGCCTTTAAGTCAGGGATTTTACGAGATCTCTCAGGTAGGGTTCCCAGTGTCAGCTTACTGGTTACAAGAAAGCAGGTGACAATTGCAGTCAGGGGTTAGCAAGGGTTGTAATTTTCCATGAATGAGTCAGAAATAGTAGCTTTGGATGGAGAGCAACATGTTGCTGCAATGCAGCATTCAGTGTTTTCTGCTTAATGTGAGCAACAAACAGTGATAGCATTAAGAAGAGGGAAACAGTACTGGTACAGATCTTTGCTAAGTGTTTCCTATTGACTTGTGAAAAGGCAACTGGGAAAAATCTTCGTAACTCTTTGAGTCATGTGCTGACTGTTACTGGATTGCTTGCAGACTTTAGTTGACTCTCCTGCTGGGAGAAACTTTCAAATAGATCTGACTTAAATAGATGAACACTTTTCTTCCATGTGCTTTGATAGGTCCTGTTAAGTTTCCTGTTAACAAAGATATTTGCATTTAAATATTTGTCTCTTGCATCCCATCTGCTCCATCTCTTTGATCCTTAACTGAAGTTGTAATTATGGCAGCATTTATGATTGTTCCCCAAGTAAACTGTGATATCACTCATGCAGGATTCTAACATCACTACAGCAACATTTGAAAAGGTAAAGTTGAAGTTTTGCTTGTTTTTTTTTTTTTTTAATAAAAATTTGATCTCTACAAGGAATCAAATCTCATGTTTAAGAATGTAAACGGGGAATATAAAAGTATTGATTCAACAGTATTTTACTGAACTGGAGAGGGATGTAGCGTAATGCATGGTTGCCATAATGAATAGGTACTGAATTTAACAGATGAATGAAGTTTGTTCATTACCAATCTTAATGTTTTTGAAGTGCGGAGTAGGTTACCTTGTTTTATTCAGGTGTGCTGCATTGAGTCTTCACTTAGAAAGTTAAGTAAAAAAGAAAAAAACCAATAAAGAATTAGTTGTAAAAACAATGAGTGACACCTCCCCCCCTTTCTTTTTTTTGGGGGGAAATAAAATAAAACTATGCAAGCCAGAATCTTGTGGAACTAAAACCTGTGATACTTTCAGAGTAGCCTAGAAAATGATAATTTGTTTAAAGATTTGCATCAGGGTTTTTATAATTTAGCTACCCACAATCCTATAGATGACTGCTCAGGGTACTGCAGCATGTTTGCAGAAGATATCATATAGCCTTTAGAATGTAATTTCCTTTTTTTTTTAGTCACTGTGTTAGTCCTGTTGAAGATGAACAAATATGAAAACACCTATCCCAAAATCAGTGATATAATAAACTTTGTTGGGGGTATAGAGGATGTTACATCTGCATGGTCTGCTTGTCTTCCTTCGATTTGAGACTCAGCATGACTTGTTAGAAATGTACTGAAATCTTTTGGGGGTATGTGGGAGTTACAATGAAGAAAATTGACTTAGAAGAACAGAAAACTAAGTATCAGCTGAAAGTTAAGTGCTTTCATTCTTTCCTCCAAACAGACTGTAAATGTGGGACTAAAACCTCTTTGGTGATTTACGTGTTGTGGTGGGTTGACCCTGGCTGAATGCCAGGTGCCCACCAGAACTGCTCTACCACTCCCCTCCTCAGCTGCACAAGGGAGAGAAAATACAACAAAAAGTTCAGGGGTGGTGATAAGGACAGGGAGATCACGCAGCAATTACTGTCACAGACAAAACAGACTTGACTTGGGGATTTTAATTTAATTTAATTTTACCATTCAAATCAGAAAAAAACACCTTCCCTCCACCCCTCCCTTCTTCCTGGGCTCAACTTCATTCCAGAATTCTCTACCTCTTCCTGCCAAGCGGCACAGGGGGATGGGGAAAGGGGGTTGTGGTCAATTCATCACACGTAGTCTCTGCCGCTCCTTTCTCCTCACGGGGAGGACTCCTTACACGCTCCCCTGCTCCAGTGTGGGTTCCCTCCCTCCCACAGGAGGCAGCTCTCCATGGAATCCTCCAACATGAGTCTTTCCCGTGGGCTACAGTTCTACACAAACCGCTCCAGCGTGGGTTCCCCTTCCATGGAGCTCAGTCCTTCAGGAACAGACTGCTCCAGCGTAGGTCCCCCATGGGGTCACAAGTCCTGCCAGCAAACCCACTCCGTAGCGCGTGAACCTCTCTCCGGGCATCCACAGGTCCTGCCTGCTCCAGCACAGGCTTCCCACGGGTCACAGCCTCCTTCGGACATCCCCCTGCCCCAGCGCGGGGTCCTCCACGGGCTGCAGGTGCAGATCTGCTCCGGCGTTACCCTCCACGGGCTGAGGGGCACGGCCTGCCTCACCATGGGCTTCACCACAGGCCGCAGGGGCATCTCTGCTCTGGCGCCTGGAGCACCTCATCCCCTCTCCTTTGTCACTGCCCTGGGTGTCTGCAGAGCTGCTGCTCTCACAGAGTCTCACTCCTCTCTGGCTGCAGTCGCACAGTTTGTCCCCCCCTTCTTAAACACATTATCCCCGAGGTGCTAGCACCATCACTGATGGGCTCAGCCTTGGCCAGCAGCGGGTCCCTCTTGGAGCCGGCTGGCATTGGCTCCACTGGACGTGGGGGAAGCTTCTGGCACCTCCTCATGGAAGCCACCCCTGTAAGCCCCCCTGCTACCAAAAACTTGAAATGGAAACCCAGTACGTAAGTAGGAAAAGAAAATCCAGAGTTAATGTGGAAGTAGTTAGGTAATTTTATTGGCAAGATTATAAGGTATGAAGCTGATGGACTGAATGTTTAAATTATTTGTCATGTTTCATAAATTTTATAATTTTTTTAAAGTTTTTAAATATACTTTGTATTTTTTTTATTTTAGAAGTGCTCAACTTTTGTATGTTTCATTACTAAATTCAGGTCCTATACCAGTCTGCACTCGGATCATTTCCAAGAATATTAGGGAATATTTTATGCTAAATATTGGACAAAAGTTGCTTTTAATTCATAATTTACCACAACAAAGTTTTCGTTCTGTAATGTCATCAGCATATTAGTTTTCTGTAAGATCTTAAATTCTATAGATCTTGAAAAAGCAGACTTTGATCAGAGATCTTAACTTGAAATATGTATATAATCCTTCCCATGTTTGGAGTTGATAGGATAGTGAACATTTTTTGCATTAAATAAGCATGTAAATTTTAATATTTTTAAAAACCTACGGTAATTTGCATGCTTATATAACGCCTCTGTAGTTGATTGAAATTTCTAACAGGAAGAAAAACTACATATAATGACGTTTCTTTGACCTTCCATGTTAATTAAAATGGTGACTATCTCTAGCTCTATTTCATCACCTAAACAATGAAAAACATTGATTTTGTACGTTGTCAGTCCCTAGCCATTCTTTCCCCTTTTTGCTCTGACTCTTCTCTGTTCCTCTTCCACTCATCTGAAAAGCTTTAACCTAACCTTACATATATAGGTACAGAGTCATACAATGAAAGGACATCCAAAACATTGGCAACATGCCTTTAGTGCTTTACAGTCAGCTTGTTTGCTTACATTAATACATATGCAGAAGATCTTTAAGGATTCTGCTATTGCCTTCATGTCTTTCCCTCCCCCAAGTTCCTTCCTATGTGCTAAACGAGACTAAGTGATGCACTAAGGAAGCCTGAGGCAAAAGAACAAGCAAGCATCTTTCATACATATTTGCACTGCTTATAAAAAAAAAAATTAATGACTCAAGTTTTAATCATCTCTCAATTTGATGAGATGCCAGCCATTTGCACAACTCTTAATTGACCTTTGAGATATAAATCAAGCAGTTATTCACTAAATTATTTCTTCTGAAAAGAAGTCCTGAAGGCGAAAGTTTCCATAGAGTAGGTGGGCATGTTGGAATACAGTATAAATAAGGAGTACATAAAATGACCCAGTGTTTGTTTGCTTTTTACTTACAGAAGACTGACTTAACATACAATGTTACAGTATTGCTTTTGTTGTTTTACAAACCAGAGCGCAAAGAGCATTAATGTTGCTATGTTATAAGGCAAAATTTAGGTCAAATGTATTTGATTTGCAATTTGTGGCCCTATCGTGAGGGAGAACAGAGACTGAATGTCTCTGATTTTGTTCTGGTAAAATTGGTGCAATGAATGCTAAGACTCCTGATGCTTTGAGCTTCAGAAGATCACAGCTGATCTTCTACATCTGAATGAAATAAAAAGCTAGATCAGCAATGAAAACAATTGTGTGTTTTTAGCAGAAGATATTTTTGCTTTTAAAAGTGTTTCTCTACGCAAGGGTTTTCTCTTGATGGCCTTCTTAAATATACAGTTTTTACATGATGCTTCATTTTCAGTTCTGGGCTTTCTTTCATTTGGCAGGCTCCATGCCGAACAGTAGTGCTATGTTACTTTTCTCTAAATCTGGCTAAATGTGTAGTCTTGCGCATCAGTGACCTAGAAAATTGGGGAATCTTATTGATAGATGTAAGTACCTGCAGGGAGAGTGTAACGACTAAGCCAGGCTCTTTGTGGTGGTGCCCGCTTGACAGGAGGCAGTGGGCACAAACTGCAATGCAGGAGGTTCTATGGGAACATCAGGAAACACTTTTTTACTGTGACGGTGACTGAGCAGTCAGGTACAGGTTGCCTAGGGAGGTTGCGAGGTCTCCATTCTTGGATAATACTCAGAAGCTGTCTGAACACATGGCCCTGGGCAAGTAGCTCTCTCTAGCCCTGCATGCATGGGAGATCTGGACCAGATGACCTCCTGAAGTCCCTTCCAACCTCGACCTTCTCTTATACTGTGAAATCTTTGAATTTGGTTTTCTTATTTTCTGTAACCGTGGAGTGCTTTTAAAATAAGAATTTCTGCTTATGAGCAGCAAGACAAAGGAACTTTCCAGCTCTGAAATTACTGTCCAGCTTTTTTTATTGTTTTCATCTGTATGTATGTAAGCAGATTTGGTTTCGTCTAGACTTCTCTTGGGAAGAAAACTAGAAGATCATTGGAAAAGCCATTCCCTTCTTAATATTGTGAAACTATTATGATTCCTGTGTTACTTCTATCAGATACAGGCACTATTGCTCACAGTAAGCATAACTCAAGAAAAACGTCTTTATCTTAGACTTTTTTTTTTTTTTTTAATAATCACAAGTTCAGCATGATTTTTATGATGGATTTCTCATGTTGGCAGTGTTAATTTATATACAGTTTCCTGGGGCAACACAGACTGTTTTATTACTGTAACAGCTTTTCATTATACTGAAAATTCTACAAATAAGTACCATGCATGTCAATATTGGAGTTTTATGAGACAGAGAGAAAGGAGGAAATAGTAGATTTGTTGAAATTTTCTTCAATTTTTGCCTTTTTTAAAATTAAATATAGCTGTAAAATTTTCAAAGATTTAATCTAATCTGAGATAGTACAAGTTTGTAAAATAGCAGAAGGTAAGTATAATTTATTTTAGTGTTTTTAAAGTTTGAGGTTTATGATTTGCCATATTGTATTAAGTGCAGGCATAAATTCCAGTGCATTGTGCTGTTAACTGGCACAATACGGTAATTTCAACTCTTTAAGCACTTTGTTAAGGGATGGAGAAACTGGAGATTTTTTTGCTATCCTAGAGAAGAGAACATAATTAAAGGAGGTGTGCAAACCCACATTTATAAGATATATGGCACATCTGGCAGCTTGTGTGAAGATAATATGTTTGTTTAGCTGTAGGAATGTCTGCAATTGTATCTGCCAACCTGACACAGTAGGAGTTTAGCTAATGAGGTTGCCTAGCAAAAAGTGCATCAGGAGGAAGTCAGGGTTAAAAATAAGCATACATATGAAGAGGGAGCAAGAGATTTATAATGGATGTAGGACTGTTCCAAGTTGTTATGGCAACTAACATTTTAGACCCATAACTACATAATAACAATGCTGCCAATCCTAAATAGATTGCATTTTTGTTACATGGCTGTGTTCAATATTTTTTTAAATTTTCAAAATTTTTAAAAATCACTATTTGAAATACTTCATCAATGATTACATGAAGTCCATATATTTTAATTTCTTTAGAATTACAGTGAACAGAGTAATAAAATACAGAAAAACTGCTTTGGTATCAAAATCATACGTAGTTTTTTTACTAAAACATGCAAAATATATATAAAGGTTAAATCCTAGTACTATTTATTAGTTTAGACTTAAAGCATGGATTTTTCTAACTTTTTAAAATCAAGCTAATAATGCTGTTTACTCTCTTGGGACTATTTGTAGGAAAACCTTTGGAAACATACAGAAATAATAACCAGAATGCCTAGTGTAGTTATTTGCCGTAATGGTCCCGAAAGGGAGAATAAATCTAATTTGTTCCTGCCACCTCTTGAAGCCATTTTTTTCAGAAAGTCTATGTAACAGATGATATGAGAAATTAAATATAATAGAGTTAGAGTTGCAGCTCTTCCAAGAGTGAAGAAAAAAATTTAAGTATGAGTTTTTTTTCATAGAAGGATTCAACTGTTCCTTGTCTCTTAAGAGCTTACTGTGCCATAGCATTGTTTTAAGATGTGGTATAAATATTACTAGGTTTGATGAATTCATAATAGAAGTAATAATGACATACACATTTACTATATAGAACCCACCTTGGAGTGGTCATAATGTGGCAGGCGTAGTCTGCCTTGAAGCTGTTTTCATTTTAGGGTTTATTTTTTAGTTGAGGGAAGCAGAATTCTACCTCCCCTTCCCTCTGGTGCAATATAGAAAGCCTCCTGCATCATTTGTGTAAAGAGATGAGACAAAAGAAGGTAGTTGCTGTAATCCAGAATTTGCCATTTTTATATAATCAAGTGGGCTGAAGCAAGATGGTACTTCAGTTATTTGAAAAGTGTGTGAAGGTGTTGAAGACCACCCAAGGAAAGTAAATTGTTCCAAAATCACACCTAGGTACAGCCCTCTAAATTTCCTCCAGGAGGAGCTCTGACAAAGCACTGGATATTTAAGGAAAGGTGTCATTCTGCCCATCTCAAAAATTGTCTCAGCTTAATTAAGTGCTTTTGTGACACTTGGAGCACTGCCTTGCTCACTGTCTGGCAAGTTTTTCTTGACTAAGAAACAAGCAACACAGGTGGTGTTAATTCATCTTCCAGCTTGCATTACCCCGTGGTGGTATGTCTTCAGTTCTTTAACCCTTCCGTTTTTCGCATGCATGCAAGGACTGAGTTGTGTAAGTTGCTTCGAAAATCAGTGGGACTTAAATTATTCAAGCCTTGCATAAAATTCATGTACTGTCGAAGGAGGCTGGATCATCTTCTGTGATTTGTCAAGGTCTTTACTAGTGTTGCTGAACTATTGGTTTTACAGTCATTCCTGCCATGGCAAGGACAAGCATTTGCTTAATAATCCTGAGTCCAGATTCATAAGCATTACTTAATATAATGCGAAGGCTATTTACTTTCCTGTCTTTCTAACAAGGGCATATTTACAATAAGATTAAGAGATTTGCTATTGGTAAGGGTGGTGTTTGTCGTGTCGTAGGTATGTGTGCATAAAATGGTGACATCAGGTTTTCTGATAATTTGAGAAGTGGGGAACTAAGCTGGAAAGAAAGCTGACAGCCTAACAGAAGGCTTGAGGTGCGAATTCAGGCTTTGTTAGCCATAATTGAGGAATGAGGTTACCGGTAATGCTCAAGGTCTCATTTTTTTTTTTTTTAATCAAATATATTAGGAGCGTAAATTTTGTGTCAATGAGGAAAGCAGGAAAGAGTACAAAGCCTGGAACATTAAATGCAATGCAGCAATATGGCTGTCCAAGAGATTTTTAGTAGGAACTTGCTAAAAGCTTAGTATTTAATTAAAATCCCAACTTTTTGTGAGACATTAGAAGCTAAGAGCTTGGAGGTGGCTGTGGGGGAAAGAGATATTGAAGGATTAAAAAGAACGTTCCTGGTCACCTTATTACAGGGAAGCTGAATGTGTTATTTGAATGGTATATACATAGCAGAGGAACTATTTTGTCTGAGAACATCTATGGGTGTGTTTGTAGGAAGTCCTCATAGCAGATACTGTCGATTGCAAGGAATCACTGGCAGCAGCCAGTAATGTTCCAGACATCTGAAAGAAACTCCAGTGTGAAATTGTGCAAGTATCAGCCAGTGTCCTGACCACTGCTGACACTGCAGCGTGACAAGTCTGGTGCTGGCCTTTGGAAAGGGCTGGAGTAGGAAGTAGAAAAAATATCCAGTCTTCACAGTGGGAGAAGCTGTCAGTAATATTTCTGAAGTACACCCTGTGATCTTTACTGTCCCATGTCAGAAGTGTTTTGCGAAATGGTGTGTATTCTGGGACTTAAAAGTTACTGTGTAAAATGAAGTTATTTAGGATATTTAAACTTGTAGCTTATTCCAGAGAGCTGCCGAAGACTTTCATTGAGTGGCTGGATGATAGCAAACAAAGTATTAAAGTGTGTGAAGCACAATGCACTGATTTATCCAAACTATGGAATAAGACTTCATTCACTGTAAAAAGTGCAAGCAAACAGTCAAATAGTGTGTTACTGTGGAAATTATTAGGTGGAAAAATGGAAAGCATTTGTAAGCTACAAGAAAACTGCAGTCTTGTGCTGCACGTGGACCTTGCCCAGTGCAGGGTAGATGCAGTGGAGACTGATTGTGTTAGAACTTCTTTTGCTAGACGGGGGGGTGGCGGGGTGGGGGGGGTGGAACCTGATGGTTGCTGGTACTCCCTTGTCTAGGCAATTTTAGGTAGTTCTTCTGTGCATGTCAGTATGTCCGTGGTCAATGCTTGCTTACTCAGATGGCATGATCTTCCAGTCCAACTCAGTTGTAGTAGAATTACCTTCGCAGATACACATTGGTATGCATACTGCTAATACAGATCTGTTAAAATACTGCTCTTTGAAAGAGCCTTAGCTTTGCAGTAGTTTGTAAACCTTCTTGCCCAGCGTTTGTTTTTGCTAATTTGCTCTGTTATTGTGAATGTTCAGGAGATTTATTATATGCTTAAGGAGAGTGTGATCACGTGGTAGGCCTGGGTTGATGGAATTTTCTTTACCAAAGTGGTTGTATAATTCAGTGGTGCTTTCATCTGTTCACATGATCAGGACTGGATTGAGTAGTATTTGAAAGGATATAACACATCTGAAAAGAGGCAGAATTTAGAATGAAAAAGGGATAGAGAGTGATGGCTCTGTTCCTGCCCTTCCCGGAAACGCGATGCATTTTGAAAAACAGCAAGTAGTGTAGAACAGCTTGAACAAGCGAGTGAGAGAGCATGTATATTAGACAATACATACAATCATGAAGCAAACAGTATATCTGAATACAGAATATTTTTTCTTAGAATACCGGTAGTAGGATGAGACAATGGAAACAAGCGGCACATCGTAATGAAGGTTGATACATCTGTTTCAACATAATGACTTTTTTTTTTTTGACAGATGAAAGTACAGGTAGATTAAAACAAGTGCTGGATAAATTAATGAATGATAGGACTCTTAGCACAAGAATTCAGTTATAAAGCGTGGCTAGTGAAGTTCCTGATCTGCTTTCTGGAAGAATGAACATGGGAAAAGATCAGTCCTTTTCTTGTGCTATTCCTTAAACATCCCAAATGGCCAGTGTCACAATTAATATGTTCTTTTTATGAAAAGATGTAGGTGATTTCAGAAGCTCCTGCCTACTGCTTTCTCCAGCTCTATCCTGACATGACCTGGAGAGAAAGTGGCTGGTTCTGTATTACCTTTGAGAAACACAGGCATTGGCATGATGGGTTAGCATTCAACTTTTGATTTTACCAGGAGATGGACCTGGTGTGGAGCCTGGCCCGCAAATGTTATCAAAGGGTATGAAAAATAGCTTTTAAGTAGCTTGTGAAGCTGCCCCTTTAAGCACCTTCCTGCAAGTTTTGCTCTTTTCCGAACAAGAGGGATGGATATTATTGTAAAACTATGAGTGTTTCTGTGGTAGGTAATAAGAGGACCGGAGTATTCTCAGTTTCATGCTGAAGGGTTTAGTGGCAGCTGGAAGAGGTGTGCTGGCAACTAGCTTGTAGTCACAGATGTTGCTGAAAAGGTTGGCTGTTGCAGTTAAGTAAGGAGAACTGACTCGGATTCTGCTCTTTAGAGGAAACCTGGATTATTGCAGGACTGGTTTTGTTTGAACACACCTTCTGAAAGGTGTGGAGCCTTTTTGGATTTATTGATTGTTAATTTGCGTAACAGCTTTCGCATGTTGGATTAGGATTTCTTCAAGTAGAAGAAGCTCAGAAGGGAACTGTGAGGCTGCATTCATTTTATGAAACAACCTGTCATTTATTTCCAGAGTGGGTGAGTTATGTAGTTCTGTGGTGTCTTCTTCAAATTAGAAGGAATCATGTTGAGTAATCAGAAAAATGTGAATCACTGATTAGCATCTTTATATAGTCAAGAGTACTGTTTTCTGTCTAGAACTGATTAAAAATATATTTTTACAGTAACAGGATGTAATTGAAACAAAACATAATTAATTTCTAAAGTGCATTTAAAAGCATTCTCTTTCTGTCTTTCTCTTTTTGCACTGGAAAGCAGGAAAGCAACTCTCAGCTTTGTTTTTCATTCCTTTAAGCTGTGAATTTTGATTCAGACAAAAAATATTCTATAAAAAAGTAACAAACAGAAGTGTTGACAAGCTGTCTAGCTGTAAATGGACAATCATGGTTTTGCATCCCGTTCTACTAAATGAAATATTTGATAGTCTTATAAAGGATTTATGGGAAATAACTCTGGATGCTGTTTTTCTGCCTGTGAGTGTTCTCCAGAAACAGACAGGTCTTGAAATTAGGAATGCTGGAGATACGCATCTTTAATCTTGGCATCGCTAGCAGTAGAGTTACCAACAAGGGAGAGGAGCCTGGTAGCCAGTTTGTAGGAAGCAGTGCACAGTGTAGTCAGCTCATTTATATATCTCAGGCATTTCCCTTCGTAGGCTTTCAAAAATGGTGGTCTTCTGTGGATATACTACCTATTCTTTTGCACTGAGGAAACAAAAAATAGTATCTTTCCCTTGTAAGTTATATGGTCTTCCTAAATAATGCTTTTATCTCTTTGTTTTGGTACATTTTTCCTGTTACTACACTTCTCTCTATATTTAGACTGTAGTTTCTTTAGGTTAAGGAACAAGTTTATATGTACAGAAATAGCATATCCACTCAGGTTCTCATGTAATTAATTTTATAAATAAATATTTTTAAGCTGAGTTGCGTGGACTGGAGAGGATACCTCGTTAAAATGTGGGAAGCTGTTAGCAAACATCTTAAGCGTAGAACTAGCAAGCTGAATGGTAACTCACTGGAGATGATTCTCTAGTAAATCTGCTTAGTAACATGAGCTCAAGCAGCTCATTGCTTTTAGACACGTGCATGTGTGTTATGAAGGATTTGTCTCGTTTCTTAACTTATTAAAACATATTGATTGGTCAACTGGAAGTACTAAATTGTATGGAAAAGTAAATTAAAATACACAGCTTTTTGCGTTCAGTGAGCACTTGAAAAACTGGAGAGTTTTCCTTCCTTATCATTTGTAGCAGTTTGGAGGGTGTTCATGCTCGACAAGATTTATTTTTTATATTTTTTTTTTACAAATGGTAATTTCACAGGTTCTTAGTTTCACTATTTTTGCAAAAAGACTTTATCCAGTAATAAAATTAAGCTGTAATCAGTTCTTCTATTAGATCCAAAGGTTTTTATAGACTTGATCAATGTCTTGTTCTGCCCCCACTTTCCACTGAGGTGCAATTTCTTACATAGTCTTGAGAGGACAAATTCTTCAATATTTTTCAGAAGGAGCTGAATTTCAGCAGGGAGTCCATTTTTGGCAAAACAATTTGAAGTTTAATGTGAATAGTCTTTTATGCGTTTTATGGCTAGGATGGATATGGGCTAATATTTGTCTAGCCTTGTGTGGAATACATTTTTCAAGGGATGCTAATAATTTGATTTATTTGTTGAATGTAGGGCCCCATTCAGTGCCATATTGCATCTGCCTTCACAAGAAAAGCACTGTGTATTGAGCAGGCTGTACTAGGGAAGCAGCGTACATGGACAAAATCTTTTTGTAAGAGACCTGGTGCAATTTGTAAGACCCAGAAAAGAGGTGTGGCAGGTTGAATCACTTCAGCAGCATGGCACAGCATTGCTTAGCAAAAAATGGTAGCACGATGTATTTGCTGGAGAGCAGGAAGAAGGTGTAAGAGAAAACTGAAACTTTGTCAGTGGTGGAAGAGCTTTTATCTGTCTCACAAAAAGGGAATCTAGGAGTAAGTGGGAAAGGTCGCATTAATAGTCAAAGGTCTGGTGACAAACAGAATTAAGGGGACCAGGGTTGTGTTTGCTGGGCCGTGCTGTCCATTTCTCCAACTGCAGTTCCTGTGTATTTCACCATTAATGCTCACAGGTCTCACTGTTGTTGACATTTACTTTTTCTTGGTGGAAGGTGAATGATAGCGTATTTTAAAGGCTTGGTAGTGTTTCAGTAGGATTGGTTGATGTTGGAGGAATGAACAATTAGTTTCCATTACTGCCACCCCCCATCCAAAGCTGGATATGGGGATTTCTTGTGAATGTGTGTTGGGTATAAGGCATGTTCAATTTGAAGAATTTACAACAAATAACACCCCTCATTCCCCTCACACCCCTTCCCCACCAGACCCAGAAAAAAAAGGCAGTTCCTCAAGATCTGATTTATTATAGTGTCTTAATCAAGAATTTAAAATTACACATTTTTATGGAAAATAGTCATCATACAGGAGGGTGCCAGTTTGCTTCATAAAATTCATTTAATACTGCACATCATAACTGTATCAAATGTGAGAAAAGGGTCTTTTTTCTGTTGTTATTTTCCCTTGGCATTTACAAGACTGAACTTTCTTTCTAAACCCTCAGAATTATTAAAACTCCAATACTCAGAATTATTTCTGGATGTGGTGAAAGTTTCTCTTCAGCCATGCAGTTAATTCCTGTTCTCTGCCCTCTGTTGTAGCCTATTCTACTTACTGGACACTTCTTTACCTCTCTAAGTTTTGGATTTACAGTTTTATTTTGTATGATTATCAAATCTTAAAAGGAGACATAAGACACTGGAGAGGCAAACTGGGAATCTTTGTGATTTTAGTTCAACAATGTTAAACACTTTATTTCTCCCCTGCTACTCTGTTAAGATATCCATACCCTCCTTTTATATATTCTCTATAGCTAAGCCCTTTATAGAAGTATATAACAGCATCAGTTAATATGAAAACCAAGAAATTGTTTGGGGTTTTTTTCTTCCTAAAATGGAGCTAGAAGTGGAATAAATGATGAATTTTTTCACTTGCACATGTACCCCCAAAATAAATTATGTACCCCTGAAATAAATCCACAGGAATGTTACAGGCTTTACTTATCTGTATCTGAACAAGCAGATCAGAGATTCTTAAGAGAAATAGAAACAGTTTAGTGAGGAGAGAAAAAATAAAAAAGAAAATCTCCAAATGTCATGTTAATCTCCAAATGAGGTGCTGCAAAGCAAGCCTGGCAGCCTTTCAACAATTGCTTCTGCAGCCTTTTCACAAGGACTTGGAGAGGGACAGAGAGCTTCAGAAAACCTGCATCTATGTCAGTGTGTACATTCTCATCCATTCAGTCCTTCCTCGGGGAAGGTTGAGGAGAGCTCCAAGTGGGGCGCTTTGTTTTTTTTAAGGCTGTTTTTACTGCTTGTGAAATACTTGAAGATTTTCGTAGTCTGAAGGCCTAATTATCTAGCTATCCACAGACACAGACTGGAAGAGTTGTTCCCAGTCTAGACTTCTGCGTGTTGCTTGTGTGCCTACTTACGTGGAACAAAACCCCTTAAGTACTTCATTCTTATTGCTTATTCACTTAATGACTTCTGTTCTGAAATTAAAGTAATAGAGAGTGGTTTTTTGTGAGCAGATAGTGGCTGTAAGTGTATTGAAGTCGATAAATTGATGCTATTTATTGAAGGATTATATTATCAGAGATTTGCTACAACAACAATCCTGTTCTTGAATTGGTAGTCTAAAAGCGGAAGGTTTTGCTTTCTAAACATGAGCAAGATCTATGTATAAGAAAAATGTATCCTGGAACTCTTAGAGTGTTCCAAGGGCATGTTGTTCTGGGGAAGAGATCCTCCCCAGGTTTAGTGAACTTTAACTAAATGGTTTTGCACTGAAGCGAGAACTTCAGGATCATGTAGCATCATCTCTCAGCCACCCATAGTGTCTAGCTGGACTTTGAAGTTGTACACTGTTTAGCGCTGTTTGTACTATAGCTGGCTCTCTCTGCAACCCCTCTTTTCCTGCTTCTCTGTCATTTCAGCTGCTGGAGTCTTACATCTGAAGTCTTTAATTCCTGACATCTCATGTTTTACAACTGTGTTTCTCTCCTCTACTTCGATACCCCTTCTTTGGTTGTAATGTTGCTGTTCTCCGTTACTTTGAAATGTCTCCCAATGTTGTATTGCAAGCAGTCTTGCAGAACATTACTGCTTTTTTTTTTTCTACTGATATATTCTAGAGCTGTTGTTAGAACAGCTCTTTAGAGCCTTTAGAACTCTGTTGTTAACCTCTTTGTAGCCTGATGGTTGCCCTTTTAACAAAGTGTAGTGTTTTTTAGTCTAGCTGTTCTTCCCTTTCACATATTTATATTAATTTTCATCTCTGCTGTTCCATCTGGGTTTGTGATACTTTTTTTCCACCAGGATATTTGGTGTGATTTTTATGAAGAGTTTCAGGGTGATGAAAGCCATATTTATATGTTAATGTCTACAGAATTTGCTCTTCAATTTTGTCCCCCCCTTGCATTTATTTTGTTCTGGGCCATAAGGTTTCTGCCATAGGAATGTGAACTAGGTAGCAGAATAGGGTTTAAATGTAAAGAAGAATTTTTTGCCTACTTAACTCGTAGTGATAAGTGGTCCTGAGTAGAAATGAATAAACCTAAGAGAGAATAGTGTAGCATTAAATTTGTCTATTAAATTGGCTAACTCTGAAATAATTCAGAGCAATATTGAAGTGTCTGCCTATGTAATTGTGTGTAGGTATGTATGTTACTGGTCTTGTTCCTTCCTCAGCTTAATTATACAGCACCCAAAATGATTCATGGAAGGTGAAGATGGTTTCTGTTGAATCTGATGGGGCAATTACATGTTTGGAGGTGATGTAGGATTACTCCAGTGCTTCTCATTACATTGGGTACCACACGTTAGTGTGTATTTAGTTTGAAATGAAAGGGTAAGAGTAAGAGCCTTGTTATATGACTCACTATTAAATCAAATGGAAAATTTCCAGTATGCCACTTAAAGTGAATCTCTCTGGCAGCACAGCACTTACAATAGTGTTATGATTTGTCAGTATAGAATCCTCTTATCATACCAATGTGATGTCCCTATCAGTCTGGAGTAAGTAATCAAATTTTTAAGGCTTTGACTGGAGGTGAAACTTTATAACCTTTGCTTCTTTGAAGACTGAAGCAATTTTTTTAATTGTTAGAGATGATAAATAGCTGTCCAAGTAATTGTACCTTATAAAGACAGTAAGGCACTGATCACTCAGGGTAGCAAATGTGCTTGCTGACCTTTGAATTAAAGACATTGTGGCAGATATTAAAAATTATGGTCTGTTGGTAGTTTTCCTTCTCAAAAGTTATACCTATCTGTGATGTTAAACTCAAGTAGCATGGTTTCGATAACATTATAATTCTTTCTTTTCACGGAAACTGTTGATTCATTGGATATCATGTAATGTGAAAGTGCTAGCACTTTCAAGCAAATGCTAATTTGCCAAAAATTAATATATTCTCTGAATATAAATTACAAAAATAAACTGGCAGTTCATTAGTTGCTATGAAACACAGAACAGAATAAGTTCTGGCAAAAGAGAAGCGTAAAATTAAGGACAGTTTGGAGTAATTGTTTGAGAGAGACTACTGGTGTCTGGCATTACATAGGTGTAGATATTATGTGAATTCAGTATATGCTTTTATTTGTTTCTGTTGGCTTCACCCTCCCATATATCCCTGTATACCCACAATCTCTAAAGGTGCCTTTTGTGGAGAAAAATGAAACCTTGCAGGAGAGAGGCATTTCTCTTGATAATTCCAGCAATATGCATCATTTTATATGCTGATTTTATCCTACATTGTTCAAATTGGTTCATTAAAATTAAACATTATTGAATACTTCCGTAGCCACCTGCACTGCCTTAATTCGTGTTTTGCTAAACAACTGAGCCATACAGTTGCTGCAAGCCTTGCCTCACTGTTATGTTGCATATTACAAAAATGCTTGATTATATTAAAGAAAAAAAAAATTGCTTTCAAAATATAACTTGCATTTCTCAATGTATTATTTTTATTCTGATGAGTTTCTTAGTAGATTTACACTGAAATGGTGATTAGTACCTGACATTGAAAGAAATAAATGGTCTCTATTAGCTATGTAGACTTCAAAAAGTATTTTTAGCTTTTAAAGGTATTTTAAGTGTTTACTTGTTTTGCTTTTTGTTCAGACAAAGGACTTATCCCAACCCAGGCTGTGCAGCCTAATTGTTCCTGTAGGTCCCTGAATTGCTGGGCATTTATTTATTTATGTTTCATGTAATAATCGGAACATTGCAGAAGGGAATGGGGGAAATTGAGATTGCAGATTTATAGAGTCAGAATGGCTTTTTGCATTTATAGTCACTGGAATCCTTTTCCACCTTGCCTTTCTCAGCCTGTACTTAATGCACTTGGCTACTAGTAGTTTTCCTGAAACCAACCAAATCATAAGTCCCAAACCCAAACAGCTGATTACTATATGAAGTAGATGATGAGAATGTATAACGAGCTTCTATTGTTGGTCTCTAATTTTTGCTTGATGAATTAACATTCAAAATAGAGATAGCTGTGTCACAGTAAACTTTGCTTTAATAGGGGCAAACACTTTCCATATCTGTGGGTGTCTTCACTTGCATTCATACTGTAGTCTGTAGTTGAGTAAGATGCACCTAAAGATGATGTGGTGTGTTTATGCTGTCAGCTGACCTCCTTCCCTCGTGGTTCCTGGTTGTGCAGCCCTCTGCGCTGGCCTGGTGTTACCTGACCCCCAAGTCCTCGAGGTGCAGTTCTGGGCACTGCTTGGCTGGCAGCACGGGAGTTGTGCTCTCTTGCAGTTCATGCCCCATGTTGCCTTCCAGCATTTCATCATGTCTTCTCCTTCTAAAAGGCTAGCCTGAGTTGTGCAGCTGTAGCCTTTGCATCATGCTACAAAAGCTACTGAATTGCAGCCCCCCTTCCTTCCATCCCCTACCCTTAGCATTTTGAAGCACAAAGAGGGATGTGGGGACAGTTGTGTCTTGGAGTTGTGGAGGTTACACACAGGGCTTGGGGGCGAGCAAGCCAGGTGTGCAGAAACTGGATAGCCTGGATGGAGTTACCTGTGGGTGTCCTGGCTGGGCCCTGGGGGACAGGGCGTAGCTGCTTCTGCTGCTGACCTGACTGGACAGCTGAGAGCTAGGCACTGAAACAGTGTCTTCTGTCCAGCAAAGCTGATGATCATCAGCTCCTTAACCACCTCTCAATGTGACAGTATATTTTATGTGGTAGTGAGCCAGTGTACACATGCTGGGGAGTATGGAGAAGGAAGTTCCATAATATTTAATGAAGTGCAGATGTATTTCTCTAAATATATGAGGAGAAAAGAGGGAAGCAGTACATACAACATGTCAATCTGCAATGCTTGCTCTGTTAAGCTTAGGGAAGAAACACCTTGATGAAACTGAAACTGCTTTATGGTAGGTGAAAAGCTGTTTCAAAACCACATAGTATCCAGCCGTTCTTAATATTTTTGTCAGCGCCACGGTTGATGGAACAACAAGTGTCATTTGAACTTGCTGAAAATATCCAGGTTACTGCGCCTGTGAACCTGTTTGAGGGTAATCTGCGTTCAAAATGACTGTGGTGTATTGGGGTACTACTAATAAAGAAGAACTGAAAAAAAAAATTATTTTGTGAAACTGCATGCAGGCTTGCAACTAAACTTGAGTGGAATGATCTGCAGCTTGAGTGTAAGGTGAAGTAGTAGATTTGCAGTGGATGGTTTTTGTGGTTGCAGTGAATAACTGATCAAATGTGAATCCGCATTGTTACACTGTTGTAGAAAAGGCAGCTGTTGTGACTGCTTTGTGTCGGATATTCTGTATTAAATTTACATAAAGTAGTCTTACTGGTTTGTTGTTTTTTTTCCTTAGTGCAGTTAGAAGAATAGGTACCTGTATTCAGTTTGGAGCATGGAAGGAGAATTCCTATTCTGGGAAAGCTCAGAGGAAAGCAGCAGAAATTACAGAGGGCTGGATAGCAACATATCCTTTCTGGAAAGCCTAAAGAAATTATGATTGTATTTTCTACAGGAGAGAAAAAGGAAATGGAAGCTTTCAAAAGGTAAAAGGTTAGTGTAAAGAAGGTGGTAACCTAGTCTTCATGTTGGCTGGTAATAGGTTAAGCAATAATAATCTTAAATTGCAGTAAGAGAGATTCGTGTTGGTGATTAGCTAAAATGTTAATTGGATCCTGGAATTGATGCTTAATAACTGTCTCTTACCAGAATCTAAGTGCTCTCCTGTCTACTGTCACAGTTTTCCCCTCTGCAATGTCTGTATGTGCATAAATGCCAGGAAAAGTTGTGTGTCTTCTGTCTGTGAGAGAAGAACCTGTCAGCTAACAATACTCATACTTTATTTCCTATTTTTATCTCTTTGTTGGAAAGAGTCTACATTTCTTTTTCTTTCCCTATTTGTTGTGGATTTCCATTCTGAATAGGGAAGATTCTGGTTAGCTCTTAATCAGTCTTAGGAGCATTGATAGGTAAAGCATAAGAAGAAATAAATATTTTATCTTTATTTTAAAAGCTTTTTTTAATAAAAAAACCCAAAAAAACAACAAAACCCCAGAAACAACCCACAACCTACTTTGTTGTGATTAATACTTGTGCTTGTTTTCTAAATTTGTTTGATATTGCCTTCGTAGGAAGAGATGTTTTTTTTAAAAAAACAGTTTAGTGTTAGAAGATGATGCTATAAAATTAATCTCTCTTTGTTTTCTGAGATG
Organism: Falco punctatus; assembly: GCF_963210335.1. Classification (NCBI taxonomy): domain Eukaryota; kingdom Metazoa; phylum Chordata; class Aves; order Falconiformes; family Falconidae; genus Falco; species Falco punctatus. Next base: position 57,101,777 of record NC_137584.1, read on the forward strand.
CTTCTTGACACTTGACTCTATATATCTTACTTGGACATTTAAGATATTTGAAGACAGAATTAAGAGCTATCAGATTTTCTTTACAGTTTCAGCAAATTCTAATGCTGGAAGAAAAGTTTTAGAGACCGGAATTATACTTCTAGTTGAGGATAAATTATACATTCCCTTAGGAAGCACAAGTGCAAAAACTTCTTTTAAAAGATTAATTGTAGTTCAAAAAATTAAATAGCTCTTTCGATGACTTTGTACTATGGTATCTGTACTGTCATTGGAGAAACCAAAATGTGAAATAACTCAATTGCAAAAGAAATTTGGAACATGGGTTCAATTCCTAGTTCTTACGATTAAGTACAGTGTTTGACTAATGAATATTAGTGTCTGGTTAATGAATATCAGTGTTAAAAGTTCACAAGTTCTTTGAAACGGAGACTAGGTTCTCGTCCATCATATGGTATATCTTTGGTAGATTTCTTAGTTTTGTATTTTTTAGAGGTTTATGTTAATCACATTAGTTGGTGTCTAGCATTAGCTAGTAACCTCATGCAGGTAGGATAATGTTTTAAGGGGTTGGATGAATATGCTTAGTGTTTTTGTTGGCATTGTGTACTTCAGTATTCAAAACAGGAGGATTTAAATAGCATTAGCATGTATGAACTAGCTATTTGGAAGCAAAAAGCTGTTTCAAATCTTATTAATTGGAAAGTGTGCTATCAAGAGGAAAGATGCTGATCTTCATAAACCGAGATGTGTTCTGAGACCAAAACAAAAATCCCCCAAACAACAAGGAAAACTACCAAACCGCGTTAATAGCTGTGAACTTCCAAGTTTTCTGTAAAACAGCAGTCCTAGTTTATATGCAGTCTTTCTCCTTGCTGCTGTTCCTATTGCTGAACACTGAGCCCAATTATTTCTTTCAAAACACCATAAAAAAATGCTAGTATGTTAGCATGAGTGATTTTTATAATAGATAGGGTTGTTTCCATCCATCTCAAAAGTATTTCCCTGTAGAAGAAAGATGGTGTGTACTAGAGTGTAAACCCAATTGAGCTGCTAATATAATTTGAAAGGCAAGGATTTTATATGGAGAGCTTATTTATTTATCTATTCATTTATTTAAAACAACTAATTCTGCTGGAAAATATGATGACCTCTTAGATGTCCTAGCCTCCATCATGCATGATGGAGATGCAGCAAACATCAGACTAAGCACAGGTTATAATCATTGCTCTGGATGTTTTAATGCTAATCAGTTTAAGCATTTGGGAGAGAAGAGTAGTTGACGTGTGGAACGGAGGGCTGTTAGCAAGAGGTGAAGCATGACGAGAGTTGTCACACACCATAAAACCCATGTGTCTGTTTTAACTGTGAGCTCCAGCATCTAAGAGAGAAAGGAATTCTAATTTCTGAACTTAAGTTTTTGTATGTATTTTCTAAGCCTGCTTAGAGGATCAAGACAAATGCTTCAACTGTGTTTTGGGTGGGTTTCTTGTCTATTTCAGTTAGTTTTATTGCCTGTATGAATTTTTTCTGGTGTACAGCAGATATTTAGGATTTTTAATCTTGTCTCCATGGTATTTAATGTGATGGATTATGAATCCTCTTATTCTTGGATAGGATTCCTCAATGCATTTTTTGGATATGTAGGATCTGTGGATTTTTCCTGTTCTCGTTACGTGGTGTTGAGTATTTATTACGGTTATCATAGAGATGCATTATAGGGTTGCTTGCACTTGCAATATCAACATCACAGTCAGTAACTGGAAAATGAAAAGAAATTCCAAAAGTAGCTGTCTGTAGATGTTCCTTTTTTTAACCTTTTCCTTTCCATCTCTAAAATTTGTACCTTTCTGGGGCATTCAGTTTTATTGTACCACACTTGTTAAATTGCTTGAGATTTTATTTCAGTTATATGCATATCTGTATGTAGTTGGTGGTATGAAGAGAGACTGAAGACTTCAAATAATAAACTTAAAGGTTTCCAGCTTTTTTTTCTTAGGCAAGTACTTAAGTTCACTAAATAGTACTGCAGTGGTATTGATAAAGACATGACTGCTGGTTATTCTCAACTGGAGCATGAATCAAGGCTAAGTAAGATACGTACTTCAGAGGGGGCGATGGGTGGGTGATATTCTGAAGAAGAGGTAGTAATTTGCTGTTAGACATATCTTCTGAATATATAAGTAAGTATTATTTCCACAACTTAAATATTGTTCTATATTGTTTCTCAAAACTCTTATCAGCGGTAACTCTTAGCAGTTGCTGGTTCTTCATGTCGTGCATTTAATCAAGGGATATACAGCTCCTTAAGTGTAAGTCCTACACCTGTAAAAGGAATAAAACCTGAAAGTAAAAGATGATTCTTCAGGTTGCTGTTGCATAAAGCAAAGGTCTGAGGAAAATTGTTTTAATAGCAGGAAAAATTATTATTTGTTGCCAAGAAAAAGTGATCCAAAGTAAAGGAATGCATATTCTTCCACTTACCAAAAAAAACCCCCACCGCAAAACCTAATGAAAGTTATTTTATAAACCTCCCATGCTTTCAGTAAATTCTAACACGGCTTTCAAGAAATACAGGGCATAAAATGTCCTCTTTTAAAAGGTCTATAATAACAATTGTAATCTGCTATCATATATGGTAATGTTACAGCTTTTGAGCCCTTATTTAACTGTTGGCGATCTGTGGAAGTGGTATTCTCATCAGATTGTTAATTCTTATTGTCTGCTGTCACACCCTCATCCAAGGAATGACTACTTTAATTTCTGTCTTAACATGCTCTAAATACTTTTTCTTTTGGAAGAATGATTAGTATGTTAAAGACACTCTGAATATGAATGCTGCAGTTTCCTCTGGTATCTCGACCTTGCTGTGGTGCTTGTTGGCCCATTCCAGGAGTCAGTTATTTTCCTCACCTGGGAAGAAATCAAACTTTGCTGTCCCCTTACTTCTCTCAAGAGGGGACAAGAAACTCTTGATAATTTTTTCTGGATCAGATGTTGATTTGCCTGATGCAAGGGTCCAGTGAGCACAGATGGAGGAGGACATGGGGTGTATCTGTGTGCTGGGAGGAAAAGCCTTTTGTGTTTCAGTGGCAGTGAGCTTCCAGGTCACCCCGGCTGACATTTGTGAATGTGAACTCCATGAACTTGCTTTTGTGCACCACAGCAAACACACATTACACCGAAGGCTTACGCAAATGCTCAGCACTTATATTTTCTATAAGACTGTCTACCTTTAGAATACATATATTATTTTGAAATTTCAATTTATTTCCAAATAAATAATATTCTTCAGAGGAAGTGGATAATTTGATCTTTGCTTGTAACCATCTCAGTAAAGAAAAGTGTGTCCCTTTAATCAGCATTTGAAAGATCTAAATACCCCTTGGGCTGAGGGTCTGTTTGGGTGTTCAGTTTACGTTTAGTAGTGGTGATGATATGGTGTGATTGTAGTCCTATAGGTGGACACAGAACAGCTAACATTGGTCTTTCATCCTGGAAAGTTTGCCACAAAAATAGGTGGAACAAAACTAACATGCAGGGAGATGATGTCTGTCTGTGCATTATGGCTCATCTTATCCAGTCAAGTAATATCAGAACAGTTTACAGCCATGGTGGAGCAAACTGGCTTTCAACTCTTTTCTGCACCTGTATTTCATACAGTGAAGTTGTTGCAAGTGTTTGTAGGTGTCTGTGTCTTCATGGGACTGAATTTTCCCCAGGAGGTGCAGAATGCCATGAGGTTTGGCAGTGTCAGCTGCCACTCTGGGAGCAGCTGCACATTGGAACATCTTACTGGCTTTAGGCTGTGCAGACCCGGTTATTTGATATCCCAGTTGGCTAACTTTCTATTGAGTTGGTACTGTTGTAGAGTTAGTAGTTTTTTTTGGAAGTTTTGCTTAAAATACACATTTTCTTCCAGACAGATAGCTGACCAATATATGCTGCTTTTTGGGCAGCAAGAAACAGCCCCTTGGGTGATTTAAGTGTCGTATAGTTGCTATGCCACCACTTGTGCAATATTTACGAGTTTACAACAACATTTCAGATGGCTTGAAGCTGCTGTTACTTTCATCTTAGCCATCCATTCACAGACGCTGATGTTACAAATGCATGATCGAGTGCCTTGATTAATTCTCCCAAAAATATGAAATGATTCTATGTGCCTTTTGGTTACTTAAATGCAGCTTACTGTTCAGTAACATTGTCCTTTTGTAAACTTGCCTGATGCACCATATCAAATGTCATTTTCTGAATACTTTTTTGGAAGAGACTGTTCAAAGGAGCGCACTGTAAGAGAAATGCTCTTTTGTATAGATGCTGCAAACTTGCATTACAAATTTTGGTTGCTGATGTTTTTCTGTCTCAGATTTTGGAGTGCTTAAAGCCTATGTATTTGCTAAAGATCTATCAAAAGAAAAAAACAGGGTGAAAAGACTTAAATTATCCTACTCAGAAACTTCTCTCTCATCGTTTTCTTTATCTGCATCAGTACAAACAAATCCACAGGAAGCTGCCATTATGTATAAGAAAACCAGAAATTCAAACACTTCAAAAGTGTGTATTTTTCATGTTTATTCATATGTAAAATGTTGATAAGGGGAGCAGAACTTTTGTAGCTGCTTATAGCCTGAGGAATGATTTTCAGTCAAAACTTTATTAATAAATTTTGTTCCAAATAGTAGCATACCTTTGAAGCGTGGGGTTTTGGTTTTTTTCTTTCCCTTTTTACCCTGTTAATCGGTAAACATTTTGTTGTTACAGAATAGACAAGTCATGAGTGATAGTAGTATCATGCCAGTAGTATCATAATTGTGAATTATGTGAAAAAAGTGAACTGTTGTGGCACCTGTGATACTAATTCTGTGGCTGACCTGGTGCTGCTTTTATTTATTTACCTTGCCTACATTGGTCTTATCCTGTGCTGCCTTGTCAAGCTGTCTCCCTGTTGCTTGACTTCCATGGATGTGAAAACTGGGGGAATCCCAGTTACTTGACCTTGCTGGAGAGTAGTGCTTTTGGCATCATCAAGTACAAGCTGGAAGGCAGGACACCTTTTCTTGTCAGATGATTGCAGTGTCTGTATAAAACTAATGAGCTATTGCAGTCCATTAGGCTGAGTTTCTGACTGAATGAGTAAGTACTCGCCTTTATTTACGTGATGTAGCTTAAATGGCCTGTTTGGGGTTGGTTATTTTAATAATTCTCATTCTCTAAGGGAAGTAGAAAAAAAAAGCCTTCCGTTCTCAAGAAAAGATTCACGTGTCTTCATGTTGTGTTGGTTTTTTAAATCTTTGTAGTAAATTCAGACTTGTCTGTCTTGCATTTGAGTTGTGTTGCACTGGCAATGAAATATGCAGGGAAGTTGAAATCGGTGATCCTTATTTTTTCCTTCTTTCATTTTGACAATTTCTAAAGGAACTGAAACAAGCCTTCAACAATTTGAGTCTTGTGTAGGGAATAATACTGCAAGCAAGTGACGTGTGTGGAATTGTAGCCATTTAGAGAGTTTTTGGAGAACTGTTTTGTTGTTAATACCAGTAATGTTATTTTGGAAGTTTTTTAAATGAAGGCAGCTGACTGTCAAAGAAACCAGACAAGAATGATATTGCATGTTTTGGACATGTATCGAGTAATGCATTTTAAGTGGGATTATAGTGTCTTTGTGTTTAAGTTCTAGATATATTCCTTAAGGCATGAAACTGAACTGATGGGGCAGGGCACTAAAATTGGAAAGCTTAATGTTGTCTCTAGTTTTTCTTCATAATTTCTTTGATACTGTTTTTAATCTGTCCTAGGGTGGCAGATGTTCACTAAGTGTTGGGTAATGGAAGGAGAAAGGAAGAGGAGGAGGGTATAATGGCTAAGTGTTGGTGTGTGGGTTTTTTTGGTTGGTTGTTTTTTTTTTGTTGTTTTTTGTCTGTTTGTTTTAACCCAAACAGATGGAGTTTTACTTTGAGTATATTTAACTTACTCATTGGGTTTTTTTCTTTCTCTTTTTATTTTTTTTTAAATAATATCCTTCCTGCAAGAAGAAAAAAATAATAGCTTTTGAGGTTTTATCATAAGCCTTTACTTTTTGCCTTCTTGCAAATTACAGAAATACATGCAAAGTGCCCTCTGTGAAATGATCAGTGTTCTCTGAAGAACAAAATAAGCCTAGATACTAGTGTGTGGAGAAAGTAAATTTTCTGTGAGTTAATATAGATGTTTCTGAACTTTTTCTGCTTGCGGTCTACTTCCAGTTTCAAGCCTATTTCTGTGTTTTGGTGCCAGTTTATTGCCCACTGTCTCCATAAAGGTTGCCTGAAACCTGATTGGGGACTATAACATTACATAGTTGTGAAAAAATTAAATAAAAAGATCATATAGCCCAAAGCTTTAGGATAATGCACTTAAATACCTTGACTCTCCACCTCATGTCATTGACAGTTGTCATGAAGTAAACACAACCCCTTCTTTTGACTTTATGGGGAAGACTTCTTTTTCCATGATCTTTTTCTATGAATCTATTTAAGCATTTTCGTATTACTCCCTTCTACAGCGGGTCGTGTACTGGAGTTTTTTCCCCCATCAGCAAACCACGAAGTTGAAGCCACTTCTGTAGCCATAAATCTAGTTGCATATAAAATTAAGAACTTGCTGAATTCTTCCTCCTGCCCCCTCCACCTGAAGGTGACATGATTGTGCCCTAGTAACTGAAGGAGCATACTTACAGGCAGAGAAGTTACCACAGTGTGCACTCAAAAAGGAGATGGTTTGACAGTAAGTACTACTTCGGAGAAAAGAAGATTTGCAGGAGCTGAAGACCAGCCTGCTGAAAATTACAAGTTTCACACTTCAAATAGAAACCTGTTTTTCAGGGAGCAAGGAAGTGAGAGAAAATAATTTTATTGGGAAACTGATCTGCCACATTGATATATTACAGCAGGCATATTTTATTTAAGGATTATTAATTTTTAAAAAATCTTAGCATGATTTCTTACCTGCAATTAACTGCTAGATGATAAGAAAGCGTGGTTTTCAGTAGGGGATAAAAACTAAGGCTTTTCACAACTAATTAGTTAAGGATTTAATTTATTCTGAAATGATCTGTCCTTGCCACTGAGCTAGGACATCAAATGCAATGCTTATCAAAATAAACAACACATAGTGAAAGCTGGGAGGGTTATACAGATATATTTAATAATAAGGCTAAGGAAAAGTCTGTCTTGTGTTTACTTTTAGCGAGTTCATGAATAAGCGCTGAATAGGCATCAAAATCTCCCTGAAAATCAGATCCTAAAGTTAAATGCTTGACATGAGCTGGATAAGGGCGTAGGAAGCAGTGCTGTTTAGCTGTTTCATACTCTGATGTTTCTATTCTGTGCAGGAGAGAATTGGATTGACCTTTTACATCAGGAGTAATGCTAGGATCTCTTAACTGGCAAATAAATAGCAGGCACTTCAGAGAAGAAAAGCAAAAATGAGAAGGTGGAATTTGATTTGGATTGAAGATTAATCCATTAAAGATGGATTATAGATAAACTATAAGTAGGAAAAATTAAAACATGTTGGGGGGAAGAGAACGTGCTTTATAGATTTTAAAGATTGTAAACTCACAAGGATAAGGAAGACTCTTTTGGGAATTATTGAAAGGAGAGAGAAGCAACATCAGTGTCAAACTGCATGTTTCAAGAAAAACATGACTGATGAGTTGTGAAGCGTTTCGAGCTGCCCTACTACCAGAGTAACTAAAGACTGTGCTTAGGCATGGTGAAAAAATAGACTGAAAAGAATAGCTAAGAGCTCTGGCTCTTTGTCCAGGTATAAACAATGGGTTTGGATACATTTCATCCTGAATTTCTTACAGCAAATTCATCCTTTCTGCCTTGTAAGAAGAAAAAGAAACATATGTACTTTTGCTTTTTCATGTTAAGTTTCTTTTTCTTCATTGCCCAAGATATAAGTAGACCTCCCCTTCCACCCCTTTTCGGTTTTAACAAGGCAACTCACTTGCATTGACTTCTTGTAAATTCCTAGTGGAAACAGAGCACAGGTCAGTGGCTTTGTTTTTTATTTTTCTTGTCTGCAAACAACATAGGTGTGCATAGTGTAATACATCTGTTTGTTCTTGATCTGTTAGGCCAGCAACAATGGAAAAAAAAAATCACAGAGCCAGTCTTCACTGATTTAATAAAACATATATATGCAGTATCTAACACTATCTAACTGCTACTCTTTACCTTTTTGGCAATCACTTTTTGTGGTGGGTTGACCTTGGCCAAACCCCCACCCTGCTGCTCTTTTGCTCCCTTCCTCAACAGCACAAGGGGAGAAAATAAGGTGGAAAATCTCAGGGATCAAGGCAGAGACAGGGAGATCAATTCTTTGCTGTATCACCAGTTACTGTCACAGGCAAAACAGACTCAACTTGGGGGAAAATTAACTTCATTTCCACCTGGCTCCAGCCCACAGCACAAGGGAATGGGTACTGGGGGCTGTGGGCAATCCATGGCACTTGTTCTCTGCTGCCCTTTCCTCCTCAGTCTGTTCCCCTGCTCCAGCCTGGAGCACCACTGTGAATACTTAGCTCTAACATTTAGAGCAAATGTTTGAAAATATCAAATAGCTAGTTAATCTTGGGGATTAATAAGATTGTGAGCATTTCCCTCATTTATATTTTGCATTTCTGCAAAGTCCAACAATATCTTACTGTCTAGCTTGAGACTGACTGTCGTCTCATTATTTCCCTTTGTTTTAACATTAAATACTTGGCTGATTGTTCCCTGTTGCTTGAAGTTTGATGAGGTTTGCACACCACCTCTTGATTTTGTACCTTGCCCATATTACAAATAATAACGATCAAAGTTGTTGGTTAGCTCTGCCAAGTGGCCTCTTGTCTGCTTTGTAATGTCTTTATTAAATACAGCTATTAATGGAAAACTTTGACTTGGTAATAATACAGTATTACAGATTTATTTCCTCTGTGTGATCCTCTTCCCACTCCCCACCCCGCCGCAGTTATGCCTGTTTTTCATAATTTGTACATACATGTTCTCTGCCTGTTTACACGGTCAGCTGGGCGTTGCATTAGCTGTACGTGACAACAGGTCAGATGTTTGCCTGACCACCTGGGACCTGGGATCTCTGTGTGGCCATATCTGCATACGCTTGGAGTGTACATTACCTGTGAAAGTCTTGTTTTTAATACCCATATATTTTGACGTTTATTTGGATAGTGTTATAAATTACTTTCTACCTCAAATCAACACAGTTTCTGTTTTCTGTAGCTAATGAATTATTTAAAAAACAAAGGCAAATCTTCTGGCACTGGTTTATTTCTTTTACTTCATATCTAATAACATTTATGAAATATGTGTATTTTGGTATATGAAAGGAATATCTGGTGCTAATACTGTGAGTACTTATTTTCATAGGGGTGCATCCCCACTGTGATCCTTCTTCTACTAGGTGCTACTTTATAGAAGTAAACTGGCATTAGTCAATACATTTCAAATTTGAAAACTTTATAGCTTAGTCTTATCAATGCTATGCTACCTTCAACCTTTATAAAGCTTTCGTTTCTAACACTATCCTTTCTAAAATGTCTATTATTTGTCTTTGAGACCTTTTTTTTTTTTTTTTTTTTTTTTTTTTTTAAGATTGCACAGAAACTTGTGCTACATGCATGGTACTACAAAATAGTTTTCAATGTCAAAGGAAATACTGGCTTCAAAAAAACACCGGAGAGTATTTAGAGTTTAAGTTCTGCTTAAGGTTTTAAATTTTTGGCTTAAGATATTACAGGCATGTATAAATTGGGGGAAACTCCCTAACTCTTTCAATCCTATAGTATTTCTTTACAAATAAAGAATTACTTTTATGAGCAAGCTATGAGAAAATATTTTTTTGTCACTTTCAGCTACATAAATTTGATGTACGCTTTACTTTGGCTTTGGCTTTTGATTTTGTTGGAGTAGGTAGACAACTGAGGAAGGAGTGGAGTTGTGTACATTCATCAGATATAGCCTTTTAAGCTTAGAAAAAAAGGGGAGTGAGGGAAATAGTTTGTGAGATGCTGAACAGATGCTTTGGCTTTGTGATAAATGGTTTATGAATGTTGTCTGGAGCATTTAATGAAATGCTGTAGGACTAACACATGTAGATATATGCAAATTTACCGCTAAGTATTTTTAAATGATGAAAAATGAGCCTGAAAAAGTGGAGTACTATAAAATGTGTTGATGCAGAGAAAAATGTATGTTGGAGCTTCCAAAGACTACAGCAGATTACCTTACTATAGGAACAAGATCTTGAAATAATTCTAGTTCATTTGTTATAATTTATTGTGGTTTTATTTTCTTCCCAATGGTTTTATCTTAAGATAAGTTGAAAGAAAAAACATTTCAAAAGTTCTGCAAAGGTCAGTTTTTACATTTAGTTCCTTTCTTCCCCCACCCCAGATTCCTTTCAGAAAAAGTTGTGAGGTTTATCAGCTTCCTGATCTTAGCTTTAGGAATGTTAAAAGTAACTTTATTTTGTATAGGGAAAGATCAGTTTCTTTCTGTGTATTGCTTAAAAATGTTTGTAAGATAAATTTAACAAAGGCTAAGAGGCAATGTAGACAGCTGTGGAGAATCAGTGCTAACAGCATGGAAAGGACTCTTCATAATTTTTCCCTCATCCTTTTCAGTTTTCTAACTTATTTAGGAAAAAATCCTGATTTGCTGACATGCAGCTTTCCCCTGCCATATGCGTAGTATTTATTAAGAAAAATTTGAAAATACTGTCCTGTAGTGTGTCAGTTATGAATAATCAGGTGCTTAGAAGAGCATATGTATTAAGATAGAGCTCACCACAAGCATACTACCAAGTTTATTGTAGAGTTGAGGGGCATAAAAACTGCACGCCAGTGGACATGGTTTACAAATGCTTTTCTGAGCAGCTATCGTGAAATTGTCAATTGATTCTAGACCGTAATCATTAAAGAATTCTAATAGCAGCAAACCTAAATAGTATAATGATTCCTTTGTGTCTTCATAAATGGGTATTAATGATAAAGAGATGATCCTATGCCAAATTTTCTAATAAAAATATCAATCAAATAATGGATTCTGCATGTAATTTTAAGTACAAACTAGTTATGTTACATTGTAGTAGAATTTTCTTTAAGCACCACCCCCTTTTTTTAAGATTGGTATCAAAAATGAAGATCTCAGCACTGTACTTCCTTTCTGTAACATTGCCTTTTCTTGCGTTATAAATTTTTTAGCACAGAATTGCTTTACAGACTACTAAATTAGCATGTCACACAGATAACTTAATCCACATACATAAATTTTCATCTTTTCCTGAGCAACAGCTTGTCAGCAATTTTCAGAATGGTTAATACAACTGTTTAGAACATAGTGGAACACAGTAGTTCCTTGTTGCCTAAAAATCAAATGACAAAGCTCAATATACAGAATGGTAATAATTTATACAAATATATTGGGTGCAACCTAAGAGTTTTTGCACCAATGAATGCTCATTCGTGTACATACTCGCAGGACTTCTGTGAGAGTACTCATTTGGGCAAGTTCTCACAGACCTATGATTTTTGTAAAATTTAAGTTAATATTTGAACTGTTTTTTTGATGGATCTCATCTGAATCTTCTTCAGGAGGAATGTTTCTTTATTGTGGTGCTCTTTAGGCCTGAAAGTAGAACGGAAATTTGTCAACACAAAGCTGCTCAAATTGTTAAGCAGAGGGTCGGTAAGTTGAGGTTAGGAAACTTTTCTGCAGCAAGGATTCAGATTATATACAGAGTTGGGTTTTCTCACTTGTTTGTAAAGTTTTGCTTGGCATGCTGTGTCTTGGAAGCTTTGTTCTGTGGGGTTCATTCGTTAGGTAGTACCTAGTGCGGAGTTGTTGCTCTTGAAGAAATGGGGCTGCTCTAGGGCTGGGATAGCTGGTAGCCCTGTCTTTACAGTCCATTCTGCAGAACAGCAGGACAAACTGTTTTATCACTATGTCCTGTGTAACCTGTTTAAATATCTGATTTCTGCTTTCTACCTTTGTAGCTGGACAGGCTCAGCTTGTTCTTTCTTCTGTATACTTGTAAAATAAATTTACAAGGTGGGCTGTCTTCCAGCTATAGAAACTTTTGTTATCCACTCAAATCCATTGGCAAACAGAGCAGCAAACCCAACTTTTCAGGACAAATGTGGTTTGGTGTCCTAAGCGAGCTATTTCTATTGCTAATGTATCTAAAATTCAAGTCTGTCTCGTGTTCTGGGTAGAAGAAGGTGTGGTAAAGCTGCATTGAAGAATGTCGACTTCATTATTCCGTATCTTTCATTTTCAGGAAACCTGTGGAGCAAGTTGAGAGAATTTTAGCCTCAGTGATCTCGGGATAATGATGATGCTTTGCTCCTCATTATTCTTATTCAGTCCATCTGTGATCGTATTTCCAATTATCTTATCCTAAAGCAGGAGAGAGAAAAGTTTGTAGGTGGAAACATCTATGTAGGTCCTCAGAGTTATGTAATGTCTTCTGTAGATACTGCTTCAGTGTTGTTCCTAGATATTTTATAGCTTGCTGGATTTTCTTGGATTTTGAGGTTTTGGGATATGAAAGCCTATGCATTCCATCTTTTTTCACAGTGAACAATCAGTTTCTTAGGATTTATTTTTTTCTTTACTACTGTTGTGTGTCTTTTTTCCTTTCCCACTCCCTCCTTGTTTAGGATCATACATGATAGTGATTTCTTCAGACCATGACCCCGGAGAAAAGACTCGACTCCAGCTTCCAACGATGAAAGAAAATGATACTCACTGCATCGATTTCAGCTACCTTCTGTACAGCAAGAGTGGAGCAAACCCAGGCACATTGAACATCCTGGTTAGGGTGAACAAGGGGCCGCTGGCAAATCCCATCTGGAACGTCACTGGCTCCACTGGCAAAGACTGGCTTCGAGCAGAGTTGGCTGTCAGCACTTTCTGGCCTAATGAGTATCAGGTAAGCTTGCAATAAGTTCTCACCGCTTTATAACATTTACGGCGAGGTCCTATACAGTTTGTGTTCATTTTGGTCGATTCTGAGAGTATTTTCCCAATGTCCTTAACTAAAGTGTTCTGTTCAGAATAAGTAATTATTTGGGATTGGATATTTTATATAGGAGTGATTGTTTAAAGTTACCTGTTACTGTATAATAGGAAAAAATTAAGATGAAAACAAGACTAATTAAAAGAAATGGTAAGGTTAAAGTCCAGGAACATAAAAAAAAATGATAAAAACCCTCCCAGAAATAAATTGCCTGTGCAACTGTAATTTGTACCTGTGTTCCCTCCTCTTTTGGATATGCCTGTGTTACCATGTATAATTACATGACCGTAAACTGTGGGTTTTTTTCCACATGACATTTGCTTCATTTGCTGTGTAGGCAGAATGGTGCTCACCTAATGAGCAGCTGCTCAGGACGTGTTTTTCTCCTGTTTGCTTGCTATGGGACAAAACCACCTGCAGTGTAGAGCTGTTGTTTAGAGAGAGAAATTGTCTTGTTATTACTAGATGCTGTTATTTGATTTGTTTGATTAACCTGAGAAGGTACCTGCAGCTGTTTTGCTCAGTGGGTATTTGATGTGAAGGATGAATCTCACACGCAGGCATTTTTGTCCTGGTGTATAGGAGTGGGAAGAGTTGGATTAGATGCAGTCATCTGCGTTGTTACACCATGAGGTGTTGTCATTGTTGTATCTAGTGCTTACAGGCCCCTGTCTAAGGATGCTTCAGTTCATTAGGGTTCTTGCAAAGAGTTTGGATGTCCAGACTAATTATCAAATAAAGCAAAGTGGCCTCTTTATTAATGGTTTTCCCGAATAGTGATATTGTAGGAAGGTTTTGTAAAGTGCCTTTTCTAAAGTTCTTTGCAATTGTCCACCATCAAAATAATGTTCATAAAAAAAACAAATATCAGTGCAAGCAGCTTTACTTATATAGTGAAACTGATGTCATTTACTATAATTTCATCATTTTCTTCAGTTTTTGTTTCCCTGTTTTTAATATTTTTATTTATAAAGGAATTGAATCTATCAGTGACACTGAAACTGGGTAAAATTTGATTTAAAATTCTGAAACTTGGTTTCATAAAGCTTGGCTTCTGAGGAGGTGTTTTATTAACCCTTTTATGTTGCTAGAAAGTAGCTTTTGGTGTGCTTAAAAAAACAGGAGCCTTTTATAGCAGTACAGTAGTAATCAAATATAGTAGTATTATATGCAGTAAATCAGGTTTCTGCTGACAGATGGCTGGGCTTGACAACGAAATTGGTGGTTGGGGCCTTATCTTAGCAACATGGCCATTTTTCACATATGTTATAGCCTTCACGTTATCTCTCTATAGACTGCACTTAAATTCATTCTTTCCCTTGCTTGGTCATCCAGCAGAATATTGAAATCATGTGTAACACAGTTTATTTTTAAATTAAAAATAAATCTGGAGTAGGACTGGAGAACTGCTAATGGAACTTGCCGTTTTGAGTATAATGTGCACAATTGCTTTTATAAACAGGATGGGAAATCTGCATGCTCTTCATGCACACCTGCTTGTTTGCACAGAGAGGGCTAGTATTTTTGTGGGTTTAGATTGTCCTTTGAGGTCTTAAAGTCAATATTGCTCTTAATTATTCCTTTTTTTTTTTTTAATGTCTAATGTTTTGAGTTGAGGGTTTTTTTGGCATGGAAATACTTTTTTTTCATTTTTCTCATAGGAATTTTTTGCTATAGACCTCTAGCTCATGATTTTGGCTCTTTGATCTACCTGTTGGTCAATGAGGCTAGCTAGCACTGGTTTTTATAACAAGATGGAAATGGTTCTTTACTAAACTTGTACTAATCCTGGCCTGTACAAGCAAACTCACGGCTAAAGATCACTGTGGAACACAACTGTTTGCATATACTTTGTTAATCAGGTCAACTTCATTGCCATTTCCTTCACTTTTAAGTGAGGGAAGAGAGTGGAGATTAGTGGGGGCTGCATAGCATGGGTTAAATTATAAGGGAGTCTCATATGGTGACTTGGAAGTTAGCAGGATGGCCATGTTAATAGTACTAATGAAGTGCTGCACCTAGGCTAATTAGCTTCTGAACAGCATTTCTGTGTTCTGCTGTGCTCTGTTGAAGCTTTATTGCTTCCTGTTCAAAACTAGCACAGTGTTTTTGCATGTTAGTGTAATATATATTTATATATACAATAATAAGTATATAAAGAGTTTATGTGTTTTTGGATGGACATAACATTTCCCTTCCAGGATTACTATTTTTTTAATCCATTTACTTGCCTTTCTTTAACTGTGTTCTGTTGAATGATTTTTTTTTTTTAATTTCCTCTCTCTCTTTTTAAAAAATATTTATTTTATGACAAAACATAGTACAGTTTATTACAGTAGCTTTGCTGGATCAAGCTGAATTTTTGTTTAGCTTTGTATCCTGTCTCTCATGGCAGATGACAGTGGAAGCTTGTGGAAGAGTTCACAAACAGGACAAACTCATGGTCATACCTTCCCCAGAATATGCTTCCAGCCTTAAGCCTATTTGTCGTTCAAAATCTTTGAACTTCAGAACCAGCGTGGTGCCTTTCTATATTCCTGGTAGTCCATGGATTTTTTGTGGTGGTGTTTTTTTTTTTTCTTCTTCTTCTTCTTTTTTTTTTTTTTTTTTTTTGTTTGGTGTTTGTTTGGGTTTTTTGTTGGGTTTTTTTTTTTTTGGGGGGGGGGGGGGCGGGGAATGATTTAAACTTCTAGTGTCTACAGTATATATGACTTGAAATTCTAATGTCAGTTCAATGTTAGGACCATTCCTGTGGGTTTCTCCAAGCATAGGGATGTAATTCTTCAATTGTCATATTTTGCACTTGGGGAGTTTTGGCAGCCCTGCAATGATACAATCTGTCTTTTCTCTCCTGCCAGCAAGGCATCTGCATCTTCTATTCTGCTTGTTTTAACATGTGGATGAACTGTTAAGGAATAGGGTTTCATTAGAGAATCCCTTGTGATCAAGGTTATGATTTGATTTTGATCCTTGTTAATTCTGGAATCTTTTTTTTTTTATCACTGTGTTGGAAATATTGCCAGGTTTGACCTGCTTTAAGTTTGCTTCAAAGGAAAAAATATTTGGGACTTGTGTTTAAACTTTGTAACTGGCTGGGAGTTTTGTCTCTCTGTTGTCTGTGTTGGTTACTATTATAACTCATCTATTTTGATGAGTTACAGGATGCTTATTCCTGTCTAGATGCATTGTTTTGTCTAATGCTTCTGTTCATTTCCCTGTTCTTTCCTGCTTTGCACAGTAGGAGTTATCCAACTGCTGAAGGCTGTCTCTTCCTTTCTGGCTCTGTCACTTCCCTTGCTACCTATGTCATCCTTTTTGAATTTGGGGTTTGGGCTTGTGTGAAGTTTTTTGTTTGTTTGTTTTTGAACACTGTGTCACAAAAGTCCCTTATATCCTATTTTTTGTGTTTCCCTCCAGCAATTTTTTTTTTGCTCCCACAGGGTCACATCCTTGCTTAATCAAGCGTGCGGTCCACTTTGCAATGTGGACCATGGGCTTTCCAGTTTTGTTTTTTTGTTACACCACTCTTTTTTTTGTAGCCTTTGAGCAGAAACTGATAAGAAACTCTGACTTGGAACTATAAATCTCAAACTTGTAAAAAATTAATTATTTGGTTTCTTTATGGCTCTCTGAAATGTCATTATGCAGTAACGGTGCTCTGTAGTTTAAAAAAATAGGCTGACTAGTATACAGGCTTGATAGGAGTAATGGTTACACTTTAAAGTATATCAAAGTAACAACGCTGAACTGCACCACACAGAAGTTTTTATCAGTTCAGAAAGGCTAATGATGTATAACAAGTTAAAAAACTAACAGAAGACTCTAGGAAGCCAAATAATTTTCTTGCTGAATTGTGAATCCTCATTTGGGTAATTAATCTGTTGTTTATTTTATTATTGATAATTTACAGGTTTCATAAAAGTTTGAATTGCTCAAAGATTTTGGAAGGTTGTTTTCCTTTATGAAAGATCTGAAAAATGTAATAAAGTACTACAGGAGTATGGTAGGCTGATTGAAGAATCAATAATGGTGTGTACATATGTCGGATAAAGTACTAAATATTTCTTGAGAAATAAGAGGATTTGTTGCCTTTTTGGATATCAGATCACTTCTAAACTTGCAGACATGAGGCTGTAAACAACCTGCATGCAGAAAAGTTGGGAAAGCAGGGGATTAGGTTTGGTTTAGTCAGTTGGTAATAGCTAAGAAAGGAATGGAACAAGTTAAATGCTAGCGGAAAACACAGAAAGTATGTACAACCTGTGTGAACTTGATAGAACTGAGTTACAGGCCAACTTAAGAAGAAAAACCCATCCTCCCAACATCTCACTTCCTATTTACAAGACAAATGTCCTTGACTGTATATGGCCTGTAACCTTGAAACACTATGTAGCACCACGAAAATGCAAAGAACCTCTTTAAAACCAGAAGGCAGTAAAATGTCTTAGGAAAAGATTGGCTAGCTTTATAATTGAAGAAAGCTAAGTTAGTATTTATTCAACTGAGACAGCTTTTTTTTTCTTCCCCCTTAAACTTGGAACAGTTTGTGTTTGGTAGGTAGTATAAGTCACCAAAATGCTCCTTGTATAGGTGCATCATTCTTTACCACTCCTTTTGGGAATAACTCCTTTGAGAATACTTTGTGGCTTTTAAGAACTTAAGGTGACAATTTATAACCTATTTTGTACCTAGATCATTAGTACACGATGAAAGGGCTTATACATCCATTTCTTTCTGTCTTTCTCCATCTTTCCCTCATAGTTTTCACCAGTTAAAAGCACTTTTGACTGTCTTGTTGCTTACCGGTATCACTAATGCTTGAAAATTGGAACCCTTTGGAAATATCTCCAAATAGGAATGATGTTGCTTTCTTGTCAGAAATGCTTTGTAAACCCCAAAGTGTTCTCCTGACTGTTGCTTGCTAGACAGCACTTAATCAATAAAATGTATAATGAAAGAAAATCTTCTGAAGACTTAGTCAGATAAATGCTTTTTTTATAATGAACTTTCTTATTGCTTCTCTAAGACTTGTTAGTACAAACAAAACACCATCTCCATCTTTTTTTTTTTTTTTTTTTAACTGTTAGGATAAACATGGAAATGTGCAAGCATATCTGTCACATTTCTGTCTAATTTCTTCTGAGATGTTTGTCAATTCGCTAAGGACAAAGAAAAATTTTAAGTTCCAACAGAGTGATTAGCAGCAACATTTTAATAATTTAGTTTTGTAGATCACAAAGCACTTGCAGCTCTCAAGGGACTGCTACAAATACTGTCTCGTTCCAGTCTTCAAACTGGAAAATCATAGTGCACAGAGTCAAAGTAAGCATTGCTCAGACAGGCCCCCTCATGGCTGAGGTGCCAGCTTCCAGGTTTCCAGTCCCACCATAAGTATTGGAGATTTCATGGAAGCTCGCTCTTGTTTCTTAGAAACAGTGCTGGTTTTGCCTGTTAGTTCTGGGCTGTGACATTGTTTCAGTAAGGTATGTCCTGCAGGTTGGCCACAATGTGGTTTTTTTCCCATCCAGTTAGTTCATTTATGAGCACAGGAAGTTCCTGAGGGATAGGGGAATGATGGTGGTGGGAGAGCAAAGAAATGTTGGTGATACAAGCTGTTGTCTTCTCCCCTGTCTGTTGTGTCCGTCCCCCCCCCCCCCCCTTGTTTTTTTTTCTTGCCTTTCTTTTTTTCTTAAGAACTTTTACATTGTCATATGGAGATGTATATAGTATTTTTCCTAGATTGGTGGATTCGATTTTTCTTAGCCTGTTTTGGAGATAATTTGTTTTGGGGTCTGCTACATTAAAAAAGGGAAAATATGATACATTAGTATCAAAAATTTGTTACAATTAGAAATAGCAGAGATTATTGTTAATCAGGTAAAAGCTGTCAACCTTGTCTAAGTCAGTGACCCAAGCCGTATTCCTCCGTTGCAAGCAGAGAACACTGAGAACACCATCCCAGCATTCCAGGGGCATAGAATAAATGACTTTGGTCACCTTGGATTTCACAGGCTAAGGGACCTATGGAGTCTGAGCAATCACTTATATTGATCTATCCTTAGTACTGTGCTGAAGAAAATGATATCGCAGGATTTTGAAGCTAAATGGCTTGTATGTCTAAAAGGCAACTTTTAGCTGTAATATAGCTCTTCAGAAATAACATGCCTTTCTAAGTTTGCTCCTTTCCTTTTCCTTTAAGTTTTCAACACTGTCTTTTCCACTGCTTTGCTTTCTGTTATATTACAGTCTGTGAGCAACTTTATTTTGTTCTGCTGTTTTCTGGATTTCCTTTGTTAAATGTATGATCTGAACTTAAAACTAAGGTAGAAATGTCATACTTGATGCACTGGAGTATTGTAAGGACCTGCAAGTGTTCAGTTTTCTTTCTTCTGAGTAACGTAGTGTCAATGAAGCTAATGAGCATTTTGACTTTATTCTCTGCAAGGTAGTCGTTATCTTCAGGGTGAGATGACAAAACTTTAGTAGGTCTGTGGCATTTCCAGAGGCAGTGAAAGGTTGGGAGTTAATGTGCTGTATGAGTCCATGTTATAAATTATCTTTAATTACCTGAGAGTCTCAGGTGGAAAAGTGACTGACTGTAAACTTATAGTTACTCTGAAATAAATATGCAAAATTTTTAGCCAGTGCTTAATTTCTGATGAAATATGTGTGACTAACCTCAGTGCTTTTCTAGGAAACATTCTACTCATCAACAAGGTGGTATGCAAATTTTATATTAACCTTGATTACCAAGATTGTGAAAAGCCTGTAGCATTCCCCTCCCCATCATACAGCAGGCACTGTCAGGCAGTGAAGTATAAAACACACTATTGCTAATCAGCCACCTTGGTGTGCTTAATTCAATTCCCTTTTTCAGAAATAGAAGATTGACTTAAATCACAGTGTGTAAATAAAGAAGTTCTGGATGGTTCCTTTTGTCAAGACTTCTTTTTTTTTAGGATTTTTGTATATAGTTGGAAAGCATAATTGTTATGTAAGAACCTCAGATTTTGTCATATTTTTGTCAGCTTCTGCAAGATCCCATCCCTTTCTGAGAAAAACTGTGAATATCATGTTATCAAGGAGTTGGCAATGATACACTCTTCCACTCAGCTTGTCTTAAAATATGTTTTTATTCACATGAAAAGTGAAATGAATGAAAGAGGGTTATGGCAGAGATCAGTGATACATGCTTGAAGAAGATGCTTAAAGGAAAACAGAAGTTGATAATACTTTATTTCATTATACAGGTTTTGAAAAGATCGAGTAATGAATTGTGCTCTGCTAGGGGTTTCCAGATTACCCCTAAGTGAAAGTAAATAAAAGGAAAAGTTTAGTAGTGCAGTATTACATCATTATCAAGAATTTAACTAAAATCTCCGCAATTCAAAAATTGGAAACCAATTAACCTCCAAATTTGTGGCCTTGAAGAGTCAGGGACTTAAAAGACTGAACTCGTCAATTCATCACTGGTAAGGTGTATTGTTAAGTAATTTCTGCTGTGAAGCATTGTATGATGTCTGGATTTTTTCCTGACACTCCGTCCCCCACCAAAAATGCCTATGTTGGATAAAAAGTAATACTGAGAATTATGCAGCCACTTTAACTTTCTCTTTGTCCTTTTCTGCCTTTTATTATTAGGGCAAGATGAAATGCTCTAGAAGAATTTTTTTTTTTAGTCTGTGCACACTATACTGCAATATGTTGGTTGTTTTGATGGATTTTTTGAATATTTTCTTTTTCTAATGCTAAATGGTGAACAAGCCTGAGGCTTGGAGTAAAGTCAAAAGGTTTTCTTCATCCAGAGTAATATGTAATAGGAATCCCATGTTGACTGGTGATACGACCTCCTCATAGGGAAATAAATGAATGCCTTTATAATTCTTTCTACCCTGTATGTACTTCTTTTCTTTAGTTTAGACTTTGTTTGAGGTGACATTGAAAAAACAGCTGAGATGGTTGCTCTGAAGGAAAAAATTGTCAAAATTCAAAGATGGGGGAGAAGTGTATCAATAATTTTGCATGAGTATCCCATTCTGATAATTATGCAAGGTATGTGTATTAAAACAAATAAATGAGCAAGCAAACAGACCAGTATTGTTGAATTTTCCCCTTTGACCAAAAGATATTACAAAGCATTTTACAGACGCCCTCACCCTCCTTGCCTGCTTCTGTTAGAGTGAAGTAAATTTTACCCCTATTCTGGATATTCTGAAAATTCATCTAAAGCAGAATAATCTGGCTGTAAGGTAGTAATGGGAAGTTTGCAAACTAGTAATTGCCCTGCGGGATGCAGGGTGATGGTGCAATCAGGCAGATAGTGCTCTGGGCTCAAAGCCAGGGACTGTTGCATTGTAGTCTTTGCAGACATATTTTTTTCTTCTTTGAGAGCTCTCAGAGTCAGTTGTGGAGCTCCTTCGCTATTTTCTTTAAATGTCTTTATGTGCAACTCCCAGAAGATTTAAAGAATTGGTATAGAACTTGTTGGAGTGGATTACTTCAGCAAAGTACTTTGGCTGTCTAGAAGAAACCCTGTGCAATCCTGTGAGCCAAGCTGGTTTTTTTTCCTGGTGTGTGGTGGTTGGTGGGGTGGTTCTGTTTGTTTTGGTTTTGTTTGTTTGTTTCCCCCGTTGGTTTTTTGTTTGGTTGGGTTTTTTTGTATTTTTGTCGGGGTAGGAGCCCAGGGTCTTGAGTCTTTTTTGCATGTGGTCCACGAGACCTTGTCTCATACCATTGATTTGCTGGAATGGGTTCTGTGGCTGGAAACCTTTTTGGTTTTAGGGTTTAAAGTTGGTCTCTGAGGTTTTGTTGCTGCACATACCAGGATCACTGCATCTCTGTCAGCATCAGAAACAAGCAACAGCAAATGGAAACCCAGCCAAGACAGTGCATTAGCACTTGTTCACTGCAAGGCAGAGCGAAGACATGTTTTCCACCACAGTGGAGGGGACAGATCATGTGGGCATCCCTGCTAATGCAGAGCAGAGGAATTCATGGGGTTGTGGCAGTGTCATTTTACTGTCTTGTTACAGTATGAACATTGCATTTGCTGGGGGTGGTTGTGTGTGCCAGTTTGGTCCTTTGTGTGAATCACCTGTAAAATTTCATAATGTTGATTTTTAGTCTTGAGTCAACTTTTTGGCTTGAGTAACAAGATTGACAATTACGGCACAATGTAGTCTTTGCTATGCTTGCCAGGCAATGAATGCATCTCACAGGCTGTGCACTCTTCAGTAGGTGTTGTCTTTTGGAAGAAAATAACTTGTCAATTCTCTTCTTTAAACTGTGATTTTTATTATTATTATTATTGTGCTGTATTCGGTGATTAAATGCTGCAAGTTTTTAGCAAGTTTTTAGCTCCTCAAATATAAGAGACATGCATCTGTCACCTGGAAGTAATAGAGGTTTTCTGCTGTTTATGGAATGAAGTAATTTACAAGCAAGGAAAAGATACTTGTTCAATTTGAATGATTTTATGATAAGCCTTTAACAACAACAACAAAAAATAATCCTGTAATGCCAGCATTCCCAGTGCATTGTTGAAGTACTGGAAGAGGAATCAAATATTAGGGATTTTGGGGGAACACTCAAGTGGTGGTGGTCTTGAGCTGTAAGACAGAACAAGCTTTATAACTCAGTGCAGATGTTGGTTTCTGTGGGGGGTATCATCCTGTCACTGGCTTATGGGAAAGGGGGAAGAAAGAAGCAGTGGTTGTGCCAGATTCAGAAGCAGATACCTGAAGGAGCTGCCTGCTAGAGCATTTCTAGATTGCTCTGCCAGCAACAGAAGAGAAGGGGAAAGGAACTAGTGAGTATACTGTATCATCCAGCTGCCAAACAGCAGCAAAATACCTTTTATCTGGAGCATGTATGTGGCTGCCCTTTGGGCATGCATTGTGCTAATGTCATGTAAATTTGGTAGGCCTGATTGATAGTTGACTTGGTTGGACCTGATTAGCTTCAAATTTGGGAGTTGAATGGTTAACTTCAGAGTAGGATTTTACCTGGAAATGCAAAAAAAACCCACACTAACTTTGTGGAATGGAGACAGATAATCTTTCTTTCCTCTGACCTTTTTCTTTCTTTTTGTGAATATAAAGGCACACATGCTCATGTACACACCTTCTCTCATGTGAGTGAACCCTTGTTTTTCACCCCCATCTTCTCTACCATGTTTAGGTGATGACTGTAAACTTTCCAGCTTTCACAAAATGAATTAACAAACAGTTGTAACCAGTCCCTTTACACGACGCCTCCCCCCCCCCCCCTTTTTTTTTCTTCCTTTTGACCTGTGTTACCTTTTGTATCAAATACAAGTGCACCCTTGTGTGTCTGCGTTGCCAATTGTTCACTCTTTCAGAGGTTTTGTGGTTTAAAAAAAAAGAATCAATTTCAGCTAGTGATGTGCTTGAATTGCCATGTTGAACTTTTGAGTTGAACTTTGGCATTTCTCTAATTCTGGTTCTTTACAGCACAGCCACTGTGTGGTGAGTCTGAAAAGGAAGCCAAGGAGCACTGAAGTCTTCCCTTAATTTCAGACTTGCCTTCAGAAGGGCAGGGAGGGCTCGGCACTGTGGTCCTTGCTTCCATCTCCTGCTGCACCCATGGCTGCAGGCAAGAGGACTGCAACGCTGGTTGTCCCCCTGCTGCCACCCCTTTTCCAGTTCTCCCAGCTGCTGCCCTTGGAAAGGGTCTAGGGAAGTCAGCGTCAGTCTTAGCTCTGCACTAGCACAAATCCCTACCCTGCTGTGTAAGTGCACACTTCCAGGGTGATATTTGGTCTTCTCCTTTGGCAGAATGAATATGTGCTGCCCTTTACACTGCACTTGTACTTGTGAAGAACACGTGAACCCGAATAACATCATGTTTCTTAAAAATAAATAAAATAATAATTAATAATAATACTACCAACAAAATAAACCACCTACGTCCCTTTTTCCATAATGGTTAGCCAAGGGGATGACAAGTTCCTGTTAACATGTTTCCAGTGTTTTTTAATGTAAATTTTAAGAATGTGATATCAATCTGTTGTTCGGTTTTATACTGCTTTTAATGATAGAAGTGTGAGCCTACCATGCTGAAAAAATTTCTCTCCTATGTGAAGTGAATTATTAATCTATTTTGTAATGTACTGCAGACTGTGGTAAGTTATCAAAATATGGTGATGTTTTTTGGTTTGGTTTTGGTTGTGTGGTTTGTTTTTTTTTTTTTTTTATACAGGTAAAAATATCAAGCAGCTTGCAATGCATTTGCAAGTTACAAAGAATATTTGCTGTCATAGATCTTGACAAGAAATGAGTTGTTTTTTGTGCAGCTGAGCATAGGAATCTGAACAAATGTGGAATTTGCTTGGTTGGCACATTTCTATTTTAACCAAAAGTGGATAACACCAAACCTGACAGTAGGTGTACATGGGATGGTGTTTGTGTGTCTGTGAGCATGTGTCTGCCTGTGCCTAGGTTTTTTGCTTCTGTTTTCATAAGGATAAAAATGAACCTTGAAGTGTCATGTTTGGTCTTGGATTTAATTATGAGATCTTAACAGCAGATATTTTAGAACAATGAAAGGGTATAGAGTTTAGCAGCACCTGTCTGGTTTTCCATTAAGAGATGGAACATCAAATGTACTTCTTTCAGTAGCATTGAAATCAGTCTGAATTACGTTGCTGAACTGTTGATTTATTACTAATTTGTCTGAAGTATAATGTGCAGTATAACCAATATTTTTCAAAAAACTGCAAGTAGTTTCAGTTTTATGTTTGCCTTCATTCAGAATGCCTGGTGAAATAGAACATGGCATGCGTTTCAATATATTATTTATTTACATGTTAGATAAGTACTGCATAGTGGTTGAAATGGAAAAATGTTTAAGTGGGTATTTTGTCACAACAAAACAGTTAAACCAGACACACACGCTTTTTTTGGCTGCAGCTTTACAGAACCATCAGTTAGGTTCAATGTATTTGACTGAAGAACTGCCCTCCAAATTAGAAAGAATTTGTTCTTTTATTTTTAAAATTGTAACAGTAAAGCTTTCATTTTCAATAAATTTACTTTCTCTTTTTTCCTTTCTTTAACCCTATTTTTTTCTCTTGTCGAGGGTATTATGTGTGGTAAGATAGTACTGAAAAAATTATGTGCTTCAAGATCTTGTTGACTGTGGTCAGATCTGTAACGGAGAATTCTGCTGAAATACTGTTTGTGTTTTATTCTGAGCATATGTGTGTGTTGCTCGTTCTCAAAAAGGGGTGGCAAGATCAGTAGTACAGGCAATAAGCTTAGTTTCTCTTTCTGAATCTGAAAACGACAGTGTAATCCAGGTACAGATATTCTTAGTAACCGCATGGAGGGTTATAATTTTACTCAAAAAGTAAAGTCATAACAAAGATAGTTTTCTTCTCCGTTTTAATTAGATCCTTAATTAAATTGGTAAAACTAGCTTGTCCAGTTTTAAATCCATAGTAATTTTGCTGCGGTAAGCCTGCTGTAGTGTTAAAACTGGTTCTGCAAGTGCTGTGTACCGGCTGAGATTGCAGAGTAGTTTTCCTGCTACAGAACACCTCTGATGCAAACTCTGCAGAAACCACCTTGGTAGCTTCATTTAACAGACAGTATTTGGCTACTGCATACCAAACAACTGTACTTTCACAACAATCTTTTCTGACAGATGTGAGGAAAAAATACTTCAGGTTTGGCCAGGATGGGGGCAAAGCAGCACAACACAAGAAAAATATGTTAATTGTGTCATTTCGCAAATGCTGCCTCTTCCCCTTGGTGCTCCTTGGCTGCTTTCTCCCGGAGCAGGTTCTTGTTATGTCACTGGGGAAAAAAAAAATACAAAAAAGATATGAAGAACTAAAAAACTGCAAGCCCCCAAACAAAGCCTAACCAAACTACACAGCAAAAATCAAGTCTTTGCACATGAAGCTGGTGAGTTGCCTAGGGTCACTGAGGAGTGTGATGCTTCCCTGCATTCCCTTCCTTCTTCCCTACAGAAGAGGGGGAAGGGGGGATGTGAGGAGGCAGTTGGGGGACCAGGAGGCTCCATCACTTTTTAGCCCATAGGTCTGCACAGTGCAGTGCTGCCTTTGATGCTGTGACCTGCACTTTCTTAACCAGGGCTGCAGCAAAACTACCTGGGACTTTTAACTTGATGCACCCTGCAAGCCAGCCCTATTTATTGATTAGTGGGGAAACAAATTTCCATTTAAGATCTGGGAGGGTTTTTTTAGTGGTGGCTGGGAGAAAAGCTTGCACCTGGAGTCTTTAGGCAGGTCTCCTGTCTTCATGTTCGGGAAAGGAAGTTTTCTGAACCCATAATAAATGCAAAGTGTTGTAGGGCCTTTTTCTTGGAAATGTGCAGGTGGACCTGAAAGGGATAAATCAGAGAGAAGGCTCCAAATGTGAGCATCAGCAGAGCACAAGCTGCTGGAGCAGTCAGCACCAAGAAGGCAAAGGCTGGGAGGATGATGGGAAGTTGTCACTTCAGATACGACTTCCTGGATCTTGGACATCAGTAATAGGCAACAAATATTTCTGGAGCCATTATTTAATGAATGGCGAGTTAAGTTGCCTCTGGAACACTGATGGTGAGAAGAGGTGAATGGACAAATATTTCTATGGAGAATTTTTTTTTGGCAAAAATTATTAACTATTAGATACTTGATTTCAGAAAATATATGTCAAAATAAGAGCAGGATCTGCTTCCTTAGCTGTAGTCAACAGGTTCAGTGTGGTCGTTTGGCAAAAGAAGGAATTTTAATGTTTTTTTTAATAGTAACAAAACATCAAGTACATTTTTTTCATAAAATGGAAAACCAGTTTAGTTTTAAGTTACATAAATTGGGAAATTTAATCATTTGAGTGTTGTTTGGTAGAATAAATTTATTCCCCAGAGAGAATAGGGCCAAATACTTAATGCCTCCAAAGATCATGTAGGAGAGGTGTGCAGCTGCAAATGGAACTTGTCTGTGGAAAAGCTGTAAGCTAAAATAGTAGTGGTTTTGGTGTGGGTTTTTTTTTTTCTAGCACTTCTCTGACAGTGTTAGATGAGGCTAAAGCTGAACATCTGAAAAACGATCCAAGAAAACTTACAAAGCATAGAAACTGGACTTCAGATTTTCCATTGATATCACTCATATAGTTTAAAATCAGAGTAGTGTATTAAAGAAAATGAAACAGTTTTTGTTTAAGTTAAATGTGCCTTCATGTGACTGCTTCACTTTTATTAGTTCGAGTACTGTAATTGTAAACGTAGTAAATTTTCATGGGGTACAAAGGAGCATTATAGCAGATCTTAATTGCTTTTCTAAATTCTTTAGTTTCATATAAATATTATGATTCAAGTTGATAAGTAATTTTTATCTGTTATTTAATGTTGAGGCTTTTACAGGTATTTCCTCCTTTAGTTCCACAGTGATGATAGTTAAGATATAATTAAAGTTTACAATTTAGAGCTGTAGGAGCTGTTTTATCTTTGCTCTAATATAGTTACAAAATAAAGTTGGCTGTGTAGAGAATAGGAGTAAAACTTGGTTGCAAAATTGGTACAGATTGCCTGCAGAACTATGCTGGAGTATTCAGGAAAGAAAGTTTTGTATAATCTATTGTGTACCATATCTTCAAATAAGTAATGAAGAAATGGTGCTAAATGAATCTGTAGCCTAGAAGCTGTTCTGGTATAAAATTTTTCAGGAAAGGGTTGATATTCTTCTGACATTACCCAGGGAGAATTTTCACACACCCTATTTAAAATAAAGCTAGGATCTTCGGATTTTGTTAGTAAATGCAGATGTGGTTATTAGTGGGCTTTAATATGTTTTCATTTACTGTTGTTTCTTATGCTAGCTCATGTACTTAAGCTTTGATTCTCTTAGTTTTAGGAAGACTTATCAAGTGGCTGCCACTGAATGCAAGTTTCCACATAGCAGTGGGAATAGTATTTCCTATTTACTTACTCTTATTGCCATGGCAGGTAACAGTAATTAAAGGCAACTTTAAAAGATGGTGTTTTAGTTTCTCTTTCAAGTTTTCTTTCCCAAGCTAATTAAAATGACAAATAGCCCCTCCCCTCCATTCTGCAATTGTGAGTTTGCTTTTATGCCTCTTCTCTTCCACAGTGCTTGGTAGTAGCTTTGTAGGCAACATGAGACACCTCTTCTGCCACATTACAGAAGATTCACGCTTCTGGCAACTTTCTTCTACCCCATCATCATCTACTCAATATGTAAATTCATCATCCGTGTCACAGTGCTTATTATTTTAAATTTACAAATTAATCTTTCCTTTTTTTCTCAAAGAAGTAATTTGTTCTTTCAGACTTGTTTCCTTTCCTGTAAATGAGCTGTTGGTATTGTGTTGGTTGTAAATTGTGCTTTCTAAGGATGATTGATATTGAGCCAATATGCCATGGCTGGTGCAGACCAAGGAAAACAGTGGTCCTGAAAACAAGTAACAATGACTTAGTTTGAACATGAATTGGTCTGTCTCTTCTGGTTAGCTGCAGCATCCCAGGACATGTATTTCCTGAAGTGAAATTGTAAACAGCTTTTCAGAACAGGTTCTTGATAACTGATTTAGGTCTTTTGTGCACCATTAATCTTTGTCATGTCTTGCAGGCATGTATCCATCACAGAAATCAGCCCATTAAGAGTTTTGGTAACAGAGATGCAGTATCTACATGTGTCACTGCAGCAGCTCTGTGTTGTCAGCGTTACACAGAAAAGAGGATGAGGTCTATTAAGTAAGCAGTGTACTATGAAGTTAAAGATCATTTGTGTGTGGTGTGTTAAAAGTGATCTACTGGCACCTTCAAACCTGACCACTTAGGTGTATATAAGCCCAAGTCAGCAATAAAAACACGGCCAGAATGCAGTACAGTGACTGCTGACAGACAGTTGTAGTTGTACAGTGGAACTGTAGGCTCATGAAGTCCACAAAGTCCAGTGCGCTGTGTTCAGCCTCTTGCGTGCAAATTTGTAAAGCAGTCAGCAGTTTCAGTTTGCTTAGCATCACAGTGGAGGTGGAGATACTGTCCATGCTACATGGACAGTCTCAGTCTGTCAAAGAACTCGGGTACGGATGTAATGAGCGTAATGCACAGCTGGTGAATAAAGGGATTATTCATAATGCTAAGGCAAACCTGCACAATTTTTTTTGGTAATAGACATCATGTTAACTTAGCGTGCATACAATAAACAATGAGAATTCATGAGATACTTTACTTGAAAATAACATGATGGGCGTGTTTTATATGTTCAGCTGCTGTATGGAACTGGAGTCCGTGGAACGAAGCTAATACTGCCATACGTAATGTCAGTTAGCAGTGTGAGGCTTTTTTTTTGTTGTCTTCAGTGATTATTTCTCATACAAGAATTAAAGTTAAATGATATTTGTTTGTATTAGTCTACTAATGTATTTTCCTCACTTATGAACATTTGAGACAAACGTAATTCACACTTAGCAGGTATATGCTTTAAACTGCTATGTAGTCTGATATTCCTGTGTGCCTTTTGAACATGCAGATGTTAAAAATAGTTAGCCTTCCCGTCCAGATAGGCCGTTTCTGGGCTGCTTTCAGGAGAAGCTGACTTTGTGAGTCAGGGCCATATTGACTGACTTTTACTTGGGATGAGTCTACCCCAGCAGTGCTCTCTGTTGTGGCTTTTGTTGTTCTTGTTGAACGGCAATTTCAGGAGAAAACTGAAAAGAATCTCACAAGGCTGCAATTGTCATCTTTCATCTTAAAATCACTTCAACCAGAGATAAAAGGTCGTTACTCCCAGTGTGTAGTTATAGGTAGTATACTATCATGTCATCTTACTTCAGAGTATTTTCACTTATTCAAGAGGCCAAGGCAGGAAGAATCCAAGATGATAGTGGTGCTAAACTGAGCTCATTGAAGCTGTGAAATTTTTAGTTGTTCTGCCAAAAAGGCAGCTGAACTACAGTGAAAAAGCAATTACATTTCTCAGGAGAAAACAGTCTTTTGATAGAGATGTGGTTTAATCCCACTTCCTAAATTAATATGAAACATAACAGTAAAAAGGTTCTGCATCTGTCTGCCTAGCTACACTTGTTAGACATGTAATTTCTTCTTCTCCTTCTGATCTCTGAAGGACAAGACCGTGCTAGCAGATTCTGCATTGTGTAGATAGCGGTGAGCATATAAGTAGACTCTATTGTGATGAATCCTCTGGACTGGTTCATGTTTAGTTATTCGTAAGCACCTGCTGTTGAATAGTTCTTTATTTAGATGTTCTCATTTCAAAATACCGTATTTCTGTGGACTCTTAACTACTGGTTCTGTAAGAATGCTCTTACCTTGGATTTGTTCATGAGCAGCTGTACTGAGTAACTGCATGTAGACAAGACTGTAATCTTTCCTGGTGAGTATAAATACATATTTATTCAAGTAGCTGAAACTGTTAACAGATGGCAGATGGAAGTAAAAACATACTGTGTGCACTGCTCCTTCTTTCTGCATTTCTTCCCTCCTCCTCTATTTGGGGAAACCAGAGAGAGAATTATCATGTGTTCTTGAAAAGTGGATGTAGCTGCTCTGCCAATGAGCTTTCAAACATTCTGCTTCCAACAAAAGAGTTTTAATGTTCTCATGCCTTTGTGGAGTTGGAAAATGTTTAACAGTTCTGAGAAAACCATCATAGCAACTTCTTGTCATCTATTTAGAGCAGAACATAGGTATTTGCAAGGCAGAATGTCAATCAGCATTTGAAGTGATTTTTTTTTTTTGTCCATTTGAATAGAGAAGTACTTAGTTCTGCTGATGTTATAAAGATCTTAAAACACTTAGCTTACTATGTAGAACAGTGATTTTTAAACAAATTTGAGGGTGTTACAGAATCTTAAACCACTGATTATTTTTGTAAGATAAGAGAAAACCTTCCTTCCTTGCAATATACCTGCTCCTTAATGACTCAGCCCAAAGGGTCATTTTTCTGTACCTTGCAGCAACTCAATGAAATCCTCTACAATTTTGGAATTTTTCATTTTTTTATTTTTTTAATAATAATTTTTATTTTTATTAAACATTTGCCCCAGTAAAAACTAGGGAAATACTTTCTGTTTTCAAGGTATATCTGAAGCCATTGGTTGTTTAGAAGTATGTCTGTCTTTTTTAAAGTTAGAGCGAGGTACAGTAACAGTAGTTAATTTTCAGCAAGTTGCATAGGGTTAGCTGTCAGAGGTGAGGTGTGGAAACCCTGTCACTTCCATGCAGTTCTTCTTTTTCGATTTTTACTAGGGATTCATTTGCTTTTTCTGAAGTATTTCGGGTTTATATTGCCTTATTATTCTCTCCCCATGGTAACTTTTTTCATTTGAAGTTAGGGTTAGTAATGGGTTCAGTATATGATACTAGGTAAAAATGGTAGGAAACATTCAATGATTTATCTGCTCAGCTTCTTACCTGAATTTCAGCACATCTTCAGAGGAGTAACTACTTATTCTGTTGGAAGAACTCATTCACCCACTTTCTACATCTAAAGAATAGGAAACCTTGTGCGTAGGATCTACAGGAGGGCAGTACAGACAGATTAAAACTGTCAGAAGACTGATATTTGGAAATTCCAGGAACTACAGTTTGAACTGGAGACAATAAAATAACTTCACTTTAACTGAAGAAGTGGAAAATGGTTGTAAGATGAGGCAGTCAAGCTTGCCTGCAGTTTCACACAAGTTTATGAACGTGTTCCCCTCTCCACTGTCCCTAGTGCAGATCAGTCAGAGTCCCCTTGGCCCCAGCTTCCCACTGTTTAGTAGAGGAGATACTACCTGGTCACAGGAAAATATGAAGTATGATTTCGGTTTTGTTATTGCCCTGAAAAGATGAGCTTGTTACAATTCTAATTTATTTAATGTACTTTTTTCCTACATGGGTAGACCTGTATTTGCGTAAGCGTTGAAAGAAAGCAGGGCTGGAGATGAGGGCATTCTTGTCAGCCCTGGAGCCCCATGAGGGTGTCTCCCCGTGTTTGTGTTTGTGTCTGTGCAAGGCCACTGCGCGCACTCTGCGTGTTTTAGGACTCATTGGACCAACCAACTGGTTTAACCCATTAGCCTGGCAGAAAAACCTAACTCTGCAATAAAAGTCAGTAGAGCGGAGCTCCCTTGGCTCCTGGAAAGATCTGATGAGGTTTGATGCTGGGAGAAGGCCAGACATGGACCGTGCAGGTAGGGGCAGTGAGATTAAGAGGGAAACCTGCCCTTGCTGATGGGAAAGTGCTAATTGTGTCAGCTGCTTGTTAAAATGTTGCCAAAGCTGTCCAAATTTCAGGTAAGTAATCTTTTCTGCCTTTGAAGTTTGTGTGTTATAAATTATTAGCCCATTTAAAACACTTACCATGAGGTATCTGTGAACCCCAAATGTTTCTTAACATGATCAAAAGCTGAAAATTACGAATTGTTGCAATACAGATGCTTGTTAAAAACCAAATGTATGAGGAATCTGAAAACAACCCTATGAATAGCATCTGAGTTTTTTTCATAGTTCTATACAGTGTTTCTGGAAGAAGTAGGGATCTGTTCTTGGGGTTCTGAAAGAAAATGAAATGTGATTTCATGAATTTATGTTTTAAACCCTGAGCATTCTGTGTTAACTTAAAAGAAGGAAGTCACCTGTCATGTGTGCTGTGTCACAGAGATCCCTTTAATCAATCAGTGTCAGCCACTGTTTATTGTAGAGTGCTCGCTTTCAAAATCTGGCTCATTGTTTAAATGGGTTTCACAAAGCAGTTTGACTGGTTACTCTAAAAAAATTTCGTTTACATCTGCTGCATCAAATTGATACCAAATTGTGTATATTGGTCTGGAAAAACATAGTCTTCACTTTCCACTTTGAAGCTCAAATCCTCATTACCCTCTAGTAACTACCCTAATAGTAACCACTACTATCTAAATATGGGGATTTTAAAAAAAAAAAAATAGTTATTTAAGTTGATTATTTTTATATATTTTTAAATTATAAACATAATTTAAATTTTAAAATTCAAATTATAAATAAATATAAAAATTTAATTTAAATAGAAATTAAACTATTGAAAAACTGAAAACCTTTTAAAGCATTTGGAAGTAGCACTTACTATGTACTAAAGATGTGAAAATCGATATGGAATAAGCTATAATTAACAGCTTATTCTGTAAGTTTTCAAAAGATAGCTTTAAGTACGTTTTTCATATTAGAATGTAAAGAGACAATCCCCAATGATAAAGCCAATTTATTAAATGTAGAGAAATTGCATTCCTGTTCTGTGAGGAATACTTGAAGGATTGAAAACCAGAGTTTTGCACTGGACAGCTGTTTTGTCTTGCTTGTGGTAGATGAGACATCAAGTCGAGTTTAGTGTAAGCATCACTGGTGATTCAAGGAATGTTAGAGAATACAACTGAAAAGCAGCTTTTGTTGTGACCTTTCAGAGAAGTTAATTATTATTAGCTATGGTATCTAATGACCTTTTATCATTGTGGCCTGTTATGATACCTTCTCCAGTGCACAGCAGTTTTTATTTTGCTTCCAA
The DNA here is from genome assembly GCF_963210335.1 of Falco punctatus. NCBI lineage: Eukaryota > Metazoa > Chordata > Aves > Falconiformes > Falconidae > Falco > Falco punctatus. The sequence goes on from NC_137584.1 coordinate 57,135,378, forward strand.
CCATATTAATTATAATAATCTTTGTCATAGCAACCAAGTCTTACAGTGTTTGGTTGCCAAGGGTTTTGTTAAAATGAAGATTAAGTACACTTAATTGGCGGATTTTTTTTTTTTTTTGTGAAAATGAAGGCAAAGTACACTTAATTGGAGATTTTTTTTTAATTAGTGTGACTACATGAGAGTGTTTTTTTCCTGAGTCTTCTGACAAGCTCAGAATCTTCTATTCTGCTGAATCTGTAGGTTCATTTGTATTGTTTATTTCCTGTAGTAAAGTTTTAATAAAAGGTAAGATATGCAGAAGAGGAAAAAAATTAAAGTTTTAAAGAAATATTCCAGTAATATTTTGTCTATGGGGATACTGGAAGAATCTTTTGCTTTGAAGCAAATAACTCACCAAAGGCGTGTAACTGGGTGCAGGGGTTCTGTACCAGTTTCTTCACAGGGCAGAATCAGGCCCTTAAAAAACTGAGTCAAGCCCATAAAAGCATGAAAACTGTGATTTTTTTCAGAGAAAATCCCTCAAAAAAATGAAAGACATTGTAAACCTGATCAGAATTATTATCCTGGGACTGTGCTCCTGACCTGGCCAGGATGGTAACTCTTCATAGGTTATACCTATGCCAGTAATACTGGTTGGTGGAGTAAATATTAAGGTGCAATGTGGAGAATAAGGTTTCACTTCAGTTATTGTTTTAGGTAACTAGTTAGGAAACCTACCAAAAAGAAACCTCTGTCTGGCAGAGGAAAATACAAATTATCTCTATAGCTTTTCCATAGGAGTGATCCTGTTGCACTCCACAGGAGAAGTCTCAGAAGACTGAGACGTTTCTACAGCAAAACAAAAGAAGAGATTGAAAGGAGCAGCTGAAAGGCTGAAGCAGTTGTGTGTAACATGGAATGACCTTCCTGTATAAGGTGGGTCAGGAAGAATAAATGTAAGAGGACCAAGAACATCCCAACACCACTAAAACCAAAAGCTGATGAGATATAAGACCAGAGTGAAGGTGACTATTACAAGGAGAGGACATCTTTTAAACGGTGAAAGTCACGTTCTAATGAGAGTAATAAAAAAGGGGAGTGAGAATGTAAAACAGTAACACACCAGGTGCAAAACATTGATTAGTGAAACAAAAATAAAGCTACTTCCCCGCATCCCGGACCTTCCCCCTTCTTTCCCCCAGCTTTTGTTACTGAGGATGATGTCATGTGACATGGGATATCCCTTTGGTCATCGGGGGTCAGCTCTCCTGGTCATAGCCCCTCCAAACCTCACCTACTCGCTGGTGTGACAGCATAAAAAACAGAGAAAGCCTTGATACTGCGCGAGCACTGCTCATCAACAGCTAAAACATTCTTGTGTAATCAACACTGGTTTGGTTACAAATGCAAAATGCAGCACTATATGAGCTACTATGAAGAAAATAAACTTCATCGTCACCAAAGCCGGTACGTGTGTTAAGTGTACAAAAATGGAGTATGCCAAAGTCTTCATCCACTTTATGGAAATCAGTGGTTCTTCATAGATCCTTGAGTTCCTAGAAAAGAATCTTGCGAGGAAATGTGTAAGGATGATTCAGTTGATATTTTTGGGGATTCAGTATGAAAAGTTCTGACTAAAGTTTCTTTGCCAAGGCTTAGATTTGCATGTTGAAATATGTCAAAAAGGTAACTTACAGGTCAGTTGCTTCTAAAATAGGAAATCACGGATAGGAGTAAAATTTGTGGTCATGGATTGTGAAGGTGAAAGAAAAACTGTTACTGGAGCTTTTAAAAGATCTCTTCTGGAAGGTGTATAATTCAGTATCTTCACAAATGAATTAGAAAATGGATGGTTAAGTGAGTGGTAATCTTTTCCAGATTTTTTGGATAGTCAAAACTATAATTGTCTACAAAGAGATATGAAAGAGTCTCTTCCAGGGCAAGAGTGAACCATATAAATTTAATAAGAAAAGTATTATAGAATAAATAATGAGTTTGAGGGGGAATTCCAACTAATCATTTGTATCTCCTGATGATCATGGATGATGGAAAAGAAAGTGTTGCAAGGAAGAAAGATATTGCAATCATTGTGGATAGTTATGGGGAATTTAATTGCTCAAAAAGGTAATCATAAAGAAAAACGGAACATTAGAAATCGCTGAGAGGAACAATACATAAAGAATGAAGCAGAAAGCATTATAGGAATAGTCCTAATAGTATCAGATTTTGGCTATCCTGAAATAGTGCCTGCCATACAGCTATGTAAACTCTGGGTTTTTTATTGTTTTTGTTTTGGTACTTTTTTTTTTTTTGGAGGGGGGGTTTATTGTTTTTGTTTTGGTTCTTTTTTTTTTTTTTTTTTTTAAAGGTAACTGTACAATGAGAAAACTCCCTGAACTTTCAGGATAGGAAAAGATCCTTAAAGAGCAGGAAATAATGTGAATATATGGTTTCATGAAATATATATTTCATGACATACATTCATGAAATGTATATTTCATGGTAATTGAAAAAAGAGTATTTTCTTACTGTTTATTGTACATCAGGTAAATGCTCCTATAAATATATTTTGGTGTAGTATTGTGTAATACAGAAGAATTTAATTCAAGGTAGGTGTCCTGCCCCACCCCCCCACCCCCCCTTAATATTTTGTAACTTTAACAACAGTTGGTTAACTCACAGTTTTATGAATAAATGTAATGTTGGTCAAAGTGTTAAGAGCGATGTTAAAATCCATATTTAATATTGGAATACAGATTTTGACAACGAAAATGATACTTTGGGTCAAAATACAAGAATTTTTTCTGCTTCTGCTTCAGAAAGAACATAATAGGATACTTTCTTTTATAAAATTATATTCTTACAGAGGTAAGAGACACCAATGCCATAGGTATTGCAGTGATACAAATGGGGGTACTTTAGCATAGTTTTTTGGTTTTAAGCTGTGTAGAGGAAAGGCAAGGCTGTCTACTCTCAATCTATTCAACTTTCAAAGGCTTCAGAATAACTTCTAATCTAAGGGGTTCTTCAGATATCAGATGCTATCTATGTTGCTAAGTGTTATCGTTTCTTCCTAACTTTTCTTTAGTACATTGAAGAAGTCTTCTTACAGACTATAGGTTTTGGTCTTCTGTTTTAGCTATCTTTGACCCTGAGAGGGCAAGCAATAAAATGGAGGTTCCTATCATTTAGTAGCCCTTAAATAATCATGCCAAGAAGGAAAAAAAATGTATGGATATCATCAACTCTTCTCACTGTCATCTTGTTGACAGTGTTTTCTGGCTAAGGAAACATGCATCTCATTAGGTAGAAGATGGAAACGACTGAACTGCTGCTTGAAAAGGCACATGTTATTAAAAAATTAATCTAACTTGGAACTCTTCTTCTAATAATCAGAAATCTGTGGACAGAAGGCTTCCTTTTTCTTGTGGGTAGAATTGGATTCTGACCATCTTTTCCTCTTTCTGTGATGGGCTTTCATGAAGTATACCTGTGAGTGGATAAGCATATAGATATATAGCATACTTTCCAAAAGTATGTGGAAAAGCAAGCTGCAAGTCAAATAGATGTAAGTATCTAAAGTTCCCAGTGCTGACCTTGAACCTACTGCCTGAAGGATGTTAAAGAGAAGATGAAACTGTATTCTTCTGAGAGGTTCATGGTAAGGTGATAAGAGGCAGCTGTTATGAGTTTCTGACTGGGTGTAGGGAGAAATGAGCAGTTAAGTGGTGGAGCAAGTAGCCTGGAGTGGTGGTGGAAAATGTCTCAAAACTTGATTGCATGATCATGTTGCTTGTGTCCTAAACTTTGAAGTTGGCTTGCTTTGAGCATGTGGTTGGACTAGATAATCTCCAGAGGTCCCTTCTGACATAAATTATTCTATGAATTATAGAAACAAGTCTACTTACAGCACCTCTGTCTACCTGCACTTTTATTTTTGTGGGAGGAGGCAGTGACATACAAAATGATAAACTTGCAAGTACTGTGTTCTAGTAGAACATTCTTAAATAAGTAAGGTCAAAATAAGATACTTTAAGATCTTAAATAAGATAGTCAAAAGCAACTATGGTTTGGCTTTGGAAGCTTTTATAAGGAATACTGTCACTCTTCTACCCGTTAATGGGCAGTTTGTTGGTGGATTAGACAATTCCTTGTATTGTCCCAGCATTTCATGTATGGAGTCTCATGCCCTGCTACTGAAGTCACCCAAAGGCAGCTATTTGCTGCAGAAAATTTTGTCTGCTTAGTTTTGGGTGAAATGAAAATGGGATGCTTATATAGAGTGCATGGTTGGTAGCAGTGGAGGAAATTTTTATGAAATGTTTACATTTGGGAATAATCCCATTCATTTCTTTACAGGACTGTGTTAGAATCAGAATGGTTTGGTTCTAGACTTGTTACGTTTATGCCAGCATTTATATATTTAACTATATCAATTTCCCAGTTTGCACTTTGCACACCATCCTGACTGTACAGATGCGGTGCGTCACTGGGACATATTTCACAAACACAGCTTGTCCTGTAAAAGCAAGGGCCAACTCTTAACACATGAACAAAAGCAGCTGCTCTTACCTGCAGGGGAATGACTCAAAGCTTTCAGGGCAGCTTTCAAGGAAGAAGAAATCAAGGAGTTCCTCACTTGCGTGATGGATTTAAAAAATAGGCAGGGGAGGAGAATAATGAAGGCAAAAGACCTCTTTATGTATGGAATGTAGCAATTGAAAAAGAGGTGCAAAAGCACTAGCTGACTCCTAAAAAGTAGTAGTTTACAACAGATATGTTTGAGCAGGGTATGAGGTGGCAAGAGTGCAAGCTGTGTGTGGTCTTTGTGGGTGGGCTGAAAACGGAAATGCGAGACAGTGCTCTTCGCAGTTGTTGACATGTGATGGCTCTTTGATTTATATAAAATAGATGTATATTTTATTGATTCATAGCAGGCATGTTGTTATAGCAGCAAGCAGCTTATTCACAAAGGGAAAATGTGTAATGCAAATGACATTGAATCAAAAGAAGCATTACAGAAATGTGAGCAGCCTGATATTGCTAAGTAAACACTGAAACAAACAAAGCAATGCCAGGAAAATAAATACTGTCGTGTTTGCTTGCAGTATATTCTGAAGCGCACACATTAGACCTTTGGAGGTAAGGAGGAAAAATTCTGTATAGGTGGTATTCCACACAGATTATGAACTGTTCTTTAAAGAATGTGATCTGGGATTTAAAAGCAAGAGCAAAACCAATATTTGAACAAACTTCAGTGATTTAACTGATAATATAGTCGTTAATATGCATATGTATATTTATAGCACTGTAAAAACTATATCACTTACGGATAAATGTTACCAAGTAAAATAATTGCTCTCCTAGATACAGGCATTGTGAATTCTTTTATGATAAAAAATACTCTTTATTTTCAAGAATAATTATGTACTTCTGGAAAGATAGGTGATTTGGTGCATCAAGTATGAATTTCTATAAAGATTTTTGCTTGGACTCTACTTTTGAAAGGCTTCATATCAGTGTGATTGCCTTCCACGTTTCTTCTTTTCTAGTTGTTTTTTTTTTTTTTTTTTTTAATTTTAAAATGCCTTTTTAGTGATTATTGTGAAGTACAATTAGACTGTATGATTTGACTCATAGTACTCTAACCCAATGACTCTGGCAGATCAGTTTTCATTTTGAAGGGAGAAATTTGGCACTTGTTAGATTCTTTGCTGCTATAGTAACGCTATCTGATCACTTCCTCTTTATCCCGGTTTTATTTTTTTTAACCTGTATGTAGGAGAGATTTGAAAAATTCAGCATTAAGTTAGTGTCACAGCTAAGTTCGGTACATTTATTTCAAATGGCAAAATATGCTACATCTAGGGTGGGAAAGTATATTTCCTTGCCTGTAGTGCAATACTTATCTTTGAAACACAGACTGAAATAAGTATATTGAATAATCTCACTTTTTTCTGGCTTGCAGGTGCAATACTTGAGGAGATGAAGCATTCTTTATGTAACTTGTAATTCAAAAGCAGAGTGCATGAGGGTTATTTAAAGGATCAAGGAAGACTTTATGGTCCAGAATACAACAAATGTCATGCTTCCAAGTACAGATCACATACGTTCTTCGTGTCTGTGGGCAAAGTGGCAGACCTGCTCCTTTAACAAATCCTGCCCCATCTATCAGCAGCAGTGTACGAGGCTGCATTTTCAAGCCTTAGCCAGGCAACCTGCTTCCTGTCCTGCTGAGCAAGTCTGAATTTCAGACCTGTCTTAAGAAGCGTTATCATGTTTGGTGAATGTGAGCATGGATAATAGATGCAAAATCAGAACAAAAAAAAAAAAAAGATAATTGAAAGGTCCTGTTTGTACAAGGCTGTGTAGTTCTAGAAGGTAGGACTACAAAGCAAAGCAGTGATAGTTGCAGATATGTCCAGGATAAGTGCAAAAAAGGTTTTAAGATTTGACTGTAAACAGAGGTGTGAATATCTGACTGTGCAACAGTGAGAAAAAAGTGGAGAATATGGTCATCCTTGTGTCATGTCAACAGGTGATGCACAACAGGTGGTGTAGAAGGAGGGAAAAAATTGTTTCAAATCCTGTGAGATTTTGCTGCAGTTGTACAAGTTTGTTATGCTTAGCAAAATCCTTTAATTAACAACATAAGGAAATGGCTAAGAAATGCTTGCCCAACATTCAGTCATACTGCATGCACATTGCTTTTTGTTTTGCGTATGTTTTATTTTGTCTTTTAGAAGTGGGTTAAGTGCTTTGGTCTTGGAGATGTATGTAATTGCTGGATTTGCTGAAGTCACTTAGTGAATTGGTTGTTCAGTCATTTAGAAATTTGCCCAGTAAACACTGAAGGCTTTTTATTTCAGTGGAGTATTTGGCAACATGTGTCTTTGAAAAGTGACTTTAAGGTAAATTGGTTTTACTGGTTAGATCAGACAAAGCATATGCTTTGCTGTGAGGGACAACCACAAATTATAAATTACAAAACTTCCTCACCTCCCAAGGAGAAAGGTGGGTTTTTTTAGCGAAGATGCTTAACTTTTATACACATACTCCAGTCTCAGTGAATTAAAGTGACATTAAACCAGGTATTTTCAGATAAGTGCGTGACTTAAAAGTATTGATTTATTTTGGCTTTAAGTAATTTCAGTTTCTGTTCCAGACTTTTGCTGCCAGCTGTGGGACATTTTCAGCTTCTGGCTTTATTTTTATTGTACTATCTCACAAATTATGATATTGTCTATGTAAGAAGCTTTCATGCATCTATTTAAAATATATATCAGTAGCCTTGGATAGAAGTCTCATGGCTTTTTATGAATGAAGTGGGACACTTTAAATGGAAGGAATCAAACTACTACCCTTGAAGATGTTTTCAGAGGATAGCAAAAGATACTTTATCTTTTGCAGAAAGGAGAAGAGAGAGAGGAGATGGTCAGGGAAATTTTAGAGAGAAAAAAAAAAGATAAAGAACATTTTGGGAAGTAATATTTCTTAAAAAAAATATGTACGTCTCTCTTTGTGCACTTTGACTTGTTGAACTGGGCAAAATTACATATGAAGACTTCATCTTGAATATAACTGTTGCTTTTCTTATGGAATGTTTCTTATGAAGTGACTACAATTGATTTGGCCACTAACCTATGAAAAGGGATGTTACCCTTTGGCTTGTCAATGATAACAAATTGTCAAGTGACTTGATCTTTTTTTTATTGCCAAAAGTATTTATTAATGGTCTAGGTGTTTTGTTTCTTTTCCTGCTTTAGTCATAGTGGTCAAAAAGGCAGCTAAGTAGAAAGAGACAACAAATTATGGACTGTGCAAATTCAGTATAAGAATTGTTCATTTTTGAGTGTTGGATATTATTTAAATTTTAAAAGATCTTGTAAATCTGTCTATTAGTATTGAAGTTGTTACTTCATGTAGTTTAGTTCAGGTGTAAAATTCTTCATATCGATCTGTGTTGGTAGCCCTTGTTATAAACAGGGCTATTAAAATGGTGTTTTCCTCAACTTTTAGATGTTGTATAAAGCATAGTATTTACTTGTCTAGCCCCTGTTACCTGACATGAGTAATAGTCTTACTCACATGTTAAGTACTGAAATAAACTCTTCATTGGTTAGTTTTTAGAGATGACATCAAAATCTGTATAGGTGTAATATTTCATTTCTTCTTTATTTTCTGCTTTCCTTGGGGCATGTTCACTAAAAAACTTAATTTCAGCTAACTGCTGTGAGCTTGATTTCACATTGCATCAATTTTTAAGAACTGTTGCTGCAGAGACAATTTCTATCCAATCTGCTCATTATCTTTTTTTCAGTAAAAGCACTGCTGGAAATATGGAAAAAATAAAAACCAACTCATGCTAACCCCAACCCTCTAAAACCCCCCAAAACACAAACACTGAATTTTTTGTCTGAGTTATCTTTGATTACCACGTCCTCTGTTCACTGAGTAGGAAAAAGGTTTGAAACTAAATAAAAATTGAACAGCTGAGATGACATAGTAAATATTTACTGGTTTTGATGTATGGATGTTTAAGAGCATGTGTTTGAGTATGCACTGGAAGAAGCACCTCAAAAATTATCTTCAGAATGAACGAGCTGGTTTTGCATGCTGGTTAGTGTAATGGTTTATGTTACAGCTCTCTAAACTGGTAAATGCATGAGATGCTGAGTAACTTAATCACAGAGGCACAGTGGTTTGCTGAAGAAAAGCTGCATGGAAATAAGCACACTGTGTCTGTGTCAGGAATGTTCCCTTTTCTAAAAAAATTACCTTTTTTTTTTTTTGTATCATTAAAAATGGCATACTAAATGAAGGGTTTTCCCTCTTTTAAGAAGATTGGTAATTATAAATCAGCTTTTTTTGTATTTCTTACGTATTTCCATTCAGTTAAGTACTTCTACATCACCAGTTGTCTGGTTTTGGTACCTGGTAAGTATATATTCAGTTAGCTTCTTTTGTGTGGATCAAAAATAGCCTTTTAACATATGTCCAGCTTATCTATTTTTGTATTTCTTTAACTTGTAATAGCAGCAGAATGGTATTTGAGGCATAGTGAGAGATGCTGGTAAATCTCTGTTTTTTGCAGTCTGTAGAATTGTCCTTTAAAGCCGTAGAACTTCTTAATGACTTTCAACTGAGTACCTCAGTCTTACCTTCTGGAACTCATGAAAAGTTTTCTTTGGATATAAGATAGAAAGTTTTTTGTGGGTTGAAATCGGACATTTCTAAAACGTCCTACTATAAATGAATTGTACTTGATTATTATATACTGCCTGTTCATGTTTCCTTGTATTCAGAAAGTTAATTTTGATTAAAATGGTGTACTTTCTTTTTCCTCTGGACCTTTATATAGTGTATGGATGAAATTTTTAGAACAAACACAGAAATCTTCCTTGAAGCTCTCTTGCATTGTCTTGGAATCTTCTGTCTTGCCAGGGACAGTGGCAGTAAGACAGTAAGGGGGGGGAAAGGAAACACCTGTGTTCACCTGGACACGTGTCTTAATACCTGGACACATATGTAATAAATTACTGAGCTTACAACAAAAGTGTGGTGGGGTTTTTTGTTTGTTTGTTCTTTTCAGAAATGCATCCTGGCTTTAAATATTGAGACATTCAGCAGCTTACAGTAAGGTAGTAAAAGATGAAGAGGAAGGAGGAAAAAGAGTCATGACTGTAAGGGATTGTTCTACATATCTTTCAGGTACAAGATGAATAGCACCTGAGCTGCCTAGATATTCTGACATCCACAAAATTTATTGTTCTACAAATACCTTGAATTTTTTCACATCCAAAGACCTGTTTACAGCACAGAGATGGATCACTCAGGTTTTTCTCCTTTAGTTTGTATTGTCCTTATTCATCACTTACTTTTGTCAGGACCGTGATGTTTGACTTTGTTTTGTGCACAGGATTGACTAAACTTAAAAGCAAGGATGGCTGGATATGCCAAAGGACAAAATGACTATTACTCAGTTTGTCATGCTTGCCATTATTAAACAGTAATCATTGTAAGGGAGCGGAACAGAAATGCTTTGGATAGCTCTGTCCTATCACAGTTTGCCATGATGGAAATGGAAGTCAGCTTTACAGAGGTACACTGCTGATTTCCTATTCAAATTACAGAGGAGAAGCCATCTTCTGGAATATCACTGCGTTATAGGAATCAGCAAATGCTGATAAAGTAAAGGTGATCTTTGAACGTTTTGTAGTATTTTGGTGTGTTAGTCTATGAAACATTTTCCCTTTACCGTGTGTAAAGGAGCCAGCCATAAAAGTTATTGAATCATATTTATGGTTCTCTAAGCAAAGTGTGCAAAAGCACATAATGAAATAAATTAAAAAGGATAGGTTTTGTGTGGTGTTTGTTTTAAAATAATTAAATCTGGGTAGAGCCTTCTGTGCTCAAATGTCAGGAGTTGAGGTCTAAAGTAAACCTGGGCAATGAGCTAAATCTGCTGTTCAGGTTTACAGTTCCAGATTGCTTTTCAGAAGTAATAAAGTCTTGCTGCTTTAGCTGATGCTTGACTGACTTGAATCTCTCTTGAGCATTACACCACCATGAGACAGAAAATCTAATCACACCAGTTTTATTAAATCTCCCAAGTGCTTCTTATTTTAATAATTTAGAAGTATTTGGTTACTCTTTGTATTATTTGTTATGTTTCCTTAACCAAAATATAATTTACCTGAGTGATTAAATACAAAATTTAATGGTTGGCATTTCAGGTCACATTAGTTGAGGAAAAAGTGCAATGCAGGAGACTGCATGTTTCCCATGCAAGTGTGCGTGTGTTCTGGTATCAGGTTTCCAATAATGGAGACTTTATCAACCTTCTGCAATTGACACGTCTCAAGCCCTCGTTTGTGACAGGAGGGTGTAGACAAACTCCTGAGCCAATATAATTGTTAGTGCTGTATAAACAACTTGAGGAGATAAGATCTGTTTGGAGGCTCTGGAATCCAAAGAGATGGGGGAGGTAACCGGAAAGTCTCAAACCTCAGGCTGAGGTTTGGATAAGGAGGTTGGCACATCTGGTCTGCAACCACAGGAAGAGAGTGTCTGAAATGCAGGGGTGAAGTACTTGGAAGCAAAGAGAAGTCCTGGAAGTCTTATTTATCAAACTGTTTTTTTCAGATTATTCTGCTATGTTAAGTTTTATCCTCGTGGTCTGATCATATCAAGTGAGAGTAGAACTTGCTTTTCTTACATGCAGTGTATAGTGGGGTGAATTCAGGTTACATTTGTGGATGAAATAGAAATGGGCAGAATAACTTAGAAAAGTACCATCATTTGAGAAAGTGTTAGAGAAGCAGCAGCAAAATAAGTACAGCATTTTGATTTCCAAACTGTTTTGAGACAGATCATTAGAAAGGAATCTGAAGAACGTGAACAAAAAAGAACTGGTGCAATCTGTGGCTATCTTTTCCCAAAAATTCTTTAGGTACTGAATGTTGTATTAATGGATGTTTTGGAAGCGAAGTAAAACCTTGGACTATCTCTAGTGTGATCTGGGGATGTTCTGTGTGTATCTTTTTCCACCCTATTTAGTGATGCACGTTTTCATGACAGCAGTGGATGTCACCAGATGTGATGGTGATGCCCATCACACCACATGTGACACTAATTAGTTGCAGTTTGGGATTAGTGCTAACTGCACCTTACTTTGTTGCCTCAGTGCTCGTGTTTCTGGTCTCATTGTCCCATTTATTTTATTCATGCACTGGCCTTTCGCTTAGCTGCTTGAGATGGAACAAGCTCGTTTACTGCACAAGAAATTTCCCCACTATTTTAGTTTTCTGTTTCAAAATTAGTAGAAATACATTCCAGTATATAACTACTTTAGTGCCTGAGGGTGTCAGTACTCTAACAGTTGCTGTGCCTGTTTCATTGGCTGTTCTCAGCAATGTGGTCCAACTGATGGAGCACATCTCTTTGATAGAGCTCTGCACTTCGACTAGTTTGCCACGTTTTCCTCAGAGAAGGTAGCAAATGGCTTTTCAGTCAGTGTGTGCTGACAATGAGCTAATACTTTCTGTAGTTCTTTCTGGGATTTATCACCTTATCAAGGTGGTTCATCAGAGGTAGGAAATGGAAGGAATGTTAAAAGAAGGAAGTTGTGCTGCAGCTGTCCAGATTGTATGTATCTCACGGATGGTACTCAATCTTCAGCTTTGCTACTGCTGCACTCTATCTCATAGTTTATGCTTCTAAGCTAGACATTTGTTCCCACTTAAATACTTCAGGAGCTTATGCTGTTACATAAGTTTATATCCAGATGGAAATAGAACTTAAGTTCTAGATTTTCCATTGCCTTCTCTTGACAGAGGCGGAATAACATGTACGCCCTGTCAAAGGTAGGAAGGAAACTGGGGGGTGTGGGGGGGTGAGAAAGGAATGAATAAGACTGACAAAGGCTTAATAAAGCTTCTGTGAAGCCCCAGTGCTACAGGAGCAAGAGAAACCTCAGGTGATATCCGAAGAGAAGACCTAAAAGAAAATAACGCTGTGGGAGCCAAGTGCTGTCAATTTTTGAAGAGAGGACAGTAAGACAACTTGTCAGATGAGGTTGAAAGTTGATTTTTTTTATTGGAAGATAGATTTTATTGATGGTGTTTTTGCTGGGAAAGATGAACCAAGGAAATGGAGTTGTGAAATTACGCATTTGGAGACAACTTCATTGAAAAAAGAAACTGAGAGAATTATGGAAGATGGAGCTATAGTTGGAGTGAGCCTTGTTTTCAATTGGGCAAACTGAGTGTATTCTTTTGGGAAAGAGCAAGGAGGACAAGATGGGTGAGTTAGCAGGTAAAGGCAGATGAGGAGAGAGTCAGGAAAACACAAGAAATGTCTGATAGATGGGAATATTGTGATTAGGAAAGGAAAAAAGAGGAGAAATAAAGTTTGCATAAGGCAAAAGTTGTACATTATTTTTCCCCCTGAAAATCTCCTATTTCCTAGGAAGGCTGTTGGGAAATCTGATTTTTATTAATTTTTAAAAATAAAATTTTAAAATCTAAAATTTAAAATTAAAAATAAATAAATAATTGAGGATGTATTAAAGGTTGTATTGATATAAAGCATGCATGGAAAGTTACTTTAGGATCATACAATCATAGAATAGTTTGGGTTGGAAGGGACCTTAAAGATCATCTAGATCCAACCCCTGCCATGGGCAGGGACACCTTCCCTCACATTGCTGAAAGCCCCATCCAGCCTGGCCTGGAATACTTCCGGGGATCGGGCAACCACAGATGCTCTGGGTAACCTGTTCCAGTGTGGCACCACCCTCACAGGAAAGATTTTCTTCTTAATATACAATCTAAATCTACACCCTTTCAGTTTAAAAACATTCACCCTTGTCCTGTGACTACATGATAGAATCCCCATGTTTATTATGGTAGACTATTGTACAATGTGCCTTTGAGTTAAGTGAGTGTTACTTTTGTGGAGTGGAAGAGCTTACTCAGTGCTGTAGGTCAAACACAGGTATAAAACCATACAATGCATAGTCATTAATCCAAAGCTGCCAGGATGTGAGGCGAGGAGAGCTGGGAGTTAGGTGGAAAAGGACTGGGTCTGCTGTAACTGAGGGAGAGGAGAGAGGAATCTGAGAATTCCATGTGGATCAGTTGAGCAATTAGAGAAAGCTTGATTTTGACACCTCTTTACGGAAGGCTTTTATGCAATCCACATTACTTGCTGCAGTTGCCATGCTGCTGAATGTATAAGACAATATCTGAAACTGTTGCTACCTAAAAAATGGTATCAGTAGTCCGACAGTTTATCAGTGTTCTTTGGATAGACATTGTTAATGTTTGCTAGGACACAATGCCCTGTTTATTGTGTGTGATCAATACCTTGTCTACATTCAGAGTACGTATAGGCACATGTAAGCACATGCATGCATACATCTATATATCAATTACTAAATGCAGAAATGTTTTAGATGCTATAATCAGGTGCCTTGTTCTTCTCTAATATATAGATGTTGCATATATCTATATCTTGTTGAACTTTGCATTACGGTTTTGGCTTGTGATTTTATTTAAAGGTTTTGTGAGACTTGGTGTCCAGAAGAAATTTTGTAAGCAGATGAAGGCCTGTGGTTTTTCACACAGAGACAGATTAAGCATTGTTTTTGTAGCTTGTCTTAAGCAAAAATACTTATTTTCACAATTTTTATCTGTTTAAGTGTGAGCATAAAGTAAATGTGTATTCTGTGATGGTCATTGTTACTTTAAATTTACATGGATTTTCCAGTAGGAAACAGTAGAGAATTTATCACAGAGACATTGGCGGTACCTTCAGTGTCTATAGTGGTGGAGCAATGTACTCCTGGCGCTTGCCTGGGATTTGTCTGTGCTTGTTAATGTTGTGGTTTAATGTTGGGAATTTCTTGTGGCCTGTGGTGAGTGTAACAGATAATCTGCTAAGCTTTGTGAAATTAATGGAATGGTAGTTGCCTGTGACTGGAGAAGCCTGAATCTGCTGAGGAGGGAATCACCGTTTCAAGCCCAATCTCTTATTTACTCCCACTTAAGAATCATCATTGTCATCTTTCATAAAATACCGTGTGACAGGTGCCATGTTAACATAATGCAGCATGCTGTGATATGGATATAAGTGGGTCCTCTGGTGGGACAGTGCCTCTGCCCTCCTGTTGGAAAGAAGAGTAGCTTAAATAGGTTTTTACTTTCCTGTAATTGTCAGTAGCACATTCTTTAATAACTTAACAATGGTTTGCAATAGTCAACGATGAACTTTGAGAGCAGAGCTCGTAAAATGTGTTTGTTTTGGGATTGAAGTTTATCTTTAGAAGGTTACTTGTAAGGACGTCCTTCCCTCTTATCTGCTTATTGTAGATAAAAAATGTAATTTTATGAGGTGAAGGGTTAGTATTCATCTGTGCAATCTTTTCCTGCCATTTAATAATTCATCTGTTAGAAAATGATTTTATAGGAACATTAAAAATGTATGTCTCAAATTAAAAGAAGATAAGGTAGAAGGTTTGTTTGACTAGTTATAAAACCTAAGCTGTTTTAGGATAGTAATTGCTCGGTGCTTCATAGCTACTTTTCTGAACAATTTTAAAAAAATGTTGTGCTTTATCCTGAAAAAGTTCAAAGAATGTGTGTATGAATGCTTATTTATGTATTTCCAGAGACAGTATTCATGCTGGTGATGAGTATTTTTGCTTTCCTCTTTCTATGGAGAAAAATGATAAATTTATGCACAGTACCAGAAATTATAAGCATTAATCTCTTTGGTAGCCAAAATGGCTGAAATAGCTTATGTGGTATACCCATAGAAGAAAAAAAGAATGTCTGCTCTGTATAAGTCTTCAGCACTTAAAAAATGAAAATGTATTTGTTTCAGAATGGAGAGACCATTTTCTCTTGAATTTAGGTATCATCATTCCTTTGTTTGACTTTTCTTTTTAGTTTATTTGCTCAAAGACCAGTCGATTTATCAATGTCTTTGCAGATTGATCAATAGAGGGAAAGTAGCGGGGAAAAGGACTAATAAGATTTTAGTAGGTATATTCAAGGTAAGGGTTTTAAGGGGGACAGAGGACAATCCTTGCCCCCAAGTCTCTGTCTTGTTGATTTTTATCTTCCTGTGATGTGCCTGACTTGATTTGTCAGTAACTTGTCATCTCTGCTCTGATCCAGTTGCGTTTGTTCAGTTCCTTAATAGTATCTAGGTCTTTTGTACTTCTTCCTGCAAACTGAGAATATAAGATGAACAACTGTAGCTTTCTGCTCCAAATAAATGGAAGAAACTATGAAGATTCTGTATTTAATTATTTTACTATTAATTTTATTATTATTCATATATAATATGTTATATAATATTAGTAAAATATTATTGATTATGTAATGCCTGAAAGCTCTGAAATATCCCAGAAAAGTATATCTGGAAAATCCCTTCTCAGTTAATATAACATACTGGCCTTTGCCACTGCTGGGGTAAACTAAATCTGTATCACTCCTTACTGATGTTTATCTTCTTGATATTACGGAGAGATTCCACAGCCATTACTTTTGGTCCTTCATCATCTTTACTACTCTTTTCTGATGTAGCACTTCGAAAAGGAAATATTTCACTGTCACAATTTCAAATGCAAGTTTCTGCTTTAACTGGGAAATTAGGAGATTAATCTGACTTGTCTGGTTTCATTAAGCAAGGCATGGGATATTACTTATAACCAAATAATACTGACAGTTTAAATGGTTTCAATGTTACTGGTCTGATGTTTACAGAAGTAGGAAGATAATTTTCAGAGAGACTTATTGAAATTCAATCTGAGTATCTGGAGGTCTAGCATATCTGGTATATACCTGGAGGCCTTTTCAAGGTCTTTCTCTTTGTAGTCTTGCTGAATGCAGAATTCCCAAGATTTGGTCCCAAGTATATACCCTAGACATGACACATACAAGAATGTCAGTTAATATACTTTGTAAGATTTAATTAGTGATTTTGCTTTGGTGATTGTGGTTTGGTTTTTTTTTTCCTGTTGGGTTGGTTGGTGGCTTTTTTGGTTCTTTGGTTTTGGAGGTGTATTTTTTTATTTTGGGTGTTGTGGGATTTTTTGATGTGGGTTTTTTGGGGGGGTTTGGGTTTTTTTGTGTGTGTAGTCTACAAAGCCATCTTATATTTAAACAGAAAAAAAGTTGTGGATACCATTGTGTATCTATGGAGATGTATTCTGATTTTTTTTTTTAAAGGGATATTAGCAGAAGTTAAAGGTCTTTCTTCTGTTTCTCGTATTTTCAATGCATTATGCTTTTCAGAACCACTTGTTCTTTTGCTTTTTCACTCACAGATGTGAATGTGATAGGCTTCATTGTCACTTTGCTATCCATGAGCAATTTATTTCTTTCATTTGTGGTGGGAACAGAAAAAAAGGAGTCAAACCAGTTATTACGTTGTTCTATCCCAACCCTATGTGGCAATTATGCTACTTGTGCTAAAGGTGTTGCTTGTCGAACTGATTTGTGCAAAACTACTATGTAGCAATTAATTAGTGTTGGCATGGGTAACAGAATTTAGCTTGCATTCTGTTGCCTCACTGTGACAAAAGCCATTTTATACTTGATTGCTTTGCTGTAATGTGCTTCTAGAGAGCTTGTATGTGCTGACTTCTCCATGCAATTGTTCCACCTGTAAGCTACAGTCCTGTGATTATCCTTCATAAATATATTTGGGTTTCTTGGGTCTGTAGTCATTACTGATAAATGGTTGTCTCAGAAAAGGTAGTAACAACTGCTCTGTTAAACTTTTGGTTCATTAAGCCAAAATGCAGAATAGCTTTGATGTGCAAATAACAAGCAAGAAGTTATCAAAAAGAGCATACAAGGTGATTTAGGAGGTACTGTAGGTACAGTAGGTCTGCATTCTCACATGGAAACAAATGGGAATCAACACAATAGGTTTTGGGCTTTTTGTTTTAAAACCCCTGCCTTATAATGGCTATTCAGATGTCAGCGTTTGGCAACCAAGTCTCTGGGAGCTCACTCGATGAGCATCTAGGGTAGGGAAGATTGTCAGAGGTATATCGCAGTGTCCCTTGAAAGAGGCTCTTCTCCATGGACTTCAGCTGTTAAGTCTGAGTGGTTATGGACAACACCTGTTGTGGCTAAAAATGGTTGCTGGTGAATCTCTCATAGCTCAAAACTTTTCTTTCTTGATACATTATACCATGTTTTTACTAGGTTTTAGTGTAATGGAATAGCAAACATTTCTGAGTTTGGTAGTCCAGTTGGCTTATACAAATAGTGCTTCTATCACCCCACAAATTATTCATCAGCAGGAATTATCCTAAATGAGCAGGTATTAGTCAGGGGCTGGCATTCTGGCAGAATAGATCTAGGAAGTATTAATAATTGTAAAATGCATACATGAAAATTTTCTATTTACACTTTCTAAAGAGAAAGGGGTTATATGCAATCCAAGCTGCAGCGAATGTCTGGAAGGAATATCAGCCTTTTATTTAATATCAGTGAAATCAAATGATTTTGGGGGTCAACAGTTTCACAAAACCACAGAATGGTCATGGTTGAAGGTACTTCTGGAGGTTATTTGGTCCAGCTCTCCTGCTGAAGCAGGACCACCTAGATCTAGCTGCCCAGGACCGTGTCCACATGGCTTTTGAATATCTTCAAGGATGGAGACTCCATAACCTCCCTGGGCAACCTGTGCCGGTGCTTGGTCACCTTCATAGTAAAGAGTGTTTCCTGATGTTTGGAGGGAACGTGCCATGTTTCAGTTTGTGTTCATTGCCTCTGATACTGGCACTGGGCACCACTGAAAAGAGCCTGGCTCTGTCCTCTTTGCACCCTCCCTTCAGGTATTTATACATACTGATGGAATCTCCCTGAGCCTCCTCTTCTCCAGGCTGACTGGTCCCAGCTCTCTCAGCCTTTCCTCACAGGAGAGGTGTTCCAGTCGCTTCATCATCTTTGTGGTCCCTTCACTGGACTCTATCCAGTATGTTCATGTCTCTTGTACTGGGGAGCTCAGCAGTGGACCCAGCCCTCCATGTGTGGCCTCAGCAGTGCTGAGTAGAGGGAAAGGATCACCTCCCTCAGCCCACTAGCAACACTTTATCTTATGCAGCCCAGGATACCATTAGCTTTCTTTGCCACAAGGACACTTTGCTCGCTCATGTTCAACATGGTGTCTACCAGGACCCCCAGGTCTTTTTCTGTCAACTGCTTCCCATCTGGGTGGCCCCCAGTATACGCTGGTCCTCAAGCATGTCTTCCGTGCTCCAGACTTTCCTCTTGGTCTCTGGGTCCTTGGATTTCTGAAGGTTGATCTTGCTAGCAAAGACTGAGGTTATGAAGGCAATCAGTATTTCAGTTTTAGCAGGGCCCTTGTCCCTTCTCCCATTTAGTAGCAAACCAACATTTTCCCTAGTCTTCCTTTTGCTATATACTTACAGAAGTCTTTCTTGTTGCCCTTGACATCTCTTGCCAGCTTGAGCTCTGCCAGATTCAGTTCAGCTTAGTGGATATCGTACAAGGCTGAGAGCAAGGAAATGTTTTGATATCATACCTCCTCAGTCTTTAGACATGAGCTGTTTGGACAGATGGCTGTTGTCATTTGCGTTTGCCCAGCACCAATGTGTTGTGATTAATGCAAAAATAGAGAAGATGAAATAGGGTGGTATACAGAATTTGTGGATAGAACTACTGCTGTTGCATCTTGAAGTACAGTTTGGAAAGAACATGTCAGAATAATTTTCTACACAAACAGTGCTAGTTTCAGTATTGGTGTAGGCAGGTGCTGATGAATGTCTCCACAGTACAGTTTGACATAACCTGTCTGTTACTTTGAGTTGACTTTTTAATTTTTTTTTTCCTTGGCATTATTTGATATGCATTTATTAAATATCTTAGTGCCCTTCACTTGCATTAGAACATAGTTTGTCCTAACTTTCCTGAGTTGAAGATGTGTTGACGTTATTCCGTACTGTTCGTGGTGACACAGAATTAGGAGATACTGTGTGGTTTTGCCATTTTTTTATTTTTTATTTTTTTTTCCAATTTACTTCTTTCCTGATGCTAGCAACTGTTGTAATTTAGAACTACTGGATGTCTTTGGCCACTGAATTCTGCTTGCAGCTGTTCTCTGTTCTCATATCAGGAAAAGCTTATGCTCAGGGCTTTTAAAAAATATCTTTTTAAAGTATTTTTGTCAAGATATGTCTCTGAAATATCCTAGGTACTATTTTATTTTCTGAAAAAAAGCTCGTATTCTTCTGCATTCTGATGTGAATAGACCCCTTAGAATTTGAATGAACAATCATTCTTGTATCTTCTCACTGTGTATTTTTATACTTTAATTCCTTTCTGGGAGCAAGCAGGCTGAATGTGAACCCTTTTGGAAGAAGTGGCAGAGTGTGAAAGCTTCAGTTATAGCTCACGTGAGTTTTATTATGGAGGAGCAGAAGAGAAAAAGGAGAGGAAAGGAAGCAAGGTGCCTGTCAGTACCCTGATTGGTGATTGCTGAAACTAAAAATATTTTAAGCACCATCTTTTTCTAGAGCAAGGAAATGCAAGGATATGGATTGGAGTCTCTGCATAGGTGCTTCAGATTGTTTTGGCTGCTGTTATGAAAATACAAAATTTTAGATATTTTTCTCTGATACGGACTGGAAACAGTTGCTTTAGAAAGCAATATGTAGCATGCAACATGCCCCAATGAATTTTGTCTGCTGTTTTTAGTCTGCCCTGCTTGGCTTGTTTTTTGCAGTTCTTTGTAGTCTAGTCCTATTAAGTTGTTTTCATTTTTGGTTTTGGGTTTTTTTGTGGATTTTTATTTTTTGTGTTGTTGGGTTTGGGTTTTTTGTGTGTTGTTTTGGTGTTTGGGGTTTTTTGGGTGGTTTTTTTTTTTTTTTGTCTTTGGATTGAATATAGAAAAGATCCTGTGGTTAGAAAACTGAGAATTTTATTTATCTATATATTATTAATGCAGATATTACTTTAAAGGATAATGGTTATCATTACTATGTGTCTTCAAATGTATCAGTAATTTGGCTGGGAATATATTTGGTTTGAGATGCAGCATATTAAAAAAAAATAGATAAAATTTCTCACATGGTAGAGAATTTGCAAGGGTCACTGGAAGTGATAAAGGACTGACCTCTCCTCTAGGTTTAGAAAAGTACGTGGCATCATGCCAGACTTGTACTGCTGTGTTTTCTAGTAACTACCCGTGTTCAAAAGGACTGCATCTGTCTACTGGAAAGTACATTCTGAGTCTATCACAAAAATAAGTGAAGCATTAAGTATTTCATATTGATTCTTAACTTGTCTCTTACGGCTACTGTCCCAGTTTTAGCATTTAAACATCATGATCTACAATGCTATCAAGGTTTATGTTTCCCATAGTTAAAAGTCTTGCCTTTGCATGCAGTCTTATTATTTTTAAATCTCAATCATTTAAGAGCTTTCACGCTTAAACAACTGTTTTGGTTTATTGAAGATCTTGTGTTCACAAACTATGTAAGTTTTTTTTTTTCTTCAGCTTAGTTAATCAAGAGCAGGGTAGGTTTTTGATGAACTACCACTGCTCCAAAGCCAGAGCAGCTGTAACTTTTCTGTGTGGTGTTTCATCAAGATGTTTTCTAGGCATTAGCTTAGAAACATTTGGCGTAAGCAATTGGAGAGAAGTGATCACAGATAAGTGGAAGGATGCAAGGATTTTCCTGGTGTTCCTAACTAACATAGGGGTCTCCAGGGTCACTGTGTCTAGTCTCTAGCTTCCTCCTCATCAGATAACTGTGTCATACAGGCCTTTTCAAAGGTTTTTTATGCTTCATTTTAATTCTGTTTTTTTCCTGCAACATGTATGTCATTGAAGTATAATATTGTTACTAACTCCTCTTGTGTTTAAATGGTGTAGCTCAACTAAAGCTCACCTACAGTTCTTGCTTACGTGTGAAGAGACAGTTTCAGGGTTGGGGTGGTTGGGTTTTTCCCTGCGCCCCATTCCAGTTCCCCCATCCCCCTCCCCTGGGAATTGAGTAGTGGAGCTAGCTCGCTTAGAAATAATGAATTCGCTGAACCGTTACCATTTGGGACCCTTGATAAACATGTTTTCTGGGTGGTTCCTCACCAGAGAGTGCGAACTGAGGTGAATCTTGGGAGTATGTTGGGTAGACCTTAAATAGGAATTTGAGGATGAGAAAAGGTCTGTCTGTCAGGCTTTCCTGCGGGTGACTGCGATGGTTGAGGAATCTGTGAGCTGACCAGCTCTGCTGGTAGGGATACTAATGACAAGATAGCCTTAACTCCTTTGGTTTTCAATCCCAGGAGGTGTGTTATTGAGGAAAAAAGAACTATAATGAGGTGTTAGCTGCCTTGGCAGAATTGAGATCCCAAAATTTTCACCCAAGTGTTTGAGTTGCTGTGTTGGAAATTCTCCTGGGTCCTGTCGGCAGCAAAGGCTGCCTCACAGCATTACTTAACTATTTGAATGGAAGTAATTATGTTTTCATGATTTCTGAATTAGTTCAGAAAAATTATCTATAACTTTCACAAGGGAAATGCTTTTTATTATGTCAACAACATTTTTGTTAGGTAAAAATTGATTTAGCTGTCCCTTTCAGCTAGCTTCAATTAAGTATTTCTTTTGTAACATGATGCTATTTCCATGTTTATATTAATTTTTAGTTTCTTGCTAAGTAAAAACTTTGCTTTAGTATTATAAAATGCCTTCACTGCAAAAACATTGGATAGAATTAGATAGATAGAAACTTGTCAGTGAATGATTCATTAGTGTTTTATCTTATGTATAGCTGGTCTTGCTGTTCATGGCTTTTCATTTGCAGAAAGTTATTTTACTACAAAACGAACTTGCCTCTACGTGCTGTTTAGCCTTAAACAATTCTAGTGTAAGTATGTCACAAAAGGTGTGGTAGGTTAAAGAGTTTAAAGAATGATCACTGAAGAGTTTAAGGGAAATAGCTTTAATATGAATGTGTGGAAGTACAACTACACAAGATTTGATGGCAAGACTCTGTTACTTATTACATGGAGTAAATGCACAGAGATATATCAAGTTAAAATCAAATTAAACTAAAGGTAGATAGAAACGTTCATAAAGATCAAAGTTATAAAAGGTAAAGGAGATCCTCCCGCTGAGTCACAAGGTTCAGAGTAGACCCCCTTGCTTTCTAAACTCTCACAGCATTTAGGAGTGGCTGGATCAATTCCTTGTCTCAGACTTGGACAGTGGATTAGATCTAAAGGTGGGAGGAGGGCGGGAAGAAAGTTTATTAACATTTCTTAAGATTTTAGCAGGAAATTAATTGGTTTCATATCAAAAAATTACATAATTAACCCAACTATTTCAAGTTTGCAATATATATTACAGCAAAGGTAATACCTACTGAAAGTTTGCCCTCGAGTTCAGTGAAATACTCACGTGTTATGCCTTTGCTTTCCCCAGTGGGCGACGGGTTGAGCCTTGAGGAGCAGGGGTAGCAGCCCAGGCCCTGCTGTCGGCTTTCACTGGCAGTCCCCCAGTACCACTGATTTACTGGTGTTTGAGCTCTGAGCGGCGTCTCGCTCACAGAGTGATGCTGGCCACAGCCCACTGCTGCCCAGAACTCAAAAAAGTCTCACTTTTAGGACTGCTCTTTATAAGGCTGTAAGATCATTGGCTTCAGTCATCAGCAAATTTCCATCCCAACTGCAAGCTGACCTGATAATTTTCTACAAAATTCCAGGAACAATGTATTTTTCCACTTTGTTGTCACTCAGGCTGTGATCTGGTGAGAACATTCCAGGGTTGTCAGGGAATAACTGATTATTTCCATTCTTCTTTTCTGCTTTGACCAATTAACAGGAGTTCCAGCGTAGGCAGTGCCATTCTCTGCCTCAGTTGAGTAGGAGTTACTGGTACAGTCGAGGGGTGCTCAACTGCCCAACTCATCCCTCAGGGTGTCGAGCTGACAGTTCCCAGTACAGGCAGTGCTGTTATCCACCTTAACTGAGCAAGAGCTGCTCATCAGCCAAGGGGTGCTTGGCTGTTGGACTCACTGAAGCTGGCACCAAGGCATAGCCAGCAGCTCCTGAGGTCATAGGACAGCCCAGAGAAGGGGGAGAGCTGCACCACCACCAAATATTAGGTTCAAGTATACTTGGAGTCATCCTACTGTGCTTTCACAAAAATTAAAATGAATCAGTGAAGGAGGTGTATATGAGAAAGAACCAAAAGAAGCGGCAGAGTTCTACTATTTAACCTCAGCAGATGTGAAGTGTTAAAGTCTTTCGTAAGAATATAAAAAGAAAACATTTTTAATAATTTATTTTTTCTAAGTAATGTATTCTTCTTTTGTTTTATTCACAAGTTGAATAGAAATTGTGGGAGGTGCCAAAAATAGATCAAGATGCACAGCATCAGGGTTATGCATACTGGAACAGTGAGGGAAGAGCACAAAGTTTCCAGTAATTCTGGACTCTAGTTGAAGTTTTGGTGTTCTTGTTGTTGAGTTTGTAGGGAGTTTTTGCACTGCAGTTTCACAGACATGATACCTTCTGTTTGCTTATAGCTCTCTAATACACCTTTCCACCAAACCTTGGAACTGATGTATTTACAGATTTGATTTCAGATAATTAAACCAGTGGACCCCCTCCTATAGCTGAACAGAGATGTGTTGCAAGTTGAATGATCTAGAGAAATTACAAGATATAACTATTTATTTTTTTTCCTATTTCCATCTCAAATGTCTTTTAATATCTCTCTAATTATGTGTATTAGAGCCTAACAGGGAAAAAAAAGGAAGTGAAACACTACATTTCTGTTGTAACTAAACCTTTTAATGTTTGCTTTATATATGTGATGGTCTGACGTGACTACTGTCAGAACTACGGAAGATTCTCACCTTCTTCAGTACCACGAGTAGTCAGAACTAGGCAAGCAGGGGAAGGACAAGGAAAGGTCTCAAGCTGTACTGAAAATACCATGCTTGGTGACAGTGGTTTATAGTTTACAAAAACCCAGCTTTTACAAAATGTAGGGAGACTTATGGTCTAAGGGTAGGCTTTGGGCTACACAATTGGTCTCCCTCTTTCCTGGCCACATTTTGTTCTTAATTGACTAAGTAAGTATTCTTTGGAAATGCTTGCTTTGATCAGTGACTCAGTTGAGCTAGTAATGAGGATACACTTTTGGATCCTGACAAGAATTAAGAATTCGGTGAAGATGTATATTTTGTGTATTCCTGAAAGTGCAGCTCAGTCTTCATGGTGATTACAGGATGCAATTTTAGGTCTGTGTAGAAGTGTGAAGATTTGAGTATTTCTTAAGCATTAAACTTCAGCAACTAAATCCTTTAGTGGTCTCTGCTGTAATAATTCCTACTTTTTCCGTTGCAGTCAAATACTGTTGACTATTTAAGTTGTTCACAAACATTTATTTCTGCAACAATATTAGGTGAAGAGTGATCGGCATAATCTGCATCTTGGAGCTCAGATGTTAAAACGAAGTATGTGCTGTTTTGCAGTGCTTGACACAAAACAATCAGATACTTCCTTTCCACCCCCACCCCCCTTTTTCTGTATGTTGCATGTCATACACTTAATTCTCAACCTTGGAGCCCTTTAGAGGGGTCAGCAAGCATATAAATGAGTGATTTGCTTTGATACAGGCTAATTAGGTTTCCAAAAGGCTTTTGACCATGTCCTTCAACAAAAGCTTGTAGTGAAGCTAAGCTGCTATTGTGTGAGAAGAAAGATACTTCCATAGATAAATAATCATTTAAGATGAAAAATGAAAGTAGGAATAAATTCTCGACATGTCCAGAAGTAGCCACCAAGGCGTTCTGCAGAGATTTTTGCCTTTCAACATGTTCATAAGGTACCAGAGTGGGGGCCAGAGAACAGTGTGAAGACAGAAGTTTGTAGGTGCAAACTGCTTTGGAATAGCAAGGACATTATGTGGTTTTGAGGACCTGTAGAAGGACCATTACAGTATCACCAACTGTGAATGATTTGCAGTAAAGTAGCAGGCACGTTTTAGTGTCGATAATAAGATACAAAACAATGCACAGTGCATAAAATCCTGATTTCACACGCAGAACGATGGACTCTGAGCTTGCCATTGGCACTCTGCAGCATGATCGTGGTTCATAAAAATATCAGCTTAGAGCCCAGTGATGGTCAAAAAAAGTAAATGAAGTGTTAAGAGTGGTTAAGGAAATTTGGTATAAATTAGATAATGGTATTATGCTGTTGTATAAATTATGTCTCACCCACAGCTTGGTTACTCTGTGCCAGCTCTGCTCTTGTTATCTTCAAAGAATATAGCATGGTTAGAAAGAGCTTTAGAGAAGGATAATGAAAGAATAGGGAATGGTTTCTATACAAGATTGATTGAATAATCTGGGCCTCTTCAAATGTGAGGCAATATTACTTGGGGACATACAGTAGAGGTCTACAAAGTTGTGACTAATATAGCAAGATGATTGGGATTAATTTGTTACTTACTTGGGTCGTTGAAGGAAGCCAGGTACAAAACAGACAAATGGAAATGGCTCTTAATGCTGCCAGTAGGAAACCCATGGATTTTTCCCGAATGGTACTGCATTCACTAAAAGCTTGCATGATTTTAGGGGGGAAATGGACAAATGATGCATTAGGGTTGGCTAATTACGTAGGAGCATGTCCAGTTCAAAGAGTTCTGACCCTGATACTTCATTTGCATCTGAATGGAGGTGCTTCATGAACAAGGACATGGCATTAATTTGGAGAAGTAACTAAATTTTGGAGTATCACCTTTGAACTGTGTAGAAAATTCAGGGATCAAATCTAATTCTCCTCAGTAGCATTTGAGTTACCTGAGCTATTCAGCATTTTCCATTCTCATTCATTGTGGTGATGCTGGTACAAACGAGACAGGATAGCCGTCTCCACAGCCCTGTTCTGTGCAAGCCCAATTCATCCCCCAAAACAGTCTCTCCATTAAGGGAGGCAGGCATCTCTCAGAAGTGCACTAGATGAGCATGCAATTAAATTGTAATAACGGGAAGGACATTTACAGTTGCACAGACAACTAATATTTCCTGGCTAGAGTGATAATCTGAATTATTTTCCAGCTAAAATGAAAATATTTAAGCCATTCTTTCTAGGACTGTAAACTGAACAGCAGTGCAGGCCAAGTGCAGGATTCACTCCCAGAGCACCGGTGTCTTGTTGGGATAAACCTTCTCTGGTGAAAGGAATAGCCCAATAGTCTGTTTTTTCTCGGAAGCAGTGTGTGCATATGTGAGGAAAAGAACTACCTCAGGTTCTGGTCTGACTTGTCAGCATTTTAAATTGCTGTTTGCATCTATACACAATTCTCTTCTTCCATTTCCCCTTTTAAATGTGAACAGATGTTATCAAATTAAAGCCTGATAAGAATTTTTTTTAACTGAGCTGCACCTTTTGCTTTAAAGTCTCTATAGTTATGAATGCTTCATAGCTGTATTTATACCAGTTATGAATGTAAATAAAAATATTTTAGCATTACATATATGAAATCTCAACTCTCTAATATATCTGGTTTTTTAATTGCTTTATTTTTCCTTTATTTACCTGATCAACGTTGCTCGTTATAACACTTTGTAGGCTTCTTACATTTCTGTATTTCTTCATATTTTTTTTTGTTTTGTTGTGCTGTGTTGTTTTTTTCCTACTCATGGATCTCCATGCCTTAATCTCACTCTCTCCTGTGAACTTCTCTTTTTTGATAACTTCTGATAACTTCCTACTCTTGGAGGGTGGGAATTAATTAAATTAATCTGGAAGAGGTATAAAAAACCCAAGCAAATTCATTCCCAGATCTGTCCCAAGAAAGGTAACTTTCTCCCCTCTGCCCCTGGTGCAAGAAGATATCAGCATCCAAGGGAAGAACACACTTACATGAGGTCAAGCTTCAGTGGAAATTGAATATAATTTATTTACAAATGAATTAATAACAGCACAATTCAGAGTCCAGTTCTTAACACTGATGCTCAGACTTCTTATCTGGACTTTGAGAAGCAAAGTGTTTTCAGAGTTTGTGTATGTGGTAGAACTGTATTGCGCTGTACAAAAATTGGTCTGTCAGAAAGACTTTAAATATAATATTTAGTTTTTACTGAGTTGTTAGTCTTCCACACCAGACAAGCATTTAAAAATTAATCCAAATTATTCAAGAATTGAAGATATTCATGGTGATGTTCCTTACTGGGAATGACAGCCGGCTCTCTGAAGATGCTTGAGGAGCTGGTGGACATTGTCAAATAGTGCTCTGTTCAGAGATGTCATTAGTCAAGGGAGTGTAGGTAGGACCCCCAGACACTAAATTCTTTTCTTTCAAGCTGTTGTTGGCCAAGGCAGGATGAGGAAGTAGAGAATTAAATGGTTTCTGCAACTTAAATATATTGAGGTGCACATAAAATTAAAAGGGGGGGGAGGGGTGGGATGGGGAAAGAATTGCAGAACTTTTGGAGAGGTCAGAAGAGGGATTGTAGCCTGGTGCTGCCCAAGTATATATTTTGCTCCACAGGCTTCCTCTTTCTGTACTTAGAGCACAAGTTGTGTGACCCTGTGAACCACATCATGAACATCCCCATATCCACCTTTCCTTGAAAGTTTTCCTTACTTTTTCACTCTTTGAGGTTGTGGAACTAGTTCTGAGTATAAACAGACAACCTGGGATCCCTGTCTCCTTTGGTGGGAAGATAAAATGTGCTTTGTGTCTGGGTGGGATGTAAGGGTAAGGAAATGTAGCGAGTGGAGCATATGCACACAGATGCGTTCCTGGTGCAGCATTCAGAGCCAAGCTGTGTGAATGCCAGGTGTCTTGCCAAAGAGGGTACTTTTTATGAATTCTCAGGTCCCAAAGGAGCTCTGGACAGAGGTGGGAGCTGCTTGCTCCCAGTACTCCCTTGAGACAGAAGAATGCAGTTGTCATTACTTCCTAGCAAGGTGCCATGCAGATCCCCTAGTAAGAAGACCTGAGAAAGTGCTTGATGGAGACAGCGTTCTCCCACTCACCTGCAGGAACATTGGGTTGTTAATCCACTGCCTTTGCTGCTCCCTTACATTGTCCCCAGGAATGGGAAATGAAAGTGCTTGAAAAGGTTTATGTATAGAGCAGCTGACTTGCTCTAAGCCTGTCTTGCACAGAAGACCCCAACAGACAGTTATTTTGGGCAGTCACGACTGCAAGTTTGTATCATATTACTTGACTCAGTCTTTACCCATATGCTTTCCTCTTTCATATATTCCTTTTAGTTTAGACATTCATGCTTCATCTCTTATCCTTTTTTCTTCTGTTTTCCTTTTACTGTCATTATATTCTGCCTCTTTTCGTGCATACAATGAAGCATGGATCTCGACAATAAACGTGTTCTGGTCAGCTGGCATTATTTTGCAGCATCAGTACCAAAAGACAGCTCTGTGCTCTGGAGCACTCCAAGATCAACTCTTTGTGGTTACTGCCCATTTGGGGTGGGACAAGAAGGTGGATGTGAAGGCACTCTCTACTTTTCCTTCAGACAGCAATTTCCCCATTGCCTTTCCAGAATGAAGACTGAAGTTCACGACTACTACATAAATCTCGTGCTACAGCTGTTCTTTTCGTTGCCACTGGGGAGTGCTGCACTATTTCTGTGCTGCTGCGTTTTTTCCTGTGCAATTACGCTGCAGAAGGTTACAGGAGACTTTGGACTATGCTGTGACCCCTGACAAGAATATAAATTTTGTTAAAATTGGCTGATCAGTTGTGTGCTGTGATGTTGAATCTGTGTGAAAGTAATGGCATTTTTTCCAGAATTGAATCATGTTTATACATTTAGCAGAGTGAAAGCAGTATGCTGTTAATTGAGGTAATAAACATGCTTTTCTGGTGTGCCATAAGCAGCAAATCCAAAGAAAGTCATGTATATGAATGGTATGGAACTGCAATACATTGAATAATAAATATTCCATTCAGTCGTCAAACCTTGTAGGAACTTCAACTAAATGAAAAAGGCAATGTGTCTTATATCTACACGCTTGCCACTGTGGGAATTCTGTAGAAATGAGTGTTGCAAACATTTTTTCTTTCATTTTGACAGGTAATATTTGAAGCTGAAGTCTCAGATGGGAGAAATGGCTACATTGCCATTGATGACATCCAGGTTCTGAGTTACCCTTGTGGTAAGTAATGATTAAGAGCTGCATTTTTCTCTGTCTTTTCAGGACATATTTGATATCATTGTAGACTGCTGAGTTTTCATCACTTTATCACTGATGTTCTTTGTTCTTTCAATAGTATTTTTGTTGCAGTTTCCAGGGGAAAATGTAGTGTTGCAATAGTGATTTACCTGGGTAAAATCTTTGCTGCCAGAAATGAAGTATACAGGAGTACAAAAGCAGAAATTCTTCAGTATCTTTTTAGTCATACTGTAGTCAGTGTACATGATCAAAATGGGTGTTAATGTGTATACTCACTGATTAAAGAAAACTGAATTGACAGATGCATGTAGTAAGTTTATCAGATTTCATGGCTTTGTTCTTCTTTCTCTCTTTTGTTTTTTTCCCCCTCCTTCCCTCAAACAGATACAACAGATAAAAGAAAAAAAAAAAGGCATCTGGCTATTAAATTACTGAAGGATTGGGTTTTGTTGTTTGCTGTTTTGTTTCTTGTGGACAGACTTCAGGCATTTGTTTGCCTTTCCCTGCTTAATCCTGGTGAAGAATTACATACATGCAAACACAAGTTGCGATAAAGAGAATATTCTACAAATAAAAAGTTGTGAGGAAGAAATTATTACTGTGCATTTCTGTCATTTGTTACCACATTGTTTTTTGGTAATTTGACTCTATTAAATTCTTCTGATCTTCCTCTAGACACCCAGACTTCCCCGTTCTAAAATGTGATTTCATTGTAATGTATGCTATGGCTGATAATTTAATTGCTTTCTGAAATCATCAAGTTTTAACAACTACCTCCTGCAAATTTGCAAAACTATGCCAACTCATAAAGTTGCAATGGCAACCTTACATTTTGTTTTCTTCTACCCCGAACCCATTAAGACCATAGCTCTCAGGGGCTAGCAAGCTTACAGGATATTTGAGTGAGTTACCTCTTCAAATTTCAACCAGCCCAGCTGTCTGATGTCTCTATTCAGCAAGGCTCTGCTCAGATTCAGTATCTGGCTTTCATTTTCTTTTCTTCTATTGCTGGTTGCATTGTTGTGTCCCCTTCACCTTTGTGGTTTGTTTTTTTGTGTTTTGTTTTTTTTTTTTTTAAGTGTCAAAACAAAAGACAATTGGTACAGCCATGGTGGCAGATTATCAGCATGATACAGTGTTCAGATAAGATCTTTTTTGTTTAGAAAACACGTTTGTTCAAATTTGCTGTTTTTTCCTGCATGGTTGGCTTTTTTGTTTGTTTGGGGGTTTTAGTAAGCACAAAGAAGTAACAGTTCAGCTACTGTTTTCATTAGCAGCTCTTAAGAAAGAAATGGACGAGAGCTGTGTAAGGTACCTATTCCTCATGTGTCTGTCAGCATGTCTAATAAATCCTTCAGGTGGTTGTGCCACTGAGCTTTCCTAGGGGCTTTGTCAGTGCAGGAAATAGATTTGTCAGCTCCTGAAATGCTATATTCAACAGCACAGATGATATAATACAGTAAAACAATAGACTTTGAATTACATTGCAAATAATCTGAATAGTATACCCCTATCTGTCTGAACAGTATCCTGTTAATTGGGTTTTTTCTCAGTATGCTGGGTTTCACACAATAGAAAGTGTTTGGAATAATTTTTGTAAAGTGCTTCTGACATTCTGGTGTTTGATCTCCTTCTCTTGGCTTTGATTTTTAAAAGACTTCATTATAACTCATGTATAACATAAAGTTAGAAGAATCACCAGAGTAGAAGGGAAAGGACTGAAAGCACTCTTTCGTCTCAAAGAGAGATGAAACAAATAATTTTCTCTCTTCTGTTCCTATTTTTCAGCCAAAGGCAGTTAAAATATGCATCTTCAGGGAGACAATAATGTTACTGGCACCTTTTTTAGCAATAAGCGTTACTTATAATTTTTGTTTTCCCCCTCTGCAGATAAATCTCCACATTTCTTGAGGCTGGGGGATGTAGAGGTCAATGCAGGGCAGAATGCTACGTTTCAATGCATCGCTACGGGGAGAGATGCAGTGAATAACAAGTTATGGCTCCAGGTAAGGCTAACTCATGCAAGTCTATTTGGCTAGAGGACAAGCTGCTTTCTGGAGGTGAAATATTTAATTTCCTTAGCCTTTTTTCCTACTGCATGCAAAATATTTAGTTTAAATACAGTTTTATCTCTGTTAAATGGAGAAACTTGTAATCAATTTTGTAATTTTAAAAAACTTGGATTAAAAATTAGAACAACCGGTGTGGACAGTGGAGGAGCGTTGGTCTTTAAGGTACTGTGGGCCTTCTCTCCTTGTAAACCAGCTCTTCTGTATCAAAATTTATTAACATTAAGTGGAGATAATTGGCATTTGGGATCTAGTAAAACGCAGATATAACACAGCTGTCATAAATTTTGAGGATTATTTTTGTCATATAAATTACAACTAATGTTCAAGCAGGTGGCTGGAGGGTTGTAGCTGTACTTCTGTGTGCATAGCAGTTTTACTCAGCAGCATAATTAATGGGACAACATAAAAGGACTGTTGCATGTCCTTTTTCTCTGTTTCCGTAATAGGAGGGACTTCAACTTTTATCTGTGTGTAATTGTGAGTAGCATGTATGTTAGAATCTAAGCAAAGACTAAAACCAGAAAATAACCCTTCTCATAAAAAAAAACAACAACAAAAAAACCCCAACACAAAACACAAAAAACAAAACACCATGAAGAAAGAAGACATTAACACCACCATCCCCCCAAAACAACCACTTTGTTTTGTGATGTGGTTAAGACCACCAGTTAAGTAGAAGGATGGCAAAGTTTCACATTGCTCCATAAAAAAAAATTAAATTTTTGCCATTTAATAAGGATTAAAATAATCACTGTAGTTGTATGTGTACCTTTATGCATATGCTTTAGTTCATACAAAAACTTAAGCACCAACAGTCCTCTAGAATGGTTTCTAAATATGCCCTTTAAAACTTTTGTTTTTGTAAAGCGTTTATTTCAGTAAATTTTCAGAACTGTAAAGTAAATACTTTTTGGGAAACATTGTACTTTGAACTATAATCAGAACTTCAAAATAATCTATTTTTTTGGCAAGCATTGTACTCTGAAATGAACTATAAACAGTTCAATCCATTTGATTTTTCTTTTAATAGAGAGTGGAGCTGACAAACCTTGAGTAACAGTTGCATATAGGCATGAGATAAAATTTAAAGAGATTTTTTTAATAGATAGAATGAGATTACAAAAACCCCAGTATTCAAAATGGTATTACTGGACAAATATGCCACAATATTAAAAAAGGAACAGAAATCCAGCAGCAACTGCATTGCATTTAGTGAAAAGGTATCATAGCAGTAGGACTGATTTGTACTACATGTCTTTGAGTAGTAACTTGTTTAAAATGAGCAAACATGTAATGCGTTCATTGAGGAAGAGGAGTTTGATTTCAGAAACTTGCCAAATAGAGCGCACTAAGAACATAACATGAAGGTGAGCTGGGCTTTGCTTTATCAAAGGCAGGACTACAGCAATAGAGGCATACTGGCAAACCTGTGAAGCACCGCCTGCAGCTGATCATGGGGTCAGAAGGGCCCGATGGAGACAGCCAGCTGGAAATCTTCCCTATCACTCACTCCTTGGCATCAGATAACTTTGACAGATTATCCTTTCTAACTTTCACTCCCCTGAGAAGCCTGGTTAGCAGCCAGAGCAACTCAGAAAACGTATGTTTTGTCCCTCCATATACTTTCATAGGTGGTCTGTTTATCACAGATGTGGTAGTTTCTCACAGTGAGAAAGATAAGGTACCTTTAAGGTTATAACTCTGCTTGCTTGTGCTTATGAAGTGCCTTGATATTCTTGAAGATACCTTGCTACTAAAATTGTATACTTTAACTTCTGTTCCATTTCTTGTTCTCCCTTAAACAGTGCCAAATTTTCACCAATTTAAAGGTGACTCATTTTTTTCTTTCTCCCTCATCATTCCACCCCTCCATCCTACTTGCCTAACATAAGCATGAATCAGCAACTATCCCTCTCTGAATTCTCTTCCTTAGATAACACAGCAAGTTATGTGCAGCTAATAGTGAATTTAATACGTTGCCCTAAAACATGGGGTGGGCATGTATGTGCCTCGTGAGGCTCCAGAGTGTGACTTGAAAAAGGTTCACTTTAACCTTTGACCAAACTGGAGATTCATAAAGCCCAGATACCCAGAAAGGAAGAACTGGCAGATCAAATCAAATGCCTAAGTAATTGTTTTTGAGAGCCCTGAGCTGAAACATTCCAGGAATGTATTTTTGTCATAACAAGAAAGGCCATTGGAAAAAAAAAAAGTGCAAAAATGAAAAATGTAGGAGTGGGGGAGAAGACACTTTCCAAGTACACTGTGTTAGAGAAAATAGCTTTTGGTTATATCCTTATTGAAAAAGAAAAGATACTTCCTTGGAAAACAAGAATAAAAAAGTAGCAAACAATTTGCTATTAAAACCCGTTCTTTAATAAGGAAAGATCTGAGGTCCAATTGGAGATACTAGGGCTTTTTGTGTCTGAGATAATGTAAGATCTCATTTGCTTACACTGAAGTAATAGAGATTTGCAGGCACAGATTTTCTTACAGGCTCTACCAGCGCTCTCTGGCTCCCTCAGACCTCAGTTTTAGGGAAGGGCTACAGTATATTCAGCAGCAGGAGGAAAAAAAAACCAACAAAAAACCAGCCACCACTGCATTCTGTGCTCAGTCGTGCAGTCCCACAGCTGCTTCAGCCAGGCTTGGTGTGAGCTACCGTGAACTGGTTTCGGCCTCCTCATGCCTCTGCAATGATGCTGGAGCTTTTGCAGCTTGCCAGTAAGTCAGTTCAGGAAAGTGATCTGGCTGAAAAAGATTTTGGTCCAAATTGGATTTTTGTTGTTGGGGATGAGGAGGACTGTTTGGTGGGGGTTTGTTTTGATTTGTTTTTTATTTATTGTGGTTTTTTTAGCTTGATTCATGTCTGAATTACCTATGTACATAGTCCCAGCAGGTAGAAGAAGATGAGGATGTATGGTTAAAAGCAGGGAAGAGGGAAAGATTATAACGATCTGAAGTAAAAGTGGCTCTTGGTAGCATGTCTCGTTGTGGTGTCCTGTGTAAACTTCAATTTTATTTGATTTTTTAGATATTGGGGAAAAAGCCCTGATCATATACTAGATGATTTATGTGCATGCGCATTTCCATGCTTATGTTTTTATTAATGTATATATAATTAAGTACACCACATACTTTTGCCTGTCTGAAAATAAAAATGGATAAAAATAGCCACAGCATTTCAATAGTTTTCTGTGTGTTTACTGCTGTAATGACAGTCTTTTCATCCACTCAATTTTCTATAAATGTATGTCTGTAAACATTTCAGACAAATAGGAATTAACATTGAATTGAACTTCTCCTGACTTTCACGGCTGCAGATTTTGCTCTTGTTTGCCTTTAGATTATATGTGATCTCTTGTCCCCTTTCATACCCCTCCCTCCCAACCCTGCATATTGCAGCCCCACTGGACCAAGGTCTGGAACAGTCAGAGCTCTGGCACTGAAAGATAAACAGTAAAGATAACACAAGTCTTTAAAAATTACAGCTGCATTAATACAAAACAAATATTTGCGTAGATAAAGAGATTTAACTGGTTGAACAAGATGATCTGAAACACACCTTTTGTGACTGTGGGAGCAGGATAGAAATGCAGCTATCACATTTTTTTGTTCTTCACCTTTTCAACCTAACCTGCCATTGAATCTACTATGGTTGTGAGCTGAAGAATTCTCTTTATGACCTGCAGTTATTAGCAAATTCTAAAACAGTTTCAAAATCCTTAGTTTTTTAAGGTGAGCATTAATGGTGTTTCCAAAATACGTGCAGTCTTGGTGTGGTGGTTTTTTTGGTTTTTAGTTTTGTTGGGTTTTTTGGGTTGTTTTTTTTTTCCCCTCCCATCCCCTTCTGAATGTAATGCTGTGGAGTTTTTTTCTCGGTATTTCCTCCCCTCCTCTTAAAATTTCCACTGCAATATGCCACATACCAACAGCTGTAGTTTGGTGCCACTGTACACACTGCAGCAGTTGGGTTGTGTGATAGGAATCTCTAAACCCAAGGTGGTAAGGTAGCTTTTCTGCCTGTTAAGCTTTGATATGCTCTGTCTTATAGGTTTCAGGAGTTAGCAGAAGTTCTTGCTGAAAAATTCTTCCCTGTAGGAGGTGAACATGTTTGTGTGTGTGTGTGTAATTTTAGAAGATTGAATATAGCATATATAGACATCATAATTGATAGTTGTTGCCTACTTTGCTGATTTTCTTTTCTCTAAAGTCTATGAATTGTCTCTTTGAAAAGACACTTCAAGAGTAAGGATTCTTTGATTTATTAATGTTTGATGCACCTTGCTGCTTTGTGCACGTTGATTTGCTGAATTAGTATAAATAGGACCTCTTTTTTACTCTGGTTTTTCCTCTGTGAAATGCCATGCATTCCAGTGGAGTTATGTCAGTAAATAACCTTGCGAACAAGTCACTTATGCATGTTAATCCTGTGCTTGGGGTGGATATGTGTTAAGTATTAAATATTTGAAAGAATAGTGCACACGGGGCTTTCTACACATGAAAATGCAAGGGTGGAGTGGGGGCATCTGTTTTCTCATTTGATTTGGATTTTTCCAAATGTGGAGAAAGCTTCTACCATTTTAAGCTTCATTTCTTTGCTAAGACAGTGGAGAAATAGAATTGACTGAATAGAATAAATAACATTTGGGTACACAAAGACTTCAGAAAGCAGTGTACGTATTGTCCAGCATTTGTTCTGTGGATCTAATTGGGATATCACAGTAATCGGGTTTTTTGCATAATCAGGCTGTGTTTAACAGCTTCCTGAGCTGGGAACAATTGTGGCTCCCAGCAGCCCAATACGATTTTCAGTGTCTTATCAATGTCCAGTTTAACTGGACACTTGCACAGTGCAGAGAATAGAGCTTTTTGCTACAACATCTGTTAAACCATATGTCTTGGCACCTGGTTCAGATGGCGATAACTGCAGCACTAATGAATCCATCCATCATGGCTGAGCTTTGCATTAACATAGCATTGGATTATGGAAAGCGGCTTGTCCTGGCTTTTCAGTCGGATGTGTTTTGCTGCTGCGGTCTGCAGTGATACCATTTGCTTGGGCGAATCTGAAATTCAAAGGGGGTACCGCATGCATTTAAAATTTCAATACATGCCTGGTAATCCTGTGCAGATTGCCATCAGAGTGGTGGCGAGCAGGCCAATCTGTCAGCAATAGCTGTGGGTGCTGGCTAACCGCCGCTCCACTTGGGCTGCCAAGGCTGGCAAGGCAGCCCCGCTCTCGCCCGTGGAGAGGCTTGTCAGCGTTAATGCGGTCTGATGCAGCCCCTCTCTCCGCCAGAGGAAAATGTCGTTCCTTGTGGAATAACAGATAATTAAAGCAATTGCCTGAGAGTAATAATTGAAAAAGTGAAATTAAACAGCATTATGGAAAATAAAATGCAAATTGCTGTAAAAACAATGGAGTTGGGCTGACCTCCCAGTGGTACCAACTGTTACCAGAGGATGAACAAGTGTCTGCGCAGTTCTCTGTTCAGGCTCAACAACTGGCCGTTTCCTGCTCTGCTTCTTGAGGAAACCGCCATAACCCTTAATGCCCTGTTTAGCAGCATCTTGGGTTTTGGTGCTGGTTGCCACGGAATGTAATCTGATATTTAGCATTCTTTTCTCTTGCTAGATACTGTGCCTGCATGCTCTTTAACAAGTCTTTGGACTGGGTGCATGCAGATGGTGTCCTGTGATCATGCATTTGGGCAGAACGTTGTGCAGGATCTGTGCAGTATTTCAGGAATTTTGACTGGAGAGTGTATATGAGATCGGTGCCTCTGGCAGGGGGCTGAGGGACGCAACACTGACTGTTTTGTTTTGCTTTTGGAAGGGGAGTGTTTTCTCTCAGAGGAAAGAAGTTGTGCCGTACAACTCCTTTCTTCCCGCTGTACCTAGAAGGTGAAGGCAGGGATCAATATTCAGCAGGAGGGTTTGAGTATGGGCTGTGGGCCTTTGGGGTAAACCATTTAGCTGCAGTGAAGTGCTGAGAGGCTCGCTCATGGTCTCACAAACAAATGTATCTGTAATAGGAGAGTCACGCCCAGTTTAACGTTGGTTTAGGTAGTATGCATGTTTTTTCTACTTTGATTTTTTTCACCGTTTTCTTAATGTAACCTTGCCTTTTGAGATCCTGTTACATTTTGATACAGTTAATTAACTGCTAAAGATACCGTTTCTTTAGTTTGATGATAAAATATTTGCTGTTCTAGTGCACCTGCCTGTTCACCATTGTCAATGTATTTGAAGAATGTTTTTTGTTGGTTTGCACAGATTTTATGATCCCTGAAAGTTAAAGGGAGCTGAGTATACTCTGGATGTTAGAAAAGCTTTGTTATTTTGCTTTTTCTTTTGTGGGGCCTAGAGAAATTTCAGAGAAGGTGCCTTGTTGGCACGTGCAGAGTTTCAGCCATGGAACTGTGATGGAGAATTTTGGTCCCCTTTTTTGGTTTTAGTCAACTGTCGGGTTTGCTGCTTTTTGGTATTGAACTGAAATAAGTCACTCAGTCCTGCTTGCCCTAAGGAGGAGTTGAAGGTATGATGTGTGGAGGCTGTGTGAGGGGAGAGGACCGATTGCTCTGGGGTTGTTGTTCTTTGGTGGCAGGAGTGACGGGTGAACCTTGGACAAGCCTCTGGGGAGACAGCAGGCTTTTTGGATCATCAGGATCATCTGCCCAAAACAAGTACTAATTTGTACAACAAATTGGGCTGTTTATACCAAACCCTCTTTCCCCAGCCAGTAAAATGCTGCTTAAGCCCACATTTTACTTTATCATGATTAACACTAATAGCCATACAGCATGTAAGTTCTTCGCACTTGAGGCTTTTACAGAAACTTCACTTCACTCATTTATCTCATCATTGGTTGTTTTTACTTACAGAAAAGATGTTTTTGAAAGTGAGCAACAGAATAGGGTATAATATAGGACAAGGCTCCTCCTTTGCAATTACTTGTCTATTTTACCTGCACTTTCACCTCATTATATTTATGTTCTATGATAGATGTTCTAATTTTCCAAACATTTTTTCAAAGATATATGAAAAACTGCCTTCAAGTGATATATCAAGCTCCTTGTAAATGACTTGACTTGTAGCTTATTCTGTATCACACACTGCTGACTCTGACACGGTAATAAAGAATATTCACCAAAGAAAAATACAGTATTCATAACTTCATATTTGAGATTCTCCTTCTAACTTGTTTGTTTCACAAAGGTTTTTCCCTGCTTTTTTTTTTTTACTCTGTATTCACCTTTGATGCTATCTGTGTCATTTAACTCTGTTCTCCCTCTGTCACTCCTCAATTTATCAGTTTCTTCCATAAATATGGCAGTTCTCCCTAGATCCCCAGTCATCTTAGGTTTCGGCAACATGAAGCACTGTAATCCTTCTGGTTTTAATTTAATTCTGCCCTAGTTAACTACATCCTCCAGCCTGCATAGATACTAGTCATATAGTTCATATGGCAGCCTTTGGGATTGTCATCCTTGTAGGTCTTCCTTGGGGATGCTGCTGCTCCTGAGGCAGCTGGAGCATCATCAGGTGCTGTGGCCTGTGCCACTGCCTGTGCCCTCGGTGGTGCTGGGGGCAGCTCACTGACCACTGTGACACTGGGCACCGCCTGCTCCTGCTGCTGTTTTGTAGTTTACAGCTGGACCAGCTGTGGTGGAAGCTTGGTCACTCGGTGCAGTCCTGGTAGTATTTCCTCAGCCAGCCAGTGGCTTAAACCCTTAATATGGGTTTAAGAAATAAGACATAAATGAGACATCTGAAGTTAAAGTGATGTTTATAAAAACATATATTGCTATAAATTCCTTGACTGTTGACTCCTGTGAGTCTTGTCTATTAATGACTGTGTTCAGGTCTGCATGTGAGACTTGATGAATTACAGAAGAATAAGAGCAGCTGGTGTACTTGGCTGCTTTTAGAAAAGGGTAAAGTTGTCTGCTGAGAAGTGTCTGAGGAACTGTCTTGTGTGGTGTTGTTCTTCAGTAATTGCTTTTTTCTGCAACATTTTTCCTTCATTGTCTTCTCTGAACAAATCAGATTTTTTTGTTTTGAGCTGCAGAATGAATGCTGGAGTTCAATGTGCACTGCTCAAGGTGATAGAGATCTTTAATCACTGTGTTCCCCAATTTGTATTTTTGTGAATTGTGATTGGGGTTTTTTTGGTTTGTTTTTTTTTAATTGACAACACTGCATTCAAGAACAATGGGTTTATGAAAAGTGTTACATGCTTAAGTTCAAAATAAGAGGCCTTGAAACATCCAGAGAAAGAGTGCGTCATTTTTATTTGTGTAGAGGAATGGCCAGGGACACTGTAGTATTGCTACTTTACCTCCGGTGGATTTTATTATAATAAAATAAATTAGAATGGCCACCTCTGAAGGGCTAGCTGGCTCTCAATTAGATCATTTCATGAGAACCCTTGCTTTCTTCAGTAGGAGTCTCAGTGCAGTGTGAGAGAAACTGAGCTACCTCAATGCGGACAAGTAATGTAACCAAGACATTTAAAGTAATAATGAATTTTACTGTACTGCAGGGTTGCATGCAGGATAAAACTTGGCTTGTCACATTTATTCAAGATCTTCGATATATGTTTGCGTGGGAAAAGCTGTGTTACTTTTCCTGCTAATAAAATGAATGTGTAATTCATTGGAAAGCAGAATCTCAGTCTGCTTTGCCATGTATGTAGGGAAACCAGCAAGTTCAAGCAAGT
Source organism: Falco punctatus (assembly GCF_963210335.1). Classification (NCBI taxonomy): domain Eukaryota; kingdom Metazoa; phylum Chordata; class Aves; order Falconiformes; family Falconidae; genus Falco; species Falco punctatus. Next base: position 57,175,865 of record NC_137584.1, read on the forward strand.
TGTATTAATTTCTTATTAAAAAAAAAAAAATTAACTACATGCTTTCTTTTAAAAATCAATCAAACAAAAGAAATTGCTACTTCACCTTCTTGTGTACTAAGAACAAGATAGGACTATGTAGGCATACTATTTAAGGTATAGATCTAAGTCATGCTGTGTTTGAAAAAAAATATTACTTAGGCTTAAATCATGTATTAGTAAATAAAATTTACTAGAAAAAACACCCCACTTGCTCAGTCATTTGCTTTTTTGTGGGTGGGGAAAAAATTGAAATTTCACTTATAGTGTCTTATGAAAAATAATGTCATGTTTTATTATGTTTCTAGTACATCTAATAAGTTTTCAAGTCACAATAATATATTGAGACGCTTGTGTAAAAGAATAAAAATAAAATTAATAATAAAGATTTTTTTTAGAAAGGTAGATTTTTCTCCATTTGGAATTGTGTCCTAAATGCTGTAAAAGCATATGCTATGTGTGCTGAAAAGTGCCAGACTTCTATGTAAGTAAAATTTTAAAAGTACAGTTATTTGTTATTCTCATTTTTTTTTATTTTTTTAAAACATCTTTTGGCAGAGATTGCCTGTTATTGCTGGCATTCAAACTATTCACATTCAACCCTTTTCCCTCTTGCAAAAAATGACATTTCTCCCTTTACATGATGAGTAAAACCAGGAATGTTTTGGAGCATTTGATTTACAAATGCCTTTTTCCTTAGGGCAGCAGAGGTTTAATTCCCTGGGCTGCTGGGGACATCCTTCCAGCCCTTCTGCTGGCCAGTGAGGTTTTGATTGCACCTTTGGGGACCGAGTTGCTTATACAGTCTCTGCTAGCACTCTGCTCCCCATATGGATCCTGCCCTCTCCTCTGCTTCCTGTGGCTGTGCAGTGAATCTGATCACGAGCTAATCCGTTTGGTGGTGAAAGTACATGGGGAAGAAACAAGTTTTCCAGGAAGGTGTTTGTTTTTTTAAATTCCAGGTCAGTTTTCTGCATGAATACAAGAATGAAGGTGAGGAGGGGGCAAGTGGGGGCCAGCAGAAGTGGGTGCTGCTGCCAGAGTAATGTGTGTGTCAATGCAGCCAAAGTGTTGACATCTTTTGATCTCTGGAGGCATCCTGGCATCCAGCTGAGAGCTAGAGAAGGCAACTAGAGTTGACTGTAATTATTAGCAGTGGAGTGGACTTACTTTAAGGTGTTTATACTAAGAAAGGGATGGGGATGTGTAAGGTTGAACTGTCCAGGCTGATAAAAATCACAGGTATGAAAAAAAAAGTAGTTCAGGAAAATTTAGAGGGTATATCACTGCAGAAAGTTATGGCATCTTATTGCTGTTTAAACAAAAAAGCAAACACCACCACTTTTTAACCTGAAAAGCTGAGAAAGAAATGCAGATAAATTTTAAATTTGTATTACATAATAAGAAATGCACCTAAATTCTACCAGTTAAATAAGATGCTGGGGTATAAATGTTTCTGGTTCTATTCAGGTTCTGGAAGATCATTAAATTTCATTTCATATTTATTGAATGCTTGATTTCTTTCATGAGGCAGAAAAGAGAAGTTTAAGGCTAATTGTTAATTTGCCTATGATTGTTTTTTAAGCTGCATAGGCTTTATTGTTGACTTTGTTTAAAATATAGATGAAGTAATTTCATCGCCTGATTTTTTTTTTAATAAAATCATGTTCCTATCAAATTAAAAATAACCTTGAAGTCATAGGGTCTTATTTAAGATAATAATTTTAAATGCCTGAAATACCAGAACTAAGGAGGGTTTTCCACATGCTTGTATTTCTTTTAATCAAGTGTTTATAGAGGGTAGTTCTTGGTGAAGCCCAGAGTTATTTTCACAAAAGGAGAACTGCCTGATGGTGACCTCTCCTAAATGAGCAATTCAGGGTTATCAAATCAGACAGCAAGGGACTTGGAGGAACCAAGGATCACACAGGGTACAGCCACTACCTATTAGTATAACCTCACATTAATTTTAAATTGAATTTTTAAAACCTAATTGAGCAGCATTTTCAAGCTCTGTTCAGTGTGAGCAGGACATAAATTGAAACAGTATGTACCAGGAACCATCTAATAAGCAGAGAGCACTGCTGCCTTTCTTTCCTCTCTTTTAAAATTAGTAGTAATGCCCTGACATTAAAAAGAAGAATTTAATTAAGAGATCATGGCAGTGCATCTGAACTCTGACTGGCTAATGGCTTACCAGTGTAAAGGATATGCATGAAAATGAATGCAGATTATTTTCTTTAACATTCATTTTTAAGTGAGAACTCTCTTCTGTTTGAACTTGTCATCATTTTAATGATGGGAAAATATTTTAATGGATAAGCTGTACGTGAAGATAGACTTTGAAGATGTAATTGTGCAGTTGGACTCCCAAGAAACAAATCCTAATACAGAGAAATTTGAGCAACTACTCTAAGCCTTATAAGATAAAGTGGTAGGAAATCACTGATGTAAATAGAAAAGAAAATCTTAGGCTTTGTTGTTGGAGTAGAACTGTAAAGCTTGTTAAATTTCATTTTGATTAATTGCTCTGAAAGTACATTAATATTTCATTTTAAGTAGTAGCCCCGTTCACTTTGTTTCTCACGGTGAAGCATGCAGACGAGCTTAAGTAAGCAAGTTCCGAGCTTCGGAGGGTAAATTATTTCACACAGCAAGCTTGGATGTGCTTCTCTGCTGCAGACTGAGCACTTGGCATTCAAATTTAAAGCGCTGGACTTACTGAAGGGGGGGGGAGTCCTTCATTTTAGAAAACCCCCTAATATTTATTTTTCCCTTCACAACAGAGCAGGAATGACTGCATAGGTTACATAGGTTACTTGTCAAGTCTGCTGTCATATTATTTTTAAAAATATGCCTTCCATTTGTTATATGCTGTTTGGTCATTTTAACGCTTAGATGGCGAGTTTGTGTTTAGTGGGGGAGCCTGGCTTTCCCTGGCTGGCTGGGAGTGGCGGTGAGCGCACGTGCTGTGCGAGGGCACAGACAAGCGCAAGAGGAAGAAAGTGCCATGAAGTCTGCTTATTTTGGTTACTTCAAGGCACTAGATACAATTTTTATATTAAGATATCGTTCCAGAGAGTTCAAGTCTTTTGGTCAAGACTGAACCGGGGCAGGGGGGGGAAAGTAGCTTTGACAATCCTGCTTTCGGATTTTCTGGCCTGGCCCTGCAGGCAGAGCTCACCTCTGGGCCGCAGCTCCCTGATGTTTCGGCTGTAATAGCAAAGAGGGTGGGTGGAGGGAGAAAAATGGCTGGTGTCCTCATGAAATAAGGAAGAGTCACACCAGTAAGCCTGACGCTGATAAAGGTGATGGCATGGTCTTTGTAGTGGAATACCAGTGACTGAAATCTGCCAGGTTTGTGTAAATGAATGTTTTCACCCAAGGCTTGCAGTGAGGTATTGGATGGTGCTTTGACTGCTGCAAGAAGGATGGCAGAAACCAAAATTCATCTGTTTAAACATATTAATAGTTAAATTATACTTTATTATATATATATATATATGAAGTTAATAGTTAAAATGAATATTTGTTTCAGTGAGTTTGAAGCTGTGCTGCCCCCCTGGCTAATCTACTGCAAAACTGTTTAGAGACTGACTAACCCATGCTAAGATCATGAAGGGTAGATGTAAAATGAAGTGTCTGAGTATTATGAAGTACTCCTGTCTGTGACAGGAGGCCGGCTAATACACACATACAGCATTAAATCATCTCCTTTTTCTCCCCTTTGTATTTTGCCACAGGCTTTCAGGTTATTAAATTCTGTGGCTCAGCAGTAGTGCCTCTTGTGTTAGAGAGAAAGCTCGTAGCATATAGACCTCAATGAAGTTTCTCATTCCAGGGATTGATTAGAGCTAAAAATGTCTGTGGAGGTCGCATTTTGCTATGTGTCAAGCAGAGCAGGTGATGTAGTTACAAAGAAATTATCATGTCTTTCTAGGGACTGAGCAAAGCTGAGTGCTCAGAAACTGTATCCTGGTCAGGGAATAACATGCAGCTGGTCCATGGGAGAGCACAGTGACACAGGTTGTTCACCTGGTGCATGTTTCTGCATTTTTTTAAAAAAAATACTAAATTTTGGTGTAAGGTCTGGTTTTTGATTAAAATCAAAATTGAGCATTTAATGTGAATGGTAATAATGAAAAAGGATCACAAAACAGCTCAAACTGTTCCTACCTTACTGACCTCTTACCCTGCCCTGCAGCTCCAGACAGATTAAATTTTTCAGTGATTTGTGATAGCTATGATTTTTTTTTCGGAACTCTTTAAGCTCCTTCCTTTAAATGAGGTATATATTATTCCTCTTTTAGCAGCTTCCTTCCCTTCCCTTTTTATTTCAACTAGCTTTAGGTAGATAGGTAATGCTTAGTATAATAAAAGGTACAATTTTAGAAGGTATTGAATTTGGACAGATAAGAGCTTGCATTAAAAAGGAAACATTGTCTGTTTGCTAAAAAAGAGCTGCTGAAAACCTGTGGAATCCCTCAATGCCAGGCTTGTTTAAATATTTCTTACAATACACCTGGTGTATCTGTTATAATTCTACTTAAATTTGAACGACTCTTTATAGGAGTACAACTGATACTGCTGGGCTCTCCTAGGATGGTTCCAGCTATGAAGCAGGGGTAATTGAGTATGCTGTGGTGCTGATGTGAGCCTGGTGGTGCTTTTCACCCCCAAACTTGAGTCTGAAATGCTTTGGAGTACTGCTTGTCTTTTGATGGGACCTCAGCACTCAGCTCTTCTACCATGAAAATTCAGCATGGGCTGAATGCATTTGGGTTTGTTCTTTTTTAGTGTATTCTCTGTATGATTATCATGAGATAACTCTGCCTTGGTTACTCTTATTTTCAGAGAAGAAATGGGGAAGATATACCAGTTGCTCAGACTAAAAACATCAACCACAGAAGATTTGCTGCTACTTTTAAGTTGCAAGAGGTGACAAAAACCGACCAGGATTTATACCGCTGTGTAACTCAATCAGAGAGAGGTTCTGGAGTGTCAAATTTTGCTCAACTCATTGTTCGAGGTAAAGTTTGAATTGCTTTCATTTTATCCAGCGAAATGCTCCTAATACTAGTGCTTTCTACTTAAGCCTTTTATTTAGCCTACAGGTGCCTGATCTGAAATGTTCATACAAAGATAGCTCTGTGAAGCTTCTGAAGTTGTTGTAAAATGAAAGACTGGTTTGCCAATCTTCTTACGATTGCTTTCCATAGAATGCATATGAGTAAAAGCTCTGATCCTGCAATGTGTGTAACATGCCTGTATGATTTTCTGTGGATGCTGTTTGTTGAACTTAAGGTGTAAACTGTTTAACTTGTCATAAATGGTTTTACAGATAAGAGAGATTCTACTGTACTTAGTTAACAACCCCTTTTAAAATCTGTTGCCTCAAGCAGACTGGCTGTACAGCAAATAATATGTTGTTCTGTTACCTGGGAGACAGGTACATAAAAAATAGTTGCAAATTTTCACCTGCCCAAGGACTGAGAGTATTACGGAGATGTTCTGTGGTGATTTCAACCTTTGAAGTAGGAGGAAGAAAAAGAAAAACTTGCTTCTTTCCACTTTTTTTTTTTGTTGTTGTTTTTGTTGTAACTTATTCAGAAGTCTGTTGAGGTGCAACCATAGCTTGTGTGTGGCAATGTCGGGTTGGTGATTTTTTTAATTTGTGTGTTTTGTGTTCGGGAAGCATGTGATCTTGACTGGCAAAGGATATGGTTGAATATTAGTGTTCATTTTTCACCTCCAAAAGTCGCTTGCTGTTTGGCCTCAGATAAGCTATTAAGCCTCTCCTTGCTTAATTGTGTCACTTGCAAAATTGCCCGTTTCACTTTTAGTTGTGATAAGGATTAATGCTTTTAAATTGGGAAAATTAGTTGTACAAAATCTGTCTGTGGTGCTGCTGCCCGTCGCAGGGGCTTTTTTGGCCAGTAAGTGCAGGAGTCAGGCACACAGTGGGATCTTGCTTGACTCATTGGTCCAACAATGGGCTGTTTGGTCAGTTGGCATCTAGAAGTCAGCCACTGCTTTTGGAGCCAGGACAGGGACAGCAAGTTTGTCCCCAGCTTGTAGAAATAAAAGTAGCATAGGAAATTCTCAGAGGTATGTGGTATCTGGCATTTGCTGGCAGAGGTCTTTTCCGTGGGAGACCAGTTGATTGGGGTCAACTAGGTTTTATGTCTTCCACGTAACACCAATAAAAATGTTCTTTGCTGACCATACGAGGATTTAGACTGTATGTTAACAGCTTTTTTTTTTCTTTTACTCTTTCACATGTACATTTTGTCTAGCAAAGTGCAAGACTCATCCTAATATAATTAAATTAGTCCTGTTACAGCATGAAAACAGACTTTGTTTTGTTGTTAGAAAAGCAGGGCAAATCAATGTATTTATCCAACAAATGAGGTGTGCTGGTTTTTTTCTAGTATAATAGAGCAGTAAAATGGTGTTTAAAACACGATTCCTCTCAAAAACTGAGATAACAGTATCAAACTTCATAGTACTCTGTTTTTAAATGCAATGTATTGTCCTGCTGAGAAGCTTGGGTCATTTGATAGAGAATACCATCTTTATGGCTTGAAACGTAAACTTGATAACTAGCTACTGCTAGTTATATAGTCTATGCAACTGCTATATAGGTTTTATATTTTAAGGTTATGTTAATTTTACTTTTTGTGAGCTTTTTGGATTGGAAGCCCAAGAATTTTAATTCTTAAAAAAAAAAAGAACAGGTAGGTTTGTGTGTAGATATATATAAATATATATAAAAAAATAAAAAAAAAAATAAAAAGGTTAGTCTTCTAAAAACATTTTCATCTATTTGACATCATGGTAGAAAACAGATTTATGTTTTATAATAGGATTTATCGCTTGCTGTTATATTTGAAAAGCAATATACAGTAATATATTTTCTTGTTTGTCTGGATAACCACTAAATAAATCTTGTTAGCCAAAAAAGCATACCCATACCCTTAGGGATCAGCTACCCCGGTGTTAAAACTGTACTGAAAATTAACCATAATGACAGGTCCTATATCTCAGTGGCACTTTAAAGCTGACATCCTGCTATATGGATACAAAAGATGATAATTTTAAAGGAAATTTTTGGGCCACTGATACGAATTGCCTTTAATAAGAGCTGGCATAGTATTGCCCGTTGTCAAAGATGACCCGGGGGAAGAGTTTATTAGTGCATTTTCTTCTAAACTGGAAGTGACAGGGCATGCTTGGGGCCCTTTTGTTACTGTTTGTAACAAATGAAAATTTTGCTGCAGAATTCTCATGCTGAAGTGTATTGATCTGTGTGTTCTCACAGCCAGAGGAAGGGAAAAAAAATGATGAAACACAATTTACTTTGTCATGGCTTTAGTATTGCTTCCAGATCATTTTGAGTAATGATAAGGTCTTCAGTTTGTAGAAGCCAAACCTTATTGACAGCACTGGTTATTAGAGAGCGAGGGATGAGGAACAGTTGTTGCCCAGTAATTCAAAACCTGGGTGTTTAGGTATGTGGCAGAGATCCTTACATCTTCCACATCTACAGACCCATGATACCATAATATAGGTGTAGAGGCATCTGATACTTTTCTGATTGGCAGTCCATAAATTATTCTTGGTAATGAAAATTTCCAGCTGTATAATGTACATTATGTTGAATCATCATTATTTCATTCTGAGCTGTAACAAAAGAATTACTTTTAGTGGAGTTCTGAACTTTATTACAAATGTAGTTACCTGGGAGGGATGGCGTACATTTAAAGACCCTGAGAGGGGATAACTCAATCACTGTGATAATTTTTTTTTTGTAGAAAAATCAGACTAGGGTAGGATTTGCAAGTCACTTATGACATTTTACCAAAAGTAGTTCCAGTCGATGTTGTAATGTCTCATATTTGCTTAGAGCTGGTTCTCAGCTTCCAACTCAGTGGCTGCATTGTAGTGATTGTTTTTACATGGTTTCTATGGCATTGCTGTCATTCTTGGGTAGTGTAGAAGGACGTTCCCATTCCCTTTACAAGAAGCTTGGTGCTGCCATTACTGACTTATCCTCCTGAATATGTCCATCTAATTAATCATCTATTTATATTTTCCCTTGGTGGCTGTTAAATTGGGGATTTCTGGGAAGGTAACTTCTTGAAGTCTTCAGAGTTGTCTGCACTGGAACTTGAGGGAGATGCTGGGAGGAACAGTAGCTGTGATGGGTAAGAGCGAACAAGAAGACACCGACAGTTCTTTTTACTGGTTTCTTACTTCCTTTTGAAAACAAGTGTATCACGATCTCAAAGTCCTTAAAGTCTTCTAAAACTTCTAAAAAGTCCTTTTGCTACCTAACATGGAATTGTAGAAATTAAGTGCCCAAAGACAACACCTGTTCCCCGGCTCATGTGTTTACTTGATATATACAGTTGTGTACACATTCCAAGTTACAGTACCAAATGCAGTAATCCTCAATCAGTTAAGAACTTAGCCCTGTAATCAGTTCTTTTACTCTGTCATTGTTCAGAGCTCTTAAACACCGACTAGAATATTTGTCTAAAGTTGGCAATATTTATCAGAAAAGTAATCTTGCGCATCAGGAAGCGAGGTAGTTTTCATCACAGCAATTGTGATCAACTTCTGGATTGACTTGGCATGTTAAAAGTGGCTGTCAGGAGGAGATGAAGCTGATGTTGCATTGTTATGTTGTTTGTTATCAGAACTTTGTAAAATAATCCAAATTCAGTTTGTCTCTGATTGGAACCTCTTACACTCTGGCAGTCCTGCAGGGACCATGAATAAAATCAATATTTACTTTGGCTGCAGTGTACCTGGAAGATCCACGAGTCATAATTTTCTATTTTGTTTTATTTTCAGAAAACAGCACTTTGATGCTTCGATTGTAAAAAAAAAAAAAAAAGGCAGCAGACCAGTCTCTCAAATGATATGATAATGGATTATGCTTTATGTCAAGTGTTTGTCTGCTTTCCTGAGTTTCTTTTCCTTTAAAGTAGCTACATGTTGTTAGCAGACTAATTGTACAAAACCTAATATTATGCCATTAAATACTACAATATCAGCAGGAAATGTGGTGTGTTTTATGTAGTGGATCTTACATACTTGGAAGAAAATGTGGATTAGTGTTAAAGACAGGGAAGAAAAATAAGGGGGGAAAAATATCTGTGAATAGCTCTACCATGTGTCTGGTTCCACTGGTAAGTTCCTAAGTTTTATTTGAGTTGTAAATTATAAATTGTTTTTAATGTTTTTACTAGGTGGATGTGGCTTTTTTTAACGTTTCTTCATCCAACCCAAACAGCTCTTTTGTGGTGGTGTCAAAGCAAGGGGAGGCCTACACCTTGTTTTATCATTCCAGTATGGAATTATATTCATGTCCCTGATGAATGCAAGTTAGAAACAGAAAGGAAAAGAAAAGCAGTTTTTCTCTACTGTCTTCTGACTGTTGTTCCAGAAATCACAAGTTCTGGTAAACTGACCTGTTTCTATGAGTTTATTAACGTGAAAGGGGCTATTTTGTTTCTTGTATTTGCTTTGACGTGGCAGGGGCCAGGCCTGTGTGTGTGTGTCATTATATTCTTCTTGGTTTCCCTTCCTGGACTTAGTTTGCCATCAGGAGCAGTTCTTACTATGTAAGTCTGTCAGTGACATTTCTGCCTTTCGTGTTAGAAATCCTTTTAGGGTTTTTATATAGGAAAACCAGCAATTTGGCTGGTCCCTGGTGATGCCAGAACACTGTGAAGATGGAGCTTGCCCCGGTGGCAAGTATTTCTCACAGGAGCATTATTTTTTTTATCTTACAAGAAGTCTCTGAAGTACTTCCATTTGAGAAAGTTGTGGACCAAAGTTCACTTTCCAAATTTCACTAGTACTTATTTTGTTCGGGAAAAACTTGAACTCTCCAGACTTGCTCCAGATACGTGTCCTCAGTTTTGATACCTGGTTTATTTGTTCAGTATAATAGCAGACTTAAAAATATGCCAAGGATAGCACTAGGTGGAAGATAAAAGTAAATAAAATTCAGTAGTCTGAATATATACTCTCTTCTTGCAAATACGCTGGCTCTTTCTGTACCAGTTTTGTAAAATGACCCACATCTGTTATCCAGTATTAAGTTCTCTGATGAATAGTAGATATTTTTTTTGCACTTCTGATCATATCACCTGCCATCATAAATGCTAGACAGATCAGGTTATTAGTGATACTTTGTAACGTGTTCAGAAATTCAGTCTCCAGAGACAGGTGATAGGTAACAGGGCTTTGGACTGTATCTTTGAAGAGTCTTAAGCTGCATCTTTGGGTGTGCATGTCTCTGAATTGACTAAATTTCAGAGCAAAGGGGAAACTAGAGAGAGAGAGATTCCACAGTCCAAGTTGTTGAAATCTGTGGGATTTACATCATTATCTTGGCTAAGTGCCCCTTTGAATCATCACCAGACTTCTATAGGAGTAAGCAAACATTTCAATTGTGACTTAGAAGATGCATGTGGTTGCTGTGCTTGGTTCAGAAGATGCATTCCTGGAGTACAAATTTTAATACTGTTACTTATTTTGGACCCCCAGCCCACCTTCAGAACTATTTTATATTCCAAGTTTTCCCATTAATGGAAGCCTAATGCTCTCACGATTGTACCCCTGTAGGAAAAGCAGATGTCAATGTCTTAATGACTTTGCTGCAGTTTAAAAAATAACGAAATGACTTTGTGGAGGTTTTCTAAACTTTGCTGATACACACCTGAAATATAACTTGTGTTTTAAAGTGTAAGCATCCTTCAGAGAGTCCAGGATCCAATTAACTTAATCTTTTTGTGGCATTGTCTGGTTTTCATTTCTCTACTGTATTAAGATCTTATCCTCCTTAAACAGGTTTAACACAGGAATCTTCCTATTTTCAGTCCTCTGTTTCTTAAGCTGGTAAGGAGGGGACTGTCACCCTGAAGTCAAGTCCTGCCTCCTTTACATAAGAAGAATGAAACAAGAATGTAGGAAAAAACTTCGGTAAGTCTATACGTTCACAGATAGTAAATTGAGCCAGATAGTAGTCCCAAGCTCTTCATAAAATCTACCATACCAGAAAGAGCAGCAGCCTCGCTTTCTTCTCAGGCAACTCTTCAGTGCAAGTAACTCTGCTTGCCCCATTTACTAAGGCAACTTTGTCTCTGGTTTATGTAATTAATAGGTGCATTGCTTATTTTCTTTAGAAAGCACGGGAAAGTTGCTTTTCCTGGAGAAACACAAGGAAATACTTTTCTACTAGATTTTTGAAAGAAGCCAGAGACTTAGATTTGGGGTTATACTTGAAATGATGGAATTGGGGAATGGTTGCGGTGGAAGGGATCTCTGGAGGTCATCTGGTCCAGCCCCCTTGCTTAAGCAGAACCACCTAGGGACAGTTTCTTGGGACTGTGTGACTTCTGAATATCTCCAAGGATGGAGACTCAACAACCTCCCTGGGGCATTCTGTGCCAGTGCTTGGTCACCCTTACAGTGGAAAAGCATTTTTTTGGTGTTCAGACAACCCTCCCATGTTCCAGTTTATGCCCATTGCCACTGGCACTGGGCACTACTGAAAAGAGTGTAGCTCCATCTTCTTTGCACCCTTCCTTCAGATGTTTATACATATTGGCACCCCCTGAGTCTTTTCTTCTACAAGCTGACCAGTACCAGCTCTCTCAGCCTTTCCTCACAGGAGAGGTGCTCCAGCCCTTCAACATCTTCGGACATCCCTTCACTGGACTCCCTTCAGTATGTCCATGTCTCTCTTGTAGTGGGGAGTTCAGCACTGGAACCAGCACTTCATCTGTAACCTCACCAGTGCTGGGAGGATCACCTCCCTCAACTTGCTGGCAATAGTTTCTCTAAGGCACCCCAGGATACCATTAGCCTTTTTTTTTTTTCTGCCACAAGCGGCATGTTGCTGGCTCATGTTCAACATGGTGTCTACCAGAACCCCCGGGTCGTCTTCTGTCAACTGCTTTCCAGCCGGGTGGCCCCCTGCATATGCTGGTGCATGGGGTTGTTCCTCCCCTGGTGTAGGACTTTGCACTTACCCTTGCTGAACTTTAACTCTTCTCAACCCATTTCTCCAGCCTGTCGAGATCCCTCTGGATGACAGTGTGACCCTCTGGCTTATCAGCCACTCCTCCCAGTTTGACGTCAAATTTGTTGAGGGTGTACTGTGTCCCATCATCCAGATCACTAATGGACATGTTAAACATGATATGCTACAATGCTTTGTGGCAGTCAGTTTGATTGTTTACTTTTTTACAAGGGAGGAGCAAGGTGCTTTCATTTCAAAGTCCTTTCATATGTATATGACTTTTCAAAGTTTGTGTGGTACTGTCACTAAAAGTAAAACCTTGTATTCTTGACAAAGATTAGTCTCCTGTTTGGTGTGGTGGACTCTGCTTAGCCAACAGATTCATTGCAGTGTTGGCTTAGTTTGGGTGGAGAGTGTTTCTATGTCCTCATAATCCTCTTGAAGTCTTTAGTATGAATTGTTGCTTTATTGTAGTGCTGTGATTTGTTCTCCAGGAAGATCTGAAACACCTAAGGTAAAGCACACGTTTTGCTTTTCTCTCATAAGACATGAGTTTTGTACTGCTTGATGTAGTCTAAATCAATATTCTCATTAGGCAAAAGCTAGCCTTTTCACTGCTGGTACGCATCGTTTTACTGTATTGCCTGAACTATAAGGTGACTGATCTGGATCAGAGCAAAAGCCAGAGTCCTGTAGCCCAGTGTCCTGCCCGTGGCTGAGCTCAGTAGCTGGTGTTTGGGGCAGGGTATCAGAGAAGAGCATATGTAGAGGTGTCCCTTGTTGGCACAGGAGTGTACCTTTGCAGGGGTCTGTGCTTCAGACATCTTTCAAGGAAGGGGCAATACCTTCTGAGCTTAGACGTCAGCATTATGCCTCAGTTTCTCATTCAGGGAGATGGGTGAGTGTTGAGCAGAGGGGCGAAGTACAGAGGCAGAGATTACTGCTTGTCTTAACTCGTTTCTTCTTGAAAGTATGTTGTTTGCTCTACAGATGAAACCACAGAGCCTGTGAAAAGAGTTTAGCAGATACTAACAAAATACAAAATTAATGGTTACATCAAAAAGTGACCATGCGAGGTGATTGAGCTGATATGAGGTGCCTTTTTTCAATCATTATTTTAATTAGATCCTCTCCTAACCAGTCAAACTCAATCCTGTTATCACTCACAGGTAGGAGTGGATAATGTATAACCTCTTGCGTTAAAGCATAGATTTATGACCTTTGTAGAGTTTTGCATAACTGCTGAATTTCTTTGCATATGGATCATAACTTAAAAATTGCCTAATAAAAAAATAACCGTGCAGAAACCAAACCAGACTCACAGTTAACTAATTAACTGATTTGGTGCAAGGGACATTATTTACATTTTTCATTGCCTGATGTATACTGTCTCCTGACATCTGTGGTGGATGCTGATGCTGTGTGGCACTTTGGTTTGTGAGTGCAAGCAACCAGCAGTTCCTTTTGTGTTTCTTCCAAGGCTTCATCCCACCTGTATGAGAGCACGTGGGATAGCAAACCCTGTGGAAGTCCTCTTACCTTCTCTCTCCTCCATGCACTTGTCAGTGGACACCATGATGGGAACTCTCTTTCCATAGGATCTGGGTGGAAACCAGCAGGACAAAGGGAAAAAAAGATGAGGAGGAAGACTGGGGATGCTGGTAATTAGCCAGACCAATGTTTACTGGGATATTTTTATTCATTTTTTGAGTATTGCTTTTGTATACCTTAAGCTGATACGTTTCTAGGCATTTGACCACTTTTCGAACTACAAAAAGTGTTTCTTATCTATTTCCTAATTATTAGGTGCAACACTATTTTGTGTGCCATTAGGTGTGACGCTGTTTTATGTCCAAGAATGAACATGTAGTAGGCCTGACTGGTTTTCTGATGGTTGTCTTTGACCGAGTACATTAATGAACATTCAGACAGGAATGTGCTTTCAAAGCAAATCTTCAGATTGTTCCAACTTCCTGACCCTCAGCTCTTGTCAGACCAAGGGAACTACCTTTCAGAGGGAAGTAAACCAAAAGGCAGGCGCACGTAATGCTTTCCAGCTGCCGGTAGGCTTTCAGTCATGACTAATGCTCATCTCGGGCAAAACTAACTGAAGCACCATAGAGGGGTTGCTGGGTCCTTATCACTGACTCCTTCGCTCTGCAGGTCTGCTCCTGTTCTCCCACACCACTTGATGACACAGTATTAGAGAAATCCCACCAGTTCATAAAACTTATTTTTTTTTTCTTCCCTCCACCAAGATTAACCCAGAAAAAGAACTTATGAAGTTAGGTTTGTAATCCTGGTCCCTCTTGCCACGTGGAGGAGGAATGCCTATGCTGGCCCAAGAGGTAGCTGTGCAGGACCAGGGAGGGCTGAGGCTGGGCAGGGCTTCAAGGGATCACTGGTCATTTTTCGGGTGAAGTGACGGTGAAAGGGCAGCTGTTGGCAGGGAGCCTTTGCTCCTCTCCCGTGTCCCTAGCCGTGCACAATTCCTCTCCTCCTTCTCTTGGCTCTAGGGCTCACGTCACTTCCGTGGCCTGGTTCAACAAGCAAAATGGGCATCGAGCTACTCCCTCTCAGCCTGGCTGGGACACCTGTGCCTTACTGGGGAGCACAGTCAGCTCGCCAGAGCTGGGCCGGGAGCCCAGAGTGGGAGGAGGGCAGGAAAAGGGCTCTGTGCCTGCTTGCCAGGCAATGGGCTGCTACTTGTCCTTGTCAGGTCTTGTGGAGACCTCACCATGGTTTGGCAGTAAAATAAATACAGCTGTAGGGTTAATCAAAGTCAGTGGAAGCCTATAATGGGAAGTAGTGACCTGGGATGAACTTGGCCAGGCAGCTCGTGGTTGCAGAGGAGTTAACTGTGTGCGGCAGGCTTAGCGCCGGCTTTAGGTAATGGGTCTTCTGCCTCTGTGGCAGAGCAGGTATTATCAGCCCCTCTACAGGCAGCATAAGCTGGGTATCACCTGCTCTGCCTAATCCAGCAAAGCCAAGATACGATGAGGCTTCAACTCAGCCCTGTTCAAAATTGTGTTGCTGGTGATACCACATGTGGTATTAATGATTTATTGCGTGAGTATGGTCTCACCATTTAGGTGTTGTCCTGTACCGCTGTCATTTTCTTATGTGCTGCTTTATTAGGAAAGTACACAGGTGAATCCAACCAGCAAATAAAACATTTGGGAAATTAAAATGTAATCACTCTCAACAGTGGGATCCCTGTTTGCCTTTAGATTTGATGGGAGGAAGTGCAAAGAAAAGAAAGAGGCGAAGAAAAAACACTTGGCAGGTGTCACTTCAGGGAAGAAATGAGAGGGTTTCTTTGTTTCTTATATCTCCGTTCTATCCAAGTACAATGATATGAAGATCATTTGCAGTAACGTGATTTTTCTCACCTTAATTAGAGGTGTCTCCAGACTGCCCCACCACATCAGTGCTGTATTTCACTTGGATAATTTCCCTTCCATTATCTGGTCTGTCTCTACATTTATTTAAATCAAATGTTTCATTTGAATACTGCAGCTCAGGATGGTCTGTCTCAGTTTAAATGCCATTGACGTTAGCAGGGAGGTTAAGCAAATATTTACTTAAGGGTAGACAAAGTTCCCTTACCTGCCATCATTTTCCAGTTTGGGGGAGGGGAAAACCCCTCTAGGTTTGACATCTCTGTGTATTGTGCAGGGTTTTTAAAAAGTGTGCCGATGAGTAGATGCATGGTAATGATGAAAAGGAGTGCATTTGGAATTCAACATAGATGGCAGAAAATGCAGGATGTCAGCGAAGCCATATATTAAAGGGAATTTGAATTGGAAACTGAATCCCAGCCTGCCACTGGGGGCATTTTGATCATTTTGATTTATTAAACTTTTATAGCAGCATTCAGATGAAGCTGAATTAAAACGCTTAGTCTTGGGTGGTTTATGGTACACAAGTCATCATGCTAGTGAAGTCTTGCCATGATCAATGGAGAGTTAATCTAAGTTCCTTTTTGAATGCAGGTGCACCTGTGTGCTTTAGTATGTATTTAAAAATCTAATAGTGTTCTGATACTGAATCACTTAACAAAAATACAAAGTGAAGCCACCACTGACATTAATTTTCAGCTGCATTTGAGTGAATCTTGCTATTAAATTGTAGATGAACTGCAGAAACACAAACTGCATATATATTCCTGTACCAATTTTATATTTTAATAATTATGAGTTGTGAAATACCTAGCTATGGAAAAATAGCAATATTTCCTTGGAAATGGATCATATTCCTAAAAGCATAAGATGCCTGCACTGTAGTACTGTCCTGACCATCTGCCGGCTTCAGCAGCTGTACATAGTCTTACTGAGCACTGTCTCTGCAATAAAAAGAGATCAATTACTATTAGAGTGGCACCGCAGGTTAAAGGCATTACAGGTTCGCACTCAGTTTTCCAGCAGAGAGATGATGCTTAGCTGCAAATGGGGAATGATGCAAAAGATGGATGAGGCAGAGTTCAAGGAGCAGTAATGTGAGGGTCCGGCACTATCATTCCAAGCTGTCTCAGAGACATGATGGATGGTTCGGTGGCAAGAAGCAATAATACCAGGTGATGAGAGATTCATCTCCAGATCTTGAGCCCACTGCGTGCTGTCTACCTGTTGGTGTTCTAGTGGCATAATGATTCCTGATGCGTTATGAAGAGCTAAATTACTGTACTTAAGCAACTAAACTGGTATGTTGAATTTAGTAACCCAGATTTTTTGGCAGCTGCTAGAAAAGCAAGTAGCATATCAAATGCTCCTGCACATTGTAAATTTAATTACCTCATATTTATGCATAGTACTTGTTGACAGGATCTTGTAAGCTATGCTAATATGGTAGGTAATTTGTTACCTCCAGAAATCACTTTCCATGTGCCTTCTGATCATTATCATGAAACATGATAAATGATCTAGCCCATGAGGTGTAAAGGAAAATGAAATGGATAATTAGATTCTATGTCTAAATTGTAGCTGGAATAGTTGTTGCAATTATTGGAATTTATCTCATAAAAATATGCTTTGCGATATACTAGTGACCTTCAATCATCTTGGTTGGGGAATTATTTGAGGATAATTTTAAAGAGATTACAAAAAGTTTACTCAGAATAGTTTGGATAGAAGTGTTTTTTCTTTCCTAAAGAGTTTTAAATATTTGTCTGTTTAATAAATCATATCACAGGATTATCCTGCAGTGTTAACTGCTAGAAGATAGTCTATTTGCAGAATTTTACAGAAAATGGTGAGAACCTTATCTGCCCCTCCTGAAGAAGAGGGAAGCTTAGTTACGTAGAGAAAGGAAGTTTTCTTCCTGCTGAGATGCAGTGTTGAATTTGAATGTGCTGGTTTGCTAGAGAGCTTGTCATTGAGACTGATAGAACTGCGAACAGGCACGTCTTGGAGAAGATTTAAGGAGTGTTATAAGGAAAATGAATGTGTTTCCCCTGTTCCCCAGGTATGGGAATGCTGCTAGTGGCAAGAGTTTGTGCCCTGCCTTCTTGGAGAGGAAGGATGACACTGTTGTGCGGGGACTGAAATTTGAGTTTTCAGCTCTTCCCTAAATGTAGTGTGATTTTGAAGTGTGTGTGTTATTTTTGGTTGGTTGGTTAGTTTGGGTTTTTTAAACTGCTTTGTGCCCAGCACCTCTTCTGTAACTTTTCATGTAGTTATTCTCTGTCCCTTTTTCTTAGCCATTTAACTTCTATAACTTGTAGTGTATATTGTATTGCCAAACATTTTGAGTTTACCATCCCAGTCGATATCTGTATGTGGTAATAAGTGCAGTTTTTCACTTTCCAGATTGTTTATTAGTAAATGAAAGAGAAAATTTCCACTCATGAGCTTGTGGACCAAACAGATGCAAACCTCAGTGAACCGTGTTAGCAAAAAGTGAGAGTACCTTCTTAGGAATCAAAAACTGCATAGAATTTGCCTATATTAGAAACCTTACCGCCTAATAAAAAAGATTAGTAGGGATAGTAGGGAAAATCTTTCAACACTCACTTTACATGCATTACCTTTATCCTTCAGGAAAGGAGGATTTAAGTACAAAATATGTTCTTAAACAATGTGATCTGAAAGGCTCAGATCTTGCATGTTGTTGGGTCAAGGCTTTTAAAATAGGGTTGACATCCAATGAGGACTTCTTGTATTATTAAGAATTATAGTCCTAACTTTGTGTAAATTACTGAATTTGAATAAAGAAATAACAGTAAAAATACTTTGCTCAATTTAGAGGTTTTGTTTAGCTATTTTCCCCAAATAAATTAATTATACCATCATTGAATTTAAGCTTTTTTTTGTAATTGCCAAGCATCTTATAAGTTAGTTTCTGTAGCCTAGTGCAATGTTTTATTCAGTTTTTTCAGTATTTATATTAACTTTTTGCTCCTTGTGTCTATTTTGTAGTAGATTCCATAAGCCATATGGAACTGTACCTGTTTGTGGACACGGAAGAATACTACAAAGTGTCAATGCCATACATGTTTTTGGTAAAGCTGTCTGTAGACCAGCTTACTCATTTCCTGGGGAAATCAAGATTAGTGTATTGTATTGATTTCCAGATCTATTTCACTATCTAATTTTTATATATATATATATATACACACATACATATATATACACACATATATATACACACACATATATATGTGTGTGTATATATATATACACACTTTTTTTTTACCCTGAAGTTGTAGTTCACAGTTTTTGTGGAAATCTCAGGTTTATTCTTACATTGACAACCTTGTGGTAACATAAGTTGATTGTTAGGGTTTTTTTTGGTTTTGAGGTTTCTTCAAACAACTAGAGATGTAAAGGCTACTGCTTTTGAAGGGAGATATGAGTAAACCAGATACTTTGCTTTGGCTTAAAAGTTGAGATTGTAGTCTCATGATTGTTTGTGCTTGCTTTGAACTTCGCTCTAACTTTGAAATGTGGTGACAGTAGTTAGAATTATCTTGACTAATGATATATTCTTTGAATTTCCACTTCTCTTGGACTGGGTGACTTGTATGTCCTAGAGAAAACAAGATACACTCAGTATGATCAAGCTTGTGATCTGTGGGTTGCATCACCAGCCATGGGAGTATTTTCCCCTTCTCTTTATTGGGAATAGAAAGGAGCAGCTGTCTGGGAGTATACAAAGCACTGCTTCATGATGGCAAACATATACTTCCAAGGTTCATTTGGAGGGTGGATTTATTTTAATATGTGGGGTTGTGGCACAGTTCTTCCTTTGGACATATGCAGCGTAGCACTTGGTCACCTTAGTGGACTGAGGAAGAGATCTCTTGTATTTCTGTAGCTGAAGGCTTGGGTCATCTTACAGTATAGAGGTTTTCCCCTTGCAAGCCAGACAGGAACATCCTGTAGCATTTCTGTGTCTTTTTGCCCCTTTCTAGTCTAGTCCACCCCTGTCCCAAGGCAAGGGGAAAGGTGTGAATTCAGAATATAAGAAGAAAAGCAGCATTTCTGCAGGTCACCCTCCCATGCTCTCAAACCAACTTCTGATTTCTGTGGTGTCTGAAGACAAAAGAGTGAACAAAGCCAGTACAGTTTTTCCAAGTATAGTGGTGACTGAAGCAACAACTGCTCAGTTCTTTAACAAGTTAAAGGAGTTTGGGTGAAATCAATGGAGCTCGACATTTTTATAGTGGACAAGCCAGAGTCGTTGCCTGTGATGTTTTTCTCCATTTTGCTTTTACTTAGGTGAAACATGGCATATGTTCCAAGAAGCTGGTAAAGTAGACAACTGTGGGGAAAAAAAATTGCTGCAAACTCACTATTGGTATTTCTGCAGAGATACTTTTCTTCCCGTTGTTCCAGGAGCAGCTTTAGACTGTTATTTGAAGCAAGGGACTCAAACCTTACTCCTGTGATGACTCTGCTAGCTCACTGCCTGCTGCCTGCAAAGTCCCACTTGTCATCCTCTCAAACCAAGGCATTTGGCCTATGCTCCCATCCAAGAAACCAAATCAGCTTTGCTACAAATTTTTTAGTTGGCATCATGTTAATGCATCGTCCAGACTATGTGCCTCTCCTCTGTCTGGTTCTGCAGGGGAGCAACTTGTCTCACCAGTTTTCTCATGCCTCTTGACTCTTGTGTTGGCTGTCCTTCAGCAAGTTAACGAAGTGATGTGACACACATTCACAGGTTGCCATTAATACCCTTCTCTGCTAGTTCTCATGGGTATGGCATGCTGCAATCATCTCTCTTGACATTGCCTTCTCTCTCTGATTTTTTAATTTTGTACCAGTAGACCCTCTGTTAGACTTTCTGCAATGTGATTTAACTGCCATCTTTTGTGCGCTACCTGCAGGTTGTCACTTTCATCAGTGGAGCAGCAAAAAAGCTGTAAGGTTGAATGCGCCAATAAATGACAATGAGGTAATTGAAAGATGGTTAAAAAGTCTATTTTACTAGAAAGAGTAACTTGTTTCCTAAAAGGTTTTGTAAAAGCCATATAATTGGGCACTTCAAGAAAAAGATAGAACTGTGCCAACTTTCTGGCTGGCTGTAGACATGTTCACAATATATTTTGAGTTCAGGGTTAGAGACTGCTCTTCTTCCCTGAGATTTGTCTTTGATTTATGTGAGAACCTGCCTCCACCTTCTCATTTTTTCTTTTCACTGCTTAAGTTCTTTAATTTCAGCTATTTCTTAATGCCGTTTTAGGAATCTGTTTGACCTTCCTCTTGCATTTTTCATTCAACATGGCTGCTTAAAGAAATATTTCATGAGTTTTATTTTTCCTGGGAACACCTCCAATACTTGACCTCCAAGTATGTGGACTTTGCAACAGAAAGAATTGTGCCCCAGTGACACTTCTCTTCCCCCTAAATTACCCTTGTTATCAGTGACATTTTCACGATTAGAAACAAAGTGATCCTCCTGTTTTACTTCTAGTTGTTCCAGGAGCAGCTTTAGCCTGTTCTTTGAATAATATAAAAGGTTAAAGAATTGATTGAGAGAGCGCAGGCTGTTTTTTTTATTCAGGCCAAGCCAAATGGCTTTCAAAAGTTTATCAAGCAACTTTTTGGAGTTGCAGACAGATAAGAAGGGTTTAATTCATGTTTTGTTTTGACCACATTTTGTTGCCCTTTATGTATAAACAAAATGAACCCCAAAAGAGTAATTTAATGGTATGTCAGTGCTTCCAGGCTGGAACAAAGAGTTTGTTAAAAATATGTAATGAAAGGAGGAGAATGCTCTTGCTTTGAAGCTGAATGTTTGTACAGCTGCTAGTGCTTACATCAAAAAGGTGAGATGCAGGGGGGCTGGGAATTGTGTTCCAAACAGTACATGGTATGTGCAAACTGTCACCTTTATTAAGGAGACTGTCCCCTAAGACATTTGCACCATTAGGACTTCTGATAATTAAAACGAACTATATTTCAGCAAAAAGACAACCTTCTGGCCAACTGACTAAGCAGATGCCAAGTGGAAGCAAATGAAACTAAGTTGAGCTCTCAGGCAATTAACAAAAATTAATGGACCAGGTACCTACAGTCTGTTTCCTGCGGATGTCGGTTCGGTGTCCTTGCACTTCCAGCTCTGCTGACTTTCAGGCGTTTGGTACCTGAGGTTTCCTTACTGAAATTTGCTGGGATTTATCACCTCCTTAGCAAAGCTCATGGGATTCCTGTGGGGGATTAAAAACTTGTCAGGATTCTGGAATTTTAAGCAATTGAGGAGGAAACATTGAAGTGATCCTTTGATAGCAAGAATCCTGTTTTGACTCACAGCGTTGGGGTACGGAGGAGGCCTTCCAGAGGCACTTGTGCTCATTAAAGAGCTGAAGCATATCAGTCACTCTTTGGTCTGGTTTCAACGTGAATTCTGAAAGGTGCATCTCCATACTGCTGTAATTAATGAAGTTTTCTAATCTGTGAAGGATTTTTTTGCCTATTCTGTTTTTGCCTGATTCTGTGCCTCGTGAACAGATTCATACACTGATTGTTTATTTGTTGGACCTTTCATGAAATATTTATGTAGGCATGGACAACGGCTCTATGCGTGCATTGTTGTTTGATGCAGATACACCAAAAGGCACGGTCCTACTTCTCTTTTCCCTCTCCCACTCCCAGTGACACTATTCCTGCTTCTTTGCCAGCACAACTGTATTTGTCTTTCTCTGCAGTGAGCTGACCGAGGCCCTAAACTAACAAAACCCCCCAGACATGGTAGGAAGAACTGGGTATTTCATGTCTGGGTGGTTTTCTAACAGTGGAACCACTGGTCTGGAAAAGATGGAAAGACCAGGGAAGAGGTGATAGTTTGCTCCCAGCGGTGGCATGGTCGTGTTAGGTTGGCTTAGCTATAATGTGAAACTGCATCCTCAATCTGCTTTGCAAGTGTATTACACTACACTGCAAAAATCTTCGTGCCTACAGGGAACTGTGGTGTGGAATGGTTCCTGAGATAAACACCGCTGTCTTGGTGGTTTTGGTTGTGGGTTTGGTTTTTTTGGGTTTTTTTTTTCTGTAGCAGCTTCCTTGTATGAACATGCCCTTAGAGGAGTTGATATGACAGAAGGGGGTTGACAGGAGATACTAGTATGTTCCCTCAAGCCCACATTATCTTGTCATAGTAGAGGAGATAAGGCACATCATTCTGGTATCTGGTTAATGTTATAGCCCTGAACAGAAAAACCTGCAGTAAACCTCATCTTCAGATTGTTAAGAAGAACAGTTGGACTTGGTATGGAAGAGGAGACAATCTACCAAACCCCTAAAAGTAAATTAAAAAAAAAAAAAAAAAAAGTTAGGTAAGTAAAATATCTCTTTCAAACTGAATGTCTGATTCAATTCCAGTTCAGAATGCTAATCAGGACATTTGAATACATAAATACAATACACTTGGAGTGACTTTTCCACAGTATACTAATGAAGTAAGCTAGTTTGATTTGTGTGGGTATAATTAAAGTGTAGAAAAGCAAACATGTGTAGTTGTTGTGCCAGTAGTAACCAATGAATAATAAGATAGTGCAGTGATGTGCATAGCTTTTGCTATGAAGTGTATTTGAAATATTCACCCACAATAAACCCTTAAAAAGAAAAAAAAAAAAAAAGTGGGGATGAAATGCAGTCTTGTTAAATGATCTGTTGAGTCTAAATTAAAAATTTTCTTCTGCTGAAGAAAAAGTGACTTGCGACATTAGAAGTAATTAAAGTTGCTCAAAAGACTTTTAAAAGGAGGGAGGCAACCAGAGAGCAAAAGTAGTATACTGAAAAGCAAAGGATTATGAACCTGGATGACAAAAGTGCCACTAAAGACTCATAGGTGGAATTACAGGTGGTGGTGTTTGGGTTTTTTTAATATTCAGTTAATATATGGTGTAAATGGCATAGGACATGAGCAGAAACACTTTATTAAATAAATTGAGTAAATTAGACAACATATCAAGGGATAATATCTAGGTTACTTTAGTGTTTTCAAAGAGTACCTTGAGCTGCAGCAATGTTACTGGCCCCCTTCCATTACCCATTTTTTTCTTTTATGTGTTGTTGAGAAAGAAATGATAAGTAATTCAGACCAAGGAAAGTATAAACACCACAGGGTTAGAATACTTTACCAGTGGGGGTACTGTTTATACTGACTGTGAAACAAAGGGAGACAGCAGGGCAAAACATTTTGGCTTGGCAGGAGAGGCTGTGTAGGCAAGTGGTAATTTTATCTTCTTTTAAGATGTTTAAGAATTGTAAGCCCCAGTAATACTCATGGATTGGTCTGCAGTGAGAGGAAGAGTTAAAGAGTTCAAACAAGCTATTTTACTTGCTGACTTTGTTTATTTTCCCTGTTTATTTTTCCACACACATTAAAGGGGTGATAGGATGGGAGAAAGATTTTTATACTATGTACATGGGATGACTTAGTGCAGGTACAATATAATTATACCCTTCTTATTACATCTGTATTATGTTAACTTTCAGGAGTGTATATCAACAGAAAATTAGTATCTTTTTTTCAATTGGTTAGCTTATACTGCTTTAATTTGGTGAAGTAGCTTTCCATTCAAGCATTGCAAAAAAAGAAACTTGATCATCTGTAATGAAATGGAAGGGAAATGTGGCTGTAAAACCATGCACCATTCACACCCTGAAATAAGAGGTGAGTTGGAGCATTTATAGTTTTATGCAGAGGGCACTCACCTAGCATTAATTGAAGCCAGTGTTTGTCTCTTTGTCCAACATTCAATCGGTAACTTGACCACTGCTGGTTTGTTTTTGGTTGTTATTTTTTCCTTCTGGAGAACACGATAATAACCTCAGAAAACACTGCTACTGGGCCAAAAATCTACTTACTTTAGTATGTAAGCTTAGGGGAGGATGTAAGAATGGGAGAGGCGCACAGTGATACACAACCTTTATACATCATCATAGCATCTAGCAATCTGCAGCTCAAGATTTATCAAGCCAAAGACTATACCAACGTATTTGTGTGTAATATCCTTGATGAACCTGGTATGAATTTGTCAAACGATTTTTGAACTTGTGTTTTTGCCCATCATCCTGCAGCTATGAATTCCCGTGCTTAACTCAAGTTAAAGTACTTCCCTCTGAAGCTACAGGCCACTTTTTTTTTTTTTTTTTTTTTAAATTATTATTCACCATCTTTTTTCCAGTGGAAGATATAGCAAAAGTAGTTCTATATTAATCTTTTTTATGCCACTTGTCATTTCATAAACATCTAGCGTGTATTCCTTCAATCATTATTATTTCATGTTAAGTAATCCAAAGTTATTTAGTAACTCCACAAATGGAAGTTGTCCTAGGTCTTTAATAACTTCCCTTTGGCCTTTTCTGTGTCTTGTCTTCTAGCCCATCCCGCAGGAGATAGAAAGAGCAGATTTATGTCTTCTAGTTTAGATGAGAGAACATCCACAGTAGCACAAGATACTGTGTTTTCTTTTGTGTTCTTTTCCTAATAACCACTGATACCTTATCTGTCTGGGTTTTTGTCTGAATTGAGGTGATATGGTTATGAAATTCCCCACAGAGATATTATTCCTGTCTGATTGTACTGATTTAGAGTCCATAAGGGATTTACCCCCCTCACATGCACTGCTTTGTGTTTATCAGCTTCGACTATTTGCCATTTTATTTCTTAAATCTTTAGTATCTTAAGGGAAACGAGATAAGCTGGATGCATCTATTCACAAAATACTACCACTGCAGATAAAAACATAGCTGTGCTAATTGGAGCCATGACTAAACCCTACGCTTTCTTCCCGACCTTCTAGGTGGACACATGACTTAATGAATGTGTTGCAGGAAAAGGTTCAGCTTCAATAGGAGGGATGTGGAGACTCTCCTGAGAATCCCTGAACCTGTAGGTTAAGGTGCTGTCCTGGGAAATGGGAAGTCTTTGCTCAAATCTTTGTTCCAGTTCAGTCAGACAAGAGGAATGGGTATGGAATGCCCTTCTGCTGAGAGACTGAACAAGCCACTTCTCTATAGACATGATCCTGAACTACACTCGGAATGCCCCGTGTTATTATCTAGTGCCCCCATGCAGCTAGGCTGAAAACTCAAAACATGTCATTTTGGCAATGCTATCATAAATGTTTTTTATTGCAGCTATTTGTTGAATTTGGATTAATTATTATTTTTTTTTTATCTTAACCCTCTCAACTTTTAATGAGTGCTTTGCTTTCCCACTCCCAGAAAACAACCAACCTCAGCCTATATAGCCATTTCATTCCTAGAGAGAAGGAAGATTTATTTTATTTTTTTATGTGGAGTTATTCTGTTTTCAGTTCCTAAGCCTCCACACTTAGGAAGGTATGAAATATGTGTGTGTGAGAGATTGGTTTGTGGTACCCTATATTCTTGACTGTAACCAAAGTTAACTATAAAATAGGTTTCCTGCACTTGTGTGGCCCTGAGAAAGGGATTATTTGAGGGCTGGAGAAAAAGCTGGAATTGGCTTTGTGCTCAGAGTTGTGTAGCCTCTGAATTTTCACCAGCTGGATGTGGGTACTAAAAAGAAGGATTTGCACCCTGGGAACATGCCTCAGAAGTCAGGAAAACAGCCTGTGCCAGCATGTCAGTGGTGAGAGCTTAGAGCTACACATCTAGCGGATCGCTGACAGTTCTCAGTTCGGTGGCCAAAGTAAAACTCATGTGGATTTTGGAAGGAAAAACTATTTTAAATAAAAAGGGGAAGGTTTAGGGGACTTTTTAAATGTCAAAATGCTGTGTTGTGGCTTGTTATGTTTGGAAAAAAGTTGTGTACACCTATTCTGAATGTTTCTGTAAACCCAGCTTGCCTTTCCCGTTACAGGGTGGGGAGGGTGAATACCAGGCAGAGACTTTCTTGAAAGCAGGCAAGATAATTATTTGGATCCAGAGGTAGAAGCTTAAATACAGTTCACTGGGGCAACTTCACCAGTCCTCTGACTGAATTGGCAGAACTGCTTTCTTTTCTTGAAACCACATTTATCAGAAGAGTAGCGAGTCCCAGGAGAGAGGTTTCCTGGTGTTTGCAGTTATTTAAAACCAACCAAACAAACAAAAAAAAAAAACTTTCAAAGAATACTCACATCAAAAGTTTAAGGCAGGACTTTGGGATCTGGCAGGAAGAGTCATGACATTCCTTGTCATGACATTCATGAAAAGCAGCATTTAAAGTTCCTGAAAAAGTGCTACTAGCTTTGTGTACTGCGGCCAACAGAGTTTGCTGATAAAATTATGCAACATTTGTTCTCCATGGTTACATGTTTTTGTTACCAATACTTATGTTAAATGTAAAGGCTTCTTTAAGGTAGCGATCCCCTTTGTTTAATTGGTAATATAGTGACATCTGATTTATTTTTGTCTCCAAATACTATTGTAATGTGTTCTTAGCAGCTTGGTTCAACTTGCAGATCCAGCAAACGGTCTCAGACAAAATGCCCATATACACAGGCAATCTGAATTTAATAATGAATATAGTTTACTTGTGTAATCTTTGAAGGTAGCAATCTCCATAATGGTGTATATTATTATAAACTTTATTATTAGCAGCAATCTTGTATTGGGAGAGGAAAGCTGTACTGTCCAATTTCTGCTCTAGTAATTTTTTTCTCTCATTTTTTCTGTAGTGTTGTTGATTTTGTTTGCCTTTCCTATGTGAATACACAAGCCTAGTTACTGAACTTTCAATGTCCTAGCTCAGCATGAAGAGATGTTGATTAGCGTCATAATCAAGAATTAAAACATGCAGTAGTAGAATAGGAAGCTGTATGTTCTCAGGTTTGTTCATCAAAAAAATAATAAGAGAACTTAGTGATTAAAGTAAGGTAGCAAAGAATAATGGAATTATTATTTTAATTTTACTATTATAGAAGCATATTTTATTTCAGGTATTAAAACTTTGATGAGATGGGAATCAGCTCAGTTGCCTGAATTAGGGCAGTGTATAAAAATTATCATTTATCTTGCCCCATATTTGATATCCCTGTCTTTGGTTTAGCCATTAACTATCAAAATTCCTGAATTTAAATAGAGAATAACAGAATACAGGAGCACAACAAGGGACAGTGACAACTGTTCAAACCAAGGATTTGACTAAATCAGGATTCTTAAGCAGTGGCCAGAGGAGGACTTCTCAGGAGGAGAAAAAGCTTAATAAGCATACATGACCTCCCCTGATACCTTCTCAGTATCTGATTCCTCTCAGCAATGGTGCTGAGCCTGGTGGGTGTCTGATTAGTAAGGAGTAACCTTCATTTGCCCACAGCACAATTTAGTAATGAGTCTGCTACTTTTTTCAGCATGAAGAGTGCTTCCTTCCTCCTTTAATTTTTAGTCTGCCTTCTGCTAGCTTCACTTAATGATGTGTATTTGCTCTATTGGAAAAGGCAAAGATTAATTGAATCCTAACGTGTCTCTGGTGTGTCATTTTTGTAGAGCTCTGTCACAATATTACCCCTAGATCATCTCTTTTCCAACATGAAGATCCCTACCCTGCTCAGTTGTTTCTCGTATCAGGGGTGTTCCATGTTTTCAGCCACCAGTGTTGCCTTTTACTGAAACCCAGCCATAAATAGGCAGATGCCTCGACATTAACAGGCAGATCGGGAGGGTGTTCAGGAGGGTACTCTTTAGCTGATGAGCACAGTGTTTAACAACAGTGTTGCCACATCCTCCCACCCGGTGGACGTGCAGACTGGATTTCAAAGCCAAGCTTCCCCAGTTGTCTGCCATCATGTTGTCCATTGGTTCTGAGGGAACACTTCTATAAACTCAAGTGCAAGAGCTTCTGCCTCTCACTTGAGTGGTATAGCTATGGTATGCAACCCGTATCTTAAGGTACAGTTAACTTTTAATTGCTAATTAGTGAACATCAAGCACTGTGGATTAGTTGTGCTGTGTAGATCTACAGACGCTTAAGCTGGCTTTTATTGATTTTCCTCTTAAGTTATGATTGAATGGGTCTATTTCTTGTGAAATGAGAAAGACAATCAGTGACTTCCGATTCAGATTTTTCCCAGTGTAAGCAGTCATGCTAATCACCTAAATGTTACTACAGAAAAGCAAATGTTTGTGTCAGTAGAAATAAGCTGCAACACTTGTACTCTGTTACTGTACTCAGGGAGCTACTATTCCAGAGTAAATGGTGGAGTTTTGTCATATTGGTACTTCCAATCTTTGTGGTAACAAAGTGAAGATAACAGGATGTTATCAACTCATAAAAAGCATCTATGAACTGTTCTTCAAAACATAGTTTTATAATCCAAATCACCTAATGCACATGCTCATTTTTAAGCTGTCTATGCTTTTATGTCCTGTAGCGAACTTGGGATTCAGTGCACTGGGTGTCAATTATAAGGACACCTCTTCATAGCAATACTATCATACTTTACATTATACATATTTTCAAACTCTTTAACAGAACATCTCCACTGAAAAGTACATTATAAAAACATGCTAGTGAAACCAGTCCAAATACTTTTTAGGTCAAAAAGCTACCCTATTTTTCATTGATCTAGTGTGCTGCTTTTTCTTTCAAAGGCCAATATTCTCATTCCCCTTTTTTGTTGTACCAGCTGAGAAAAAGGTCCTTAACCCTGGCCTCTCAGAAGGGAAGCTTGATTCATTCATGATATAAATAAATATGTAGTCCTCTCTGTGGACTACATAAGAATTTCATCACCATCTTCACTCTTCCTTTTCTACTTCACAACACTGCATTATCAAAACTCTAACTAAATCATTATATTATGTTCATTCCTTTAAAGAAATGTATATCATGACAACATATAGTAACAATACCATAATTCTTATTAGCATGCAGAAGAAGTGCTGAGGATTTTTGTTCTGGTTTGTTTTTCTGGAAAGATCTTCCAGGCTTTTCATCACAGTCAAAAATCCATTTGGAAGCAAGATGCTTTGTTACCTATTCACTTCATTTCTTAGATACTTCTTACCATCTCTCTAGATGCTGTGGCAAGGATGTTGGTTACTTTTGGCTGCTTCTGTCCTCCCTGCCCCTTTCTGAAAGTGGCTTTTGTGGTAAAAAGCTAAGTGAGTTTAGTGGCCAGCGCCTACTGAAAAGGCAGTCTCAGTCCTTGTTTTCCCTTTACCTCTCCCTCAAGCACCTGGACTTGTGCTCCTGCTTCTGGGCTGACACCAGTTCGTGCGTGAAGCCACTGAGAGCTGCTTCAGGCACCCAGGAAAGCAGGAAACCTCTATGCATGCACCCCCAAGATCAGTCTTAAACCTAAACAGCCTTGCAGGTGTGATAGATGACTGGCCCTGCAAGCAACACTGACAGTGAGAAGTGGAGGAGCAGGCTTGCCCTTTCAGGTGGGCGTTAGATGATGTGTAATTCACATCTGTGATGTAAAACTGGTGTAAAAATTGACAGTGGGTTTCCATTTTGGTTTCTGTTGGTTCATTGCATAGATTGAGGGAAGTGTCTCATTGCCTCCTAAAATTAGCCCCCTTCTCTGTCATTCCAGTGGGCTGCCTTCTGGCATTTTTGGCAAGAAATATTTGGGCGTGCTGTAATAAAAAAATGTGAAGACATTGCCGATGGGAACATGTAAATGTGTCTTGGAAAAGGTTATGAATAGAAATACAGGGATTTAAATACAGGGATTTGAGCAAGGAGACAGTTGCTCAAAAGTAAGTTTGCTCAGAAGTGATGGATTCTGTCATTTTCCCCGTAGACTTGAATAGTCTGAATGCACACAAAATCTCTAGATAATCATTAATGTGTAACCCATATACTAAATTGTATCCGTTTTTCCTTTGATGATACGATTGAAGTGCTGACAGAAAGCTTTCAACTTCAATGAAATGGAATACCTGAGGAAGAACTTTGAAGAAGGGAGACATTATTTATCTTGTTCTACAGGCATTCCTGGATGACCTGCTGATCTGAACGGGAAGTTTTTAAGTTCATCTCTGTCCTCTGTGCATTTGTAAAGGTCTTGCTACAATAATTTGGTGTGTGAGCTGCTTGCTTTCTTTCCTTCTGCCGCCTCCGTGCATCAAGTCCATGTTTTGGGTTAACGCTTACAGTAAAATCAGTCCTTAAAAGTCTGTAACTTCCTTCAATTGATGGATGAAATGATCAGAAATAGAAGCAGAGACACAGGAGGAAGAATTGGGGCTGTCTAGATGGGTCCCAGGGTACTGCTGGGCAGTTGAGGGAGAATGGTGCAAGGTGATGGGGTAGGAGCAGCCTTAAGCAGGTGATTTGGCATGTGGCTCTGTAGGTGTGCATCAGCCTGCAGCAGCTTGGCTGTCATACTGAAAAACCTGCACGAGTACTACGTGGCAGTGAGCAGTTCTGGGAATGATAATGGTATCTCCAGTGCCAGGTGAGCAGGTGTGTTACAGAGGATGGGGAAGGCTGGGAAGCTATGTCCATGACTCGCCTCTTACAAGCTTGAAATTTCTGTAATTACCAATAAATAAAACTAAATGCTTGGAAACCAAGGCCGTGCCAGCTATTCCTCTTAGCTGCAGTTACTTGGTATTTCAGTACCCTCACGATTACAGCAATGTGTACAGCTCATTACACTTAAAGACCGTGATACAGTTTTGAATTTTGCCTGGCCATGATACTCTTCCAACAGCACATGAAACGTATTTCTCTGTCATTTAAAAGGCATGCAGGAAAGCCGATGATAAAAATTCAAATTAGCGCCAGCTGGATATAATGTGACTTCCAAAGTGAAGGAGTCTTCCCCGACAGACAAACACCCCGGCAGGAGGGTCAGTCAGTACAGGACAGTGCAGATCTTGCAGGTGGCACAGTCATGTCACCACTTGACAAAAGCTCCACCACCTTACCCTGAGAGAGAGATGGGCTGTGTGTAGCCTTGTGCAGGTAGGGTAGATGGCTTTCACTGAACTCCAGGAGTGCCTTCTAGGTGAAGTGTTTTTAGCTTTCAAGTTTTATAGAGATGTAGAGCTAGTAAGGTGTAAATCTGTGGGGTTTTTTTTTTGATTGTTCCCCCCCTCCTTTTTGTCACTGAATTCTACTGAATTATTCTAGTTTTATTGCAGGATGTTTGAAGTATTTGAGTTTGATTATAAATATGTCACTGTAACATTTGTCTAACAAAGTTGCTGTGCTTTGTTTAGGCGGTAAACTGAACGTGAGCGTGACTATAGCATCAACAGATATAACAACAATGCAAAGATCTTTGCAATATTAGTTTATTTGGCCCATTTAAACCTGAATAATAAAAAAAAAAACCCAACAAAACAAAACCAAAAAACCACAAAAACAACAAACCCACCAAAATAAATCCAAGTACTTAAGAAGCAGAAAGAAAACCAAAATTACATTCTCATTACATAACCATGTAAAAGAAAAACCTGGAGCTCCTAAATATTATTTTGTCATTTTTCAGGCACTCTTTCTCTAATCTCTAGTTTTATTCCTTTTCATCATTGACAGCATGTGGATGTGCATGTGGAATGCAGTATTGTCAAACATCCCATTGCTTTGAGAGTAGTTCTTTCTGAATGCCTTCTTCAAAAATTACTTCTCAATTTTGTTCTTAACCTGCTGGTTCCTGACAATGAAGCAGATAAAATAATTTCTTTCCAACAATAATCTCAGCATTGAGATCTCAAGGGAATTACTGAAACATGTAGATAATGAAATCATTTTTATCAGGTCCTTGCCTGAGACATTTCTATACCTGACTCATTTATATTGAGCAGGGTTTTTCTCTGTGTGTGTTTTGTTGGTTTTTTGTGTGTGGTTTTTGGTTTTGTTTTTTTTGTTTTTTTTTTTTTTTTAAGATTTGAATGTTTTCTGATTACAGGCACCTCTTTTTCTTACATGAATTCATTTTTCCTGTAGGAGTGTACTGCAGAAATGTCTGTAGCACAATGCAATCTTTTTGAGAAAATATGTCATACTTGTCTAATTGATTCCCAAAGCAGCATGGCCTACCATCATTCAATAATTAGGCATGTGTTCTGTTTATGAATTGTGTAGCGTGATGACATGCTCCAATTTTTAGAAAGACCTTTTTTTTTTCTTTACATGTAAGCTGGGCATGAGCTTAACCTTGTTTACAGTTTGTGCTGACAATGCTAAAGCTGCACACTGGTCCTTTAATTTAAAGGAAGTTAATAAAGTGAATGCAGTGGTGTTTCAAATCAAGGTGAATAAAATGCCACAGTGATGCATAGGATATAAAATCACTATGCAGAAGTTAGCAGTTTTCACTGTTGAAATAATTCTTATTTCAGCACTTCAGATGGTCAGTAACTGCCACGTCACTTAAATTAAATACATTTTAGCTGCATGAGCTTGCAGATTTTGTTGTACAAACCACACAAATTTGATATATTAGGCAGATGCTTAGAGATAAATCAGTAGTTTAAGGTGAGCTTGCGACAGAGCATGCCTGTTTGCAGACCCAAAATTAGAGATGATATTACAGTGAAATATGTCGGTATCCTACCTAAGCCAGTGTCATGAGCTCGCTGTTCAATTTGCCATTTCTGTTTGTTGCTGGTTTTTTTCTCCCGTAACTGATTCTCTAGGTAATAACCTGAATCTCACTGACTGTGTTACAGTTATTTATTTTGAATGTTTGTTTAAAATAGATTCTTTCAGTTCTTCAATTCCAAGTAATAAAAGACAATGAAAATAGTCTTGCAGACTCTCCAAAGTGAGTTGGATAAATCACTTGATATGACCCGGTCACTAAGCTATTGCTTGGAATGAGTTCTTTTGTTCCAGACAACTAACTCTCTTAATTAAAATGTAACATTTTGTAGGTATTGTATCTCAACCTTGGGACTAGCAACTAGTGCCAGATACCAAACATTTGTGATAAATTGTATTTTAATGTTACAGAGAGAATGTTTCTGGAGTCACAGGTATTAAGTCTGCGTAAGCATCATTAAAAAGATAAAGAGGTGGAGAAAAAGCTTTGTGTTAGAATACTAGTTCACAAAGCTGTTCAAGTTTCTCCATGCTGCCACCATCGCTTACAGTCACAGGACAGCAGCAGAGATAAGTCTGAATTAGCTTTTGATTGTTTTTTTTTAAAAAAATATAAAGGGAGGCTTATGGCTATTTGGAACGCTTAACTATAAAAACCTACCAATTTCTGCATGATTTCCTACATGAAGTCATTACATGGTGTAATATATAAAGGCCAGTTATTCGCTGACAAGGTTTTTGCTGCCTTCTCAGTATACGTTTAGGGGGGAGATGATAACTTACATGAGCAGCAGGAACCCACAATAAATGCTTCCTCCAGGTTATCTGCAGAAGACAAGGGTGGTGGAAGCAATAGAAACTTTTCTATTTAGAAAAAAACACAGCACCCTAACAACGTAGAAAAATAAAGCAGCTG
This sequence comes from Falco punctatus, assembly GCF_963210335.1. Taxonomy (NCBI): domain Eukaryota; kingdom Metazoa; phylum Chordata; class Aves; order Falconiformes; family Falconidae; genus Falco; species Falco punctatus. The sequence continues at coordinate 57,209,758 of NC_137584.1, forward strand.
TTCAAATGGGTTGAAACTTAATGAACAGAAAGAAGTTTTTGACCATTGGGGAAAACAAAATCATTTCTTGCAAAAATGGTAAATGAGTTTATGAACAAATAGAGAAGCCAAGCAATGACTTGGGGAAATATTTATTAAATTTGAAGAATGGTCAAGGCTTGTGGCAACTTCAAAGGGCTTGCAGCTGGTGGGGTTTTTATCGTATGAATCTACAACCAGTACCTGGTCTTGGAGTAGAGGTGGTGATTCTAAAACTCCTCTGAGGTTTCTGTGTGTTCTTTTGAGTGTTACAGCTGGTTTAAGCATGCAGCCTTCACAATACGTGCTGCTTACAATCGAGCTCATACTGCTGAAGCCAGTTTCCGACTGCCACTGTGCCTGGGTATCTTTTAAGGTGAGACACAGGACCAAGCGTGTGGGTTGTGGTGGTTTGTGCCCAGCTGGTGGTATGTAACCAGTACAATCTTCCCAACTGGGTGTAAGAAGGTGGTAGATCAAAGTGTAATCCTTGGGGGGAAAAAAGAGGTTAGGAGCTGGCTGGGAACAGAAAAGGTTGTTGTGGCAGCTGCCTGTCACTCCAACCCTTCTTTTCCATGGGCAACCCTACAGCAATTGGAGACTTGCTTATGCATCTGTTCCTTTATTGTGATTTTCAGATGCATCATGTGTTTTGGGCAGGAGTAATCTCTGTAGCTGATGCATAGTATGTCTGGTCAAGAACAGGCTTACATTTACTCTCCTCCTTTTCCACAAGAATAAGCTGGGCTGTTCAGCTAAGAAAATCAAGTAGCACTATACAGTGAGCAAGCAAGAATCCCATGCACTAAGCCCCTAACAGCAGCATTTCTCTATTTAAGCTTATGTGTGTGTCTGCATCTTTGAATTGGTTAGTTAAGGTTGTCCTGATGTCACTTTTGTTTATTGAACTTCCCGCATGAAATTTTGGCTAGAGGTTAGAAGGTCTCAGAACAATGTACATCTAGAGATGTGTTTTTAGTAATGCAGAAAAATGAGTGACTGGTTTTTTTCTATTTTTTTTCTCTCTTTTCTTTGTTCTTCTTCCTTTTCAGAAGCCCAGTAGAGTACTCAAGTCCCATTAATGAACTGTCCTCAGTGTGCTGGGCAGTCATGTTGATGAATAGGCTGTTGGAATTTTTTATTTGTCTTCTGTGTGTTATACAACAAAACCATTAAGGACCTAACTACTCGCTAGAGATGCCATGTATAGGGTGACAGACTGAGCTGTGAGTGTAGTCTGTCATACAGAGGAAGTGAAAACTTGAGATCTTGTTGGAAATTTAAAAATAAACTGCAGAGGGTTTCTGTGACTCTGAGATTCATGATACCTGTGCTTTCAGCTTGGGATCATTCAATCCTCTGCATTAACCTGCTTTTTTAACTGAGTAGAATTTCTCATCAGGCAAGTACTGCTGTCGGTAATGCTTCTCCCCTTAGTTGGCAAAGCCCCCTGTTTATGTTAATACAGCTTCTGTTGGCGCTGAGGGCGACAGGTCTTGTCAGGCTGCTGTCAGCACAGAAGACAGCCAGGTGTCCTTTCAGGCAGGCACAAGTCCAAAATAAACCTTTTTATCTTAAATTCTGATGTATTTTTTTTCCCCCTAGCAGAGCAGTACTTCCTAACTGTTTTGGAGAGCTGAATGAAAATATTTCTAGTTCCCATTAAGGATATGCCACATGTAGAATGATATTTCCAGAAATAAAAGAAACCCAGTATTTGTGCTGAAAGTCTCCATGGTTTGTTTTTATCCTCAAACTTTTCATAGCTCATTTTGTGACCACCTTCATGACTGCATAATTGCTTTCAGTTGTACCTCTTCAGAGCCTTATGTATTGTTATCATCTTCTATTTTTCCCCCCTAACATATAATTTATAAGACGACATCCAGCCTTGACTGAAAACACTCAGAGATTGCAGAATTTCTTACAGCATTACCAGTTATTGTTCTTCAGTTGCTATTCTCACTGTTAAATTTGTGGCTTAATACCATATTTGAATTTAAGCTTTCAGGCTCTGTTTCCTGTGAATTCTTTTTTTTTTTCCACTGGATTAACCAGCTTTTAAGACCAAGAATTTTGTTTCTCTGCTAGTACTTGACTGCCATAATTCCTTCTGCTAAATCTCATACATTTTTCCCAACTTTTAAACAGATGTTCCTGGTTCTTTATTTTTTCAATATTTTTTAAAATGTGTGAATCCCTAAAGTCATATGTAATCTTCCAGTACAGGAAGAGTACTGAAGCAGTATAGCTGTTGCATGGGCTGGGCAGCCTGCTTTTGCCCACACTTTTCTGGCTCCGTGCTGTGGGTCTTCTGCTGCAGCTTTGCCACATCTCCGTGTACATTCCGGAGCCCAGCGTAGAGGCAGCAGCACGCTTCTGCACAGGTCCAGCTCCTGGCAAGCAGGGTTCTCCGCTTGGCCTATATGCCTTGGGTGTCTCAGGCTGTACTCCCTAGAGCCCCTGCTCCCAGGGGGCTTTGTTTGGCCAGGGCTGCACTCTAACAATGCATAGCCGGTGTAACTCAGGCACTGAACCTCAACTGGAAACCCAGAGTACTTGAGGAAATCTGCAGACATACTTAAACAGCTTTCCAAGAAATTTCCCCAGAAGAGAAAATGAGTTTGATCTAGGTAGGAGCTGAGTCAGTCTTGAGTCATTTGTGGAGGCTTCTCCGCTGTGCTCCCTGCAACATCCAGTATTAACTCTATTTATGTGCATTTATTTGTTTGTTTCTCTGCATTGCGAAAAACTTTAAAGGAAATGTGTATTCTTTTGATTTACCTGCTTTCATGACAGTGTATGGAGTAGTTAAGACATACTGGTGTTAATTTCTGGAGGTGTGAGACTGATGTTGGGCTTTTACTGAATGAATGCTTTGTTATACTTGTAAAAATTAAGTTTTTTATGATTACCCCTGTTGTATGTATTGGGTTAGACTGTTGATACCAACTGTATAGCTTTGTGTAAGGTATTTGACAGAGAAGGTTGAACATGCCCTCAGCAGAGGGAAGCACATTGAGCTTACAGGCTATTAGTGCAGAGTGTTAACGTGTGGAGGCTCCGTACGAGGCAGGGGTGGGATGGAGAGTAGCAAGAATGAGGGTTTGCACCTGTCTTCCATGTTTGGGCTCAGGTGACCAGTCCTCTCCTCCCTGTCTCCCCAGCTCCTTCTGCTGTGAGCAAGGCAGCAGTCTCCTGTGACTGGTGCATGTTATGCTCAGTAAAACATGACTTCATGTAAATAAATAAGATTTTATCAAACATGCATCCAGTGTCAGCTTTTCCTCCAGACTGGAACAACTTGTAGGATTCTGGTTTCTTTCGATTTTTTTCATTACTTTTTTTCCCTTCCCTGTTTTGAACTGATCTTTAACAGTGTATGATAGCCACTAAGGTACTAATGAAACTCCCCTCCTTTATTTTAGACTTAGCAAGGTGTTTAGTCTTGGAGGGCAGCATAACAGGCATATTGTCACTCAGGCTTGGTAAATAGTATTAAGCAACATAGTATGCATATGTTACTTGGGGATATAAGAAGTTTTATGCTAATAGTTATTGTAGTAATAATACTAGTGGCCTTTTCTGGTTGTTTTTTTCTGTCTATGAATATGTAAGTATTTGCATACAAAGTTAATATTAAGAATATGACACAACTACTTAACTGTAGGAAGACTTACAGCTGGGATTGATGCTGCATGCTTATTCTAGTCATTGGTGCCTAAATATCACAGTACATTTAATATATAATGTCATATACATACTGATGTGAGTAATGTACTACTAGTAGCTCAGCAGAATGGGAACTTTGTACTGATGAAATGTCAGTCTTAATTTTTTATTGACTTAGCTGTGGGCATTTTATGTCAAAACCAGAAATGACCAAATACTGCAAAATGCTATGCATGAAAATAGTTTCATTTCTTTAATGTCTTGCAGATGTACAAGTGGTCTTTTTATATAGTCTTTCAGATATCCTAGTGACCATGCATACTGGAAGGGACTTCATCAGATTTAACACCTTTAAGCAGTGGCTAAAATATATAGTCAGAACATGAGTCAGTAATTAAACTAGTTACACTGGAAAAGGAATTCTAAATTTTGTGCTTAGCAAAGGAAGAAATGAAACTCACCATGCAAGGCCTTCATTCAAACTGTTTAGTGTGTTTTAAATACTTATTGAAATAGTGATTCTACTAATGAGCTAATAAACCATCCATGGGTTGAAATATTTTTTCATAAAATGTTGTTTAGAACCTTTATGGCTGGCTATTCATAGAGGGGTTCATGGCCAGGAGAACCGTGCTCAATGAAAATTGCTTGCTGGGAATACTGTGTGCCTTAGCCACATCTGCTTGTAACAGTTGAGAGGGGTAGGTAGTTTTTTGGCAGAAATGGAAGGTGCAGTTCCCCAGCTCAGTTGCAGTGAGGAGGACAGTGAGGGATGGAGGGACGTCACCGTGCTGCCTCACCTGGTTGGCGGTCTGGCTGACTGAAAGCCACAAAATGCCTTTTGAGTGGCAGCCGCCCACAGGCAGTGGGGTGGCAGGGCCAGGCAGGAGGGGGCTGCCGGGCTGGGGAACCCTGAGCCCCTGGCTCCGGAGCTGTCACTCGGCTTGGCTGAAGCTGAGTTTTTATATTGTTTCTAAACCACACTGAAGTAGGAGTCATTTTCTTTGGGGTTCCCTTTCATGCATCTCCTTTTTTCATCTTCCTTCCCCCCACACCCACACCCCTACTCCCCATATAAGAGGTCTTTCATTTTTGGTAGACTGTCTTCTCGGGACACTCTGAAAACGTATTATTTACCACAAGGTGGACCCAGGTTGCTAGAGTGAAAAGCTGGCAATATCACTTCCTTGATGGATTTAAATGGTATTTAAAAACTCACTGAAAGAGGGCTACTGTCGGTACGTGTTATATTTGCTACAGGAATGGCACCCAAAACGTTAACAATGACTTTATTTTGTCTTCTACTTATCAATGGCAATTTTTAAACAGTAGAAGTTTCAGGTTGCTGTATATATAAAAGGAAATGATGTGATTTCAAATTATAATTGGGGAATATTTGATGTATGCGGTTATAGAATAACAAATGAGAATAATTAATAGAAAGTTAATTGGGTAACATCAGAAAAGTTTATCCTGGTGTATTGGGATTGCATGCTTCAGTTGATACTTAGTGTACTTTTGGGATTTCTGGTTGCACCTCACCTCTGGTTCTGATAGTATATTGTATTATGAAGAATATTAATAATGCTGCAGAACAATTACTTGTTCATTTGCTGACTGATTAAAATTCATGCATAATTTATTGTAACTGGAAGAGACTTTATAAATAAGTCTCCTTGTCCTCAAGAGCTTAAAAACAAAATGCATATGCTAATATAAGAATATGCTTTACCTCTTAACATAAAAATTTAATATGCAATGGTATATTAGTCTCATTAATGTGAGGTTTTATTTGTGATAATCGTGCTCTTAATCAAAGTGTAGACTTCTAAACATAGCCTTATGCTTTAGAGGTTTATAACTCGGAGTTGGTAGTGAATCATGCTCATCAACATTTATGTTTTCTGCCGTGATATACACTGGCCTTAGAATTCATTAGTTTGACATTTAATGTGTTAATTCCACAGCAAATAAACTGCCCTCGTTAAAACCAGCTGCATTTCTGAGCTTTGATGCAGGTAGGGATCTAAATTAGTTCATATGCACTTTTCTTGCCAAAACGAGGTAAAACATGTTAATAATTAATTGAGATACTTTCTAGAGTTTTGTATATCCCCAAGCAGAAACGGGAACACCTCAGAGTGTTCACCTTTTCACTCTGGGAGGAGAAAATCGCCTCTGCTTGCAGCCACTATAGCACGTTTACAGATCCCCTGGTCTCCAAACTGAGTGGCTTGAGATGCAGCTAATTCAGAAAAAAATCTGCAAGAAATCCTGTTGCACCAAAATGTGGGAAAATTGGTTGGTTACAGAGCTGATAATTATACTGTTGGGAGCCAGCTCTGGTATCTGGAGGCTGAACTTTACTACTGGATGTAGAGAACCAGGGAGTCGTTAGCCAAACCACCATGCAGGGAAGGTGAGATGTCAAAGGTGGTCTGGAGGCCCCTGCGAGCCCCTCCATCACGACTCCCCCTTCACAGGCACTGTCTGTGACACTGGTGGGGTCATTCCCAGGAGGCAGAATATATGCAGTGCTTCTGTGTCTTAACTTCCCTTGTGTGGAGGTGTGAGGGGAGCCATGATAAGAAGACACCACCGCCACCACCCCCTGGAAATCTTACGGTCTGTGGTTAAATGCTATTTTTAATGTACTGGCCATGAGATCCCCTCTACCTGCTCAAGAGTTGCTGCGTTGTTAGTTCTGCATCGTTGCTGTGTGAAACCCCTGTGTGCATTGAATTTAGCATTGTTGCCTAATTAACTGAAACAAATTAGTTGAAATATGAGCCATCTGGAATGAAAATGAACCTTCCGTGTTTATCAGTGGGTTCATTTTACTGGAAAAGTACATGTTGCTTGTGATTTGTTTCTTAAAATAAATCACGCCAATGCAATGTGCTGCTTCTCTACATAAACATTTCTCAGGGTAAGGGGGACCTCACCTTCCTATTTGGTCCATCGTTACCTTTTCACTTTGCAGCTGTGTTGAAATATTTAGGCAGCCAGAAGAGAAAGACAGAAGGCAACTTACATCCTATTGTTTGAGTTTCTAAATCAGTATTAAGTTACTGAAGAATAAAATGTTGTATGTCGGTGCTATACATCTTTATTTGGTCATTCTCCTGGCAATTTTGCTCAGTTCTGAGTATTCTGAATGCCCATAATAAGCACTTGTATCTTTTACCCTAATTGCTTCGGGTAGGTTTCAAATTCACTGCAGTGATACCCATTTCTAAAAATCTTCTGTGGAGGACAAGTGTATCAATTATTGCAACTGTCAATAAAAGAAAATCAGTTATGTTTATGAAAATCTCAAGTTATTGCCAGAGTAAATGATATAAATGAGCATGAACCCAGATTTTTTTTCAGAAAAAAAGTTAAGAAGTAGCAATGTATAAATGAGGTAGGATTTTGTGATCCCTCGCTGAGATTTTTAAATTGAAAAAATAGCATTGGGCAGATGCCAGTGGTGCACCACTTGCTTCCATCAGCTGAAATTCTCCTCAGTTCTTCTTCACTGATGCCAGTTTGATTTTGCTTTTGAGTTTTGAAATCTTTGCTGACCAAAACCAGACAACTTTCTATAGAAAGAGCCCTCTACTTAATGGGTTTTGCAGCTTTTGTTTTATCACTGGCTTTTTTGTGTGTGTGTCTTCCTTACAGAGCCACCTCGGCCAATAGCACCCCCACAGCTGCTGGGTGTCGGGCCCACGTACTTGCTCATCCAGCTGAATGCCAACTCAATCATTGGGGACGGACCCATCATCCTGAAAGAAGTGGAGTACCGAATGACATCTGGGACCTGGACCGAAACACATGCTGTGAATGCACCGACTTACAAGCTCTGGCACTTGGACCCCGACACCGAATATGAGATTCGGGTCCTGCTCACCAGACCAGGTGAAGGTGGAACTGGACAGCCAGGACCACCACTCATCACCAGGACCAAATGTGCTGGTAAGTGCTACTTTGGAAAAATGAAGAAACAAAACTATTTAATTATTTAGTTGGTTGGCGGGCTTGTTGGCTGTAATTAAATTTAGCAGAACTGAAGGTTTCCCTTGGCAGCCACAGGATCCCTACATTTCTGAGCCAATAAGGATTTGCTGTGTCCACTTCTTTGCCTGGTCACTGTCTAGGTGGCTCTTTACTAACCCTGGGAGGGTATGTTAGGAGATGGGAAGTCGGAAAGCTAACATTTTACTTCTCCTCACACAAGGAAGGAGATCTCATTATTTGTGGAAAGAACAAACCACCTGTTTTTTCACTTAGATTTTTAAACAAACTTGCACATAAAGAAGCTTGCATGAGGAGGAAAAAAAAATCTGTTTAAGAAATAGAATTTTACAAAATTGTGGTGTACTTCTGCAAAATATTTCTTTTTCCAAGTAGACATGCATGGCCTGCCAGAATCTCCAAGAAGTAAAATAAAACTACTTAAATCTCTAACTCCTAACATACAATTGCAAATATTAATATAGAGTGGGTTTTTTCCATTTTTCAATTACCAACACCAAAATCATGTGCTGCTGAATCCTGCAGTCTGCTTCTGGTTTTTCAGAGTTCCCTTGCCTGGCCAGCACCAAGAAGATTTAAGCATTGCCAACTTGTGTTATATGCTGTTCCTTCTAAAACTATTTAAAGTTATTTTAATCTCAGCTTTCATAAGAAGAAAGACAATACCTATGTCTCATAGTTGCAGAGGAGAAAAATTATAGATTTGAACATCAGACTGGGAGGCAAATAAGCGGAAATTAAATTGTGTGGTTTTTTTCCCCTAATCTCAGGACTTTTAGAGCCTGACAGTATTTTAAAGTTTGTACTATATTAGATTTAGCACAGAGTGCTGATAACCATCTATTCAAAACTGAATAAAAATAAAAAGAAAGAACTGCAGTTGCAGATTTCCATGTGTCATGTATATGTGTGCATATATAAATTAATTTTTTTTTCACAAATTGGTGACAGACCTCAGTGGGACAGCTATTCAAGTGCTCATCTAAGCAGGGATGACCACTCATTTTGTTTGGTTAAGGAAGAGGGCCAGGGTCTGGATCAGAAGTCAGAACTTCAGGCGGATTAGGTCAATAGGTATGAATCCCAGAAAATTAGATAGTCTTTTCTGAAACTGGGCCATAGTACTGTCAGAAGCTGAGGCACACAGCTGGAGCAGGACTAATTTGAATTTGTGATCTTATTTATAATTTAGTCTGTCTTTCCTGTGAAATAAAAAGATCTGTGTGTCCGTCTCGGTTAAGATGACAGTTGTTGAGATCTAAGTAAGGTTAAAACATTGATTCATTGTAGTGAATTGGTTTAGACATTGTTCTGAAAAAGTAGGAATTTGAAAACAGCTTCTCTTTTGAAGAGACTGAGCGGAGACTAACAAATCCCAAATGTTCAGGTTCTTTTTCCCAGCTCTTGAAAAAACATGCTTTCATTTACCCAGTTGTGACAGACTAAAGCTTTTTAATGGGAAAGGAAAAGAAAGGAAGTCATGTTTATGTGACTTATTTTTAGAAACCAGTTAAGGGAAATGTTATTGTGGGTGTGATTTTATTTTTAATTTGTTTTTAACTTAACACTCACATATAAGGCTTCAAAATCTAGTCTGGCTTGAGACAAATTTTCCACTCAATTTAATCCACTATGAAATAAACCAGATCATAAAAATACTTGAAAAGAAAATTCTGAACTTCCATGACAATATTACTTTAATAATAATAATAAAGTTCCAAGCTGTTTGCCTTGTAATAACACTGGTTCTTTTTATTTCATGGAAGTGAAGGCAAATAAATGTTGCTATTAAACAGTTTCAATTAGAAAAACGTGAATCAGCAAGGGTTTTTAGAGACTAAAGGATTTACTCATCCCTGATGCTGGGCTCAGGGACAGTACCAGGTTGAGCAGCGGGTCACTCTGCTGCCACCTCACCTGTCTGGAAGATGGGGACAGACCTTTCTTTTCCACAGTGTTCTCCCAAGGTTTCTGTAAGCTAACTGCAAGCCCAAGTCAATATGAATATTATTTTTTTCAAATATTTTGCTTGTAAAAGGCAAACTGTAAACATAAAAATTAGTCTCCTCCGAAGAGAAGATTGATAAGGTAAAGGTAGTAATGGAATAGCTCACCCTGCACTCTCCGCTGCTGCTGGCATTATACGAGTGACTGGCAGGTGATTTACAGTGCTATATTAGAAGACATCTCTGCGACAGTATCTTCCTTCTGGAGATTCTTAAATTATTCCTAATTCTTGTTTCTGACAAGATCACTTATTTTCCAGACAGATACTCTCTTTTCTGTCAATGTTCTTTGTCAATTTTGTCTTTCCATAAGTTTTGAATGTATTAGTTCAAATTCTGAAACAAGTTATAATTGATTATCTGCTCAGCATCAAATGGAGTGGCGGGAAACAAATGAATTTTCAGCATGAAGTTTGACTGCTCTCTGTATGGATTAAAAAGCACACATTAGCAAACGTCGATCTGATGAGTTTTTAATGTTTATGTTCCAAGTAGCAGCAATAGCAAACTCGGTGACACATCAATAAGAATAGGTTACTGTTCTGCTTTCTGTTTGTTTGATATCTAAGCAAGTACTAGCGTTGTTTTCAAAGGAAGATTGAAAATTTTTTTTTCCATAATTCCTTCAGTATTTATAATTTCATGACATTTCTTAATAACATGTTATTGATCAGTTGACCTGTCCTTTGCTGGAGATGTATCCTACTTCTAAACAATTTTTGTGATGATTGTACTTATCCTCAGTATAAGACATGCACTTTTATTATTAGGTATTTAAATCATTTTCTGACTTTCTCATAGCAAAACCAGTGCCTGGTGACTCATTTAATAAATGTTTCTGCTAATTCTAAACAAAATTTTTTTTCTAATGAGGAAATAATTCTTCCACTAATTAAAAGTCCTCTGACAGGACTGATTGTCTACCTGGCATTTCATAGGTAGCCTGTCCTGTGCTGAAGCTGGTGATGGCATTTTGCTAGAAAACTTGCATGTTGTTTTATCAGTCTGCAATTAACGATAGTGCTGAGCAGTCAGATATGTGAAATCACTGAGTGTTTTTAAACAACTGAAGTAAGGCTAAAAGATGTGAAGCAAAACATTATTTTCTGACGTTATCCTCCTTAATATCCAGGCGTTTGCTTTGTGTTTCCATTCCTAAGCACAGCTGAAGTCAGTGCCAACTGCAGCATTGTGTTCCTGGCTGCATGTGGTTAGGCAGAAATAATTTCAAGCTGCTGATGCTGAAGGCATCTTCCTCCCCATCAGTTCTCACGAGGCACCTGGGCTTTATTTCAGTACGACTATGCCTCTTGTCTGGTGTCATTGCTCAAATTATTCACATCTCAGGCATTTGTAAAACCAAAACAAAAGGCAGAGGGTAACACCTTAATCAGAAGTAATCCTTAAGGAGGTTTTCTGTGTCTTAGGGGTATGTTGTTCTTCTGAGCATATCCTCTGTGTTGTGATTGTCTTTCCTTTGAGGGGGTGTATAAAATATGTGGCAATCTAAAATTGTCCACTTAGCCTGCTTTATCAACTGTAAGTTAGAAGTTACTCTCTTACATAGGCTGCCGTTTCTGAGTAACAGCTCACAGCTCAGTTTTATGATTAACTGATATTTTAGTGGGAAAGGAGGTCAATAGTTCAGCCTGTCCAGAGTTTAATATATGTACACAGTGGAATTGCTTGTTCCTACTTTACTGAAGTTAAGTGCAAGGATGTGATTTTCAGTAAAACATGAAGAATTGTAGAGCAGTTGGAGGAGAAGTCCTGTGTGGTTTCAGTTTTTTTTCAAAGGACTGAATTTTAGGAAACTGTTGCCTGTATTATTTGATTTTGATAATAAAATAAGTAAGGGGGAGGGGAAGCTTTACAGCTTTATCAGAGTTGAGGATGGAACAATATACATTGGTGATTATGATATTGTTATTATTGTTACTGTTACTATATTTCATTGTTCAAAATCATTATCTGTCACAGAGACCTAGCTATTAGTAACAGGCTCAAGCCATGATATTGGAGATGCTGGTTCAGCGGTGCAGCACTGGTGTTGATTGCCTGCAGTTGAAGACTTGGGAGCTGGCCTGCTTTTTGCCTGCCTTTTACAAATGCAGAATGTTTGTTTCAGTTTGCCCGTTTATGACATTTAGAAACAATATACACAGAATACAGGATACTGCTGAATTCACCTCTGGGGGGGCGGGGGGAAAGCAAAACATGGGGAAACATTGAAAACAAAAACAAGGTTAAGGTTTTTGTTAATTTTCTTGGGATTTTAAAGAGAGAGACCCCAGTGATATAGCCATTGAGAAAGTGACCTTGCATGGCCATCGGGAGAATTAAAATGTTGCTCTGGTTACATAAAAACTGTAATTAATTTTTTAAATGAGTGGAATGAAAGGAACGGTACAGTATAGAATTTGCGTGTGCTGATGTGGAATGCGTACAGTGATACTTCTTCACTCGGTGTTCTTTGCCTTTTACACTTGCAGAGTGGAGGTGGAGGGTCAAAGTGGGGAGCTGGATTTATAGGCTTTGCTGTATGCTGTATGTGAGAATTTAGGATGTTGGTATGTGTGGAAATGGGCTTATAAAATTTGGTACAGTGAACATCGCAAGAGGGTTCTGGAAAATATGGCACTGAATGGATGAGCTGTGGTCTTTGTGTCTCTTGCAGTAGTGCATCTGAAATTATTATTTAAATCTTTGAAAGCTAATAAAAGTACAGCTACATGTGTAACTTTCATTATTTTTTTTTTTAAAGTGGACAGAGAAAAAATATATACCTTTATTTATATTTACTTGACAAGAAAGCAGTTACCTTAATGTTTCAAACAGAATCTTCACATTTTTCTCTCAAAATAGATATCATTAGAGACTTACAATACATATAGCTTAAATACTTTTTGAGTACTTAAATTACATGGTTTTGTTACTCATATTTTTTGTTTACAAGTCAACTGCTTTTTTTTAGAAAAAAAAACGAACCCGAACAATTCAAACTAAATTAATGTGATACTTTTAAAATTTAAATTCTTTTACATTTGCCATTGCAGAAGAATCCACATTACACCAATACTTATAAGTTGCTGCTGTTTTTACAGGTGCGTTTGGCACTCATGATCGTTTCTGAGCTTTTGGCCAGGTAGTGATTGAAAACTTTAAGCAGACACCAAATGCACCAGTCTCTTGTTCCATATAGGTTTACTAGTTGACTATGGTATGGGGATATAATGCCAAACAAACTTATTTAAACAATGGAGAAAGTCTGGACTAAGGAACTTCATTGTGCTCCCTTTAGGACTGAATAGCGGAATTGTTATTGAGAGAGCATCCTGTAGAAGAGCGGTCTGATTTGGGCCATTGGTTGGCACATGTGACCATGCTCTGTTTATTGTGCTGCTTTGCACTATTCAGATACTCATACCACATATAGAATCCTAATGATGCTTATATCCATAAGAAAGAACTGTAGCGCAGCTGACTTACCTAGCAGGAGACCAGGCAGACTGCCTAGCCAAGTTCTTGTCAGATTGTGTAAAATTAAGCGTGGTATCCTCTTTTTCAAAGGAGCACAATGCTGATGAGTCAGTTGAATTGGCAGTAACTGCAAGTTCAGACATTGACCTCCTCTAAATTAGTTTTCAACTTTTTTTGTTTGCTATATTCAGCCTTGCTTAGTATCATTTTTTTGGTATTTGCAGCTGCAAGCTCCCTCTGCACTAACTGGAAACTTTCTTCCTGCAACGTTGTGAGTGCCATGTTGTACAATGAGACACGGGTTTTCTGAATTCTTTCATGCTTTATTTTTGGGATAAGCTTTGTTTATGGCTAGTTCTTTATTGTGTGGTGTTGTATGCGGCAGTAAATCACACCGATGCTCTTCACTTAGAGTTAGGGCAGCAGACCTGGGTCAGTGGGTTCCTCTAATGTGTCCACCCACTTTTCAAAGCCTCTGCTGTGTGCAGTGACCTCTTCCTTTGCTTGCTTTCTGAAGTCTCTACCAACAGGCAGGGCAGGACAAGTTACCTACAGCAAGATATGGTTATGGTCATTGACTCCTAACATGCTGGTGGATCAGGGCTTCAGTGCAAAGTCCACTGAGTTGAGTGAGGTCCTTCAGTTGAAGTTAGTAGCTCTCTTTCTAGTGGAGGAGATTAGGTGAGGATACCACTTTGGCTGTGTGATGGAGGCTGGGGGAGGAAAAGGAGCAGTTGCCAGCCCCAGCCAGGGCTTCTGTCTTGCAAGTGATTCTTCCATCTGTCTCACCTCGGCTTGTTCGGCAGTTTTTCCCACAGCAGAGCATGCCACAGCACTGAGACCGTCATGATTTATCCAAAGTGCATGTAACTAGTCAATAGATCACACTTGCGAGAGAAGCACTGTCTGTGGCAAGAAAACGTATTGCAGTACATTAATCCACGGCACCCATTCCAGCTGTAAAAGAATGGACATGGGCAATAATTCATATTGCAGCACTTGAAAATGCTATGGGTGCACCCAGGCCAGATAATTCAGAGCCTGGTTATAGCTTCTGCAGAGTCTGCAGGCTGATGTTCACAGATTTTTGGTCTGTTTGCTTCCAAAGAATGTGACTGCAGGTTGAGATGATCTTACTCTTTCAGAAGACTGGAGCTCTTTTTTGAACTGCAACTTCTATTTTTAATTTCAACTGAAATACATATTTTCTAATACGATTCATTAGTGTGCTTGATACTTTAATTGAGTTTGCTTTCATAATTAAGGTCTCTCAACTGTTTAGAAGTGCAATGCTACTTTTATAGTGTTTGAGAATTGGCAAGTACCTAAATAAAACAAAGTTTTATAGGGCTGTCTTTTATTGTACTTTCCTTTGTCATTCTATTAAAAATTCAACGGAAATTTTTAGTAAGGTTTTGAAAGTTGCTCTGGTCATTGCAGCACTTAAGTGTATGCTTTTGGAAGCACACCAATTTTTCACTATTGGCAGAATAGTGCGGAGTAGGTAGGAAAGGCTGCGAGTAGCAGGACTGGTAATCTGAAAGGGTGGAAGTGGAAAGCAGTACCAGCAGCCTGTGCTGCAGGCAGGGATGTTGATGAGATTTCCCAAATCCATTCGTTATTCTTTCTCTCTCCCCCATATGGCTTTCCCCTCCAAAACCATAACAGAGAAACAGCATGTCATTCATACTAGTGTGAGATCTGGATAAAGTTCAGATGAACATCCTCCCAAGGTTAGGACACACTTCCCAAAAGTCCTGGTTCTTCTTGGCAAACTGATTGTTTGCTTTTTTATTTTTTTTTCAACTTTGTTTAATTTTAAAAGTGAGCAGCATAATTTTTTCCTCCTACTTTGAACTTAGACTGTGTGAGGCAGAACTGAGTGAATTTAATTTTCTTCATTTTATTTCTCAGTAAATCCTCCTGCTGGTGCTGAGAGGGGAAAATGGACCATGTGATGTTTTTGTATGGTATGATAATGAAATAGCTTCTGTTATAACAATAGGCTGCAGAGCATATTAAGCAGCAGCTAATGTCAAGTTATACCTCAGGTGATTAGTAGGTCCAGAATCCTAAAATGGCTTGTCAAGACTCTTAAAGTTACCTGGTTTTGTTTGCTGTTTAAAAAAAAAAAATAAAAATCTGGAGCGTCTCAGAAAGTTCTGGATTACTTGAAAACAAATATTGAAAATACTGACATGAAGGATCAGGATCAGCCTATTAATTAAAAGCTTGTCATCTTGACTTTAATTCTAAACAGAATAATGGAACAGCCAATACAGGGGTTGATTAATGAAGAATTAAGAAAGTAATATAATTAGAGACAGTCAACAGGTTTATAGACTACTGATCTTGTCAGAATAACTTGATTTTTTTTTAAATTAGATTACAGATTTGGTTAATAAAGGCGATATTGTTCTTCTTTAATGCATTTAATTTGACACAAAGCATTTTGATTAAGAAACCAGAATAAAATCAACTCAAATGGAGAAGAACTGGCTGATACATTTAAAACTGTTTTTATGAATTAATTGAATAAACATTGTAGTTGGGTCCTATCAGGAACAGTTCCATGTGATTTATAAGGAAAATGTAACTGTGATAAAGCTGGCAAATTGCAAAAGATTATGAAAGTGGTAGGGGAAAAAACACTCCAAAAAAGAATTGGGTTGCTCTGTTACAGTGGTTTGAATTGAGCAATACTAATTTATGTGTCAGGTAGGCCAGCTGCAGTATAATAAAAACAAAGTAGCTTTTGTACAGTGGGATAAGGAGGGGCTCAGGCCCTAGGCATGGGCTGACACAACGTAGGCATCACTGACTGTTGGGGCTGTCTGTTGGTTTGTTTTTTTTAGGGCACTGGAACTAAAAAGAGCTCCCGTAGTCCCTGGCTGTGTAAACCAGAGCAAAATTTCTTACCCTTTCCTTAGTTTTGGAGAATGTTTTAAAGGTTTTGAAGGTGCATATTTGAAGTTGCTTACCAAATCAATTTCCTCCTGACTCAAGCCCTTTATCCCCATCTCTCCAACTCCTCCCCAAATCTGTGTAGCATCCTGTTCTATAGAATTAAAGGTATAATGTTGTACAAGAGGTTGTTCTCAAGAGGATTAGGAAACCAAAATAAAAGAGTTCTGGCAAAAACTTAAAATCTGGAAACAAAATAATGTTGTTAAGGTGTGACATGATCAGAATTAATACCAGTTCTAGAGATGCGGATGTGATTTAGGCGATGGTTTCTCATGTGATTGAAACTTATTTTCCTTGTTTCACATCTCCAACCACACTGCATAAACAGCCTATCATTTCATTTGTATACTAGTATTTTCCATTTCATATTACCTTTTAAATTTATTTTATTTTATACATTTTTTTCCAGGTCATTAATTGCTGAAAGCTATTTCATTACTCTTGGAAATGGCAACATGTTTAATTATCATTCAGATAATTAAACATTTCAGATACTAACAGCACACATTTTTCAGTTTATTACCTTTATTTTAGAGAATTATGCTCAATGTGAGAGACTGGTGAAAATATATTTGGCAATGTACGAGTACCTTCTTTTGTCTGCAAAATGAACTCTACCAATTAGGCTGAAATGTCAGAGCATGGGCTCCCACTGGGAATGCAATGTGCTGCATTCACAGTTTACAACTTGTAGCAGCTTAGATGATTACAAATAAGTAAACTAGTTCAGTGACACCGTATTTCCTTGAAGTAATGACCTTCGGAGACAGTGCTGAACTGCAATTCAAGAAACCTGCTTTTTGTTTGTGGCTGGTTTGTCACCTTTGGCAAATCAGTTCACTTAGTGTCTCAGTGCCATTGGAAAAGCAGGGTTAATATGCATGTTTCCCCAGCAATTTCTCTCATGTTCATTTACCACATGTTTTTTCTTTTGTTGGGTGTTTTGTGAGTTGGTTTGGGTTTTTTTTCAGAGCAAACGCTTCTCTTACTGTGCTGGCTGCAATGAGATCTTGGTTTTATCTGTCTAAATGCTTTCCACAGATATATAGTTTGTAATCAGTGTTTAGTATAATAAAGATCATATGTTAGAGAAGAAATTTTTATTTGTTCAGTGACAAATTTTGTTACTGATATGATTTTGTGGTCTTGTGGACAGATACACTCCCCCCACTCCTACCCCCCGTGAAAATAAACAAGTACAAGGGCTCTACATTCAGGTCTTAAGGGTGACCAACATTGCCTTGCGTCTGTCCACGCAGAGCCTACTCTTGGTGTTCACTTGATACAGTAGGGGGTGGGATGGGGAGAGGGAAGAATGCAGCCATCATTCTGTATAGAAGTCAGTGGAGATCAATTTATTCTTGAACTTCATTTTCTTTTGGTTGTCTTAGCACTTGTATCTTAGCCTCTGAACAGCCATAATTAAGGAATATGCTATCTGAGCATATGCTGTGTGTGTGCACCACTTCACCTCTAAGACTTCTTAGGTTGCCATTACCAAGTTTTCTTTTCCTGTTGCTTAGCTTTTTCTTTTTCTGAAATACAACCATACCCACAACCCCAGCTAGTCCTTTCCTTCAGCCATGAAATGCAATTGTTAGAAGCAGAAATACATGTCTGAAATGTTCTGTCTAAACATTCGGTGAAGGAATGAATAATAGGTTGTAGAAATTACTCACGTTGAGTAATGTGTTTGTAGAAGGTTCATAGATTATACAGTGATGAATACAGTATAAGAACCTATACAGAAAAGAAGTAAAAAGGTTCATAGATATGACTTATCTTGACTAGTGATAATTGGAAAAGGTGGTGAATGCATATTTGAAAGACAGATTAAGATGGTAGACGTTTTTCATTGTCAGTTTACTGATGGTCGTATTCAGAGCATATGCCCGTAGTTTATACAATGAGAAAAAAAATACAACAGTAATATTGTATAGAAATCCGTAAACATATATAACCATGATCTTTATGTCTTACTGTGAATTATTTAGTCCTGAATTTACTAGTTGCCATATGCTTTAAATAAAGTCAGTTCACTAACTTAGGCTTTTTTCCCCTGTGTTAATTTGATCTGGCTCCCGTGGTGGAAACAAAAGTGCTACCACTCCTCAGTATTGCCTTCACAAATCAGCTTACTGTCTCTGTGTTTAAGAAAGGATTTGCAAGTTTAAGGTGGGAATTCTGAGTCTGTACAGTGATTTCTGCGATGACTCTAGGTGATTTAAAGATCTCTAGGAAACGGCTGTGCTGTGCGTTCCAAGGGGTGAGGCTTCAGCTGGGCTGCTGCACCCCACGGGGAGCAGGTTCTGTGGAAGCCGTGCTCTTTCAGCACACTCTGGAAGTCTGCCTTGTGGACAGACTTAAATTAGTAAGTGTCAGGTGCTTCTGTTGTACACTTTGTTCTCCTAAAACTAATCTCTTAGATGTTTTACGTATTTTCTCAGTGGGCACATATGTGCCTATGTGTGTTTTTTTCCAGCCTCTGAAGAGCAGCCATCCCACACCAGTAGTTCCATGTAAGGCTCTCAGGTGTGGTGGGAATACTTCCTTCCACCTGTCTATATGGTAATTCAGGCTCGGAAGCAAATACACAGCAATTGTAGTAAAGAACAACAACTACAAAAAACTTGTGGCCTTTACAATATGGTTTTTCAACCCTGGGTTGCAAAAAAATCTGGTTTTAAATATCCTACTATTACTCTCACCACCCTTCTTTCTGCATTTCATCCTGTGCCTTACTCCAGCTGCTGTGGGCTTGTAGGGGAGGTTAAGTACTGCATAGCACTGCCAGCTTGTGATGAAACTATTTTGTCTCTGGTGCTGAAAGTCTATTTTTTGGAACGGGGTTTGTTGATTCGTTTTATGCATAAGATAATTGATAGTGAGAGAAAATGGGGTACTCGAAGCCGTGCAACTTCTGTAGTAGAAGTTTTTCTCAGTGGATGTGATGGCATTTAAAATAACGTGGAAGTTGTGTATCATTTTTCAGTTAGTTTGAAATTTTAATAATTGAATCCATCTCTTTGAATTTAGCCATGTTAGGGGTTAGTCCTCTTAATGAGGAACAAGAACACAAAGGAAGGCACAAGCCTGGGTTGCTACAGAGTAAGATGCCTTGATGCTGGGGCGCTCAGCTTCCTTGCAGATGGGCAGTGTTGGGAAGCAGAGCTCTAACACAGTGGCCAGCCTGTAATGTTTTAATTTCTGCAAGTAAAGTGTAACTTTTCATCCTTGGTAAAGTGAGTGTCTAGCTATTTAGCAAGGGACAAAGCATAATGTCATCATTGGAGAGATGTATTGTCAACTTGGACAGGTGATATTTAAGGAGCCTGAAGAGAGAGATGACCTGGCAGGGTAACAAGACATATCACAAGTGACTGTCTCGGAAAGAATGAGAACAAGACAGACAATTTCCATTACTTCTCAGTGTTAAGGTGCTAGCATTATCCCCTAAACAACCACATGCTCCAAGCAATAATCATGCACTGTCTTCTTCTGTACTAATATGAAAGTGGAATTCAATCTCTTTGACACATATTGCTTCAGCTTCTGACTTGTCAAGTTGTTTCTCTGGTGGAGCTCAGCTGATATATAGTGAATGAGCTCTGTATACTGACTGAAATGGGGAGATAGTTATCCAGTTTCCTTTGAAGCTGGCTGCAGAGGTGCCTAGAATATGCGAGAAGAGAGAGGCTTTGTTCCCGGTAGTGTGTAAGTTACTGTCGGTTAGAAAACTGTGAAACCTCAAGCCCTTCTTCAAACTGGCTTCTTCTTTTGGAGTCTGTTGTCCAGTCTGAACTGAGTAGCCTGTTAGCTGTGTGCTAATTCCCATCATAGCTTGGAGAGAGGCAGTCATTCTTTTTCCACTGTCTTCCCAGGAGGGGAGGGGTGGGGGAAAGAGAGAGTGAAAGCCTGTGTGTGTGTGCGTGCGCTGGCGTTTATGGCAGAATTTCATGCCTTTTTTTTTTTTTTTTTTTTTCTTTGCTTCTTAATATGAACCTATGTTTGCAGTAGCTGGTAGAGAGGCTCTGCATGTTTTGTATTGGTCAAGTCCTGTCCTTCAATGGCAATATTCGCTGTCATTATGATATTCTGCATATTGATGAAATACATTTTATAGTAAACTTGCCTTAATCATGAACTAATAGATACTACTGTTGCAATTGCTACATTTCTGTATATGTCAGAAAAAATTATCCTCTATATAAAAGAGGAAAATAAAAAACATCCTTCAGTAATAGTCATCGCCATCCTGGAACTTGCTGCTTTTTCTTAACCTGTGGTGTGGTGGAACAACCCACTACTTCAATTTTTGAAGAATTTAAAAATTTAAAATACTTGATCTGATTCAGATAAAAGGAAACTTAAATAAATCAGTATCTTATGCATAACCAGATTAAGTTTTCTAATAACCTAATATCTAGTATGCCTGTGTCTCTGTTCTTTTCATTTTAAAGCAGTAGTGTAAGCTTTTCTTAGCTGCAATTACAACCTCAATTTGTTAGGATAACTGGATTTTTTTTTAGATTTACAGAACAAACTGAGGACACTTTTTCTGTGGTGTGACTGCATCAGTACAGGATATGGATAAACTACCCTAGCATGGGCTGTATCAAATGGTGGGTTGTGAAGCTAATGTTATGACAAACATCAGTAGCTCGCAGACCAGGCAAACCTTTCAGGATATTCTCTGATAAATGCGTAGTGGACTATGTGCGCCTATGTACAAAATGTGTGTGAGGGCTCATGCGGTAAGATGCTGATGCTGCTGCACTTAATTTTTCCTACAGTTATCAGCAGTGCGTGTTCTCTGATATGCCTTTTGTGATCTAGTTTGATTATTTAAAAGCTGTGTATAAGGAATACAGGAAAACTACATACATAGCTGTATTTATTGCTTTTTTTCAGCCTGTGCCACCTGCATTAATTGATATTACATTTTATGCATAGATTTTCTCATGTTGCCTTAAGGAAAATCATGTGTTTAAACATAATAATCATAATGCATATGCATGAGGAAATTGAATTAAGCTTGCTACTGATACCTCAAAGGGGGCATTTTTAACTTTTGAATATTTTGTTTTGCTCTCTTACTGTAATATACCTTTTGTGCATATAATTTGCTATAAACAGCAGAAAAGAACATCCTTCAAATTCTTTCACCTGAAAAGTTTCTGCTGGCAGTTAGAGAAAAAGAAAATTAATAAAAAATACATTTTGACATTTAAAAGAGAATTATTTGCCTTAAAATACATAAAACATGCAGGCACTTAGGTTGCTTGAGGTTTCACATTTTAGAGCATTTACTCTGGCTGATGTTTAGTAGCTAGGTTAAAGCATGTGTGGCAGGTTTCTGTGTAGCAAGCTTCACCATTGTTTCATAAGCTAAATTGCATTATAAGCAATAGCTTTCCAATTCTGAGAAGGCAACAGAAATTTTTTTGTCATCAGCATGTCTTTCCCTATCTTATTTAGATCTTGATTGTAAAGCCAGACACAACCAAGTCTGTTTCCCTGTGTCCTCTTACCTTTTGAACTTGAATCATCAGGGCCCACCTCATTAATCCCTAGTTCTTTTGTTGCTGTTTTGTGCTGTTCTTGGAGCAGCTGTAAATCACTTTCTTTGTAGCAGTCAGTAACCTCTGGGTTTGTGTTTGTGGTATTGCTGTGTGTGTGCTAAGAGTTAACAGACTGCATCCTCTGTAGCTGCTGGCCCACAGGCCTTTTGCTTTGTCTGAAGGATCCTTCTGCTCCCTTGACAGTTACACACTGACAGAGCAAATCTCAGAAGTGGTGAGGCCAGCGTTTGCTTACCAAAAACCCTTCCTCCCCATCCTCTACTATGTCAGCATCAACTGAAGTCCTTATACAAGAGGACAGCTTTTCGTATTTAAAAATAAAAATAATAAAAAGGGGGGGGGGGGGGGGGGGGGCGGAGAGGAGGGAGAGAGAGGTCTTGAAATGCTCACTGCTCTGTTAGATTTTCTTAGGAATGAACTAGTTGATAGACTTTACCATCAAATAGCTACTGAAACTCTCCTTTCCCAGCTGCTTCTAGACCAGGTAGTTCAGCTCAGGTTGCCTGGCAAGGTGAACTCCGTTTCTTCCTCCACGAGGCCACTAACATGAAGAGGCAGTTCTGGCTTTCCAGGTTCTTCATGGGAAGATACATAAGGTACAGACTCATATAGGCTGAAGGGATCAGAGGAGGTGAAGAAGGCAAGACCCAGATTTAGCAGCTAAGATCTACTGTATTGGAAAGCGGGAGAAAGAGATCAAGGCACTGCAGGACACGAGAACAAACCTGTCCCTTGCAAATCCTTGCTGCTCTTTTGCTGTTGAAAGTCTGGCATGCACTGCCGTGAGTGAGTGACAGGAGCAGGTGAGGGGCAGCTCATCCTGCTGGTAGGTTCGTGTCAGGAAACAGCACGTGGCAATGAGGGATGGTATGTTTTCTCATCTGCTTTTTGCATGGAAATTGTCCAAGGTGCAGAGAGAAGAACCAACGTGAACAGTTCCTGAAGGAGTCATGGTGAAATACATATTTCAAAATCAGTCATTCTTTCTCAGCTGCTTTAAAAAAACCACAAAAAAACCAAACCAAACAAACGAAATAAAACCAAACCCCCAAAACAATATTCTGTGCTGTGTTCAAGGACAGGAAAAGATCTAGCTTTGTTTGGACTTTGGTGTTGAATTGAAATCTTGTGATCCCCGGTTGCTTACAGCAACGTCCATCACCGTTCATAGATGTTGCTAGCAATGTTCTCTGCAAAAAGATTTGAAAGAAATAAACTTCTGCTTTGAGATTTAAAACTATATGTACACAAACACATAGATGTGTTGAAATATATACCAATTTCAAGAAAAAATTCTGATAGCTTTGTAAAAAAGCCCAACCACTTGGTTTCAGCTTACTGAAACATTTTTATAATATTAACTACTCAGATGGTTAGAATTATTTTCTTCAGTGTGTTACAATAGATATGAGGGGGAAAATCCATACCTGCAGTATTTTATGAATTTGAAAAAAATAGACAAAACTGTATGTCCCTGCCAGGTATTATTTGCAAAGAAGCAGCCACTTATTTTCAGTGCGTTTTTCCAAATCGTCGTCTCTGCATCATAGTCATGTCTTGGTCTCAGTCACTCATGGGAGAGGGGTACATAAATTACACCAGCTACCTCGATGTTTGCAGCAACCTGAATTCACCTTGCTATTTCGAAACCCCTGCATTGTAAGGATAGGTGAGAGAAACAGCTACTTATTCTTAGCAGTTGTGTCAGAGAATTACATTAGGAGTAAAAAGAAAAGAACAGCAACAAAAAAAGGTCATATAGATTATAAATAAATGTCTAGTAGTTATAAAAAATTCATATAAGCATCCAAGAAACAGAATTCAAAATTTGTTTTTCCAATTAAAGATGGGGATGGAAGGAACCTACCTTTTTTTTTTTTTTTTTAAGATCTTTTTAAAGTTTATGGAAAGGATTTTGGAGAAAACTTACAAGAATTGCTCAAGATAGAAGATTATGCTTGTGGCCTGACTGTTTGGATATCCCAGTCAGATACCAAAGAGACTGGCTTTCCTTGCATTATAGGTGTGTTGTAGTAATCCCGTGTGTCAAGATTGCTGCTCATCTCTGCTGGGGCCAAGCGTGTCTGCCCTTTCTCCTCCCCTCAGCCCCCTTCGTGCATAATTTGCTTTTTAGGTGTTCTGCTTTTAATCTTTCCCAGTAGTATCTGTCACTGGTTTTCTGTTCCCATCTGGCATCGTTGGGACTGAACCAGTCTTTGGATCTATGGTCAGAAGGTCAAACTGCTATTAAGGGTAGACTCAAGTATTCCATCGGTGGTATAGCTGGTAGCTCCTGAATGCTTACTGAAAGGCACCTGCTTCTGTCTGGAGGGTAAATGGGTCAAGGCGGGCTAGCAGAGTTTTTCAGTTGTTGCTATTGCGAGTAATTTCAGTTTTCCAAGTACATGTTTAATGATGTTTCCCTTGTGAGTGGTGTTTAGTGATCTCAAAACCAAGCTCCCACTGAGGCATGGCCGGTGAAAACCTGACCTTGAAATGATAATGCAAGCTGTGCTGAAAATTAATTGCTGGTAGCATTCTCTCTGCTGTTTGATTTTTAATGAATAAAGAGTTGCTGCACTTTTTAAAGTTTTTATAGACAGGATGCAAATTTGCTCTTTTTTTATTTTTTTTTATTTCAAATTGATAGCTTGGTTGCTCTTGGTGCAGATTATTGAAGACCTCTTTTAAGAAGTGTTTTGCTTTTTAAACTATCATTATAAAATAAAAAGGAAATGCAATGGTTTAATGGCCTTTAGAAGCTTACTTTATCAGTTTACTATTATACTTTCAAAGCACATAAACACAATACCAATTTTGCATTACTGTAAATTTAATTTAACAGTGTTCTTAGAAAAAATTGTGCAAGTCTAATTTATGTTGACAAAGGCAATACAAAAGTATTTTGTAATAAGCAAGGCACTAATACAGCACACAAGAAATCGATTTCATATTACACTTTTGTATAATTAAGTAAAGTGCTAACTTCAAGCTATTTCTTACGACAGCCCATAAGGCCGTATTTTTTTGCACTCTTGCAGTTAGTGTTTATGTCGAAAAGCACATTTCATTTAAAAATGTTTGTTACCAAGTATGCTAATATAATTGGCACTAAAGTAATTTATCTTTATATATTTTATTATTAAGTAGAAATAATTCTGTATAGATTTTGTTTCCTTGTTGCTGTAATTTTAATTACAGTATTGCAAATATCCCACACTTGGGATATTACTCAACTTTATCTCGTCCAAACTGAAGGGATGTAAGATAAAGTCATCTGCACTTTGTTTCACCCTGTATTCCTCTCAAGCATTTGTGTTACCACACAGCCTTTTCCTCTTACTCAGTGTTGCTTGTTTTCATATACTTCCCTATTTCTTTTAAAGAGTAGATTTATTAACTTCATAAATTTATCTCCCAGAAGTGAGTTATGGAAGTCTTTGGGAAGGTCTTATCCCAAACACCCAGTCCTTTGTCCCTTTTGCCTGGAAGATAAAAGTTGAGGCGTTTTGCGATGAGTGTGTTGGTGGTTACTCTGGGGAGGCTGTGCTTTTGTTATTTTGTTTTTCATTTGAAAATACAAAACAAGGCAGAGGATGGAAGGCTTTTGGACTTTTCTTTCTTTCAGCCATTTTTTCCTAGTGCTGATGGCAATGAATTGGACGTGCTTTACCACTTCACATGTATTTCTCATCAGCTGGCTGAGCTTCGGGTATTCACTTTCCACCTTTTTCTTGTATCAGAATTTCAATTTCCAGTTAAGAACCTGGAAATTGAAATACGTCTATGGATGTGGACTACTGTGAATCAAAGGAAGGCTGTAGTTCTGTACTACCAGCATCAGTGTCTGCGTTTATTCCTCTCGTACCCACTCTTCTCTGTAACACCTGTCCCAAACCTTGGCATTACATATAATTTTATGGTTGTGTTTTTCTTGTGCATGTATGTCTTTTGTCCTCTGCTGACAAGGCAGAAAAAACCAATTTATTGGAAGAAGATGGGAGGCCAACCCTAGCATTTCTCGTTAATAAACTTCCAATGAAAAAGAAACAAAGAAATAACCATATTCAACATGAAATACTGAACGGGGATTTACTGTTCATTTTATTATTCAGTCGGAGTATCTTAAGTTGTGCCTGATTTTTAATGGATGTGTTCGGCACTTGTTGAAAATAAAAAGAAGCAGCTTCCCAAGGCACAACTTCCTGAGCTTTTTGTAACATGATTCTTTTCTTATTTTTATTACTTGCTTTAAGCATCAATAGGATAAAAACACATGCTTGGTTTAAAATCTGACATAAACGTATTGGACACTTTATGCCCTGCAGTGGCCACAGAATTCTTGGTGTAACCAAAGCTCTGGCAAATTGGGATGACCTCAGTGCATAACAGTGCCATCAGGTATTACCTGTTAGTTTTCAAATTTTATTTAGAAACACAATCTCATTATATTTGGACTAGGTAGAAAACTTAGTATGTGGAGAATATTGCATTCCTTGGGTAGAAGGTTCAGCTGATGATTTAGGTTTATTATTAATATTTAAGACTGTTCAGCAGTTCAGCTTTCAGCATGCAAACCTTGGGTCAGAAAATTGCATATATTCTCAAAATGTAGACTGAACCACCAGGATTACTCGAGATGTACTATCCTATGTTTCCTGTTAGGAAGAAGATACTCTGTAATGGTATGAATTTTACTTCTGTGTTGTCTCCATATATACATAATGAAGAAATTTTACCTTAGTATGCTTCTGAAAAACCATTGGCTCTGCTATTTATAATTTGAAAATCTTTGTGTTAAGTTGTTAAGTTCCAAAAAGCCATTTTTTGCCTTTCTAAATAACTCAGTTCAGGCTGTTGAAAGAAAATCTTAAAGATAACTAGTTTGTTTTTCCTAAAGTTCCCATTGCTGCAGTGCTATTTCCACAGAAGATAAGTGCTGAAACAAGGGCATAGAACAACACCAAAGTTCAGTTATCTCAAGAAACTAATAATGCAGATAATTGAAAGAGAACAGATTGAATTACTGTAAATGTGATATAGGTAATAAATGAGTGCAGTCATTTCCTGCATAAGAAGCCTACCTTTTGAAAGACAAAGTTTGCTTATTCTACTGAAAAGTGAAAATAGCAAAAGTTAAATAACACCTTTGAGTCACATTTCCTTTTGTCAAAAATGAAAAAAAATAGTATTCTCAAGTGTCATAAAAACAAAATAGCTGAAAAATCAACTTCCAAGTTATTACCAGGACCTAACAACAAGTACTAATAATATTTGATGCCTAGAAAAAGTGGAAAATGCATAATAAAGTACTGTATGATATTATTGTACCAATGTACCTGATGTTTGAGAATTTAAATACTCAAATATTTTGAGCTTTTTAATTAAAAATATTTTCATTTTTTCTCCTTTCCAATCCCAAAGAGCTAGAGTGCTTGCAAAGCCTTATGACAGCAGTATGATGTACACCACATAAAATGGTCCCTGAGTTCTGTAATGAAAGAAGTAATGTGGGATTTGCCACATGAGTGCTTGAGGCAGCCTAAGTCAGTCCAGGGGCCTCCAGAGTGTGATTTTTTTAGAAGTGTGGAGGTACATCAATTGGATGGACATAATTAGAATTATGTGTTTTAAAGACTTCTGAAAATCCCATTGTGTTCCTGTACACTGTTTTATCTCAGAATATTTTTCTGAGTACTGGTGAGTTTGTTCCTTAAAACCAGACAACATTTTACATGACTTAACTTGCTTCTAATAATTTTACCTTATTTTGTTGCTGTATGTTGATTGCAAGTTTTGCCTTATATCTGGATGGCCTGAGGCATCATTGTCCCTCATCTTCTTACCATTGCATCTCTCATGGATGGTATGGTACCACCTTGGCTTTGCCAGTCTTCCCTTTGACAGGGAAAGTGGAAAAGATCACACGAGGCCTCTTTGCCTACTGCCATGCAAAGCCAGTCATGCATATTAACTGGAATCCCCCTTGTAGGCAATTTAATTGGAGCTGCTTGACTTTTTCACTGAAGAAAATGAGATCTCCTCATTGTACTGGCGGAGGTTTTTGGGGAGAGAATTGCTGGCTGACAGGCATTAATTAACTAACTGCTGGAGTGCTAATACTTTCAAGGCAATACCAAGTTTTTGATTATCTGTCTGTCCTTACCTTGGACATATATCTGCAGAAGTATATTCTGTCTGTATTGTGAAATGTAACTATTTTAAAATTACCTGTGAGAGAGCAGTACAGGCCAACTTGCCTGTAAACACTAAACAAACACTAAAACTGGAATTACAGGTCAGGCTTCTTGTTCCCAGCTTCATGCTGAATCCACCAGCAGAAGTAAGTTATATTAATGTTAATATAAGGCATAAGGTCAGATTCTTTCATAACCATTAACTACTGTGTTGGGTTTTTGATGTGTTTGCAGTGATGCTAAGCCTCCTGCCTTAAGGTAACTGCAGAGTCTTCCCAAGAGAGCTGGTGTCTTGACATGCACTGCAAAAACCAGAAAATTATTTGGCTGGGTAAAGAAATGACATATTTGTGAAACAGGATCTGATGTCTAAGCTGTAGACATCCAGCTCATATCAAACCATCTGATTTAGTCTGTAAACCAGCCACTGCCCCTGAAACTGTTCAAAGTTAATGATTGTCTGTAATTTTTTCACCGCTAGTTTAAAAATAATAAATGCACAGTGCTTAGAAACAATTAGCTGCGTAATGCTGAACTTTACTACTTTCATTTCTGTAGCATGTAGGAGATGATTTGTTTTTTTTCTTGGGTTGAATTATGCTGTGCCATAAAGGCCTATAATAGTACTAATTTGCTTGAAATGTAGTTGAATTTATCACAGCCAGCACAAGCTTGTATGTTTTCTTTCCTGTCTGATTTCACAAACACAAAAGCAAATAAGAATTAATTTCCCCCTTCTGTTTTTGCAGTTTCTCCCTCTCCAACCTGTATGAAAAGTTGTCTTTTGGAGCATGTTCTAAATTCACATTAGTAATACAACTTACTCTGTGTTTTATTCTTAAATACATAACAAAAAGGCTGCGTGGGTGTCTGGTGTGTATGGGGGTTGTTTATTTTATTTAGCTATAAGAGAAACTATAAAAGCATTTTTCTAATGGGTGGCATATGAAGAAAGAGTATTTCTGAAAGCCAGCCCCCTCGGTATCCACCCCAGCAGTCTGTGACAGCAGACTGTTGTTTAACTATCTAACCTGCTTCCCCTTCTCACTGTAGGCATTAACCTTATCAGCCTGGAGTATTTAGAAGTTAATGGCCTGTTATACAAGTCTAAGCATTCATGGTGATGGGATATTAAGTTATTAAATGTATTTTGCTGTGTAACTAAACCTCAAGTCGTGCTCGTAAATAATCGCTTAATTTGTTAGTTTAAATTGAGCGCATCTATTTTTCTGCTTCTGTAGTCCTTGTTGTTTTAGGAGTAGTATTAAAATGCAATTCTGGTAAACATCAGCATAAATCTCTTACCTTCCCAGAGATAGTGAAAGAAGTGCGTATCGTCAGGTTTTTCCCCTTGTGAACAGAAATTTCAAAATTAACAGATTAAAGAAGATAAATTCAGTAGCAGTTTGTTCTGTCAAGACCCTTACATGTCCCCCTCAAGCCTCACTGAA
This sequence comes from Falco punctatus, assembly GCF_963210335.1. Classification (NCBI taxonomy): domain Eukaryota; kingdom Metazoa; phylum Chordata; class Aves; order Falconiformes; family Falconidae; genus Falco; species Falco punctatus. Next base: position 57,239,151 of record NC_137584.1, read on the forward strand.
TTTCATTTTACATTTTGAAAATTTTGAAGAGTTAAATTTGAATTGAAGCTAATGTTACTGACAAGAGGAAAATAGAAGCAATTGGTTTGCACTAAACAAGTTTGAATGGTTGTTAATGTGAATGACTTTCAGGCAGCGAATGTCAGAGAACAGTAGATTACTTTCTTTACCTCGGGCACTTTAAACCATCTCCTGTGGTAAGCCTGACATATTTTTTTTTCTCTTGAACATGGGAAGCAAAGTAATTGGAGTCTGGTAATTTCAGCCCGTGGCTGATGAAGATAAATCATAACGAGCTACTGGAATGCACGGTGACAATCCACATAGGGCTACTAGAACATGAACTCTCACTAATGCATTATTCAGATTTTGTTTCCTTCTGATTCGTATTATAGAAGGCCCCTGAAACTGTTAATTATGAAGCCAATTGTCATTTGTTATTCTGCAGAAATTTCATGCCAGAAACCAATTGCTTCAAAATATCTTTGCTTTGTTTCCAGGACTTGGGCACCTGAGCAGCGTGCTGCTTACTTGCCGGTGCCAGGGCAGGTGCGCAGGCTTGGCTTATTTATCTGCAGGGAGCGAGAGCTCATTTGGTTGCTTCTGAGCAAGGTTGCCCTCCACCCAAAATCGGGCAACTGCTCCTCCTGGCAAATGGTGACATCATTCCATCCTGGCATTTGTTTCCATTAAGGTGTTAACTGGCGGGCTGCAGAAACTCATCCCAGGCAACACAGCTAAAGGCTAGCCATGCAGCTGCAGCCTCCCCTCCCGGGGCTTCAGCTGGATTCACCTGGTCGCTTGGGATTAATGCTTGACCCAAGGGAAGGAATGTGAAACTGGCTGCAGGGCGGGAATGTGGCAGTGCAGTTTTAGGTTGGGTTCTGCTTCCAGGGAACTGCAGCCTTCGTGACTTTGTGCCTTCACAACCCTTTTAGCTGACAATCCTGTCCTAGCCTTGATCTTCATGGCTGCTCTGGGAAGTCTTCAGTAGTAGGGATTTTCCAACAGTATATGATGGTTCTGGCTCTGTCCTTCTTTGGGAAGAAAAAGCAGATACATCCCAAATATTTTCCACATAAAAACTCTCCATCCTGTTGTTTCAGCCAGTTAAAGCAGACACTGATGACAGTGCTGCATCAAAGCGGATGGGGGGAAGGTGAGGGGTGGGGACCAGTTCGAATGTCATTGTCTCTTCGACTGCTCCATCTCTGGTCCCTGCATTTAAGCAATGGCATAGTTTGCATCCCACAGCAAATTACCCAATAGGCAACTGGCTTATTTCTGTGGTCTCGATTGCACTCATAGTAATGCTTGCTGAAATTGTTTATGCAAATAGTGTATTAACCAAAAGACATGGTGCTGTATTGATCAAAGCTATTTTCTTGTTTTGATGCAACTCATGCAGTAGTTTCAGCTGAGGAGGAATATTGGGAGCCTAAATATTTCATTTCAGTGGTTTCAAAATGAAATGGCTTCACTTCTGTGATTTTGACACGATGTTTAGTTTTGAAATTGAGCTAAGCTAAATTTTTAAAAGGATAAAAACTACCTGGCAAGAATTATATTATGAGACATACAGAGAAAAAGTTATACTACACGTTTACTGAAAGAAGTTTTTCCTCCCCCCCCTTTTTCTTTCTTTTTCTAATTTTTTTTGGCTTTGGAACTGAAAGTACCTCACAGCTCTGTATGTGAGCATTCCTTAGGGTTGCACAGAGAATAGTTTCATTTGACATCACAGTACCTTGTTTCCTTCCACTGCATTTCACAGCTAGGGAATAGTTCACTGCCACTGGTAATTTTCAGGAGACCTGAAAACACAGCGGAGGAGAATGAGTGCGTTTCTCCCAGGGGAAGCCTTCTCCTCTGATTGAGGACCAAGTGTGTCTCTGTTTCTGATTTAAGATTTTACCTGCCACTTGCTATCAAAAGCCCTATCTATATCCAAAGAAGATATTTACGTGAAGAACTACTTTTCTTTTGAAAGAAAAGAAGGAAATCACCCATCGTGTTTCACAAAAATACTGAGAAATGCTTTACAAGTCTGCTGACTTCCCTGCCAAATTTGACATTTCACTTGTGCCTGGGTAATTTGGCCATGAGCCTTGCGAGATTTGTTCTCCCAGGGGAGCTGTGCTGGTGCAGAACAGCTCTCCCAGTTAGTTTGTCCCTTTCCAACACCACTGTTTTGTGGCTGAGAAGTTGAAATTTGGTATTGAACTCTTGAGCTTGCCTGCAGAATCACACTGTGTTTGCTTCTGATGTTGCCATGTGCTTCAGGGGACCACTTGTACCTATGTGAACCTGGATTTCCAGGCTTGTGGTAGTAAAAGGAAGACCCTGGAGCAGCAGGAGGGGAGATTTTGGGGGATTCTGAAGCCTAAAAGGGTTTTCAGCATCAGAGGTCATGTACCAGGGGGAAGAGTGCATGCTGACTGGAGCATTCAGCCTAGGCCTTGAAAATATTAGCTAAGTAGCGAATTTTCCTCATAGCTCTGTGTTTATAAACCTTATTACAATTGCAGAGGTTGTACGCAGGCTAATTCAGTGGTCATGTTCCATTAGTGGTCTCTGACCATGAAACCAATGTTTAACTGGTAGTAAAAATTTGGTGCTACCGTGTAGATCTAGTATCACTTTCTGGCTGATAATTAATTGATAGCTTCATCTGACATGTATCTGAGGATGTTTTATTACTCCAGCATGGATAGCTTGCCAAGTGAGATAAGGGACTCTGACCAGAAGGAATTTTGGTCTTAACATTTGCAGCTTTTCTCTGCAGAGATCTTAAGACCATCTGGACAATGACTACGATTTTATAGCCCTTTTGGTTGAATCATTTTATTTGAAGCCTTTGAACTTCAAATTGTTGTGAAGGACTGCTGCTTGCTAGAAAAAAAATCATATTTTAACGGCCAGTATTTTAACAGTTGCTAAAAAACGTCATGTGAACCAAGAATAGTCAAGGCCCATTTTCAAAGTGACTGTCATCAGGAGGGAAATTTGCGTCATAAATCTCAAATGTGCTTTTGTCTAGTCAACAATTTCTTCAAAATGTTTCACTGTATCATATTGAAAAGAAATCAGTATTTTTAAACAGTATGTAATTAACACTGTATTGACTACTTCTTGAGAGGTTCTAAAGGCCCTTTTAAAAGTTTTTTCTAGTATATTACTTTTAAAATTATTTGTTATGTTATGAAAATTTGGGAAAATCTGCTCATTATATGGGAAGACATGAATTAATGCAAATTTTAATGCCAGGCTTATGAGCCTGTATTGCTTCATGCTTAGCCAAACACTTTAGTGCTTAAGAACAACATTACAGTGAACACAAAAACAAACATAAAGGGAAGAAGTTAGAAAAAGAAACAATAATTAACAAACAAACCATGTGTCTCGTAATTCGGTAATGGATTCACTTTCTTAATGGCTGGTACTAGGCTAAATGATTATAACAAACCCCAGTAAGCAATGAGGACACTGTACCGTTTAAAACAAAAGATAAAATATAGTAGTGTTTTAAATTGCTTCTGACTGTAATCAGAAAGCATAATTATCTAGTAGGCATACATGGAGAAGTAGGGTGAGTGAAAAATGGGAAAAATATTTTTTGCTTGCATTTGTGTACAAACTGGGGATTTCCAAAATCTATCATATCAATTGTCAGCCTTCAAAACCAGGCTTTTATCATAAGACCTACTGCTCACACATGCAGAAAAGGATAATCACAAGTTGATTAGATCGTCTCAGTCTTTGGTTTTTATTCTGTTATTCTAAAATGCTGGATCCGAATAAGGGGGCTTCTGGATTATATGTGTAGTAGTAGTAGTAATAGTATTTTATGTATTTATTATTTATTATCATAATTATGGGGGTGGTTAGGTTTGGGGGTTTTTTTATTTACCCTGGTCTCTTCTACTGTATAAATTTAACTGGCAATGGAAAGTCTTGTGTTTGATCTCTCAATCTATTGCTATGGTAATGAAGGGTATTTCAGAAATTCTAGCTTTCTGCCTTTGTTGACTGATTCAGAAGGGAGAAAAGGTGAAAAAACCCATATCTTTGATAAAGAAGGGGGAGAAAGATTGTTGGAAGTGTGGTATTAAGGTGATTATTTTGCATTTTTAAAAACACTGCATTTAAATTCACATGTGGTTTTTAGAGCTATGTGTAGTACCGATTCTAACTTTTAAATTATATTTTAACATGAGCTGATAGTGGAATTTCAGCATTAATTGTGCATTCATTCGTGACTTTTAATACGTGATTAACTACTTCACTCGTGCATTTGAGTGCTAGTCAGCATTTGAGTCAGCAGAAATATTAAAGATTTGTAATCATGTCTGACTTCTAAGGTAACTAGCTAGAATTAGTCACGTTATACAACTTCTTATGTTAAGCAGGGCTTCAGTTAAACTTCAGCATTAAGTGATGCCTATTTCTCCCAAATTTCTTGATTCCAAGCAATTTCTGCATAGAATGGGAAATCATGAGTGAACTCAGTCAGCATAAATAATAGAAAAATTCAGATCTTACAAGTCCAGCCCAGACAAAGGCTAATGGAAATGGAGACAGCTAGCAGGTTTCAAGCATTTTGCTTTATAACTGCAGTCAAGGGTTGCAGTAGGAAACAGTCATGGAGATGGGGAATTACGGAGAAAAAGTGTATTTCAGGAACATGGAGTACCCAGCACTCATACAAGATACGCTGCAGCTCCGAAAGAGAGCACAGGAGGAAGGCAAAGCGTAGAGAATTTGGCTGTACTTAGCTGCCTACTTTTTTTCTTTTTACATAGTGGAGAAGAATATCACCAGAGGGAAATAGGCTTTGACTAGAAACCACAGACCACGGCCAGCTTACACTGGTAAACTATTAGGCAATTTGCAGTTAACCCCAGATAAAGTAGCAAATGTGTCAAATAAAATATGACACTGTGAGCAAACCAAAACTTGTGGACAGTGCTAGAGAAAACCCCAAGTTTTGGTGGTTCTTGAGAAAGAAAGGCAGGCAGGCTCTTAAGTCCAGTTCCCAGAAACAGCAAGGACAGTTGTGTGCAATAGGTATTACCTGTAAGTGTAGTGGTAGACCAGAACTGTGGTTGCGAAGACATGCGAAAACATTTCTTCCATCTACCTTTGGAGCACTGTGGGATACTGCAAAGTGCACTCCAGACATAAACAGCAAAGTCAAAAAGAGGGAAACAGGATTATATATACACAGGTGCTTCCTCCTACACTGGGCTAGCAATCAAAATCCGAAAGTAGAAAAAAGCAAACAATACCTGAAGTTTAGCCTGCTTTGCATATCGGAGTGAGCAGGAGTCCTAGCACAGTACCATGTGCAAAGCAGTCTGTAGAGTTTTCCCTGTCCCCAGTCTCCTCCCTGCAAGAGTCCAGGGAATTTTTGGATAATCTAATTCAAAAACCTTTCCTCTTAGCCTCAAGCATTTGATAAAAATTCAGGACAGTAAAATCTGGCACTAAATGACACAAAGATAAATTTGGGAAGAGGTAGCTACAGTTGTGATTTCTCTCAAGTAGCTGCTGATCATTTCTTCATGCTGTGTCCACAGTCAGGGTTTTGTGGGGTAGCCTGTGCGTTGTACGATGCTGCTCTCAGGCTGATGGCCTCACAGGATGCATGTTGGAACTAAGTTCTAAAGAGATGGATAAATACTGCACAGCTATGTTCATGGGGATAACAGTGGTGTGTGGAAGAGATCGGTGTGATAATTGTTTGGCAGCACCTATTCCTGAACAGACTAGTGGATAAAGGAAAAGCTGTGGATTTTGTCTACCTGGACCTTAGTAAAGCCTTTGACACTGTCTCCCACAGCATTCTCCTGGAGAAACTTACTGCTTATGGTTTAGACAGGTGTACTCTTCACTGGGTAAAAAGCTGGCTGGTCAGCTGAGCCCAAAGAGTGGTGGTGAATGGAGTTACATCCAGCTGGTGGCTGGTCACAAGTGGTGTTCCCCAGCGCTCAGTACTGGGGCCAGTTCTGTTCAATATCTTTATTAATGGCCTGGATGAGGGAATCAAGTGCACCCTCAGTAAGTTTGCAGATGACACCAAGTTGGGTGGGGATGCTGATCTGCTTGAGGGCAGGAAGGCTCTGCAGAGGGATCTGGACAGGCTGGATCGATGGATTGAGGCCAGTTGTATGAGGTTCAACAAGGAGAAGTGCCAGGCCCTGCACTTGGGTCACAACAACCCCACGCAGCGCTACAGGCGTGGGGAAGGGTGGCTGGAAAGCTGCTGAGTGGAAAATGGACCTGGGAGTGCTGGTCGACATCTGGCTGAATATAAGCCAGCAGTGTGCCCAGGTGGCTAAGAAGGCCAACATGCAGCATCCTGGACTGTGTCAGAACCAGTGTGGCCAGCAGGCCTAGGGAAGGGATCGTCCTCCTGTACCCAGCACTGGTGAAGCTGCTCCTCAGATACTGTGTTCAGTTTTGGGTCCCTCACTGCAAGACAGACATTGAGGTGCTGGAGTGTGTCCCAGAGAAGGGCAACGAAGCTGTTGGAAGGTCTGGAGCACAAGTGTTAAGAGGAACAGCTGAGGGAACCAGAGTTGTTTAGCTCGGGGGAGACCTTATTGCTCTCTACAATGACCTGAAAGGAAGGTACAGACAGGTGAGGGTGGGTCCCTTCTCTCGGATAAGAAGTGACAGGACAAGAGTGAATGCTTTAAGTACACCAGGGGAGGTTTAGATTGGATATTGGGAAAAATTTGTCCACTGAAAGGGTGGGCAAACATTGCAACAGGCTGCCCAGGGAGGTGTTGGAGTCACCATCCCTGGACATGTCTAAAAAATGCATAGATGTGGTGTTTAAGGATGTGGTTCAGTGGTGGACTTGGCAGTCCTGGCTTAACGGTTGGACTTGATGGTCTTAAAGCTCTTTTCCAACCTAAATGGTTCTATGATTCTATGATTTGTTCAGTAAGCAGCCTCATTCCTAGGCAATGCCTGACTTGCTCTATTTGTGAAGTCTTTCTCCCTCCCTGTTCTTTTTGTCTTTGTGTATCTCTTTTGCTATCCAGCCAGGGAATTGCTGTGAATAAAGGGTCATAAGAGAAGAGAACCTAATTTGCTCTGCCCACAAGAGATGCTCTGTGTAAATAAAGAGAGATAATGGAAAACTACCTTCTGTCCTGAAAAGTTAATGTGAATGACTCACAGGTGGAAACACAACCAGTATTTGAAAGAGAATTTTGTGACAGTGACTAATCTTCTTTTCCTTGTGTAGGAAGACAGGGATGCCATACAGAATACTGAGGCTCCCTCAGAATTTTTCTTTTTTTTTTTTTTTTTTCTTTCTTCTTGTTTAGTTCTAAAGTGAGGAGGACTGGAAGACTGGAACATAAACCTTTTGTAAACTGTTGTTATTAAGCCCTGGCAAAGTGCTGTTTTGATTATGCTGGTGCTTCTTCTTTTCAAAATTGAATGTGTTGTGTTTCAGAGCCCCACGTTACATGCTTACACTGAGGAATAAGAAATACATGGGGAACTTGCAAGGTCAGAGACAGTACAGTGTAGAAAGCTGCTGGTTTCGTTTCAGAATCTTAAGTATATATTTCCTGCCTCTTCTGCCTCTTTCCTTATTCAGGGGAGATACATAAAGGCTAAAATTAGCAGAAATTGAGCTTAGAGCAAGCTTCAAACATAAAAACACAGATTTATAATAGAAGTTGGCAAGTGGATGTTATCTTTCATCCAGAGATCACAATCTACAATATGTACTTTGGGGATTGCAGCCGTGTCTGGCCGGACAGAGGATTCAGAGTTCTCCTCTCTTTCCTCTTTTTTAAAAAAGCCCTCATCGGTTTGATTGCTTTTGACCAAAGGATACATGTGTAAAAACTTTCACTTTTTTTTGAGAGGGAAAAAAAAGGTACTCAAAGGTTAGTGGCTACACTACTTGCATTTGAAGAAAAAAGGAAGGAAATTAATTTCACTTGCTGCAAAACACACATCAGCCAGACATTAAATCCGCTTTCTTTTCCTAATCCTGCCATGAGCAATCAGGCACACTGCATGCTTTATATACGTATGAACAATGTATTTGATGTAGCAGGAGCAGCAAGCTGCCATTTTTACCTCAGTTAAAACCAGAATGCCAATATTAAAACTGCTTTATGGCTAGCAGGCACCTATATTGTTTGCAAAGCAGCAGTTACTATAAACCCACATTGGGGAGGTGGCGGGGGGGGGGGGGGGGGTGCTTTAGCTTTGTGATTTTGGTTCTGAGGTTCGCTTGTGGAATTGAGAGGTTTATTAGTAAGTAGCACAGTATACTGAGTATGTATCTTACTATTTGGAAGGCTGTCGATGTTGAGCTGAGCAAAGAAAAACTTGTGGTGAGTTCCTGGCTCCCAGCCACGATTTTTTTAAAGTGGCTCTGTAATTTCTAAATATGCTTATGCTATTCCCTGAACTGATTGTTCTGAAGTTTTTAGTTTATCTGTTTCCAACAGATTCCTTAGATGGAGATATTATCTGAATGGTCTGTTAGATGTCCTCTTCCCTGGTAAGTAACTCCAGAAATCTCTGACTTTCAGCAGGGAGGAGGAAGAGAGCAGCTTGGTCTGTGCGTAAGCCAGGATCAAAGGCAGGTCAGTTGCTCAGGACCGCGCATGCTCATCCAAGCTGAACTGCCTTGAGGTCTGCCAGGGCTCGTCTCATCCTCCATCTGGGGGACAGGGGGAAGCTGCCTGTTTAGTGGGTTTCTTGGCATACAAATGAAGTTTGGTGAAACTGCATTGTGTTAGGAGCAGGTACTGGAGCCAATTATAGCATGGCCGTGGAATTAATATTTAAAGTTGTCAACACAGCCTATTTTTCAGCATTCATCACTATATTGGGATTTTGCCCCTGCCAAAGGAGGTCGGACTTCAAACCAATTGATACACACTGTATACTGGTGCAAACTGCCCAAGGAATCAGCAGAAGAAAGTGACCTCCTTTACCATACATTGCAGGTGTATCTTAAATGATTGTTCTCTGACACAGTGTTCCAAGCATTTATTGATGAGTCTGCAAAATTTTGATCACATAGTGTTTTACAGGAGGAAACATTTCTCAGGAACAGGCTTTAGGGGCCAGCCAGTGATTTAAATACCTTCTTGGCTGGCAACATTCTAAAAATATTGTTTATTTCTTGAGATTTTTCACCTGTGTTGTGTAATATCAGTTATGCTGGCTGTAACATAATTGAGTGTCACAGTAATTCTTGTATATCTAGTCCGTGAGGCATGCTAGTATGCAATTTTTTTGAGAAATCTTTTATAATTGCAAGCCATTATTACCATTAGATCATGGTTCTGAAACATTTTTTAAGCCTTGAAGTCAGTCTACAAGTGTAGGTAATTTCTGTCAGGGTGGGGGTGCTACGGGGGTGAAGGCTGGAGCAGTAGGAATGGGACAGCCATGCAGAAGGTGAAACTAGCGTTGCCCTCAGACGCTTTTGATATTTGTGCAAATACCTGCCCAAGAGAACTGAAGTCCTTTCTCCATTGTCATAGCTGTATGCTTGGCTCTGAGACCAAAATAAAGCCCTGTATTTCTACTATAGAATAGGTAAAGTCCGTGAGGAGCTGTAAGTCATTAGAAAGTTCTTTCCAGGGAGCAAATAATCGGTTCTTCAGCTGCAGGTGGTTGTTCTGGTTGTGGTGGCTGGTCTGTTTTAAGGAGGCCATGACCTGCTCCAGGAGCAATAGAGCAAAGAATACTTTGATGCTCTTGTCTGAACTGTAATGAAACGCAACCTTATGCAGGTTGCTGCTTTTGGAGAGAGAGATACATAAAAGTGAACATCTCCCAGGTGCTATAGATACTGTGCTGGATTGTTGAGGGATTTGAATGTCCTGTGCATAAGCTGGCTTCAAAATTATCCTTTTGTTCAGTAATCACACACGTCTGAGCAAAAGGGAATTGAAGGACAAATATGCAGAAGGTGGCCTGGTGGTGGAGTTTCATAGCAAAGTGTTTGGTGTCAATACTCTTTAAGGTACAGAGTACAGGTCTTTGATTACTGATTTTTAAAAGTCAGACGAGTTCCTTGACTGGGTTTGCAGCACAACATAAACACAGTTATATCAGCACCTCGCAGAGTGGGGAGTTATTTCTGAAATGCAGGAACTGTGGTGGGTGGCCATGTGTGCAGGCAAGATCCCTGTAGACTTGTATCAGGCTGAAGGTCCATGTAGCATTTCACCCTGAGTGTGGAGGGACAGAACAAGAGCAGACATTTACAAACTCCCATGGGAAAGAAAAGTGGGAGATGTTCAATATTCCCAATTAGTTTTCTGTTTTAGGAACAACCTGAGTTACAGAATCTCAGTTATTGCTACAAAACCCTTCCTGGAAGGAAAACAGCCTTGCGGGTGGGCAGAGGGAGTTGTTGGGGAGGGAGGAGCTGAAGGAAGGAGACTGAGAAAATGGTTATGGGTGTTTACCTGCAGTTTTCACAACTAGTTTTTACAACTAGTTATACACAGCACAAGTAATTTTTTAAAAAACTGGTATTCCAACAGCAGTGCTTATTACATAGGTGGATATCTCGTGGTGCCTTTTTCAGGTGGGTGAAAACTTCTGAGTTGAGCTGAACAATGAACCGTTAGTACGTTCCTGGAAAGTGATTATTCACCAAAATGCCCAGTGAAACTGTACTCGGCAGTATGCAAACCTATTTTTTGTTGTTGTTTTGTTTTGTTCAGAGGTCCCTTATTCTGAGACAAGTAAAATCTTATTTTGTTCAACTGTTGCTATTGCAATATTGCTGCCGCTTGATCTTGATCTGCTTAGAAGTTACTTTTCTTCAGAAATGTGCCAGAGCTACAGAAGCTTAAACCTAAATTGCAACATACAGAGTAATAACTTTGCAGTAGAATTTAAATTGGTTGAGTTATAATGAACAATTGCTGCTCACTTGTAACAAATGAAACTACAAAGTGTAGCACTGAGCGTATTTGAAGAAGAAAATGCCTTACTGTTGTTTTCATTCTTTCAGCTGGACCCACGGAGAAAACACTCTGGTGTTTTTTCCTGTGCGCGGTGTGGTCGGCTGGCCATCTGCTGTTAGGAGAGTCACAAAATGGTTACAGGATGGGACAGAGGACTTTTCAACCTTAAAAATTTGTCAGTCTGTGTTTAGTGAATGCTAAAGTTTACTTACATCACCCATAATGCTTAACTTAACAAAAGGATTTCAGGGATCTCAACAGAGAAGGTTCTGCCTTTTGGATCATCTTCAGAACTGGTGAACTGGCCTTGATTTATGCACAAGAAATAGTTAAGGACTTAAAGGATATGACTGGACATAGCTTCGTGCAGCAGAGTGAATGTATATTGTGCATGCTGAGAGTAGTTGTAGGAGAGCTGTACAACTGCAATAAATAACAAGTAAATCCATGGGGGTTTTTGTTTTGGTTTGTTTTTTCTACCGAAAGCTACACTGTTTTCTGACTGTTCAGAAACCAATGCCTGGCATGTGTTATTGCTTAATTATATCCTGTTGGGTGATTTACAATACACACAACCTGATCCTGGAAAGAAATGGTCTTTCAAAATTATACCATGTTCCTCATCCTTATTAAATCTTTGGATTTTATTGGAATGTGAGTATGGCCTGCTTTCACTCTATTCCATTTGCCCTTGTAAAAATTAAAACATTTTTTTGTAGTCTGGTTCTAATGGTAGATCTTCCCTTATTGGGCTGTCAGCTATTCCAAACCCTTAAAATCCCTGAACAAATTTAATTACAAATGTTTCTGTGATTGTTCATTTCCAACATGCTTCTGTTATCTTTCCATCTGTAACTTTATTAAGGGACATTACCCTGTAATTCCTTGCTTCTTGCTCCCCCTCTGGCTGAGTCAGAATCTTAGAGGTGCAAAAATGTGTAACCCCTTCTCTGCTGAATCTTTTGAGGAGATTTTGAAAAACTGTGACATTAAGGTGGAATACATAAACAGTTTCTGTCTAAAAACAAAAAAAATCAAAAAACGCCACCCCCAAAAAACCCACATGAAAAATCCAAACAAAAAAACCACCCAAAACTCAAACAAAAACTCTCTGAAACTCCGAAGACCTTTTACTCGACTGTTGAGTGTTGTAATGCTTTTAGCAGTATTTTGAATAGGATTTTATAGCTTCTTAGTAATATCTTTGACTCTTACAGGCTACTTCTAAGGCTACCAACAGTGCGGTCTGAGTATTTGCTATGTTACGGAAACTAGGCTAGCTGTTATGTTCTGCGGGCTACTTCCCTTCATGTTTCTTAATTATGAATGGTTAGCTTGAGTGGGCTGTGTTTTTCACAACCTTCAGAAGAATATTGCAAAAAAGTCATTCCAAAGTCCCTGTCTGAATGTGGTACAGACTACAGGGATACGACTTCTCTTTTGTGTTGTTTGTTATTGAATTTCTCAGCCTTCACTAACTGATCCTGTTTTTCACGGTGCAGGCAACTTTGATGTGGTCTCTGTCATATAAAACAAAAGTATAGAATTTAATACAAAAGCTGTAGGGTAGCTGAAAAAGCACCTTCGTGACACCAAAGCCCCAAGTGTCTGAACTGCTTTTGAAATATTTTTTCACGTTTGTCAGACTTTCTTTAGTGTTAGCTCTGATTATTCTAAAAATTCAGGTGGCATTATCGTTACATCCCAGCCCTGCAAATAAAAATGTCCGTAACTATTCATTTCAGTATTCCCAACGGAATTACAGCAATTCAGCTGAACCGTGTTTGCGTGCAAGGTTAAGGCCAAAGAGACTAAAGATATTGCTAGCCATGTTGAAGGGTTTATTTTATGGACCAAGAAATGGATTATGAAAGGGTAAACCTTCATTTAGGATCCTATCAGGGTTGTCTGAATGACAATCTGCATAAATAAGAAATCATGGACACACTTAAAATGAAAGAAGAAAAGGTAGATACTAATAGTATGTATCAGTTTCCTAATCTCTTTTTCATGCTGCAGACCTTTTGTTCTGGTCCTTGGCCATCCTTAAATGCCAAACTGGCAAGTTTTATCATGGTTTTACTTTGCACATGAAATGGTGACTAAGTTACCTAAATGGTGACTAAACAGTAGCATTTTTCATGAGATCTATATTTTGTAACGTTACTTTCTGAAAATGTTCTAACAAATGTTACTTCTTGAAGTGAAGACAGTGCGCAGTATTTGAGAGATAGGAGAGAGCACACACAGCCTGCCCCAGGGGGTCAGGAGAAGCCCATGAGATTTTTCTCTTGCACTTCCTCCTGTGCTGTTACTACCAGAGAACAGAACATCTGTACAGGGGTTTTCATGGGAAAAGGAGGAGGTGGGTGGTCTTCTCTGGGTTTGCCAATATTTTCATGGTATTAGTTTCATTTTATTTTCATGGTATTTCACTACTTTCTTTCAGACCTCAAAGGCATAAAATACAGTTGTGAAAGTACAAAAGACGAGGGGAAAAAATGATATTATGCCAGGCTTTTCAGAAGGGAACATCTAGACCATGCTTGCTGCTTCTTTCACCTCTGCCCCAAATTGCACGGCTCATCGTTGCTTTAAAATGTTTTCTGTGTCTGCTATTCCTAATTTGGTTTAAGTAGCCCAGATTAACTTCAAGCATCAACATCAGACTTTTGGGGGACTGTACATAGTGTGGAGCTGGGAGGGAAACCCCACTTTGGTCTGCCCTGCCTGCCCAGCCTCCATTACACAGGGCCCCTTCTCCTTTCCGCTGGATACTGGAAAAAGCTGTGCTGCAGGGCTACTGCCAGGGACGTGGTGAAACATACCTCCCTGCTTCAGAGTGCCCTTGGCTTTTTTGTGGTTTTGGAGCCGGCTTATCAGATCCAGCTGGTTAATGGGCTAATGAGTCTGTGAAGTGAGAGTCGGGAGAATGAGCAAGCTGCTTCTGTTGTGGCAAGAGGGGAGGAAATAAGACCCAAGGGAAGGCTAAGCTTCCTGCGCTGGAGTCATGCCTGGCTTGGATTACACGTTTTAGTTTAACAGTCCTGTAGATCAGGCTTAAGGTTCAGCAGGCTTGGTAATTTTTGGTCCAGTCGAGTTTGAAAGCAGTATGAAATTCTGTGTTACAGAGGTTGGATGATCCATAAAGGATAGAATTATAGTTTTCTGTACATAAAGCCTAAACAACCTTTTTTAATATATACAGTTGTTACTGAGTGTGACATTTGGGTAAATTCAGAAACCACTGGGCACAAAAAAAGACATTATACAAAGGATTTTAACATTATGTTTTGCACTGAGTGTCCCAATTTGTCTGCTTAAAGAGCGAAAAGAATGAAAATAGGGTAAGAAGTGTGGAATTTAATGAATATTTAGGCTCTTTAACCTATTTTGTTGGCTGACTGCTGAGAATTTTCTCTGTCTTAATCGGAGATCTGTAACTTGCGTCCATCTTCTCTCCTGCACTTTTTGTTATTTTGGAATATGGTTTACGGTCATGCTTTGGACTGTATAGTTGCAAACAAGTCCACAGGGAGGAAGGGTCTTGGTACAGAATTGTTGATGGTTTGTTTTCGTAATGATTACTAGAACTACAAAAAGATCTGAGACAGGATAGTCTCTCCATTTTTTTCCTTCATTATTCCTTGCAAAATACACCCTTTCCACTGCAACCTTTGTCCTTCTGTTGAGTTTATAACATATGGGGAGCCACTAAATTGCTTTATGTTGTCTAGCATTCTTTCTTTTTTCCTTCTTACATTGTAAGTAACAGTTTTCTATATGGCTGCACATAACTAACCTCAGCTAGATGTGCATGGCAGGTCAGACAGTCATGCAGACCAACTTTGGCCAAACCTCCCATGGCCTTTTGCTGTTGCCCAACACAGATCTCTGATTTCATTAGTCTCTGAAATACCTATGTGTTGTCTCACCATCAAAACCGGAGCTGGTGACTCCCATGTTTTTGTGCCACCTAGTTCTCAGGTTTACGTTTCAAGTTATTTTATCAGTATCTTTTGACCTAGACTCTTAAGGGAAAGCAGAAACAAAGACTGAGGTCACTTCAGGGAGAACAACTTTCTTGTAATGATAGCACATACGCAGGCAACTGGTGCCAAGCAGAGCTTATGTCTGAGTAGTATTTCGGAAATCATGGCCTCATGTAAAATGTGGAGGCAGGAGTCCAGAGTTGTCCTGCAAGGAAAGGACATGCTGGATCTCTATTCTCAGAAATCAGGGAGGAATGCTGCCAGGTTGTCGGCACAACCCCTCTGCAGAATACAGGCAGCTGCAAGTAATTTGCTTCGCCAAAGGGGATGGATGCACTTGCTGATTGAGCTACAGAGCTGTATTTACCATGACTAGAGCTGTTAGTTAAGCCAAAATCCTGTGCAAAAAAAAAAAGTGTATTAGCACACTGAACTCACTGGGAGAGAAGAGAAAGGTTAAGGCTGGTTACGAGGCATAAACATAGTATGTGCCCCTACAGACCACATCATATTTCAGGGTAACTTAAGAAAGCCTGAAGGTTTGGCAATGCTTAGAAGTATTGACTGTTAAGTAGAGAGAAATTCTTAACCTTCATATTAAAGGAAACTATAACACACCAAAATGAATATTTTACTTAAATGTGATTAAGCGATATACATACTTAAGTGTGGTTGCCATCCTTTCAGGGCTTTCTCTCCAGGTTCTTATTCAGGATATATCTGCCTGGCAGACATACGTAATGTTGAAACTTGTGTAAATCTGTGCAGGTTTTGAACTAGCCGCCTTACATACTGGTATGAGTATTGCTAAAGGAGCAGAGCGCTCTGCAAAAGCTGGAAAACCTGCCTGGGTATCTGAGCAAGCTCGGAGGGTCCCTGCCTGCTCTGAGCTCAGTGCTGCCTCACCTCTGGCCCTACATAAATACTTGTGCTGCTGGCATAAAAATAGGATGTAGCCAAGCAGCATCACGTGTTTTATTGTGGCATGGATATTATCTGAGTTTTCAAATAAAGATGAGCTGTTATTAATGTTTTATATGGAAACTAATAAGATAACTTGAGGCCCCCCAAAACATTCATGATCTTAACCTTCCATCTAAATCTTCAATCCACAACTTCTAATCATGAAAGTCTTTTCTGTCACACTCACCAACATCTTTCTGATGCAAGAATTATCTTGGTGTTTATTACTTTTTTTTTAAAATCTATTCACTATTGGGCCATTCTTAGAACAGGTGTTTTTAAGTAGTGCCAATACCTTTCCATTGCCAATACCTTTCCACTTAATTATGTCGAATTTGGGAGGGAAAAGGGCAGTTTATGAGGCGAATGAAAATTGTGAATATATGCTGAAACAGAATTGATTCAGAGCTGAGAATCTGAAACCCAAATCTGTTCTTTTGGTGAACTTCTGGAGTATTTGCTCATTTGTATGCAACAGTTAAATTTCAGCTTAGATTGAAGGAACACAAAAACTGTATCTCAAAAGGTAACAGTGGTACTGAGCTAAAGTAAGTGATTTGCTAATTATAACAAAACAGGGAGAATGTTTCCATTTTGCCCCTCTGGTAGATGTTTCTTAAACTGTTCATTTGTACTGAAAAATGTTCATTTGCATTTGCAATTGCACCACTGCAGGTAGATTTTGTAAATAAGATATGAAACTAGTTTCACTGCTGAAGAAAGAATATTAAAGTATTAATTTTACAACTTGTCATTGCTCCAGTACACATTTGCAAATGCAGCAGTAAAGAAGCACTAGTTTTCTGAGAATTTGCCCATATGTAGTGAGCCCAAAATAACAAATTTAATGCAACAGAATTACAGCCGATGCTAATTTAGACTCAGACTCACTTACCATATAATTTTTTCCTGAAATGTATTCCTATTTTTGAAATGGCTTAAGAGTATCAAAATACTTTAGAGTATTTGCTAATATGCTGTGAATTATCACAGTGAACAACATTCACTAATGTTTATTCCAACTAATTATACATATTTTTTCTTCTTTTTTAACTCATTTGCTTCCAGTGTTAAGATATTTAAAAATAGTCTCATCCATGTTGCAGAAAATCACCACTTTTCCTCTGAAATAGCATAGGGCTCATCTCTGCTGTACTCAGTGTAAGGGGTGGGAAGGGGGAAAGGCAATCTTTGCTGTAAATAATTTAGAAGCTGAGATTAAAACAAGGGACTGACAGAAATGGAGGTCAAAATACAAGGAAACATGGGCCATTGTTGGATTAGCCACCTTATCTTAATGGTTGATTTATTATTATTATTAATTATTATTATTATTTAGTCATTGTGGTCAGGAAAGGTTTTTAGATAAGGATTAAAGAGATGTAAATTTCTTCAGGAGGAACTGGACCAAAGCCAACAGGAGAAAGCACCCAAAATTTGAATAACACTGTCACCTCCATCATGGCTGTGGTCCTGCCAGAGACAGAGGTGTTACATGAAAGTGCATGACAATCTTGAATGTATACAAGTTGCAATAAATAAGCATTTATTCAAGCAGGCCAGAGTGGGATGGAGTTTTTTGTTAGTTTGGAGGAGTTGTCCTAAGAGTGAGGTGCAGACCAACAAGCAACAAGATGGGGCGTCTGCAACCAAACTGGGATCATCAGGGCAGGCTTCTCTAGTCCCAGGAGCCTTCCTGGTTCCCCTCCACCCTCAACAGCAGCAACAGCAGCTTCACTGTTTGGGATAAGCCTCGCCTGCCTCTTCCTCTCCTGTTTTATAACTCCTGGGCCTTGGTAAGTGCACTGATGCTGGGTTAGAGGGGGCAGCTTCAAGTGTGTGCAGTGAGGATGGACTGGTGCTGGTTAAAGGACTGGAGAGGACAAGCTGCCATTGGTAGAGGGGCAGGATGAGAAGAGGAGGAGAGATGCAAAGGGAAGTACACCTTCATTAAAACACCAATCCAATCCTTCTGACGCATTAGACTGGACCACTTTCTTAGAGTTATAATTACTCTGGTTTTATTGCCAGTTCCCAAAGCTCTCACAGTATAATTGGTGTTCAGCAGACAAAGCAGCACCTCTACATGGCGTAATTGCAGGGCGCTTTTTAGAAATTCTCTCCGGTTTTGTGGAAGAAGTGATGAATGTGACTATTCATTCCTTGATTCCATTGCACTTTGGTGTGTTAGCAATTTGCTGTAGTGCATTTCACTCCAGTGTTGATCAGATGAAATACAATAGCAAAAAATATGCAAAATATAGCACTGTTTTAATATTAGAAAAACCTGGATTTGTTAACATTTAGTCGTCTTGCCATGCTACAGCAAATTAAAAAAAATGGTGTTTATTATGACATTTGTTGATTTAAAGTAAGAAATCCATTATTAAAACTATTTTGATCTTGAAAAATATCATGTGAGACACTCTTGAGTTTGACTAATACGTTCTTCACATTACTTGATAAATCAGAATTCCCCCAGAACTTTTGCAGGATTTACCATGGACATTACATATTTTCCTATTGTCAAACTGTAATCTGTTACTGGAAAAAAACCCCAAACCCAACCAAACATGGAAATACAAATACTGAAACAGTTGTTCTTCCAGTTTTTAAAAATTTCGTTTATATACATATACAGTATGATACACGTGCCTGGGATACTGGGTCTTTTTCAGATCTAAGCTCTGGTTCAACATTCATATTTTCATGGAGCAAAGAAGTTTAGGACATTGTCAGATTGTCATGTGTACAACTTGGCAACTGTATAGAATGAATATTAATGTTTCTTCTTGGTTGATTGCTGTAGCTTAGCCTATTAGCTGTAATTAAAAAGAAACAAACAAAAACTAAACAAACAACAAAAACCCCAAACCCTACATCAAACAAAACCCCAAAATCAAACACATTTTTAATTCATTTTTCAACTAATTCATCTATAAAGTGGGAATGTAAGCACTGATTCTGAAGAAATCCAGTGTTTTGAAATAAATTAAGAGTGATTTATCTTGGTCTAAAGATAAATGCTGTGCAGAAGTTATATGAGTACTGACTGTTATGGCTGATTGGCTAACAGACTGCTTGTAGAAAAAGACAGAGTGACCACCTCTTTCTCATGTTTGGGTTTTTGGGTTTTTTTCCTTAAAAAAATGCTGACAACTGTGACATTTTATGCTCCTCAACTTACCTCTTTTAAAAAATTTCCTTACTGCTGCTTGTCACTCTTTGTTAACCCAACAGTTGAAGAAGACTCCTTACCTTCTGCTTTATGTTCTCCTAAAAATATGTGTACCGTAGAACTCCATTTTATTCAGAACTCTAAGGCAAATTCTTGTAAATGTAATGTTTGTATACTCTTTGAGATATTTATATTCATAACTCTGGCTGCATTTTGTGCTTTGTTTTGCTTGCATGGGTAAGAGTTGTGATGGATTCGTTCACCCTAGATGATATTTATTCCTTTTACTTCATTACACATAATCCACCTGTGCTAGATCTTAAGGTCTGTGTACACTTTATACTCTACTAGAGAGCTTATCAGCTTCTCTGCAGGCAGTTCAATTTGAATTTTAAAACTAAAAATGAATGAATTTGTGCTGCTTCTTGAGCTTCTGCACAGAGCTACTCTTGCGCCCTCCTATTGGTGTGTTAACTGGAGGATATCAAGCTTGCAGGCTGTTGTTGATTTTGGCTGAAGGGTTTGTGATTTCATTCTCATCAGCAGCTACTTCTACTTTTATTTTTTCTGCACTCCCCCACGTCTTTCCCCTGATGAGAAAGTCTGAGATTAGCCAGCTGGAATAAAGACATCAGAAAGAACAAGAGCAATTGGTACTTTTCATTTTAGACAGAATTGAAGTCCAGACCCAAGTGTACAAATAATGTCCATGTAAATATTTCATTATCCTGTAAGACAAATGTGAACTCACACTTGGCTTCCAAGTCAGGTAGGTGTTTAAGAAGTTGCTGAACATTGTTGGAATTTCTTACTGGTAGCCTAAGTTTATGCACCTTCTTTACAAGGCACATCTAAAGTCATGATAACACCAGATTTTAAAATCAAGTCAAATTCCATCTATGAATGCATCTTTTTTTTTTTTTTTTTTTTTTTTTAAACTTGTCAGTGTACCATGATCCACTCAAGCTAATCTTCATTAAAACATCCTAGAGGTTGTATATATTCTAGCATTCTACAGCATATGGTGGACAAGTATCTTTCCTGGTAAATCAGGTGTTTCAAGAAAGGAATAACTGATCAAACCAGTACATACAATTCTTTATAAAAATGACTTTTTCTGCCTAACCTTATTGCATATAAAGTATACGGCTTAATTGGACTCATAAAATATTTGTTCTTTGCCCTGACAATATCTGTGTTACACTGTCTTTACTAAGGAGTCAGGTTGTTTTTTTTAATATATATTTTCTAAGAAAATGCGACTAATTTATCCTGATCTTTCACTTCATAAATTTAAAGCTACAAGGACAATTATAGAAGGCAAATGCTTGTTCTTGATGGTGGTTTTGGGGGATTGATTTTTCGGTAGACTTTTTGTTTGTTTTCCAGTGGTGTCTAACTTTTTTAGCTAGTTGTCCAGAACTTGGGTTTGTGTCCTTGAGGAACTGGAATACTGGTACTTCCTTTTCTGTTCTGATGGGCTTCCTAGTGCTCATGAATGGGTTTCCCACTCCAGTCAATGTGCACTAAGCAAGGGAGAGATAAGTCTGCTACAAAACGGTTTTTTTGCTCTTCTTCAACATCTACAATCTAATAACTGAGCTGCAAGCATTATTTTTAGTGTATGGTTTGCTATATAGAGTGATCCTTATTGAGTGAATGTCAGTCAAATAGCACTGTCTGTTTGGGTCATCCTATTCTGTGAATATAGAGTCACAGAATGATTTGGGTTGAAAGAGACCTAAAAAGATCATCTATTCCAACCCCCCTGCCCAGGGCAGGGACATCTTTCACTACGTCAGGTTTCTCAAAGCCCCTTCCAGCCTGGCCTTGAACACAGCCACGGATGGGGTAACCACAACTCTGGGCAACCTGTGCCAGTGTCTCACCACCCTTTCAATATTGAAAGAAGCATTTGCAAACTATTGCTCCTCCTATGGGTTAGACGATGACTCTCTTCCTACAGAAATTTTAAGTTACTTAAAGGAGGGTGGTGTTCAAGTATAAAATTTTATCTGTAGTCCCTTATTTTGATTCTTAAAAAAAGATACTTCTATCAACTCTTAGGAGACACTATAAAACAATGGGCAGAGAGAAACAGGGAGAAGATAGACCATGAGAATGAAAGATACATAGTAAGCATCCAGTTCTTTTCATAGCAAATTTTAATATCTTGAAGAAATACAGAAGTAGAGATAAGTGCTTTTTTGTTTAACTAGAAATTATTTTTATCATCAAATATTCTGTCCAATATGTTTGGACACTGTAAAATTCATGGCCTTGTTTCCAGTTTTCTCAAGTAACATATCCATTATTTTGAAATACATTTTTAGTTTTATATTGTCTAAATTTGTTTCTTAAAACATCTAAAGCTCTATTAAATACAGACCTGACTATAACCGAAGCTACTTATGATGAAGGGTAACAATTATGTTTTTGTTGGAATTAATGAAATTAATACAACTGTTTCCTTACCTGTAGTTGTGGGAAAGGTGGAAGATGACATTTCTTGACAATTATTATCAATTATTTCTTACAGAGCCACGCTACTTCTGTTTCTTGACTCCAGTTTTTATCTACTATGGACATGGTTTTGAGGTTTTCACTTAAATTAAATCTTTCCCTTCTTTTTCATCTTGGTGCTCAGACAATGTTTCTTTCAATGTTTAACTTGGTTTACACTCATCAATACACTTGCATATGTTAACTAGTGATATTCTTCTTTTTTTGTCATGTCAAGATGAAAGCAAGAAATGTTAAAGAAATGTAGACTCATTTTATGGTGCCCTTTTAAACTTTTGCCTCTTGGAAGTTTGTGTATATTTCTTATTGTTTTAATCCTAATCCCATTAATGTATTTGAAGGTGCAGTTGGATATTTTTTTCTTCACATTTGAAACCTATACCATTTTATTTGAGCTACAAATAATAGCTATCTTGTTTCTCTTTTACATTACAGAACATAGAAAGATACAAAATCATAGGATAGAGATCAATCGGTTTACATTCATGTTAATGCCTAAAAGAGGCTATGTGTATGGCGTCTGTTTCATTTTAAGTGGCTAATGATTGAAGGAATCTGCAGTAACTGAAGGAACTTCTTTAACTTGGTGCACCGGTGCTGAGTTACGTGATGGAATACCTTCCCTTCTGTACAGCATAATTTTGTTGAGGAGATAAATTGCAGGGTACATTTTGTCATGTTGTGTTTTCATGTTAGTTGATTATAATTATTGTTCATGGGGTTACTGAAGTTAATTTCTATATGAGAGAGATATGTAATTTTCCTAGCTATATAATGCAAAACATGTTCAGCTGTCACTAATACATTTAAGTTTCATTAGAGTGAATTGTTTATCCTGATTAGACAGAACCATAGCATGCTGAAAGATAAGCGGAGAGGTTATAGGATATGATTATAGCTATGCACCCTGCAATGGCACAAGTTTTTAAAACAAAACATTCTCCAAAGTTTAAATAAATCAAGTGGCCAACATTGACCTTTCCAGCTGTCCACAGTCGTAGTGTGCTTTCATTGATTTTTTTATTACTTTTTTTTTCCCCACTCCTACTTTCCTTTTGACTGCTGGCTACCAGTTGCTTTCCATGCCATACATAAATAGGAAGATGATGCGTTAGTTCTTGGACATTTCTGGTGTCACTCTCTTTTTATGCCCTTATTTTCTGAGCACTGTGGCTTGTACCTTCTGATATTAGATCTGTAGAATTTGAAGAACAAATTACACAGCTGTTGGCAAAATAAATTGGGTGTGACGCAGGCTGCACATAAGATGCCTCAGAATTTTCCTTCTAGACCGAAAGGGAATCTAAAATAATGGTGGCCTTCAAGTAAAATCACAAGCACCTGTTTGGGGAATACAAAGAGCTTTTGAGAGAGTGAACTTAAATTTAAAACTAAGTTGCATTAGCCAATGCTAGACGGCAGTTGCAAGCAGTTATGTATTATTTGCACAGCCACAGCATTCAAGAATCCTGATCACAGGTTGTCTACCCTGCTACCTGCCATACAAGCATGCGTACAACATGGTGCATATTCTTTGAAAATTAAGAGAAGGATGAGTCTGATTTCTGCTTTTCCCCAGTGCACTCATGTTTATCCCCTGAAGAGGTGAGACATACTTTTCCCAAGGAAAGCAAAAATCCTGATATGGTGGATATTTGAACAAAAGGGACTCATTGTAGTATCCCTTGGTAGCTACTAGGGGTTGCTGTGGTGGACGTGCTGATATGAACAGCTATGGAAATCTGTTTGGACTATATGGCGTTAGCTTTTTTGGAAGCCTAGCAGCTGTCTAGATGTTATAGTTGGCCTTATGGTGAGTCAGTTCTATATTGGAAGAGTTCTTCCTCCCTGGTGAGTAGAAAGTGAGAAGAAAGTTAATAAAGGAAATGCTGTTCCCTTTTTCTGTAGGTCACATTTCCATTAAAAAGAACTGTATTTGTATCATTTTGTAACAAGATCTTTGAAGGGAGCATTTTGCTTACTCAAAATGTAGTAGAGCTCTATAATTTTGTTGATGTTTTCTGTCAACAGGGAAAGCTCCGCAGGCACTTCAAATGTCACATGCTACACTTGCCTCTTAAACAGCAGGCCAAGGGAGGGGATCAAAACTTAACATCTTTCTTACGGACCTTTGTTTAATATCACTGTTTCCTACGTCTTTGTTATTTTGGCAATAAGGCAGGTTTTTGGCTGATTGGTGGGACTCCAAGGTAAAAATGAAATTGCCGTTCTAAGTAAATCTACCTTTTTACTCAAGAATGTTGAGGTAATGAAGTAAAAAGTCTGCTCTGGTCAGAATAATTACAAATATTACTTGTACATATCTATCAAGCCCAGACTCATTATAGGTGCACTGTAAATGTCAGCAAAGGGTTTTTCAGTTATTTCTCTCTGCACTCTTGTCATGTTGACTCTGCATCTGGTTATAGACCTGTTTCTTCTTCATTAGTCATGCAATAACACTGAAAATAAATCCATGTTTAAAACTTCAAGCAGTCTGGTGCCAAACATTAACTTTCAGGAAAACCACATGTATAGAGTTTAACCAGTGGGTGAACTTAAGTATTAGCCAGCATCCCTCTCTGTCCTTCCTTACCCCTATCCAAAATCATGTAGTCATGGTTTATTTTTCCTTAGTTTTTCAAGTTCTGTGGGGAAATATACCTTCAAAAAATACACTTTAAGGATTTTAAACATCTGTAACATTGTCCTTTAACTGTGCACAAATTCTGTTGTGGGATTCTATTGGGGTTTTTTGCATTGTCTTAAATTACCATAGTAAATTATAACAACATAAGTGCTTTATCATTTTTGAATGAATAAAAGCCCTAATTTTATCCTTAGAGAAAGGATGCATATGCATAAATGAGTGATTTATTTAAATGTTTTGTGTATGAACTACACAGCGTAATTATCTACTTTGGGGAAAAGATCAGAATAAAAAAAAAAGTAGCTAATAACAGCACTTACAACTTCTGAATCACAGCATTAGTTACCACTAATTTGACGTAATGAGGAAGTGGTAGAGATAAATTCTTTGTGTTTAAATGGTTAACTAGACTTTGTTTGTAAGAGAAGAGGAAGGAAATTGTCGTCTTTGTACAGAATTCAGTTACATGCATATTGCTTATGTATACACTATATAGGCATTTTTATCACAAAATTGTGCTGTGGCACCTTCCTGTCAAGTTCCTTTTTTCTTTTCTTTTTTTTTATTTTTTTTTTTATCCCTTAGTAACTGGAAGCTCTTCAACTGTATCTTCAATGAGATAGGAATGCTGTTATCTATTACAGAGGTCAGAGTTGAAAGAAGTTTTCAGGAGAAAACCAGTGTATTTCAACAGTGCTGCCTAATTGATTACGTGTATCTAAATGACTGTCCATCCTGACAAGGACAGAGCACAACGCATACCTAATCTACCAAAGTTTCCTATTGATCTCCATTA
Organism: Falco punctatus; assembly: GCF_963210335.1. Taxonomy (NCBI): domain Eukaryota; kingdom Metazoa; phylum Chordata; class Aves; order Falconiformes; family Falconidae; genus Falco; species Falco punctatus. The sequence continues at coordinate 57,264,226 of NC_137584.1, forward strand.
GGTCAGGTTTCCTTTCAAAACCCCACCATTACTAGTCCATGTTTAGTTTAGTTACCAAGCCAAGGAGTTATTCCTGTCAGGCACAGCTCGAATTTGGAAAACTGCCATAATTACAGACACTTGCTCGTCTTCCAGTGCTTGAAAGAATGCCAGAATTAGATCTGCTTTTAATTATACAAAGGGTGCTATGATTGCTTGTTCTTTTGCATAGCATATCCATTGTAGATTTCTACTTTAAAGTAGCATGGAGTTTCTCCAGAGGAGGAGGTTTTACTCTTCACTGTATTTCCTAATTTATCCGTGCGGAGCAGCAAATGTCCTTACCTCTGAGCAAAGATTTAATGGTGAATGACTGACATGAAAGTTCCTATTATTGCAAGATTTTCTGGCTCTTCCAAAATACTCTACAAACTTTCTTTGGAACTTAAAGCTATGCTGTATTTGTTCAGTGAGAACAGTATATTTTATGATGCATTACCCCTGCTGCTTCATTAATTTTAGGACTGCTTCCCCAAAATGTAGCTTGGGTGAGTAGGATTCTGCTAAGGTCCATTTTAGTGAAAAGTATAAATGGATTTATTTATGCAAGCTTGAAGGAAGCTGAAAAGTGAAAGTTAGTGCAACAGCTCTTCTAAAATAGCACTTCCACCTGCAGTCCCATGAATAACACTGATTTATGAATCTGTAAGATTATATGAGGGCAAATATTAATAAACACTTTGTTAATTCTTAGGTGTATATTCTCACACCTCTAAATTTCTTCCTTTCCCTTGCTTCTTGCAGTTTATTCTGATGATAAATTAAGACAGTAACTTGTGGAATAATCCATTCTGCAGCTTTTTTTTAATGGTGATATTGGAAAGTATTTTTCCACTGATCAAATCATACTCACAAAAAGCAGCGTTTAGGCTGTGATGTCAGTTAGTTAGAAATGGATCCTCAGTGGTGATAAAAAGCAGGTGGATGAAAAAGTTCCTATTCTCTTAAATATACTCAAGAAACTTGGTACGTAAATTTAAGTTAAAAACTAAACTGCATTGAGAAAGTACTACTGAATTGTTCCAACCTCTTTCAGGGCAGCTGGTGTCAAGCTCTATATTCAGGATTGGCAAGACAATTGTCTGGATGTGGCATTATCTGATGACACTCAGTAAACCCTTACACATAAAAAGATATGAAGAAATGTTTCACTGGTTGTCTTTGATGGTGGGGTTTTTTTCTTCTTTCAGTGTGAACATGATTAAAGTACTCAACTAACTCGTCTAACATCAGAAAACATCAAGACAAAAGGGAAGATAGGTGTGGGCAAAAGAGGTGTAACAGATCTTGAAAAAATATACAGACTTCCTAGAATTCCTGGTTTTTACTATAGATCATGAAACTTGATTTAGAATTCTGTGTGGTAGTATCTGTGCGTGAGAAGTTACAGGTCTTGACTGAACTTGATAAAACTCAATTTTATAAATGGAAACCATTTATTTAACAAGACTGAGAGTAGAATTGTGCAGACTGTGGGGTTGGCTGTGTTTACCAAGCTTGCTGCCGTTTCCTATTAGTTACAGAAATGTGTATTGCTTGCCCTGTTCTCAGATGCATGTAACATTCACTTGAAATTTTCAGTACCCGGCATTAGAGTTTTAAGTGTCCTTAGCATGGGAAAAAACTCAACACAAAAATCTCAGAAATTTCTGAAAGCAACAGCTAAGGGTTATATATTTTGTCTGCATTAAAAATACAGAAACAGTGTGATGTCCCTAAGCTTTCAAGCAAGGACTTGACTCTTCACGAGGAATTTGTGTCAAGGGATTGGCTTTTTTCTATTCCTGTGAGAATCCTGTAGGAGTTGTAAGCCTTTGAAATATCACATCTCAGCAAAGACTTGTTAAGAGCTCAAAGTCTAATTCCCTGTAGATTCTGTCTACTTTAGCACATTGCTGACCAGTACTGTAAGAGGCTGAGCAGATCTTTATTGCTGTCGTTCTGGACTGTTAAAAGCAGTTTCCATGTAGACACCAGAGCAGAGCAGGACACGTGTGCCCCTCTGTGCTCTTCATAGTCTGGTAATTTCCTGGCATCATGGGAAGGGAGTGAAAAAAGGAAAAAGAGATGAACCTGCAAAATGGGAAAAAAACTTGGCAGAAAGTGTATGAGGGAGAGAACAGAGACTGAAGGTCAGTTCAACAGTGTAGGTTGAATAGGATCTGGAAAGCAGCCAGGGGTAGGGGCTGGAAACAGCTGGACAAGAGCCAAGGGGAGTGGGATCTGCTAGGAAAGAAAAAACGGTTATAGAATTGGGGCAGACAGCAAAGATGAGAGTAAAAAGAGGAAGGTCATGGGATGGCTAGTGCCACAAAGACTGGAGTATCTGAGAGAGCAGGCAGTATTTAGTCTGGAGAAGTGAAGGTTCAGGGGGATCTTACCCATGTCTACCACCAATACTGATGGGGGGAATAAAGATGATGGAGCCAGGCTCTTTTCAGTGGTGTGCATTGAAAGTGCAAGAGACAGTAGGCACAAACTACAATAAAGGAAATACATAAGAAGAAGCTTTACTGTGAGAGTGATTGAACATGCAGATATTGCACACGTGACTGGACAGAGCCCTGAACAACCTGCTCCAGCTGACCCCACTTCAGCCAGAGAGGTTGGACTAGATGATCTCCAGAGGTGCCTTCTGACCTCAGCCATCCTGTGATTTCGTGAGTTGGGCAGACTGGGAAGTAAGTACTGTGAGGAGAAGCCTGGAATCAAAACAAAGGAACCTATGTGGGAGAAGTAATACTGGTAAGAGGAGTGAAGTCAGGGGAAAATTAGATGTGGGTCATGGACAGCCTAGAGGGTAGATAAGAAAGGATCAGATTTAGAGAAAGCTGAGAATTGAGCCTGAAGTGTAGTCCAGGATCACTGCATGTCATTACTTTTTAAAATGCCAGCATAAAACTGCAAAACTGACAACAAAATATTTCATCCCTTCAAAGTGATGTTCCATGTATCTGCTCTAGGTTGTCAATCCTTCCCTGTTACCCCATTGCCTCAATGCTACAGTTGTCTCTGCTGGGGACTGGAAAGCTCAAAAGCTATTGATAATTCTGGTGGATATCTGCATAATAGCACAAATTGTTCTGTGAAGGAAAAGAAGTTGCACACAGATGTCAGAGTCAAGCCTTTGTTAGTTAGGAAATGCCAGGTGTTGATTGCCAGTGCAATCTCTGATTGGTTCCTCTTCAAGGTATGCACTGAGATAATGTGCAATTGTCTCATTAGCAGTAATCTTTAGCTCATTCAGTGAAGAGGATGGTTGTGCTCTGGGGTGTCTCATAAAGAATCAGTTATTTAATAAGGGGTCTCTTGGCAAAAAAACCCTTACTGGATTTGCAGAAAGTTGAGACTCACTGGTAAACAAGGCAAAAAACTTCAAGAAGAGAAAGACTCCCTTTTTGATGAAAGAAATTGAGCTCTGCTCTCAAAAACCTTGATTCTCTGGAAATTTCTGAGTGTTTCTAGGTACGTCCTATTAAACCAGATATTTCACAAGTGGCCATTGATAGAATTTAATCTGGGCCCCTGCACTGCGGTCCTGGGGAGCAGCCTACAGACTGCTTGTTTTTCTCAGCTACGACTGGAGTCAATGGGAACTTTACTCTGCAAAATATTTAGGAATAGTAGCACTGCTGTATTAGTGATGGCAAATGATATAAGGGAGGTAGCTTTATGGGGGAAACTGATATAATTTATTAGAGTCAGTGGTGCACCTGAAAAAAAAGCAAGCAAACTTTAGGGCATGGAGGCCCGTGCTGAAAATGAGCAGCTTTGTCTGCAGAACAGCCCTTGGACCACGTGCGGCTCGCCAGGCCAGGCAAAAGTCATGGCTCAGCCCACACAAGCTGTGAGGGAGGCGTATGCTGGGAAAAAAGGAGTTCTTGAGTGGAAAATTAGTAATATTGCTAGTGTGTTTAATACACTATTGATATGGTTAGTTATGTGCCTGCATGACTTGCAAATGTGAGAGTAATGCATAGTTATCTGCTTTGGCATATGGAAGGAAATAATAGGCAATAAGCAGTTTAGCATCAAATTCAGTTATTAATTACCAAGATGTCTAAGCAGAGAAAGTAGTTCAATTCTAAGCTCAATAACTTTTCTTGAATTCATTTACAGTTTTATTGTCTTTAACAATATGAAAAATACTTATGGTGATTCGTTATGAAAACTTGTCTACTTTCACTTGAGCTACTTGTGTGTACTGTAAGTGTATTTAAATGGATCCTGTGGTTCTATCCGTGCCACACTAATTTTTGCCTGCCTTCCCTGAATCTCCAGTTTTGAGCCAGTTTTCTTTTTTCTCCTTCTGAATCGGTGTTCAGACCATTGCCTTTTTCTCTTTCTCAGCTGCCTCTGAGCATTCATAGCCCTTGGCAGAGTGCCTGGCAGTGCTTGTCCTTTCTAAATACCGTTTGCATGCTTTTAAAGTGACACTTGCTTGAGAAAAAGGGAAAAATAGTATAAAAATAAATGCTAAGATCAATACAGGCATAGCTAGAATGTTAGATCTTGAGCCCGTAGCTCTTGATGATATATCTATGCCTCCTGATGAAATCCTCTTAATTTTTTTTAATCCTTGCTGAAAAAGTCACAGTGTGTGACTTCGATTTATTTCTCAGTTCTCTAGAGAAAGCTGATGTTTTAGCAGGTTGCCTTTACATAGGGAACCTCCAAGCAATGGGGAGAGACAATTATGGTCTAGGGTTTGTTTTACACCCAGGCATCCCTTCAACGCATTTTTTTAAGTTACTTGCTGACCTCTTTAGTAATTGCAACATTTGAGTTAATCATAACTGATTCAAATAAAATGTACTTATTTTTCTTCTAATTTCTATAGAGACATCATTTGCCTCTCTAAAGAAGTTTTCGAAGGTATCTGAGGTCTCTACGGTGTGCACAGAAAGATGGCGTCTTGTGTGCTTGGGGGCCTAAGCTGTGAGGCCTCGCCCAGTCCTCCCCAGGAGTTCCCCACCACTCTGAGCCCTCAGACCCCCTAACACCCTGATGTGACCACTGGTAGCTTTTCGTTGACTTTTTTCAAAGACAACATCCCCTATCCTGCCTTTTCTAGTCCCTTTCCTCCTCCTGGAAGAAGGAGGATGGATGTGTGTTTCAACTGACCCTTGGCTCCAGCCCCATGCGTTGCTGTTCTGCCTGGGAAGTGCGATGGCGTATTGCTGCTACTTCCCAGAGGAAGTGAGGAAGCTTGAGCAATACAGGGTCCTCACTAGAAATGAAGTAGATACCACATGCCTTTTGTCTTTCCAAGCAAAAAATGCACTTGTGGTCCTCATCTAAGCAAGATTCTGTTTTTTGTAGCCCATTTCTGGGTATTATGAACAATAAAATAACTCGCTGCATTTTCTGTCTAGAGGATTCAACAGATATTATTAATCAATCAGGAGATATGCAAAGTAGCCACAAATTAGAGTAAGGAGATTTCTCTGAACTTGTTTCTTGTAGTTATGAATTGAATTGTTAGAAGAAAACTACTTTTACGTTACAAGAACATCTCAACTTGTGTCCAGCCTAAGGGTGCTGCTGATTTTCTGCAAGCTGTATTTGCATTTGTCACACCAAAGATACCACGATTTCCCAGTTAGGCAGAGCTGCTCTCTTGTAGGGTAGCGATCGCCATGAGTTGTACCTCTCCCAGTGTTTCCCGGGTTTCTGAGGCCAACCAGGTTATATTCCCTGAGTCTGTGCAGCTGCTATCCCACCACCACCACCACCACACCAGGATGGAAACATTGTCCCAGTTATTTGAACCTGATCACCAGCAGTGTCCAGCTGTGAGTTCTGGATTAATGTTCAAGCAGCAGAGGAAATTTTTAGGCAGCTTTAGGAAAGGTCAGCAGTTTTGAGCAGTGTGGAATATAACCAGCTGTGAAGACGAAGAGATAAGATGAGGCTCACTTTGTTTTACCAGGTTATAAATTGATTTTGGTGAGATGACAGCTATCCTCACGCTTGCATGAATTTTTATGCATGTTTCTTACCTGCTTTTAGTTTTAATGATATACTGATACAAAGGTGTTTTTTTAAAAAAGTTGTATTTTCCTTAATTAAAGATCAGGGGGTTTTCTCCAAGATGGAAAGAAGTGAGGATATGTGCATATGCATGAAAATACTACCTGTTAAAATAGTTTTTAAAATGTCTAAATGATAAAAGCCTGCCTTAAGTTTTGTTTGTTTGTTTGTTTTTTACTTGGGGACACCTTTTCTTGCACTGCTGTGTAAGCAGCAGTGCTTTGGTTTGCATTGTAATGGCTCTGTATTTGCAGCAGAAACTCTTAAGAGGTAATCTTGGAGACATTAAAATTTGCATCAAAAGTTTCAGAGTAATGTAGGCTGCTGATCTCCAAAATATGCGTGCACAGCACCATTTTTTTTCTGTCCCTGATATTAAAGTAATTTCTAGGAAAATCATGCTACATGTTCCAGCAAGTTGTTTTGTTTTCTTTTTTGCTAGATTCATGTAGCCGGACAGTTTGCTAGTGACAAGACGGCTGCAGATGCAGGCAGGGTAGGAAGCTGTCTAAAACATCTTGGAAACCTGGTGCGGTTGTGGAATTACTACCTTCATTCCCTCCTTTGCTTCAGTTACTATCCAAGGCTGAGAGCACGAGTTGTGTTAATGGGGGGAACCTTGGCTTATGTGTCCTTTCTCCCTCCCTTACTCAGAGCACAGGGAGACGGGTCAGGCTCTGCTTTTCCTTCCTCCTACCTTGCTCATGCTTTTAGTACCACTGGGAGCCAGGGGGAAGCAGAATGGAGCTTATTTGGGCAGGAAGATGCTTGTGTCAAGTCAGTAAGCTGTAGGAAGTCTGAAGGAACTTGCTCTGAGGTCCGAGGGAGGTGTTCTCATCGGAGATCGCCTCCAAAGGCTCCCTCCACCGCTACAGCAAGGGCGATGCAAGTTGTACCTCCTCTTATCCTTGGAGAACAGCAAAAATTCAGTTTTGTCTGCAGTTCTGTGATGTTTTAAAGCAGCCTCACCTGGACAACACTGGTAGGTGCTTTAGAAGGACTAGAGAGGACAGAGAGCGCTCAGTGCCAAAGCGATGATGTGGTTCATACATTATGGACATGCCACTTAACATTTTGCATGGGTGCCTTATCTCTCGGTGTTCAGAAGCAGCAATCATTAACCTAAAGAACACTTGGGCAGCTTTCTTAGTAAGCCAGGTTGTACTGTCACTCCCTCCACATCCCAACCTGGCAGCTTCTTCCCTTCTCACCTGGGTCTTCACTCCAGCCATTCTTGTTGCTGACAAACGATGCCCCCGCTTCCACTGGTAACCCCCCGCTGGTCCCTGCAGCTGTTCGCCGGCACGGGCAGGCTGGGGAGATGCCTGGCACTAACTGCCTGCTCATCTCATCGAGCTGCTGCAAAATCTGGCCTCGTGTATAACTGTGTTATTTCCTTGTGGGACACACAAACAGTGACTTAGTTCTGCCTGAGCGCCAGGATAGCTTTTGTATAAGCTATTTAAAAGTTTGTAGATGTCAAGTAAATGTATATGATTAAATAAGTGATTCAACTAGTATAATTAACAGATGGCAGGAACAATTATATATTCATATTTCAGGCCAACAACATTTGGTGGATATAATTACTTTACAGGTGTTAACTGCCCTTTATCGTGAAACGAGGTGTCTCTAAACACTAGAGGTACTCTGCAAAGTGACTTGTGGTTATGAACCTACAAGGAGGTTAATGGCTCACCTTTACCATGCGATGTAGGAAAGCTAAACTGAGCTCCTTGATCTGATACCAAGCCTAAGAAAGTCGAGGGAAAGATATGAGCAGGTGTTATATAATCTGATTTCTGGAAAAAGCCACCAAACATTACAATGGGTTTAAAATTCACTTTGACGTTTGAGAGAACCAAAGTCCAGATAGGCAGGCGTTCAGGGAGAAAGAGACAGCTGGTAGGAAGAACTCCTTTGATTTTTTTCAAAATTACTTCTTCCCCCCCCTCCTCCCCCATATGTAGAAGAGTATATTGCATGTAATTTGGATTGGGTTCCGGTACAGATTGTGATGACTTGTGGCCAGAAGAGCAAAAAGGAATAAGCAGGTTGTAAGTTTATGCTCATTTTGTAACTGATTTTTTTTTTAATAGAACCAAAAAGTGTTAATTCACTGTAAGCTTTACATAACAAGTGCTGCCAAAGACGTTAAGTTGCATATACAGAATTACAGAAACAATAAATTGTATTTTTTTGAAGGTTCTTTGTTTTATGCCTTACATCCAACATTTGCATTAAAAAAAAAGAACTAAAAGAATCCATGGAAAATGAAATACTGTTCATTGGCAGATAAATAGGAAGTTAATAGAATTTTAACATTTTCACAGATGAAGGGGTTAAGGTATGAAATCAAGAGCAAAGGCTAAGCCCTAATTTTCACCTACCTAGAACTATCATAACCTAAGATTTATTTCAATATTATTAGTTCAGCATTGCATTATTTTGATTAGGGCAGTTAGGTTTGCAGCCTAATTTATTTTTGTTTGGCATCAAAGATTGTGCTTCGTTAAACAATGTAGCTTAAACATGAGCTTACAAGATCATGCTTGATATGTCCATGTTGAAAGTCATATATACAAAGCTTTTCTTCTTGTATTGATGCTGGTCATGGATACCCACTGCATTTGTCAGGGACACCAGTTGTTCTCTTCAAGGTGCCAGAAGATGCATGTTAGGGGAGAAGGAGCAGAAATAGTGTTGAAGGGGGGAAGGAAACAAGTCTGGGAACTTTTCTCTGATATAAACTGAAATAAAGTGGGAAACTTTAATGTCTGTAGGCACTCCCAGCTGAATTCTGTAGCACAGGTTGCATACATTTGTGCAGTATATAAAGCCTGCTGTGATGCTTACAAGAATTGGGAGGGCCTGGGTGGTGTGCAGCGCTCAAGATATGGGCTCTGCTGCCTATGCTGGGCATGGTATGTGTTGCATGGCCACAGTCATGTCCTTCTCAACGGGTGCTCGAATCTCAAGACCTGGAGCGTAAAGAAACCTTCCTAATCAATAAAATGTTTATCTCTTTCGTTAAGTTTTCCTGTAGTAAAAATGTCACATGAATTATTCTTGTTATGCAAAATTCCAGCAAATGGCAAAAGGTCAACAGTAGCTGTCAAAATTATCAGAGAGTAATTGTAGCAGCTTCATGGTGTATCAAATGTGAAGGCTTTTGTTTAATAATAATTCACATGGAGTTGCTGGGAAGTAAATATCAAATAACAAATGCTATGCGAAAGGGATGTAAGAGGTTTATTTTTTGCACTTTGTGGTTTTGTTTCTCTTGCTCGCTCAATCATTTTGAGTCCCTCTTGCTGCAGGAGAGTTTTCATCCTCCCCATCTCTGATTATGTATTTTTGACAGTTTTGAAATCTCTGAACGTGAGCACTGATTATATCTTAATTTCTTTCTTTTATAACCTTCAAACAATTTTTTCTTTTTCAATTTAGAGTGTGGAAATACACCATTTCAGCAAAAAGACTTTCTATACTGAAGTGGTTTTATAACATGACATACTTCAAAAATGAAAGGCTGTCCTGAGCATACAGAATTAGATCTTCTTGGAACAGTTTTGACAAATGCTGCTTGACTTACTAGTTGTGCATAGGAGGCAAACAGGGTTGTTGATAGTTTGCTGTTTTTTTACTGAAGTGTCATATATGCAAGAATAAAATAATGCTGTGGACTTGATCCTATATGGCTGAGGGAAGGGAAAGAATCCTAAAAATACAGGACATGAAATAAAAGGAAAATGTGAAAAAAATAATTTAAAATAAAATACGCCATGTGCGTCCCAAAGTTTAGTAAAAATAAGAAATGTATAAAACATTTTCCTCTTTTTTCCTGTTTTCTATTAAGAAAGTATGAAATTAAATATTTGGATTGCTTTTTTAATTTATTCATTTACTATCATAAGTGATGATAAACTGTTGATGGCAGCTGGTTCATTATGCAGTGGGTAGACAGAATTAACCAGTTAAAGCTTGGTTTAAGCAACTTGGCTTGCTGTGTGCTAATTGTTTCCTACTGTTTTAGCATTGAGTCCATCTGTTGAACCCACTTGCAGGGTCAGGAAGCACTTTACTGCTTTTCAGTACTGTATATCCTGAACTGCAGATTTTGCCTTATATGGATTGTACTTTTACCTCTTTCATAATTCCAGTAATTATTTTGTTTTAAAATTAGTTTAGGTGGAGGTCTCTTGCAATAGAAAATAACATTCAGCCTTTCACTTCTGAGTTTATTGGGCTGGTTTTCAGAGACAGAATTGGCTAGCAAAACATAACCGGTTTTAGAAAAACAATACCAGAGCTTTAACAGTGATTTATTAATTCTGACAATATCCCAGGGAATTAATGAATTTTCTATAACTGTTATGTAATATGGGTTGCTATGTTGTGCGTTATTGCTATTAGGAAATTTAGAACCTGCTTGCATTTCTGAAAATATCTTTACCATTTTCTTACCAAAACATTCTTTTTGCAAAGTATTGTTTTGTTCTGTGTGTTTGTCGGGGGGCAGGTGGTGGAAAGACGTAATTCTCATGTTTTCCTTATTTAGTGTACATCACACCTGAGAAGGAAGCTAACTGTACAATATTTGTGTACAGAACTGGGGGCTGATATTGCAGTGACAAATGCAAAAGTGTGTTGGAGAAGGCTTTCCAGGACATTTGATAACTGTGACTTGAGATACATCTGTTAACAGCTGAACGATACAGATGGAAATATATACCTCACCTTCATATGGCAAGAAGTTGATTCTGAAATGTGTTAATTGATAAATTTGATAATGAGTGTTCAATACACTGATTATCTACAGAGGAATTGTAAAAGCTTACTTTTAAAGGTTAGCTGTTATCAGTATATCAACAAATGAAGTTCAAAGGTAGGGGGGAAATAAAGTACAACGAATAATTTAAAGTACTTGTATACTGTGTTATGTATTAGCCATAACCACAACTCACAGAATTTTCCTTCAGGTATTTGGAAAGTTTATAGTGTGCCATTATTATGGATTTTGTCTTGATGTACCTGGACTTCAGCTTCTAGTGTAAAGTAAAAGAGAGTGAAAATTTGGGGAACCTTTTCACTGTGTTAATTCAATTCAGACTGTGAAATTTCCGCTGCTGGATTTCTGTTTTATTGAAGGCTTAGTTAATTCAACACCTAATGTCTTGACCAAAACAAAAAAAAAATCACAGCTTGTCTATTGATTTATAGTATTCAATTGCAAGACTGAAGGAAAATGGATGAGGAGGCAGTCCACTCCATCACACAGCATGGACCTAAGGCTGGCTGGACCCAAGATGTTTCCTCTCGGTTAGCATGTCTCATTTTGATGTGGAAGGGAGGTTGGCAGAAGGGAATGGGAGGCTGGCATCCTAGTTGGAATTTTGGGTGGTGCTGCACCCCATCTGTTTTTGTCTGTACAAGACATGAGCTCTTTAGTGATGCCCCATTCAGGTCGAAGCCTGGGCAGCACAGAGAAGGTAGGAGAGGTCCTAGCAGTGGTGGAGAGCAGGTAGAGAGTCTGAAGTATATTAATCCTGATTTTTAAAATGGTTTGGTTTTTTTTTTTTATTGTTGTGAAGTCTATAAGCACATTTTGTGACATTTTTGTGTTCCCAATGAATGCCTCAGTTCTGTATCTCTTGTTTGCAAGTAATAAAATGCAAGATACCTTAGATTTTTGCCTTGGTGGGGGATGCAAGTATCTGGAATTGCTGTATCTGTATTTGGAGCAAAACAAGAGCAGGAAAATATTTTTTCAGCTGTGGTAGGAGAATTCAACACACCCGAGACTTTGATGGAGCATTTTGGGAGTGTAGGGATAAAGGGAGCCAGGTGGAGCAGGGGAAAGAAGAGTGTTTAAGGAGAAAGTGAAGAGAGACCAGGTACATGGAGTCTGCTGGAGACCCCAGTGAGCTATTAGATGTGTCCAGAAAGACCCTGAACAGTTCCTTCTTCTGTGACGGGCAAAGACTCTGGTAAAATGGTTTTCTGAATTAAGTCTTTCTTGTTTTTTTCCAGATGATGTATAAATGCTTTCCTTGCTCTAATTATTTACTGCTTCAATTTTTCCGTAGAACTAATCTATGAACAAATTTGGCTGGGTCTTATAGGGTACTAGTGTCAGCAAATGTGTTACGCTTTCAGACTCAGCCTAAGTCTGAAAAGACATGGGGGTCATTCTTAATACCTAAATCCATGCCTGGCAGGAGTATCTCAGAAGGATGGTGGAAAAGCAAGCAACTAGGAATCCACTTTTGTATAAACCCACAGAAGTAACACTTAAATTTCCAATGCATTTTTGTCTTTTAAATACTGTTATGTTGATGGTGCCACAAGATAGTATTTTGGAAGGGAAAAAATCTGATCTAGAGTGGCAAAAGCTGTTTTTGATTTAAGTGTATTGGTACCTGTTCAGATACTTGAGTGAGTTGGTTTTGAAAACACTCAAGAAAACCAAGCAAAACTGCCTGTGCAATCCCAGTGGTGTGTTTTCCTGAGCAGAAGCTGCAGGAGCATTTCAAATGGGCAAGAGGTTTAAGTTTCAGAGAGGTGTCTTTATGTTTGGCCTCTGACTCCAATTCGAGTTGTCCTTGGGGAAGATTCAGTGACTTTCAGTAAGACACTAGTCTTTAAGAAAAAATTGTATGATTATTGTTTGTAGTCAAGCAAAACATGTGTGTATGGTTTATATAGGGAGATAGTGTAACCCCCTTTCCCGCTGCATTGGCATTCTTTTCTGGTTTTGTTTTATTTCTGCAGTTGATAATATGACATAATTGTCACTTTAATTCAGACAAACACATGTGTACATAGTCTTCATTTAGGGCAACGAGCAAAGTCAGTTAGTAAAGATGTTTGCAGATGAGGTTTACTGCCCTTCACTTCAGCCTGTTGTGTTTACCTTTAATATTTTGCATCTTTTGATTGTAAAATGCAATCAAAATTGTATTTTGAGCTATGAAGTGAGAATCTGTAAAGGCGAGAGCTTATATGTAAGTTTATGATGTTACAGTTGTTAGAGTTTTGTACGTGCTTTGAGATTTAAACTTGGGGTTTGATTTTTGCTCTGATAGTTTAGAGATCATATGGATAATATGGCTTATTGTCTACACACAAATGTAAATAAATGCATGTATTTGGAAGAAGTAGTACAGAAGCACAAAAAAATTTCAGGGAACAAAGGCCAGCAATCAGCAATAGTTCTTTGTGTGTAGCCCTATGACAAAAACCAGGGTCATAGCTAGGAGGAAAGACGTGATTTTGTGAGTATGACCAATATGATATACTGTACGCACATCTGGTGTCCGTGCTTTCAATACACTGATGAAGATTTGGGAGAACTGGAGAAAAAATGCCACAGAAAGAGTCGTGGCTTAAGATGCAGTCTTACAAAAGATGACTTAAAGATCTCAGTCATTTAAGTCTATCAGAGGGAAGGTGGGAGGTGAATATACAGTACGTATGTAGGGGAAAAATAAAACCCGGTACAAAAGGCCTCTTCCCTCTACAGGAAGAAAAACGTAAGAACCTCAAACGGCTGCATGCTGAGGTCAGGCTCATTTAAATTAGAAGGAAGGCACAATTATTTATCTTTAGGAGTGAAGCTATTAATCACTGGAACAAATTACTGAGAAAAGTGGTGGGAACAGACAGTTGCCATAAATTATAACTCCCTGAGGAATTACCACTGGATTCAGTTATTGGTTTCACCAAAGAGGCATATTATGGAATCCAAATACCTTATCTGAGGGAAATCGAACTCAAGCAGCAGCACAAGCCACGTAACGCTAGGATATTATCAGCTGTGCAGTACCAAAGCATAGTCATAATTGTAATCGTAGCTGCAGCTCTATCATTTGTTTTTACTTCATAACAGTATCATTAACATGATTTCTCACCCTCTTGTCTTTTTTCAAGGAAAATTAAGGAAATGAAAGGTGTTGGATTTTCATACTCTAATGAAGATGAGGGTAACACAAATTTTACAACTTTACTATCTTTGCAAGGAGTCAGTATCATTTTGTTGTCAATATAATCTGGTTTCTTTTGGCTTTATTACATGTCATTCTCAAATGCCAAATGCTGATTGTTATAATCGAGCTCTTAATCCACTGTATAAACAGCAAGCTGCGCAGAACTCTGTTTCCAACCAGTTCTGTTAAAGACAAAATAGTTTCATTTGTGGGCTATTTGATTTAATTTCTTACAAGTCTATGGACAACTTCTTCTTCTGATAGTTTATATTTAGGTAAATTTGCATTTATGTAGGATCTGTTATAATGATAAAAATAATTAAAACTAACTCAGCATATTTTGGATCCTTTCTAAGATAGCAATTTTCCTAGCATGCTACTCAGTCATGACCTGATCAAGATAGCTAGGCAAGAATGAGGATTCAGAGCCAGCAACAACAAAGAAACCAACCAGACATATCGAATAAACTTCCTTGAGGATTTTTGTGTCTAGAAAAAAAAATCTGAATATAAATCGCGAGAAGCTTAAAAAAAATGCACCAAACTCCTTAGCAACTGAAGGGAACTTCATTTTGTACGGCCTGTTTTAATTAGGCAGTAGCATTTGTGTCCAAAAGAAGACAAGCAGTCTGTTGTCCCTTTGGGATGAATGCCTACTGGGCGGGTTTCTTGAGGGACACATTCCTCGGAAGCCAAACTGCAAGTAGAGCATGGATTACATTGTTTGCTTAGAAATTTCTATAGCTGTGGTAACTCGTTCTCTGAAACCACTCAGGAGTTTTATGCTTGAAAAACAGCCTGTGCTCTTTCTTTTCAGATTATGTTCCCCCTTTTCTGCAGACTGTGTGTCACTTAGATAAGCTAGTCCTGCAGCCCTGGCAGAAATATCTGATGATAGACCTCATTATTAAATAAACCAATTCACCCTCTCAGTAACTGGCTTGATTTAAATGCTTAGCTGTGAAAATCATATATTCTATCAGCCTTTTCAATCACTGCATAAAGCCTTTGCTCAAAGCTAGTTAATACAGATACTCATTTTGTTGTAATGCTGAAAATAGCACTGCACTACCATGGTACTATAGCAGTTAGAACAGAGACCGAAAGCATTAATTTCATTAATCGTACAGGTGATTACAATGGCAGTACAGATGACAGAAGTGTAAGGATGTTAGCCAGTTTCTTACAAGACCTGGATATGCATGATTTTGTCTAGATGTCAAAACATTGGCTTCTGTGCAATGTACGTTCAAATTTAAACTGTTGGCCTTTCCCATCTTTCTTTCAATTTCATTAAGAAGCAAAGGCAATGAACGTAGATCCATCACTGCACACTTGCGATGATTCAGTTCTGTTCTTGGATTCTATTTAATGTCCAGTAGAAGTAAAATCCAACCCAGTCCCTCTAAACAAAACAAAACAGTGACAAATTTCTAGTAGATATGTATAGTAACTTAAGGGTCATTAAACAGGAAAACCCCAACCCATTTTGTTTAGACAGCTGCCCCTTGCCAACTGTCTCTAAATGATGGTGGGAAATAAGCAGAATAGACTACAGTAGATTGGTTGGTTCTGTTCTCTAGCATCAGGTGATTTGCAAAGAGGAGAGCTGAATTCCTCTTTTCAACATTATTTTTTTTGCAGATTTAACTTAAATACTGCAGTTAATAATAATATATTTTTATAGGAAGCAATGCTTCTGATACTCTGCAAACTGCAAAGCTGTATGTCAAACAAAGTGAAGCAAGATGAAATTTAGGTGAAGTGCTTGCAGCTAACAGAGGTCAGTGCCAGATGCTGTGAAGCAAAATTCAAAAAAATTTTTTTAGGGAGTTGTGGCATTCTCTGATTTTCCTTCTTGTTGCAAACACCAAATAACTAGATATCAGCTCAAGCCTTGAAGTTGCATGTATATCTCCTATATATCTTCCATGCCCGCGGTCCTGAGAGGATGTAGAATTCCCTTCTTTGGAGATACCCAGAAATAGGCTGGACAAGTTCCTGAGCAACCTAATATAATAGCTTTGAGCAAGAGGTTGGGTTATATGAGCTCCGGAGGTTTCTTCCAAGCTGAATTGTTCTGTGATGCTGTGATTCAACCTGCCTTCCAGATACCCAAGTCAAAAACAGCAAGTGAAGGGCTGCTGGGAAAGGCAAACATGTACTTGGTTGTTTTGCTTGGGTTTTGCCTGTTAGCACATGTCCTTGTTACAGCTCAAATGGATAAAATTACTAGAATTTTGCCTAAATATTAAAGTAGCAGGGGAACTTGGGAAGGCAAGAGCTGCTACAATTTAAAGGTTCGAATCAAGGAGAAAGGGAAAAGATGGTTATCGAGAACATGGCCAGTGGGAGATTAAGGCTGGCATCACTAGCTGCTGTGAATGAATATGAATGGAATGACCACAAAAGGAAATGCAAAAGCTGTCAAGAATCAGGTATATTTGGAATTTAAGTAAAAAATAGCTTCATTACCAGTCATAAAAGTCTTCAAACCAACTCTGAGGAATTTTATATTTCTAGGCATTGTACAGCAGATTCATAATCCTGCAAATTATCATGTTATCATGGTTGTCAGTAAAGGTTATGAGCTAGTGGGTTGGTTGTGATGACAAGAAGGGATGGTAATAGATTACATGTGTGCTCATTATGCCACTCTCCAAAAGGTTAACAGTTAGATGGGGGATGGAAACAAAAAAATAGACTTTTACCAGTCCTTTGGTAGTAAGTTAGGAGGAAGGGTTGTTTGTTCTTTGTATTTTTAAGCATTTATTACACTCGGCAGTAAATCTGGTTTAAGTGACTTAATGCTGGTATCCAGCAATTAGCCTGCACTTGCAAATTAAAACTGTGTTTGCCAGTGTGGCCTTGACTTGACTAATTGGCTGCCTTTCCTTTTTGTATTCTGTTGTGATTGTATGATGACAGTGATTCAGCATGTACAACATAGGCATAAAAAAAATAATTTAATGCTCCACTTACTCAGCGAGCGTGATTGACACTCTTGGGCAACTGTTACGGTAGTGCTGGTTGTAGAGGCACGTTGGCAGTTGCTTTGCAGTAACAGTGAAGCCAAGCGAACTGTGCTAGAACAATATCTTTTTGTAAGTCAGAATGTGGTAAAATTATTGAATATGATTGGCAGCTTGAACTAGATCAATCTCTATAAGAGAACACATAGTAAAGAGTGGTGACTCCTGCAAGTGAAGAGCTAATCCTTTACATTTGCATGAGTGAAAAGCAGGTTTGTTGGGTTTGCATTTAACACCACCATCTGTTCTGTGTAAGGCAAGATCAATTGCTCATTATTAATCACTTCTTATAAACCCACCTTATTTTAAAACAAGTATAAGTTATTATCAACAACATCTAAATTTATTTTTTTCTTTTGCTGCTCCCAGTAAGCTGCTGGGTTTGCCACCTTTTTCTGTTATCACTCATCCAGCTTTGCTGTTGACTGAAAATACTATGGGATCATTTTTCAGGCACATTTTTGTGTCTTGGAATCATGGAATAAACCAGAAACGTTCAGAGGAAGTTTGCAAAGAGAAAATTGCTTCTAGAATAAATTACCTTCTTTTACTGTAGGGTGAGTTATTTTATGTTTTCCAAGTTTCTGCTTAGACAGGAAACAATAGCTTTGCAAAATACTAGCTGGCTCAAAGTGAAGCAGCAGGGCAATTTCTTTAGAGTATGTTATGTAGCTAAATGTTAAATGGAAATGTATTCTTTAGATTTCATGGTCTATTTTAGAAAGCACTTTCCCAGCTTCCTAGTGCCTCCATTTGCAAGCAAGGCCTTTTTTGTCGCAAGGACTCTGCTTCATGGTAGAGGAAAGGTGCTCGTGAGCTCACTTCTGCACAGCATTGCTCCTTTTGAGCAAAGGCAAGTCCAGGAACAAAAGGTTTGCAGGATGAGGTCCCCATTCCCAAAATGGCCTTGCAAACCTTCATAGTCAGATGGTGGTGGGAAGAGAATTGCTAGCATGTGCTTTCAACCCAGACTGGGCGAGTTGACCTAAAGAGCAAATATTCCTTATCATGCCTTTCCTTTCTGAAAGCAAGCATTTTAAAGAACTTCTGAGCAAAAAACTTGTCTCTGGGAGTTAACCTTGGACTGTAGTTTCTAATGACAATTTCACAACTGTTCCATTAGTAAATCATAAACAGTGCTTTGCCTCTTTACCCAAGAATACTTTTTTTTACTCATAGTTAGGTCAAGGGACAGTTGGATGGAAATTGGACTGCTTAAAAATGCGCAGAAAGTTTTTTGTTTTGTTAAAATATCTGTAAAGAAATGCCAGCTTAAGATGTGCTAGAAGCATAAGGACAAAGGATTCTTTATACTGGGACACGTAGTGCATTTTGATAGTTACGTGGCATTGGTCATTGACCTATAGATTGAGAAGTTTTTTTAGTCATATTTAGTCAGGTTTTCGCAGGTGGCTGAGTGACACAAGTAACAGAATTTCATCAAAATTCAAAGGTGGTAAAAATTTATGGTAAACCGATATCCAAATTAAAAATTATTTGCCTGTTGGTACTGTACCAGCATTTTCAGAGTGTTAAGTAGCTTTGAAAATGATTTCCGATTTTCTTCAAGATTTTAATGTCAGACGAATTCTTCTTTGCCCACCTGTGTTATTTTTGTCTGTATTTTTGATGAAAACAAGCTTGTTTATATTTTCAGCTTGTGTTCTTAACTTTTTATTAACCAATAAAGAAAATTAAGCCAATTTACTAATTAAATATCCAAGTGCTTAAGGAAGACTTTTCTGTACAATAGAAGCTACGGATTTGTTCATTTGGAGTAAAAAAGAAAACAAAAGGGATAAAACACCAGGATTTTTTCACTGACAAGACAAGAGGCATACAACAGATGCATTGTATGATCCAGTGTCATTTCTGGTTTTAAGCCACTTAATGAATTTGTGTTTCAGCCAAGGTTTATCATATACATTATATATCACTATACAATATATACATTGTATGATATATAGTGGTATATATTGAGTTTGTGGAAGGGGCAGAGCCAGAGCCAGTGTAACATGCAGTTATTACTTGGCTTTACCACACAAACACAGCACTGGAAGGGCAAGTCTGTGGGGTGTGACCCCAGTTGAAATGCAAGGCTTTGCTGGTTGCGGGGAGAGGACTGGAGGATAGGTGGTTTCAGCCAGGGCCCCAGGGGATACAGAAACCAGATGGGCTGAAATAGGAACAGAGGGAAGTCAGATCATCGAGAACATTTCAGTAGCTGCGCAAAGAGAGAGGATGCGTTTTGATGTGTATTTTATCTCCATGTGGGGAAATGCCTGTATGGGCACAAGTATCTGTGTGTATGTGTGTGTACCTAAACACGGACATATGAATATGTAAAAGTTTTTAGTGAGTATCATAATTACTGCTTGCAATTTTCATTTCCTGGTCATCAGAGATGAATGTGGCCCTAACTTTATTCACAGTTTGAGTCTGTCTTCTGTGCTTACTATTTATTTATTATAGACGGTGTTCCACATTTGGTCACTTTATGTCATATGGTGGTATTTATACTTTCTGACTTGGAGGACTAACATTTTTATATACAGGAAAAAGAAACTGAAGCTTTAACAATATCCATAGAAAATCCTTGTTTTGCTTATTCACTCTACTCCAACTTAGGCATTCTGCATAATACTCATAATATCCTAAGCTCCCAAATATACTGTTTGTAAACAACACCATAAAAAGATGTTTGTGAATGTGCATTGGAGAGAAATGAAAAATGTATCATCTCAACAAACCGATGACTTATATTCAAATAAATGTTCATAAATGCTCTCTTCGTAGTATTGAATGGTTAGGTTCCCTGTTAAGGTGGATAAAAAGTGTATATGTATGTATAAATTCATATTATAGTTTCTCTTTTAATATATTCTTTATAATAGAATTGTTACTGGTTTTGATTATGGATCTTCCGTTCTTAAGAGATCCATGCCACTAATACTTTAATCAAAGCTTCATTCCCCCCCCCCCCCCCCCCATCGCTATTAATTTTGTAATTGACTACACAATTAAACCTCACCATTGCAGTCCTGGACAGATTTCCTAGGAATTTTGTAATGTCAGGCTTTCCCTGTGTTTACTCGCGCAGTGTGATGCTTGTTGGCATGCTGATTCATGTTTTACACCACCAGATAGGTTTTGTTCATGTAGAGGAATGAGGGTGAAGAGGTCATGCCAGCTTTTCCTCTCTCCTTCTAGACAATATATCTCCTTTTAATTTAAACTGGGGGGGTGGGGGGGTGGGGAATGTATTTCTGCAGCTAACCTAAGATGGAGAAATCAGTAGAATTTATTATCAAGAGATGTCTAATCTCTAAAGCTAATACAAGACTTCACAGCTATTGATTACATGCTAAGGATACACAAACTGTTAATCATGCATGGAGGCAAAAGAATAAACATACTATCAAGAGGGAATGGGCAAATAATTGTGAGTAGTGCAGGTATATTCATCTCCTCATTATATCTCTGAAGCAGGGACAGCTATATTTTGCATCCAAAAAGATATGTTCTAAAGTACATTGCTACTGAAACTAGTAGAGTACAGCTGATTATCTATGTCATAATTCAGATGTTTTCTTCAGCTCCCTGAGGTATGTGGTCAGTAAGAAATTTGTAAGCTGGCTTAAGTCAGTTGCTAGATGAAATGAAAAGAGAAAAGGCTCATAGATTTTCATGCAATTGCATTACAACCTTCATTTGCAACAAAATGAATCTGTAGTGCTAGTACAGTATAAATGCCATTGTTTCATTTATTCTGGGTTCATATTTCACATTGCAAATAGATGGACATACACAATCTGGGTTCTTTTTGTGTTTGGATCCAAATTTGTTTTGTATTCAAATTTGTTTTGTATTCTGTATGTGTTGCATCTGGAAAAGGAGATTCCCAGTAATCCCTTCAATTTTTATTATGGGAATACGTACCTGGTAATTTTTCATTTTCTGTCAGACTGCTGATATGACTTCAAATTTTGCGACTTCTGTCAATTTAATTTGATTTCTCTTTCTTTGATATTCACTAATTTTTAATGCTTCTATGTTTAAAAAGATTGAAGCCTGAGGTTTCAAATTTGGCTGCCTGAAGTCAGGCCTCTAAACTGCTGACATGGAACAAGATTTGGAAAAACAAACAAAAAACCAACCCCCCCAAAAAAGAGTACCTCAGACTTTCCAACCCCTTTTTACATACATGACAGGTGTCCTGGTTTTTGTATGTTCTGAGTATGAGGGAATGCAGATACTTCAACGCTGGAATATCTGGAGTAATAACTTATTCCAGTGACATACAGAAAGTGTCTATTGATCCAGATCCAGTTGGTAATATGATGTTGTGTAGATTTGTCTTGCAATGTGCATAAGTAGGAGGAAAGAGTCTCTGACTGAAGATAAATAGTTATGAATTGTCATTAAGTAGTCGTTAAAGGATTGAGGCCAGTGCTGTTAACTGATTTTTGCCTTTAACTCTAAGCTGGCCTTTAACTCTGGCAGATTTTTGACCATTTCTAAATAGTTACAGACAGGAAACTTGAGTAGGATTTACAAGAATTGTTCTGTCATAAAGGCAGATTGGTTCAAAGAAATTGGACTGAAATGCACATCGTTCTTGGGATGTCTGAATAAATTGGGTAGTCCTGTATTATCATCATCTTGTTAAATAATGGACTTACTGGGAGAAAGTGTGAACTAAATTATTTTGGATTTGTAGACTAATAAGCCTTGACACACAGGAGTTTCATCATGGATATTCTAGGACAGCTTGCCTCATCTAGGGATCGTTGTTACCTTTGTTCATAACATAACTTAATTATAGGGTGTTCCTTTGACAGGCAACAAAGCATCTGCAGAAGTGCAGAAGTGATCATAATGTGCATAGTTCTTGCTCAGACTTGGGTTTTCTTTTGAAATGTGTAACTCTAGCCCAGTCCTTTTCAGTGAGAGATACACTTATATATACAGCAATCTTAGCCAAGTTTATGGTGAGGGAACTTGGTATCTATATAAAACCTTTCTATGTGATTCATCATTCACTAATAAAGGAAGTAATAATTGGGAGTAATGCAACTGAAACGAGCAAGTGAGGAACCTTTGTTTATTTTTTTCTTACTGCACATTGACAGTTATTCTGATTTTGGTTGTACTTTCTTTGGTGTTCTTCACTATTTCCATTCTTCCATGTGCTTATGAGGGGTCTTTTTAGAAGAGTTCTTTACAGCAGCAGGACTGTAACTTTTTTTTTTTTTTTTAAAGTTTTGGGAACACTTTGTTTTTGTAGGACCTTGTATGAACTGAGGAAACAGCAGGAGCCACACTGACATCTTAGAATAATCCTCTTATTTCCCACACGCCAAAGAGAGACCTATTCTGGAAAGGTCAGGAAAAGCCACATGACAGAGAGGTTCATGTTCTCATAGAAGTAAAGTCTGGGGAATTCCAGTGGCTGTTCAGACTGAGAATATTAGCAGAAAAATGAGGACTTTTTTCCGCCCCCCCCCCCCGTCCTCTGTCTTTTGTTTTAGGGTAAGATAATTAAAGGAGCCTCTGAGAGAAACACTGCTTTAAATTACAGCATTACTATCTTAAACCAAATTTACTCTACTTCTTCAATATACATTTGCTTTTGTATGTCAGAGGGTTTATGTAATATAAACCCAGCATCTCTCTGCAGTTCCCAAAACCTTATGCAAATTTATGCCTTATCTCACCCTCCAAGTCCAGTTAGTTTTCACCTTCTGTCACCAATGGAAGCAACCTGGGTCACTCTTAAACTTGATATGAATTTCAGTCAGCGTGGTTAAAGCAGAAATCTGAAGTAATCTCTTCAGTGTAATGCCATACTAAGAGTTCAAGGGTGTGGTGGGGAAGGGTCCAAAAGTCTACTCCAATTAAAGAATTGTATATAGAAACAGTAGACAGTATATGGTGGTGTTCAAGAAGCACTCCCTTTATCGGTAATGTTTGTGCTTTAAAGTTTCTCTGATTGTTTTCCATTTTGTGCGAATCAATGTGTGTTCTGTCTGCTGATCAGAAGATGCAATTCTCCCTCCCCTATCAGGTTTTACCTGGAAATGAAAATGGAAATGAAACTCTGTCCTGCAATCAACATTTAGGATATCTAAGGAAAAGCAGTGTGATGGGTTGACCTTGGCTGGATGCCAGGTCCCCACCAAGCCTCTGTATTGCTCCGCTCCTCAGCAGAAGGGGTGGGGGGCATTAGGGCGCAGAAAATAAAATGTAAAAACCCCAAACTTGTGGGTCAAGGTAAAGGCAGTTTAATGAAGTGATAGTAAAAGCCATGCATGCAGAAGTAGAAGGAAAATAAAAGATGTTCTCTACTCCTCATCAGCAGGCGATGTTCAGCTGCTTCCCAGGAGGCCGGGCTTCAGTATGCATAGCGGTTGCTCTAGAAAACAATTGTCATAAATAATTAATGCCCCACTTCCTCCTCCCTTCTCTTAGGTTTAATATCTGAGCAGGCATCATGGTATCGAATATCCCTTTGGTTGCTTTGGGTCAGCTGTCCTGGCTCTGTCCCTTCCCAAGACCTTGCCACCCCCAGGCTGCTGGTGAGGAGGAAGGTTTTACAGACTGCTGTGATGCTGTGAGCTCTGCTCAGCAGGAGCCAACCCCCCGGGGTGTTATTACCACCTTTCCAGATGCCAATGCAAGTGCAGCACTGTGAGGGCAGCAGTGGGGCTCAGCCAGACCCAATACAGGCAGCAAAAGCAAAGGACTTGTTATGCCTTACTAGCTGCCTCCTATGGGATATTTTGTCACAGTTTCAGGACAGCTGTTTGTTTCTGACATAGTTATTATCATTAAGAATAGGTTCTGAGGAAATGCATTCTCTCACCTTGCTGCTTCTGCAAATGGGAAGACTTGTTTTCACTGCCATCTCTGTGTAAGTGAAGATAATCTCTACAAAGAGGCTCTATATTCAGCTGTCATATCACATGTTGCTTATCAAGCAATAAAGAAATTGAGCTTCATTTTATCTGTTATCTGGAGTGTCTTATTAAATCATCCTGCAGTTGGGAGGTGGTATGGGGTCAACAGGTTCTGTCTCTTTTGCCATCTATCCCTGGATTATTAACCTTTGGAGAATTACTAAAGCTGTTCTTTATTTTATCCCATAAAGTTAGGTTAAATCTTCTTGATCCATAAACTGTTGCGAGTGAATGTGCATGTAATTCTTTTACTTAATGCAGTTTCTAGATAAAGAATGAGGCCTTCATAATCTGCGTAAGTGTAGACACCTCTCATTATTCTGATTTTTTCTGTTCTTTTGTTATTCTCCCTGTGCCTCTGGTTTTAATTGGTTCAGTGAAGAGTAAAAAGCAGTCAGATCAGATGATGGATTTGTGTCAGCAAGTGCTTGGAATTATTCGTTTGCCAAGAGATAAAGGGAGGGTGAGGAGAAGGAAGATAACAGAGCTTGGTATTGCCAAGCATTGAGAGCAAAAGGCAGAGAGAAAAGCCGGTGGCCATAAGCAGAAGTGGGAATGGAGTGGATGTTGTAGCAACAGCCCATGGGCAGAAAGGGTCTGGGAGAAGGGAGCCTACCATCAGCAGACGGGCTCAGGAGTAGCTAAAGGTCAACCTTGCTGCCACCACCCCCAAATCCTCCATATGACTGGTATTTCTGTTGAATGATGTGACTCTGCCAGTCAGGATGTTCACATTTAAGAGCTTGATACTGTCACAGGATATTGAATTTTGTGCAACAGCAGAAGCCCTGGGTACTTTCTGCTATCACCAGAAGGAAACTCCTGCAGTCTTAAATATATTTTCCACTCAAGAAAAAGGCTTGAAAAAATAAATTATGAATACCTCCTCCCCAAAATTTTAGCTTTAAATACAAGATTTAATGCAAAAATCACACTGTTTCACTCAAACTTGAAGCTCTCAACCAAGAAATCTTTTTAAATGAATAAGCCACACTATTGTTTTTCAAACAACTTGTCCTTATGCTCAGATATTCACTTAGCGTCTGGGCACTGTTATGCTTTTTTCAAACATTTTCTAAGAAAATCTGCAAAAAAGTCTTTCAAAAAAGAACTGAAGCTGAAAAGTAGAGTTAGCATTTTGGTGGAGGCGTTGGCAAATAGTATAAAAGAACTCTCTGAACTGCTGCTGCTAGCTGATGCTGTCTGGTGGCCAGAGCACCAGTGACCTGGTCGCTGCTTACCACTTGGTGTTCTTGTGGCCCTGGCAGTAAATCACCCTGTAGCTCTGAACAAGCTGTTAAACTTTTTGTGTCTTTTTCTCCTCACAGAAGTAGTTTAACACCACTTACCTGTCTCACATTGGTAATTGGTAGATTAATATTTGGAAAATATTAAGTGCTTTCTGCAATTATTATTGAAACTCCAGCTCATGTGTTAAGGAATGAGTAGATATTTTGAAAGTGCCTTATTTCTTCCCTCTGACATAGGATGTCAATTTGGCATGAGTAATTCAACTAAGAGTTGAGAAGTCATGGGCTTTAATGTCCATGTATTTTGGATAAAAGTTCTAGCTGTAACTGAAAGAGAAAAGGTGGGAAGACAACATGCGAATCGATGAACTGGGGTTAGCAGTACTGAAAAAGTATCCAAAGATCAGAAGAGAATGCATAAACTGAATTTAAATCCCAGTAGGATTAAGGAAATGTTTTAATGAAATGCAAACCCTGAAGTGTGATGGGGAAAGGGAAAAATGGCAGATGAACACTTCTTTTTGCCCCCATTGAGAACGAAGTTATTCTTAATAAGATGATGAGAATTTTGGGAAGCCTAATCAAAAATTCAATAGTGTTGTATCTGAGAAAAATAATT
The DNA here is from genome assembly GCF_963210335.1 of Falco punctatus. Lineage (NCBI taxonomy): Eukaryota > Metazoa > Chordata > Aves > Falconiformes > Falconidae > Falco > Falco punctatus. Next base: position 57,290,146 of record NC_137584.1, read on the forward strand.
ATTTGAAGATTGTTTTCTACTGAGGTGTTACAGATGGAGGCTTTGTGGTGTGGTAGTTTAAAACAATTGGTCTTTACCTCTAGAGATCGCTGAGATGAATGTCGCCCAGAAGCGAGAGTAAAATTGTGTTTTTAAAGCATCATTTTAGGAGCAGTGGGGACAGTTGGCAGCATTTGCCAAAGCTGTTGAGAGACTCTGCAGACTTTAATTACCATCTCAATATTGCAGAAGTTGTTTAATTTCTGCCAAAGAAGGGAATAGTTGTGAGAAAGCGAGATCACACTCTGTCTTTCATTCTTTTCTTTTTGACAGGTGAATAAAGGATGCTTTTCAGTATCTCCTCTGATACTGTGACACATTTGTAAAATTTGCATAGAATTGTAAAATCATTTTTCTTTAAGATTAACAACACTTTTTTTTTCTTCTCTTTTGAAAGTGCCATACAGCATAGTGTGAATGCAGTTTAAGTCTTGTCATGAAAGAAGCAAGATGAAAATGCAGTGCATTTTCTGTTACTGATTAGTCAGCTTCAGACATTAATTGTTTCAACCTCCATGGCCAGACAACGTGTCTGTGTTTATGTTTTTATGTTGTGTTTGTTTTAGAGACTCCAATAAAATTTAAATTCAGGTTTGAGTTCCATCTCTGATGTGGGTGGTTGAAGGCACAACCTGGATTAGTAGAATAAAGACAAAATTATTAAAATGAGAAGCAGCGTTCCATTTTAGAACTAAAATTAAGCCTATAATACAAAACTTCCTTGGTGAAAGATATGTTTACTCTTTTAGGCCTCAAACTCTAAATCAGAGTACGTGTTTTCACTGTCACCCATGTGAGAAAAAGGCTGATATTATATATATTTTTTTCTCTTTTAGCAGGCCTCTTCCTTTGCGACACACACACACACACAGCGCCAAGGAAATACTGATTCTTTGAAGACTCTTACCAGCTCCTTCAGTAAATCTGCTGTGTTGCTACTTTTTTTTTTTTTGACTGCCTCACACCTGTCTGTACTTGCTAAAGCACCAGCCATTGTTTACGCTATAAAACCCCTTTTTTTCCTCCTTCTCTTCAAGTCTCTTAAGTCTCAAGAACCTTTTCAATGCTACGTTTCAGCTTCAGATCTCTATTGTCACAGTATACAATATGTTCAGAAAGCTACTGCCCAGGAAGTCTACTTATTCATTTTTATTTTTTGCCCTATATATGATAAATCAGTACTTTAGGGCAAAGGGAACGTGGTTGTTCAAAATCCAGAAAGGGAAGTATAGGTCATGGCAACAAATAGGCACAATGTTTAATCCTTAACACTCATCATGTTACTAGGAATACCTTTATGTTATATTTAGAATTTGGTTGTTTTGATGTTTGAAACTGTTTGCAGTTTGTCTGGCAAACTGCGTGCTGAATAGATTACACTGATTCACATTTCCTTATTTCAATATACCATCTGTGCTTTTGGCTGAGTGTTAGCCTGGTTGGGACTCATCATTTCATAAATGCAAGTTACAAAGAACTGTTATGCTCAGAAAGAGAAATCCTATATTTCACTTCCTTGCATAATCTCAATTGCTTTGAACTTACATCCGCAAGGACACAAAGCTGAAGCTGTACCTACAGCAGACTTTATTTTCTCTGGTGAAGAAGGATGTATTAGCAGGGTATAAAGATCCCCTTGGTATATTTCCAGTGAAACTCTAGTATATATAGTCATGGTCATGATTTTCATTGTGTAATCATTTTAATTAAGTTCAACAATAAAAGTTAGTCTTGCATGAGGAATGAATGCACTAGAGAGACAATGAAAGATTGATGACAGCTTGGGGAGCATCACGTACTGTGCTGGTGGATATGCATATGTGGAGAGCAGCTGAGCTTGGGTAGCAGGTCACAGATTACCCACGCAGAGCAATGTCCAGGCAAAGTTTTGGGGATCCAAAAGAAGCAGGATACAATGGGAATATCCAAAAGCTCTTTTTGTACTATTTCAAAGGGGGTTTGCTTGAATGAATAGCTTCATTACTAAAATAATAAACATTAATATCTGCATCATTTTTGTAAATGCTAGCTTTGTAAGGTAATTAGTTTACAGCATTGCTTGGTGGCATGATAAATCATAGTGTAGTGAATGTTGACTCTTTACCACTATGATGTATTATCTAATTTATGCAGGTAAAAGAAAAGGGGGGGGGAGGGAATTAAGAAGGGAAGCCAGCGGTGACAGCTGGGTGGCCTTTTGGTCACTCTTCTTGCATCTGCTGGCTGTATTCTCAATTGCTTTGAATCACTGAACTGTTAATTAACAATTCTTTTTCTCACTGTTGCGAAGTCTTAATCACTGATTGAAACCTGCAAAGAGAGAAACCAGAGAGAAGAATGAAATAAAAAACCAGAGACTGATGGTTTTTTTCTCTGTAGGGTACCTACACAAATGATGATACTTCTAGTAATAAGTCTGTCTTTGTTGGGTGCCTCCTTTATTTTCACGTTCCTGGAGGTATTCTCTACCACCTATGGTTCAGTGCAAAAATGAAGAATGTTAATGATGTTTTTCTTTATTATACTCTGTTTTCTAGAACCTATGAGAACACCGAAAACACTGAAGATTGCTGAGATCCAGGCCAGACACATTGCTGTGGATTGGGAGTCTCTGGGTTACAACATCACTCGTTGCCATACTTTCAATGTCACTATATGCTACCACTACTTCTGCGGACACAATGAGAGCAAGGCGGACTGCTTGGACATGGATCCCAAGGCACCCCAGCATGTCGTGGATCACTTGCCTCCCTACACAAATGTCAGCCTCAAAATGATCCTAACCAACCCAGAAGGGAGGAAGGAGAGTGAGGAGACCATTATCCAGACAGATGAAGACGGTATGCATAAATGCTGTTACGGAAATTACATCCAAGTGCAGTGTAGACAGGTGGAAGGAAGTGACTTTGTGTGGTACAATATGTGTATGTCCCAAAGGATGGAAGTTCTTTTCTATTCATGTATTAATTACCCCAAAATGGTAGCTATAGTAGCATTATAGCTGTCACCCTGCACATACAGCCAAAACTGTCCGTGTAGCACAAATCAAACTGAATCTCTCCCTTGCCAGAAAAAGGAGGGTGGCTTCTCAGTCATCCCAAAAATGTGCTAATGCAGGTGATGAGAAATACATGGTGATGTTAGGTGAAGGCTTCTTCACAGTATCAGGTGTAGTATTTGAAAATTAATTCAGTACTGTTAATTATATGTAAATACCAAGTTCAGTGTTTAAAGACTCTATTCAAGGTTTAAAACCTCTTTGGCAAGTACATTTGCCCAATAACTTATGTTGCAAGTTATAGTAGATAGTATCTGTTAATTATGTGAAAGCCACCCGTCAGACTGAAGAATTATTTTGACAAGTTGGGCATTGGACTTGATCATCCTTATGGGTCCTTTCCAACTCACGATATTCTATGATCCTTCTTTAAAATGCTTTTGATGAAGTTTCATTGACAAGACAGTTGAACTTAACTTGGGAAGAAATAAATAATAGATGTAGATGTGTTAAGGTGACATTCAGTGGTTAGGTTATGAATCTTGGTATGAAAGAGATTAAAATAGGTATTTTTCCCTAATAGTATTTAAAATGTGGTAGTAAAGAGACATTTTAGTCTCCTTTCCTTATATTTAGATTTCATGAAAATATTGACAACAACAAAGTGAAAATAGATACAGCCATAGGTAACCAAAAATAAAAAGAATACTACTTGGATTAATGTAAGACTGTAGATACAGAAAAAGGTAAAATGGTTTGTTTACCTGTGAAATAAAGGAATGGGGAGTATAGCTTTATCAATGGATAGCAGTGAAGATCAGAATCTAGTGGCAGGTTTTTTTTTTCATGTATTTTCAATTGTACAAGAAGTAGAAAAGGAATATGCTTACTGTTGCAATAAAGGAGAACAGTTTATTAAATAGTTAGAATACAAGGAGCTGTAGGAAACTATAGAAACATAGATGCATCGTGTGAAGATTTATTAACAAATACAGAATTACAATATTTCATGCACTTCAAATTTTAGCATTACTTTTTAAAAAAAATATTAATATAATCCATGATTAATTATTTCTGTATCTGTGTTTATATTAGAAATATTTGTGATTGCTTTTTTTTCCCTGAGGTTAAAAAAATATTAGTAATATTGTTATGTACGTGGAGAATGCATTTCTTTTCCTTTTTAACTGAGTTTTCAAGAAATGTTATGGTTTCTGATAGCTGTTATCTAGTTAGATGTGGGGATGCAGGGATGGTGTCTGGTCACTATAGCAGTGCTTGTCAGGAGCCAAGTCAAGTGGATAAATTTTGTCTTCTGGTTTTGTTGAGGATTATTCTTGGAAAATGATGCACACAACATAGGTTTTGGTCTCAGGCTGGCACACCAGTGTACTCTCAGTGAACTTGTTTAGACTCAGCTTTAGTGTCAGAGGTACAATAGTGTAGAAGAAGCCTCATCCAGTGAACAAGAGTTGCTAAGCAAACTATTTCAAGCAGATGTTGTTTTTAAGGAGGCATTAATACTTTTTTAAAAGTACCTATATTTAGACACATTACTGGTAGCAGTGCTTGTGCCCTGAAAATAGCCTCTTGTGAGATCCATTCAGTGATACTGATGGGTTTTTAATTATACGCTACTGATTTACTTTAAAGCTTAGGTCCGTTTTGTCATGTATTCCAAAATACAGGGCATGCAGGCAATGTGCAATACTGAGGGCTTTCAGCCATCTTGGAGGACCAAGGTGCATTCACACCTATGGCTTTCCTTGAGCTGTCATAGCAGTAGTAAACTGCATTCTGTAGTTGACTGCTTATGTGTATGATGCTAGTTTAGTCTCATGTCCGAGTGACCAAGTATCTGATGAAACTGTTTTAGTGTACATGGTTCGCAACCTAAAGCAGGAACTCAGGATGAGAGCTGCACTAAGATACGTGATCCTGTGCTCCGCATTGCACGTGTGGTCAGATGTAGCCTCATTATCTTCATGATTTTTGCAGGTTTTGTGGAATAAGCATATTGTGTTGTGGGAGTGTTATCAGTGATTCATTTAGGAGATGGAAAATAGACAGATTGCAGTATTTTCCTACATTTTTGAAAACAACATTAATTAGAAATAGCCACTATTCACATGGTTAACGGAAACTGCACTTTTCATAAGTAGAAACTTTGAAAACTCCAGATGACAGCAGATACTGACTTTTTGATAGCTTTTCTGTAGTGCAGTATTCTTTCCAATACCATCCTTTCTTACAAGGATCCGCTAATCAAGTAAAAACTTCATAGACTGTTGGAGTTAGAGGTGTCTACCCCACATTTTTTTGTTTCTCTTCCTCTCTGCAATTGTGCCCTCATCTTCCTCACTTTATCCATCTTCCCCATGCTTCCAGCACTCTGTCCCTTTCTTCCCTTTTGTTGCTGTTTTGTTTTAATCTTTCTCTTCACCGCTCTACTTCTATAGTCTGACCTCCAACCTTCTGCCAGGAGCTTTACACATTTTTGAACTTCTGGGTTTCCCTAAATGCAGAGGAACTCAGACTTCTGTGAGGCTCTAGTTTGAGACGGTGAGGACTTCTGGTTGCCTTTCACAAAGGCTCACACTTACGTAAGGCTGCGCAAATGGATTGGGGTCTTCCAGAAATGGCCAGACCTGCCAAAGAGCTAACTGAGCCATGTATGGTACCAGGAGCAGAATTAACTGAAGAAACAATTAGTAGAGGAACGGGGTAAGATTCAAGAAGCTATGCTTCAGTCCTTTGGAGCCATAACTAACAAATGAAGGTTTTAATAGCTTGTAATTCAGTACCTGCAAGAAAGCAAAGCCCAGGAATATTAAACAGTCGGAAAATAGCCTCTTTTTTGACCAGAGCTAGATCTGAATACTTGGTGGTTTAAGTATTTCTATTTAACTTGGGTAGATGGAATTAATAATTTGGATAAAGCTGTATTCCACATAAAAATAAAGCCCTTGAGCAATATACTCTTAAACAAGGTGAGCAAAAAGAAGATGAAAACAAGGGACTTTGTGTTTTATAGATGAAACTCCATTATGCACTTTGGGGAGAGACCACACTGTTATTAAGGTTTGGAAGAAAGCTCTTCTGAGTGCCCAGAGAAAGCAAATCACGAAGCTCAAAGTGTTCAGTGGTTTTGTAACTAGTAAGTGAGTGTGTCAGCTAACTGCAGGCAAACAAATAATTAAAGAGATTACTTGGAATAGGATAAGTACCCATTTTGGGGCTAAAAGTATACCAAAGCTTTGGTCTGAGCCAAAGGACATGCTCACTGGACACAAATGAGATCCCTTGATCTTCAGAGAGTGGCTCATTCAGCTCCGTGTAGAGATATCTAGAGCTACAAGACAGGGTTGAGGCACCAACTGTCCAACCATCATTACTTATGCTCCTGGGAAAACTTCAGCAGGCTTAGGCTTACCACTCTGCAGAACAGCCGAGGAAGGGGAAAAGTTATTAGAGCACCAAAAAAAAAAATATAAAAAATCAAAAGTTAAATACTTTGTGTACTGACTAAATGTGTGAAGAGGAAATATCTTCCACCAACTTCACAAGAGAGGATTTTATGGAAATAATTGACATTTAGTGTTTTTCTGTGATGGATAGTAGTATGTTCTGTTAGTTGCCTTTACACATACACACCCCTCCCTTGTTATTTGCAATGAGAACCATTTTTTCCTTTGTGCTTTTTCAAGTTGTTCTGGCACTCTAGGAGAGTACTGGGAGGTGGAAGAAAAGGTAGAAAATATGCTTCATCAAAGGAAACAAACAATGCTTCAAGGAGCTCTGAAAATCATACACATAAAACTCTTCTAGTAGCATTTTTAAAGTAACAAAAATAGCCCACCTGGGAGCATGCAGCAAGATGAGCAGGCACTATGTCCAATGCAGCAAAGGAGGGCTGCAAAGATTGCCTGAAATGTCAAACTGTCTCAAAAAATATGTAACTGCTGTAGCTGAGTGACACATGCGTAGATGTCAAGTGAACCAGGTGTACTAATCCTGTCAGGAAAATGGTTACAGTTAATAAAGAGAAACCCATGATTAAGATAAAAGTTTCAATGTGAAGTTGCCCATAAATGCTGCTGCTAAAGAGGTTGACCTCAGTCCTTACTCTAGAATGTGAGACTAGTGACCTATGTGTCATGAGCAGCAGCAAAATTTAGTGTTAATATAGTCAAATAAGGGAGGAATTTTTATGTCTTTAGTGGCAGTGAACTGAAAATTATTATAGCTGACCTACTGTCATTGATAAAAGGAGCCTTGGAAAACCTATTTGTCATTCAGCTTGTGAAAATAATCCCAATTCTTTTTTTTAGATGCTAGGTAAGATTTGCTATCAGCATATCATTGAGTGAGAGAAAAAGTGGTTGCAGAAAGGCATGTGAGCACTTTTTGTTAAAGACATCAGAAAAGTTAGTTTGTGAGAAAGTAAGAAAAAAATTGAAATTATTAGCAGAGATTTATTTTAAGCTTACACTGAACAAATGGCAAATGAAGTAAGATGTTTTAAGGTATTGCAGAGATTAGAAATACAAGATAGATTTTATGTTAATAGGGAGAAAAGTTCATGCAGCAAGATAAGCAGGAAAAATTGACCCTGAAATGCAGAATTATTCACCCTGGCTGAAACAACTTCCTACTTTGATTCCCTTTCAGTCTCTATATTAGAAGCTTTAGAGCTGAAAAGTGATATTGCATATGACATTCTTTGTTGAAACGGTGTGTTTGGACATAATGATCCCTGCAAATAGCCCAGAATTAGTGGCTATTTCAGCAGTTTGCCGTGGAATGAGGTTTTACATGTGGGCCCCCATGAGTTTCCACTATTCCCAAGACATGCAGTAACGGAAAACTCTTAGAATATTGATTTGCATATTTTTAGAACGGTGTAAATGTATGTGAGTACGTGAGGTTATTTCATCCTGACATGGAGAAACATTTTGAAATCCCACAAATGAGGAGTACTAAAGTCAGCATTTGGTGTAAAAAAGGCTTTAAACAAAATACCAGTGTTAGACACCTGAGCCCCCAAATTCAGCAAATCCAGAACTCGTGGATTTAACCCCACTTTATATTTGCACCAATATCTACAGTGATTGCTGCCGCTGCTGAGACTTATTAGCCTCTGTCAGCTTGCTTAATAGCTTGATTGTACGCATTTGTTTGTTATGTTAGTAATTTTATACAGGCTGGAAGGTACGGGGACCTTCACAGGCACGAGCAGGTCAGCGCCTGTGCAGTGCAGCAGTGGCCAGGGGGACACGCAGACCTGTGCAGGGCTTTTGCCTGGGGCGCAGGACCCAGCCTGGCAGCAGCCCTGCCACCTCCCGCAGCACCCACCCTGGGGAACACCTGTGTCAAAAGAGACTGTTAGCATGCAATCGGTTTTCTTCACAGTACCACTCAATAACATTTTGTTCCTGGCTGCAAATGGTCCAACTTGAGCAATTGCCAAAGAAATTGGTTTTGTCACCACCTTTGGTATAAATACCCTTTACGGTAAAGACTAGTAATAGCACTTCTGATATTTTCTTTCCTTTTTATTATATGAAATTTCCTTCTATTTAAGCCTTAGTCTTGGGTTGTAACAAAGCATAAAGTGAAAAAGGTAGATCCCTCAGGAAAAGCCAATGGCAAGGTGGGCCATTTTAATTGATTGTAACGTTTAAACAGTAGAAGAGATTGACTGTCACCATCTCCTGAAAATGAGCATCTGCCTTTGGACAAAGGCTGTAAGTTTGCTGCTGATACATTTTACTTTTTGAGTACCACAAAGGAATTCTTCCCAGTAGAACTGCCTATATCTGCACATAGCCTTTACCTATATAGGATAAGGATACTGTGCACGGCTTTCACATAATAAAAAAAAAATACTCTGTTTACATGCACTTTCATTATTTTGTAGCAGGAAAACTGAAGCAATATAAATTCATTTTTATAGTGGTTGGTGTCAGTTAATACATTGTTCTTCCAGTAGTAATGTATTGTAATATAAAATTCCCATTAAGTTAGCGCAGAACAAGGTTTAAGTGACACTATTTGTGAATAACAATTTATTTGTGACTGTGGTATAATTTAATGCAAATATTGCTCTAAAATGAATTGGTCTGATGTCAGATTGACGGTTTGTACTTTTGTTAGGCACAGCATTTATAGAAGTCCACTATTCCACACGTATGTGGAAGAAAAGGTTATCAGCTATTCACTATATGAATATATAGCTTCATTAAAAGGGCTCTGAAGATGCGTGTAAATCATGAAAGAAGAGTTTGTGATGTTTCCACACTAAAACCTTGCTGAAATTCCCTTCAAATTTGTTTTATGTTACTTTTAAATACTTGTGTGGTTTATGTTTGTATACTTTTTTATAGGAAAATTTCTTTTTTTTCCCCCTTGAAGTTCAAAATCTCTTCTGAAACCCATACAGTAAAACCCACCTAAATGATTTCACTTCTGCAGATAAGTGTAAATCTTGACTTGTTGGAACTTTAGCGTAGAATAGTGCATGTGTAAGAAAGACTGTTTACTGTTATCATCACTGAGGGATGGTGGGGTCACACTTCACAAGGCCAGCAGATGGAAGGAAAATCAGTGGGACCAGAATCTTTCTAAGGAGAGGATGCAGAGGCCAAAAGGTCTGAGTCCAACCCCTCTAGCAGCTACTTACGCTTTTTGAATTATTCAAATACTTGGCCATTGATAGAGAATCTTAAATAACATATTTTACCTTGATATACGCTTGTAATAGTCTTGAGTGTTTTGATTGAGTGTAGACTGTCCATCAATCCAGTGGGGAGACTGAGAGCTCACATAGGAACAATGGGAGTTGAGAAGACAGCAGAGAGTCACTGTGGTGAGCAATGAAGCTTCTGGAGATGTGCACATAACCCTGAAGAAAGCCTTTGGGGCTGTTCATGAGGTTTCCAAAAGCCATTATTGAACACAAGGATGATGCTTACCTGGCTGTTTTCCACCTGTGTCCTTGCTAAATATTGTGTAAAAGGGAAGACTCTGAACACTGCTTTGGAAAGAGGACATTTAAGGTATTTCTTAAGTCCTTAGAGTCCTGCTGGGAGTTGTAGGGAATAGACAGCAACGGCTGTCTACATGGAGAGATGCAGTTTGAGTCTTCAAAGTAGTGTTATCAACAGTTTAGTTTGCTGTTTGTTCTTTTGTCGTTGGGGTTTTGTTTGGTTTTTTTTTTTTTTTACTAATTTCATCTCTTTTAAAGTTTCTGTTTGTAACTAATAGTGACCTGGAAAAAAGACATAAAAACAGAAATGAGGATGTTTAGGCATTATTTTGAATAACTTGACTGATGAATCCGTGGGCCTGCTCACAGATAATCTGTTCTTTAATTCCTTTGCTCCTGCTTTTCTCTTTCCTTGTTTCCCTTTGCCCTGTTGCTAAAACTATGGAATTAGAAGACATTTTTACTGCGGTTGAACTGTCAAATGGGAAAAAATAATTTCAAAACATATCCTTCAAACTACAATTAATTTATTTTCCTTTTTCTAGGCATTTGAACTTTTATTTGTTTCTTTGTTGTTATTCCAGTTCAGCTCTCAAATACTTTAAGCTGAGCCCAGGCTTCATTTTTGGTGAATTTCTGGGAGTGGGTGAGATTTGTGGGAATTACTGTTGTCTTTTTATAGATGCTCTCCTTTACTTTCTGACCTTATTTTTACTGGGATTCCCAGCAAGCCCCTCATAGCTTTGCGAGCTTCTGCTCTTGTGCCCTTCCCATGCCAGTGGGAAGAGAAGCATGAAACTAACTGGGATCATGTAGTTTAGTCAGTTTAACACAGCTGCTGCTGCCACAAGCAACAAATTTTATATTGCAGAAGAAAACACAGTCATGCAATGTGATGAGCCTAGAGGCTTCTCCCACTTGGGTATTTTAACAGAAAATGTAGGAGGTTTTATGCAACCCTCAAAAGTAGAGCCCTGCACCCAGCTGCAATTGAATATGAAACACGTTTTTTAAAAGCACCACATAAAAAGTATTTCACAGGTTTTTGAGTAATTGTGTCTGTTTTCTTCTTACCTTGCATGTTTTAATATGCTTTAATGTCAGGTGTCATATTCTGTGTACCTGCCTTGGTGCATTCCTCTGTTCTCTGCAAACACATGTACATTCACTTGCATACACACAAAGATGTATGTGTTTTACAGGGAAAATGTATGCATAGGGGTATATTCATACCTCATTTGAGATGCAAAGAAGAAAAACAGCAGAGCATTCCCATGAAAAACAAAGTGTTACCTACGGCAAGTCTCTCAGTGCCTTGAACATCACACGGGCTGTCATGATTTGTCAGCCTTAATCCGTTGCCCACTCTGGGACACTTTAGCAAAGCAACAGTCTGTGATTTTAGTTAACTTCTCCTAAGTCTATGTTTGACAGATCATAGAATGGTTGGCATTGGAAGGGACCTTAAAGATCATTTAGTTCCAACCCACCTGCCACGGGCAGGGACACCTTCCACTAGAGCAGGTTGCTCAAAGCCCCATCCAGCCTGGCCTGGAACACTGCCAGGGATGGGGCATCCACAGATGCTCTGGGCAGCCTATGCCAGTGCCTCACTGCCCTCACAGGAAAGAATTTCTTCCTAATATCTAATCTAAATCTACCCTCTTTCAGTTTAAAACCATTCCCCCTTGTCCTATCACTACATGCCCTTGTAAAAAGTTCCTCTGCTGCTTCTTTATGTCCCCTTTAGGTACTAGAAGGCTGCTATAAGGTCTCCCTGGAGCCTTCTCTTCTCCAGGCTGAACAACGCCAACTCTCTCTTCATAGGAAAGGTGCTCCAGCCCAATGGTCATCTTTATGGTCCTCCTCTAGACTCACTCCAACAGGTCCATGTCATTCTTGTGTTGAGCCCCCCATACCTGGATATAGTACTCCGGGTGGGATCTCATGAGAGTGGAGTACAGGGCAAAAATCACCTCCCTCAGCCTGCTGGTCACGCTTCTTGTGATGCAGCCCAGGGTACAGTTGGCTTTATGGGCTTGCAAGCACACGTTGCTGGGTCATGTTGAGCTTCTCGTCCACCAACACCCCCAAGTCCTTCTCCTCAGGCTGCTCTCAGTACATTCTCTGCCCATCCTGTATTTGTGCTTGGGATTGCCCTGACCCGCATGCAGGACGTTACACTTGGCTTTGTTGAACTTCAGGAGATTCACGTGGGCCCACCTCTCAAGCCTGTCAAGGTCCCTCTTGGTGGCATCCCTTCCCTCCAGTGTTGACCACACCACGCAGCTTGGTGTTGTTGGCAAACTTGCTGAGGGTGCACTCAATCGCACTGTCTGTGTCACCGACAAAGATGTTAAACAGCACCAGTTCCCATACTGACCCCTGAGGGTGGATGAGCAGTTTCTGTGAAACTCTGTCTGTTTACTTGCTTTTTTGACTCCATGAATTTATTGTGCCAAATTATGTTGTTTGTACCAAGGGTCAGACCGTCATTTATAGCTTCCATGTAGATGGAAATATATCCCACTGTTGGGACAAACCACTCACTTCTTGGTGCTGCTAGCACAGTGCCTGGCACTTCCTTTGATCCAGCAGATTTTAATTTGTTTTTACTTTTTGTAAAACTTTAGTCTGCTTTGGTAATGAATACCCAAGAAATGTCATGCATGAGATTCACAGAAAGTTGCATTGAAGAAAACGGGCTGATTAAGAAGGGAGAGAAATAAATGTCAATACATTAAGTAGAAGTAACATTTCAGCTTGAGAGACTGCAGATTTAGGCAACTTTGGCTTTTTGAAGGAGGAGGGTATTTCTTTGGGTTTAGGGTTTCTTCAGGCACTCTCTTATCCTCATCCTCTTCTTTCAGCATGTACGTGTTCACATCTAGGTGAACTGCTGTGATTAAAAAGGAACTGTATATGTAGGCAAAAATATCTTGTAAGCTGAAATGGGAGATAACTAAGCGCTCCTGCCTGCTGTTGATGGGATTACCAGGTACTGTGAATCGTTCAGGTAAAGAGGCCTGAGGTGGCGCTTCAGACTTGTTATTACACCAGGGATATTGGTTCCATTTCAAATAAGAAAGTAGGTTCATCTCAGTGTGGTTCAGTTCAAAGTCTGAAAATGTCTCTTATTGGAAAGATTTGAAGTGAGCAGTTTTGATCCCTCTGCAGCAACAAGACGTCAGTGGCGGAAAGAAGTGGCAGCTGAGCTGGTGTGTTCGCTCTGTGCCCAGCCCCCTTTTTAAATGAGGATTTATTTTGAAACAACAAATCACGAGAAGGGGTGACTGAAAACTATTTTGTAAGCATGTATCTCGTTTGGAAGATGCTGTATAACAGAGGCTCTTCCTTGCCTTTGATTTTTCGTTTTAAAAGGATTTTAAAACCATGTAGTCCTTGTCCTAAGATAGGCTTATTACAGAGTTCAGAGATGTTCCCTGAAGTCAGAGTCTAGCTTGAACTGTTTCCCCTGGCTATATTATGAGACAATTTGACTTCGCATGAAGTTTTGAAAACCGTATGTGAGGGTAACGTTTCAACTTCATGCTCTCTTTGCACTGTGAATGACAAAATACACTTTGAAGTGCTTTTTCATACTCTGTACCACTGCCTTTTGCATGGAAATGAATATTAATAAAAGTAGACCGGTGCTCCCTTTTGGTTTTAATGGGTTGTTCTGTCATTTCTTTAATTTTTCTGTCTCTTGAATTTCATATTTTTAAAAGTTTTATTTTGTTTGTAGTGCCAGGCCCTATACCTGCCAAGTCAGTGAAAGGCACTCCTTTTGAAGATAAGATCTTCCTCAACTGGAAGGAACCTGTGGATCCAAATGGCATCATCACTCAGTATGAGGTAATTATTAAGCAGGTAACAAGCATAGGGTAGGGCAAGGGAAGTATGGCAAGCGGTGTGGTTGATGGTGAATATTTAGCCTCTGTAGGCAGCTATTCAATTATATGCTGCTTTCATTTACAGCACACGAGGTTTTGTGTATTGATTAGATATCAAAAATCATAATTGTGATGTGTATGTTGTTGGCTGGTTGGCCCTGTCAAGTGGCTTTGGCATGCGAGTATAACAATACCGCAGGAGCATAACAACACTGCAGTCCACATGGGAGGTGCTAGTTTTAAAAATCTTGCATCATTACTATACACCCTTCCAAGGCCATGACAGCCATGATCTATGAAATCTTCCTTGTTGGAAGTAGAGGTTACATGAAAAGTAAGGCGGTTATTTAAATTTGGAGCAGTGTTTTTTAGCTTTGTCAGATCTTTAAATATCACCCTTCAAGGAAACCTCCATACATATTCTGTTTAAAATGTATTTAATATAAGAGCTTTCTGGGGACCTCCCCAGGAGGTTGGCAGGAAACAAAGGCTGATTTAGGAACAAATGCCATCCTCTCCAGCACTCCTTTTTTAAAGGAACAGAGGGTATAATTTTGTGTGCTATAGTGAATTATAGGACAAAGACAAACCAACTAAGCAAACCCCTGAAACCAGTATTTTTTATCTAGTTAACACTAAAAAAGTTCTTTAAATAGTGTGGGTTAACCCTGGTGGGCAGCTGAGCCCCACCCAGCGACTTGCTCACTCCCCTGCAGTGGGATGGGGGGAGAATCGAAAGGGCAAATGTGTGAGCTTTTGTGTTTTAATCACAAATCTAATAAAACACAGCACTATACAAGCTGCTATGAAGAAAATTAACTCCATCCCAGTCAAACTCAGTACATTAAGTTATCGTTGCTGGCTTTAAATATATTAATTCAGTTTGGACAGCATTTGAATATGATCTTTAGAAGAGGAGAGGGTAATGTATTACAGAAAATTAAAAATAAATTGTTTTGGTGGAGATGGGGAGGATGGTGGGGGAGCCCTACCTTTAAATTGAATAGTGACGTTTTCCATATGTGAACTAAAAATCACAAAGAAAGAGAGGTGAAGAGCACCTGAATAGCCTTTTAATAATATATATATTATATATAATAATATATATATACCATAATACACATCAAGTCCTTATGGTATCACCAAGATAACTGGGTAGCTAGATGAGCATGTGTCTTTTGTTTCCTTTCCAGTCAAGCTAATCTAAAACCCTAGTGCCAAAACCTGTAACAATTGTTACAAAAATAATTGTTTTCACAGGTCAGCTATAGCAGTATACGGTCGTTTGATCCTGCAGTTCCAGTCGCAGGACCTCCACAAACCGTGTCGAAGCTGTGGAACAGCACGCACCACGTCTTCTCACACTTGCATCCTGGTACTACTTACCAGTTCTTTATACGTGCAAGCACTGTTAAAGGGTTTGGACCAGCAACCACAATCAATGTAACAACCAACATCTCAGGTAAAGCCAACAAAACAAAAACTGCAAAACATTAAAAGGGCAGGAATGTTTTTTCAATTTTTTTTTTTTAAAACTTGAAAAATCATGAAATGGGAAAGACAACACCCCCCACCCCCCCAAAAAAAAAAAAAAATCCTATCATGTTGTGAAACTATTACTGAAAATGCTTTTGAGTGTATTTGCCAAACAGTAGCATAAACTCAGGGGTAAATCCTTGCATGACGTGGAAATTGCATACCTGTAGTTGTTAACTGTTTGGTTTTGTGTAATCTTGTACTTTCATCAAAAGGTTTTGAAGTGCTGTATAAACCTTAACTAATTAAGCCTTACAGCACTCTATAGGTCACTAAATACTGTATTTGTTTTGCAGATTAGTAAAGGCAGATGCAGAAAATTAACTGACTTACTCAAGGTGACATCACTTAGCAGCACACAGCTATAACAGAATTGGAGTGGTTGAAAGCAAGTGTGAATTTCTTTTGCCAGATTCATATAGGTCTGCTTTCTTGTGCCTTTCTTCACTTACTGCAATGCACCAAGATTGACAGTATTTGTCTTAAAAATGCACTGCAAACTCTAGAAGAAAGTAACATCAAATGGAATGCTTTAGTATTTTTATTTTCTTAAATTTCAGTATTATTGTTGAAAGATAAGATAGTAGCTTATACAGTTGATAGCAGAAGATAAGTTGATGCTATATCTAGAGAGGCTGCTGATTTTATGACATGGCGACTTCAGAGCTTGGCGGAGATCAAAGAAATCAGTCATTTAGAAATTTAAAAAGCACAAAGCAAGCTATTTTCCTTATTATCTGCCATAATGAAACTTAAATTGTCCTGTAAAGGGAAGTTAAAAGTATATTTGGAATGCACCTACCATTTCTATGGAGACCTACTCACACATTCTCCTCACCCCATTCTCAAAAATGTGCACATAAATCAAAATATGCATGAATTCAAGGCAAAACTCCTTGAATTATGTAGCAAATGAAACGCTGTAGTCATAGTTAACTGGAACAATTGGTTGAATTCCATTCCAGCACATAAGCACTAGCACTGCTCATGCCCCAGCCCCTTCAAAAAAAACCAACCAAACCACCAAAAACCCCCAACCGACATGTCCCATTCTGTTTGCCTAAATATGAGGTTGTTTTTAAGTCTAATATTTTACTCAGGTT
Organism: Falco punctatus; assembly: GCF_963210335.1. Taxonomy (NCBI): domain Eukaryota; kingdom Metazoa; phylum Chordata; class Aves; order Falconiformes; family Falconidae; genus Falco; species Falco punctatus. The sequence continues at coordinate 57,306,706 of NC_137584.1, forward strand.
GATTTAAGGTCCTTTCACCAGAAATTCCAGTTCATAAATTTTCAGGGATAAAGGTGATGTAGTACTTGCATTCTTGTCTTCTAACTTCTTTGCAGGAGGAAAAAAAAGGTGTAACTATGTCATATCTTGCTAGTATGTCTACCCCCCGGACATTTCAATATTTTGAGAAATAAGTACCTCAGCGTGTCTGGATTATTTAGGACTACAGTGTGTTCAAGCTTCTTTAGCTATGTCCTCTTTTTCCACCCAGAAATTTTGGGAATTTCACCCAGAATCCAGTCTACCACACTTTCTATACACAGTATGGGTTTCTTAGTTGGCAAAACACAGTTAATACTAGGACAGCTTAAAGGCAGGCTGTGACACCTCTTGTGTCTGAAATTCCACCTGGTGTTTTGTGGGTTTTTTTCATCTTGCTTTATGCTGACTTGTTGTCTAGTTTTGCTCAGCATAACTGATACTTTTTACGAAGCAATGCCTATGTTTCAGGAAATGCTAGCTTTATTTTAATGGAGTGAAATTATTCCTTTTAACCAAGCTTACAAGTGGTTGCTGTAATCCTGTGGAATATGGTGTAAACAGTAATTTATAAATTAACATTATTTCTATAAAATAATATTTCCAGAAATAAGAGCAATTTTTGCATTCATCTAGGATCTGGGATGAATCTTACACAGTGTCCTTCTATTGATATATTCTTGTAAAATTATTGCCACTTAAATGATTGACATCCTGCTAGGAAGCATCTTTATTGTGAAAGTTCATTTTGAAATATACAGGCGTCATTAATGATTTTATAAAGGTACAGCCACATATAAAAAAATCCCACACAGATAGTTTTCAAGCTTAAAGATTAGTAATTAACAGGAATTATTATTTTCTGAATCACAGAAAATCCTTTTTCTTTCCTTGCACTAGAGTTGAAGTCAGCAACAGTATTGCCAGTGAGGACTGTGACAGGTTTGTGGCAGCAGAGTGAAGTGGAGTGGTTGAAGCAATCGCCACCACCAGGCATCCAACCCACAACAAACATTGCTGCCATGAAGGCCTGACAGCCAGTCCAGTAGTGAATCAGTTCCTGAACTTCATATAGTTTTGACTTAGATTTTGTATTTTCTTAATACCCTGGGCTGAAAACTACTGTTATGCAGAAACTGATTAATGAGCAGCTTGGCCATCCATTTTTAGAAATGGAAGGAGGAATGGACATGGGAATAGACTCTCCCATCCAGTTCTAGCCCACAGATGTATGTCTATCCAAACCCAATTTTCCTGCACTCTCATTAGTATTGGCGAGGTCTCTCATTATGTTTAAAAGGAAATGTGGAAGGTTCTTAAATTGTTAGAGGAGGAAGAATAGAGGTAGTGGAGGTTGGGTCTTCAAGATGGTGAATATAGTTGTAAGGTCAAAAAAGCAAAGCCAAAATGGGTTTTTGTAGTCTTAGGGTTTCTTGGCAGTCACCTCCTCCCTCTATTTCTGTCCTTCTTGAATAAACCTGTTTAACTTGATAGGTATCATGATTTGAGGGGGAGCAGTTAGGGGTGGAGTTACCAATTTCTATTGAAGTTCCATTGATGCTCTGGTAAAAGATTGTGCCTGACTGGAAAATCATTAAGACAGACTCATGTAGCTGATGAAGATTGTGGGTTTGTACTATACTGCAAGCAGCCACAATCTCATGAATATTCAGAATGTTTTCACTGATTTGTTTCTCATTCTTTTCCTTCCCACTAAACATTAATCAGCTCCCACTTTACCGGACTACGAAGGAGTTGATGCATCTCTCAATGAAACTGCTACTACAATAACTGTACTCTTGAGACCGGCACAGGCCAAAGGTGCACCTATCAGGTAAAAAACAAAACAACAAAAACCCGAAAACCAAAATTAACAAAAAATCAAGAAGATGTTTTAGAGTTGATTATATGCCATCTCGCAGCTCATAGAGCTGTTAATTTGCAAGCGATATTCATTTGACATTGCTACTGTTTCTCTTAGCTGTAATTAAAAGGAAAATAATCTTTGGTTTATTTTATTGTGGTTTTGTTTTGTGGTTTTTTAATGGTAGTCATGACCTGAATCATCCAGCTGTCTGTCCTGTTTGATTTAGGGTCCCAAGGACCACCTCCTGTCCGTTATGATTTCATTTTACTTTCTCATAGTGTCTTTGAAATAAGAGTTTGAGAGGTGTTTGTCAGAAAGTGGATTTGAAAATAACTCTTCCTCTCCAGTGCTTCAGATCAGCTATTCTATAGCATATATGTATGATTGGAAAATTGGAAGCTCAGAGGAAATGGGAGAATAATAGTGATGAATACAAACTATTTGACCTTTTTCCTCTCAGAGTGCTTCTTCCTAGAAATCATGTAGCAAGCTATTAAATTTTATTTGGCATGTCCCATAATCATATTAAAATGTTTCATTTATGTTAACTTCAAGGGGTCTTTCCCTTTTTGCTCTCCATCGAGAGATAATTTAATTCTGTTTGCAAAGATTAGTCCACATCCTGCTCTTCACTTGTTAGTGCAAAAATTCTGTGATATTATTTCCTTCCATTTGTGTTTTAATGATGTGGCTGCATCAGCAATATTCAGGGACAGGGTTGACTAGTTGGTGGTTAATTAGCAGCTGAGCATCAGAACCTTTTCATGCACTTAGCCTTGTGATATTTTAGAGAAATACGGGCTAATGCATTTCATTCTGTGCTACATTAGGTCAGTTACAGTGGCTCAGCTGATGTCAAGTAATATACCTGAGCCCAAAAAGTAGAGGAAAAAATAACTATTATTTAAGTCTGTTTCCATTAAGAGGAATGTATGTTTGACATGGATGTTGTGGGGATGAGTCACGTACCTATAAGCATTTATACATGCTTATCACATAGTTACCCTTATGATTGATATGATCTAATTATTTATTTATCTTCCATCATAGAATCCAGATTCGTCCCCTTTATAGGAGATATTAATGGTTTATATTCACAAATAAAATTGTACCCCCATATATCATTAGTTTCTGAATGATGGCCCTGGAGAAAATTTTGGATTTTTGGGGGTGTGAAGAGTGGTAAAATGTGCAGGACTACATTTAGTATACAAGACATGGATTCCTAAAATAGGGGGGTTGTTGAATTAATACAGTAGAAGCCAGACCTGTGATCTGAAAATGCTCCCAAGTTATTCAGGTGCTTAACCTCACTATACACCTTTGCAGGTGCTTTTAAAGCCTTCCAGGCATCCTGCTGCTGGCCATGCTCAAAGCTCCATGTTGTAGAAATGTGATACCCATCTCTCATCTAATCCATGCCAAATCCTTTCAGTTTGTGCTCGGTCCCCCAAGGGGGCTGACGCGTAGGCTGGCCCAGAGCACGCCTGCCAGACACCACTGGGATCTGCTGACAGTGGTGCACATCTGCTTTACAGCAGCTGTCACAGGGCAGCTACATCCATGTAGACAGCAGCAGGGTCCTGCCACTGACCCTGACGGGGGTCAGTCTCACATGCTGGGGTTCTCTCCTTGGGGTTCTCTTCCGTGAACTGGTAGTGTGATGGGATGTGGCTAGAGGATTACTGGTAGCTAGCTCAGGGAGCTCTTGTTCCTCTACACTTTACTGGCAAGTGAGTAACTTGCTGTGGAGTAGATCTGCACCGCACCCCTCACGTTTATTCTCTCAGTTTTCCTTACAGAATCCTCAGTTCTATGGTGTGAGCTTGCCACTGTGGCCTATGAAGGTGGCAAAAAGGATGTATGTACTAAATGTTAACAGACAGTTTGATAGGGACAGTTTGATAGAGTATTAGTAACTATTGTTTCAGTATGTTCTCAAAAAAGTGTATGTCTGTCTTCCTGTCTCCCACCTTCCCTCTCCACTTTAATTGATTTCTAAAACCTAAGAGATTTCATTAAATTTCTAACATCTAGAGGCCAAGGAAATAAGTCCTTCACCATAACCGGAAAGCTGGGTTTTATTCTTAAAACAAACCAGGTGTTTTATTCTTTAATGGGAATGAGGAGCATTCTCCAGGGGAATGCAGAAGACAGGGTCCTGTTCCCTTTCCCAAAGTTATGTGTATTGCAGTCAGGTATTTTTCAGCAGCTTCTTAATAGGAGAGATAAATGTAGCGCACTGAAATTCTGAATTGACTGAATGCATTCTGCTAAACATTATGATGTGTTTTAGTGAAGCTTCACTCCTTCCACGCTGCAGTTGTGTTTCCGCTGCAAGCTGGCTTGCTGCCGTAATGAATGTTACAATGTAGGTGGGAAAAAATGCATCACCATGCCTGCAGCTGTGATTGAGTAGAACAGATGTTCAAATGCTGTCCCTTAGCCTGACACTGAAGAATACAATTGTCTTTTTGAAAAAGTTTGTTTGCACCCAGTTCTCTAATACCTGGAGCTGTCGATGGTCAAAAAAATAATTTTAATTAATAGCAGTAGAGCCATGATTTAAAAACAAACAAAACACAAACAAAGAAGACAACTTAGTCTGATACTCTTTTGCTTTTACAAACAGAATTTTACTATGATCAGCCTCTCCATCAGCACACACCCCCAGGAAACAGATGTTCCTTAACTCAAGTATAATCTACATGTGGCTGTCAATCATTTCTTTAAGACACTGGATGCCATAGTCATCACAATTTAAACATGATTCTAATCATATCTTCCCTGTCAAGTGTTATTGTGTAATCTCTAGCATTCTTTATGGCCTCCTGGAGTTTTAAACCAAATTGCAAACTAGAAATGCAGAGGAAGACAGGGCTGGATGGCTCGGGCTCACTGTGAAGCGCATACCGTGTCACCATCAACCTCATGGCTGAGATCCCAGTCAGTAGAATCAATGGTGCTTTAGTGATTCACTGGGAGATGTGATTTGTTACTGTAGTTTTTCTGAAGGATCCTAACTGAGCACCAGCAAAACAATCTTTTGTTTTCGAAATCCTACTGCAGATGAGGATTAGAGAGAGCATATGTCAGAATTAGCATAGACAACTTTTTAATGATAAAATTTATTTTATTTGACTGCTAAATTGTTTTTCTTATACTGCCATATGCAAAATCAGGTTGGTTTTGGTTTGCAACAAGGATAATTAAGTGAAACATGGCAGGGAGCAGCTAAAACTTCGTTGTCAGTCAGAATTCCAAGAGCTGGGTTTGTGACTTGGGCTGTCAGTCTGGCTGGCACCTGTCAGAGGACTCTGTGTCTCCACGAGATGTATAGAAGGAAATCTCTAGCTGGTATTGCAGCCTAGTCAGAATAGCACTGAAGTATGAACATGTTCATGACTGCCATACCTCTCTGGGAGCCTGAATTTTTAGGGAGAGGTGAAAAGGCAGATCTGTTGGCACGTGCCTCCTTTGGCTGTTTGTGATTGTCTTGGTCAATAGGGAGGTACTGTGATGGTTTCTTAGGTAAAAACCAACCAAACAAAAAACAAAACAAAACATAAAAAATATTTTCAGACCTGAAAAGTAATTTCTTCATGCAAAATATTAGCTGAGGAGCTCTTCACCTGCTATATCTTCAACACTTTGTCTGCTTACCTGGCTGTCTTAGACAACTGTTTGGCCTTTATGATCCTGATGACTTACGTAGCAGGTTCTGAAATTTGTATTACACTTCAGAATAGCTTAGAATTTATTTTAGTTGTCAGGGAGAAGGGATATTGTCATCTAGGTTTTTCACTCCTCTCTATTTATTTCTCTCTTTTATTACTACTTTGTTGTATGCGAAGACTGGAAAAAAATTGCTATTGCAGGAATTCCGTCAGCTCTGGTTACAAGAAGGCTCTCTCAGTAATTGAATTCCCACCATTACATAAAAAACATGCAGAAAACATAAGATAATTGAAACTAGGATTGGTAATACGTAAAAATGCAGGATAAGCAGAGTACATAGTCTTTAATTTGTCACTTGTGGCCTGATACCAAACCACATTTGCAGCCAGTGAACATCCTGCTTAACAAGTTGCAAATTTAACTTTTGCTGCTTTGTTCACATCTTACAGCTGGGTGTCCTTTCCGAATGCTATTATGTGTACACAGAGTAACAGTGCTGCTGTGGAGCCTCTATGTTATTCAGTAAATGGGTTTAAACAGATGGTATCACAAAGGGCCCAGAGGTAAATGACTGTATTCCTCCGTGTCTTGTTAGCCTATAACGTTGCACAAAAAATACTGCCAGATCCCCTTTCCAAAGTGGGTAGGAGGCACATCTTTTATTTTAAAAAATACTCTGTGAAAAATTATATATAAATAAATATATATCTATAAGAAATAGAACCTCGTTGGAGACTAAAGATTTTCTGTTATTTGTTATTTTTTCTTTAGCTAAAAATAATTGTATAAATGCAGATGGCTACAATGTGTGTATCTGTTTCTTATTGCCACATTTTGTAGCTTTTCAGATGTAGGGGCCCAAAAAGCATTAATTTTGAAAGCACATTTTATGCAAATTAGTGTATTTGAAAATTTTTCAGAACTGTCACATTTTATTGTGATATGCTTAAAATTTTGCCTTACCTTTTATATTACATTCAAAAATTACTGTGTTTTTAAAGAATACTATGAGAAGAGACTTTCCTAATATTTAACTCTCATGCTATTCACCTTTGATTTTTGGTTGATTTTGTCTTCAGAGAGACTTGACCCTTAAAAAAGATACGTGCCTTAAAAAATAGATACCTCATTTACCTCTTCTTCTATAACATGGGGTGCAGGGGAGTTAATCTGATAACTGTGGTGGACTCAGCTTGTGAGCTGGGTGACAAATCGGGCTGTTCTAGAGGATGGTTGCAGGCGTTGCGTTATCCTTCTGCTCTCCCTGCTGGCTTTCTTCTCCTTAGATGGCAGGGTGTCATGGATGACAAGCTTCCTGCTTTCCTGGCACTTTGGAGAGCAGAACTTGTGTCGGTCACAGTCCTTTGGCAGCTCGTGAGAGAAGACTGCAGGATGGAGGGAGCAGAGACCCAGTCTCTGTGGTTGGCTGCCCAGCTCAGGAGTGGTGGCATTAACCCTGCCTGGGGCCAGGGCCACGCCGCGGGTGGGGAATGAGTGCCCATAGTAATTTCATCCCTTGGGACAGTATAAACAAAAATTATTTTAAATATTTTTATATCCTTTCAAGTTTGTAAAATATCGATGCTTTTAGGGTTTTTTGCTAGTACATTAATTGTGAAGCATAAAGAAAAATTCTGGGTGCACAGGGGTCTTGTGGAAGTGATTTGTTGGTGCAGGTCACGTTAACTGGACATGATTAATAAACAGAGTTTGCCACAGAAGGTGATTTATAACCTAGCTCAGTTCACAGATGGTTTACGAGAAACAGAGATCCCTGGAACTAACTCATCATTTTTGTTGTTTACATTCTTCTTTTTACCTGGAGTTTCAAAAATGAGGTGACTTTGTATATTCCTCTTGGACACTTTGAAAGGGAAGAGGCTTTCCTCAAGTATTTAGGTGCTAGGAAAAGGGGATGCTAACTTTTTTGTTCAGCTCAAGAAAAACGTGAAACCAATTTTGTATCTTTTCATCTCTCCTTTCTTCTTTTCCCCAGTATCATACTTCATCTCTGCCAATACAGTTACTGTGTTTTCTGGGTAGTAGTTGCAGAGAAAATGTTTTAAAGCTGCCCCATAAGTTCTGAAAGAAGGAGGATTGTCTTTGTCTTTGCCTTTTGGAGTCCCTGCAGCAATGCAATGGATTTTCAAGAGCTCCATTCAATTTTACTTTTTCTGTTCAGAAAGCTTTAAAAGGGAATCAAGACAGGCAATTCTGCCAGTCTAGTTGAATAACTTCAGGTCTTGCTTATATGCATGGGCATATTTTTTTGCTAACCTTTCATAAGGTCATGAAACGTATCTGCATATAAATGAAAAATCGTGTACATGTAAACATGTGTGTGTATACATGCATATGCATACATACAGTTCTTAAAACTTAAAAAACTCTCTTTTTCTTATAAACCAAAGAGTTGCCTCCTGCTCTCAGTGTGTAAGTTCTGTACTTCTGCAGAGCAGAGGAAGCTGATAATGAGTTGGTAACATCCTGCAGTTAGGTAGTTCCCCTAAAGGAGAAAGAAGAATTATAATTACCTGTTCTATTTTGAGCAGGTGATTTTGAAAAGTGACCAAGCCATGGACCATTTCAAGAGAGGTATTGGGAGGTTGGGATGGGGTTTTAATAGGCCGAATGCCATCTGCTTCAGCAATTTGTAATGTTCTGTCATTGACAACTGTAGAGGAATGAGGCAGTCTATTTTAGTGGAATGGACAGATTTCTGTCCATCTGTGCTTGTATTACAGCATGTCACTTGTACTTTAGATCTGCATAGCTCTGAGCCAAGATAGAAGCCACAGCAAGGTCAAGAGGTGGAGAAGCCTGTCAGCACATTCTGTCTCTAATGATATGACAACTGCAAATTGGTGCTTCAAGCACAGCCTGGAGGCAGTCATTACGTTGGGCCTTGAAGCTCAGCTTTCTCTAATACCATTTCAAGGAAAATGCTAACTTCAGATGCTTCCGATTAGCCAAGAGTTTAATTTATTGTAGTTTAAAGTCAGATCCATTCCTGTGTTTTGTCAAAAGAAAAAAGCCTGGGGGGAAAAATAATAATAGGTAGATTGTGTATAGGTTTGTATTGTTTGTTTTTCCTGAAAAAAATGGGTGCTGCTTCTTTCCAATGGCTGAATTAGATAGCTTTGCTGTATTTCAAGCCTTTGTTTCTTCACTGCATCGATGCATTTGCTGTGTTTTCCTTTTTTTCTTTTCTTTGTCTTCTTGTTAAGAATTGCAATTGGGTTCATATTTTTATGAGACTAGAGATTTGACCCTAGCAGGTGACTTCAAAGTTATGCTGGTTTTCATTTGTCTCTAGTGCTTACCAGATTGTTGTTGAGGAGCTGCATCCACACCGAACAAAGCGAGAAACAGGTGCCATGGAGTGCTACCAAATCCCTGTCACCTATCAGACCGCTCTTAGCGGAGGGTCGCCGTATTACTTTGCTGCTGAGCTGCCCCCAGGAAACCTGCCGGAGCCAGCCCCCTTTACTGTGGGTGACAACAGGACATACCAGGGTTTCTGGAACCCGCCACTGGCTCCTCGGAAAGGCTACAACATCTATTTCCAGGCCATGAGCAGCGTCGAGAAGGTAGGTGCCAACCACACCTTTTTCCTGGAAGGAGTCAAAGACGTGGCCATGGTGACAATTAGGACTGTCGGGGTTGGACGTAGTGGATGTTGGCAATGGCACGGCTGTAATGCCTTCCATGCTGTGACAGCATGGCAGTATGCCATTCACATTTCACACCGCCCTTGTATCATAGTAACTGCTACTAGATGAGAGTTCAATACATCTCGTAGTAATTGTCTGAGCAAAGTAATTTCAGTGCTGTGACTCTGCCTCCTCACTAAATAACATCCACAGTCCTTTCCCCAGTTCTCAGTACTTGTACACTTCAGAATATTAAATTACCGTAGGATAAACAGAATGCGGGCTGCTCAGCAGGCTAATAAAACATCACAAACTTTTTGAGACTCTCACACTGAACGTTGAATAAAAAACAAAAGTTTGCTTGAGCAAAAGTAACCCCAGGCCCATGCTGTGTTTACCAGAGCCCTTGTGTAAAGGTGGACCTCAGGCTTGCTCCACTGCTGTGCAGTAGTAGAAGTATGGGTCTCGGTCACCTTTATTACCTCCTTGGTGTTTCATTTTTAACTCCATCACTGACTACTGCTGCTGGCTCTGTATGCATATGGAAGAGGGAAAAGCACCAGGGAGGAAGGTTCCAGGTGGGAAGAACTGTGGCTCTGCAAGTCCTGTGCTGTTGCTCTTGAGTGGATCTTCCTCTTCCAAATGAAAAATGAGGGATGGGGTAATGTTCAGTGAGGAGGGAAAACGTGGTAGACACAGACGGTTCAGATGTTTAAACATCTAAAATTTTGATTTCTAGTTTAAAAAATGGAAGGAAATTGCAGGATTATGTCTGTAGGAGTGTCCATACAAAATGTTCAGTCAGGTCAGAAAGGAACCAGAAAGGACAGTCTGATAGATGCTGAGATGAACCAGAGCCATCAGAAAGGAGCAGAAGCTGTTTACCCTTCCTTACATTTGGGTCTCTGCAGTGACTAAACAAATCCTAGCTAACAGGTAGCCTTGCCTTAGAGCCTTTTGAAGAAAATCTCACCTTCTACCTATGGTTTTGAAAATTGCATATGCATCAAGTCTGAATGGGGACAAAGCAGGAGCTAATGAAACTGCATTGGAGCTGCTTGAGAACTGGATGCTTTTTCTGATGAAGGGCCCATTCCCTCTTTTTAGTTCTTATCTAAAGACTGCTATGAAGCAAACAAAGCAAAATAAATGTAACTGCTAGGCACTCATTCATATTTCCGTCACCTGCTACAAATAATTCCTTTTGCTTTTGTTGGCTTCCAGCAGACTAAATTGTAAGGAAATTTGTTTCATACCCAAAGAAATAAGTGGGAGGGAAAAGTAAAATAAAAATATTAAATAGAAAAATACATCTTTAATTTAGCTTTTACATTTTGACAGATAAGTAGTTGAGGGTAGAACACATTATTTTTTACTTTACCTTGATTTCAGTTTGTGAGAGAGTTTAATCCTACAGTGTTTTTTTCTGGTATGATTTAAAACTTTGGATCAAATTTCTGTTCCTAGAGGGATTTTGGGGGAAGTTTTGGGAGGACTACACTGCATTCTGCTGGAACAGAGATCTCGTGGTTGTAAGAGAACCTCTGAGCTGCAGAATATTTAAACAGGTGTTTTACTATAAACTAGTGGGATCACCAAAATAGTCAAGGGAAAGTTAAGTATGCTCTGAAATACACTGTAGGGTTGGGTTGAGGGTTACTTTGTGATCCTCACAGACATTTTGAATATGAAAGTGGAGAAGTAAAACCGGTAACTGGGGGGAATGCTAATTAGGTAAGATTATATCGATAAACTTTGTGAAGCTTTCATTTAATTTGAAAAATTGTCCTCATGGAACACTTATGGGAAGCCTCAACTCACAGCTTTGCTCATTCTTTACAAGCTGTGTTTACAAAATAGCATCGACATATTTTACAGGTTGCTCGGGAATCTTCAGGAGGAGAGAGATCCCAGGGGATGTATTTGGGGATGGTGTGCTGGTGGGTGCAGGACTAGAGGGAGCATATTTTAAAAATGAAACTGTCGTTATTATATTTTCTAATTACATTCTAATATTGTTTAGAGTGATCTAATTAATACAACAGCAGCTGCATCCTCTCATGCAACCTTATGCTGTTTCAATATGCTTGCCTTTAAAATGACTGCACATTGTACAAAAAGGTCAGAAAAACTATTTATGACTGACCCTCGTCTGTTCAAGATGTCCAAACTGTGCCTAACCAAGTCATTTTTCTGTTCATTTCTTTCAATTGCTGACCGAACTTCTGAAGGAGCTTGGGGGATGGGGGGAGTAAAATACATGTAAATTGGCTTTGCTTGTGCGACTCCTTCTGAAGCACATCACTGTCAAATCACTGTCTTTCCTGGGCAGATTATGTAGGTTTATCTGTGTGTGTCGCGTGTGAAGGGATACCTGAGCTGCTTTGGTGCTCATTCCACGCTCAGAAGCATGAGGGAGCGCATTGCTGATGTGCTTCAGGTGACTGTTCAAGACTGTCAGGATGCAGCAAGACATAAGTTTGGAGACAGCGCTGAGCAAATGTACCTTCTTTGCTGCACAGCGCTGTTGGAACTCAACTAGCTCAGGATTTCTGTGCCATGACATAAATAGGAGCAGCAGTCCTCCCCTTTTCTTCCAGTACACCCTCTGTCTGCATTCTAATGGCATGCTTCCCATTTGATTTGAATAATCTGAAATTTTTCTGCATTTGGGCTGTCCTGCACTTTTTCTCCTCATTGTTATCCTGGGTAGTGCAGACCAATATCTAGGTTTCATCCAGCTTTTTTAAAGGCAAAATCACACAGCCTCCACCCCTGCTAAACCCAGAGCCCCGAGCCACCTTGTTGGGTTGCCCCAGCTGATCAGCAGATCTAGATGAATTTATGGAGCGGGGAGGACAAGAAAAAGCAATCTGGTCTGACTGGTTTCTTTACTTTGCTCTCAACAGGAAACCAAAACTCAGTGTGTCCGAATAGCTACAAAAGGTAAGAGGTTCATCCCTTCATGCAAAGTAGCTTTTCTGATGAAATGTGGCATTTCTATTTCTGAACCAAAGCCAGTACAATCCCTCTATTTTGAACCATTTGATTGTCTTACAATGTAATGGGCTACTGCCTTTTATTCTTTGATATTTGGCTAAGAGAGTACTGTTCTAGCAATACTTAGAATTTGGACAAAATAAGTAAAGCTTTTTTTGTTCCCCTGTCATTTTCAAGCTCTGTTTTTAGGCTGCTGGAGCGTTGCAGGTGGCGGATAGATGGACTCGAGACTAGAAAGCACACTTGGTTAAACCGTCTGTTATCCTAACAATTATTTCCAAGCAGAAGTGGAAATAATTTAAATGAAGGACATGACAGTTAATTTTCCTCAGAGCTCTGAATGTTAGCTAGACATAGGGGAGGGATGATTTGAGGAAGGCGCGTGTCTTTGATAGCAAGCAAGGCCCAGGGCTAAGGCTGACTGCATAGCTGTGAGAATAAATCATATTGACCCTACATACAGCAGGTTAATCACATACCACTCACTCAAATATGCTGTTTCATCTTGAAATTAGGACTTAGTTGTTCTGCTTGTTGTTATCTCTTGCTTTGACTGTAGTTGTAGCCATTCATTTTGGTTGCTTGATTGTGTCAACACGAGAGTTGTTTGATAGTCTCTGGCAGCATAAACAAGAAGGGAGCTTACAAACGCTGAAAGGGTACTCTGCAGAGGCCCAGCACTACTTACATTGTCTCTTTCTAATTGCATGTTGATATTCAGTGTAAAAACAACTTTAGATATGAGCAAGCAGGCATTTAAAGACTGCAGTGGCACATCAGCACCATTTTTTTAATTGCTTCTTTCAATTTAAAACTTGTTCCAATTAAAAGCTGATGCCTCTAATGAGGTAGTAGCAACCAAACGTTTTCTTGAGAAACCAGAAAATAAAATGTACTTCTCAAGATGTGTTAACATTTTCGTCAAGTGAGGTAAGCTAATAAAAAAAGGGAACTTAAAACCGTGAGCTAAGTCTTCTGTGAAAAGTACATCAGCATTATCTTCCTGATGTTTACCTGGCAAGATTAAATGTTTGAATTAAAATATATTTGCATAAACAAATATTTATGTACCACAAGCCTGTATTGCTAGGATTTGAGTCAAGGGAGAGTCTTGAAAGGCTCAGAAATTACTTAAAATATTACAGGAATGAGGAAGTGGAAAGCAGTGGTCTCTCATCATAAATTTTCTGCATAGTAATAACCAAACAGGGAAGGAATTCACCTGGCTTATGAGGAAATAATTTTTTACTTAACTATACTCAGTCCATTGATCTCGAAGTAATGTTCACAAGAGCAATAGTCCCGTGGGTGATTGTTTGTATGCCTTCCTCTGCTATAACGGTCAAGTTCACTCCAGTGGCTGTAGTCTGAAGGAAGGGGGAAATGAGTAGCCGGTTTCTTACCACCGTGCCATAAATCTTGCCTTTAACACTCTGGCTAAAGATGGGCTTTCCTGAAGTAACTGCATTGCCTGATGTATCAGTGCTATACTCCTTGAATTTGGAACTAAAACCTGAAATATTTTCTCTAACTTTATTTTAATTGATAGGTGGGAAATGTGGAGGGAGGCAACATTAGGAGCAAATGCTTTCTGTTGCTCTGAAGGAATGCATTTAATAGGACATCATCGCTTCAAAGTCATAGAGATACATTCATGTCTCTTAAACGAGTTATACTGGTATTCTGAATAATTTTTTAAAACCTGATACTGAAATTTTCTCCCATGTTTTCATTGTAAAAATAATACCACAATTTGTTGTGCTTGAAGAAAAGTATACTGCATATATTGGTTTATGTATGTGTTCATCTGGTTATGCTGGCGTTTTTTCATAGCGTGTACGTTTGCTTTGACCTAGGAGACATCTGGTTACATTTGTAATATATTCATAAGGGAAGAGAGGACTGTCTTACCTTACCTAATGCATCCCAGTAAAGCCAACATAACCTTTTAAAATCCAGCAAATTGTCTAAACTATGTATTCAGTTATAAAAGTAGTGTGTAGTTCTGTGTCATCTTCTGTGACCTGAAGAAGCCTACAGCTGGCCAAACTGAATCTTGTCATGAACACGTTGAAAAGGCATTAAAAACCATAAAGACCTGGCAGGGAAGGGGGTGAGGGAACAACATTAAAGGTGCATGTAAAAGCAAGAAGAAATTTCCCTGGTAGTGAAGTTCAGTATTACCAGCAAAGGTATTCTCTCATTTTTGTCTTATTCAAGGGTCTGGTGTTATCTACTACGTATATTCACACCGCTAAGATGTAAAGATGGAAAAAGATATGGTAATAATGTCATGGTTTGGTGCTTGAGAAGTTCATGTCCTTGAAAGCATAACCTTGATAACTTAACTTTCTTAGATGCATTATTTCCCTGACTAATTTTTTGTTTGCTTGGACAGTTCCCTATTAACATAATTTAAATGTATTTTAATGCTTAAGGGGTTTTGAACATATCATTCCCATGGGTTGCCTTCTACTTTTGAGAACTGATGGAATAGTTTGTTTATTGGTGTCAAGGTAATGAAAGTCAGCAAATTTAAATTGAAGCACTCATACTTTCCAGTCTGTGTATTCCAGGTGCAATCTTCTCATGCACTTTTGGTAACAAAATGCACTGAAGTGTGAACTCATCTAAGAGATCGTGCCAAATCATGACTAAAGTATGTTGCTGCTTTTGGTGTGTTTTGAAAAAATGTTTTTAGAGTAAGCTGAGATGCTTACTAATGTCTAGTATATTAAAATACACAGAGTAAATTCTTCATGGAAGCGAATATTGGAACAGCACCATATTAAAAAGTAGTCTCCTGAACAGTTCCTGCATACTTGCAGCTGAAGGATGAATGTCAGTGATTCTTTGATGGCCCTGCTTTAGTGTAATAATAGGATTCCTTCTTTATCTGGACACCTAGTTGCACAAAGCTTGTAATAGTTTAACGGCATTGTGACTTTTGCCCTTCTGCAGATTGGACTGAATTGGCCAAGAGCATCCCAAGTTATTTAATGTGGCGAGAGGGTATGAAAGTTGCACACATATACACAGTCTGTTCACATAAGCTTTGATTCTTGAGGAAAACAGGTTAAAAATAACTGCTTGTCACAGTTATTCCTTGGATACTTTTAACCAATAAATATTGCATTCCTCTGTCAACCTGAATTCCCTTCCCATTCAGATCCTCTTAGTAACCAGTGATCAGTATCAATTTAAAAAAAAAAAAAAAAAACAAAACAAAACAACCAACAACAAACAGTTAACTTTCTCTACCTCATTATTTTTCGAGTCTAGGTAGTAGCTTTGCCCAGTCAATAATAATCTGGCTTCCCACACATAGTAACTGAAGAAGGAGAAAAAAGTCATTTTCTGAAGTGCAGAGAAGAGTACAGGGGCTGAGGTAATAGGTCAGATATCCATTAGGAATGGGAAGAAGGCATTATGCTAGAAAACGTGGGTTTTTTGACAAAACCGTGTTACATATAATTTCCTAAAGAAAGTTCTCAAACTTCCTGAAAAGTGATTTGGGAAGGCAAAGTTCAACCAATCCATAACATTCTCATGTAACGGTGAATACATGATAACGTAACCTGCCCAAGAAAAGTATTGACACAGGAGTGTGTAAAAGATGCACAGTTCCTATAGCTTGTACTTCAGAGTAACACAAGATGTTGGTGACTGATCAGTCACATCTTGGAGTCAACTTTGACTGTGTAAAATTCTGAATGGCTTTCTACTTGCACACAACATTGGCATTTCATTTTACAGTCTAAAATGTTATCAACTGCTGAGGGAATGAAACTAGATTAACATGGTCAGAGAAGAGTGATGCTTCAAATTATTTAGCATGTAAATAGACATTTAAGAGGACAGAAGGGACAGCAGAGCTGTTATTAAGCAGAGAGTATATGAAGCTGACATTTCTGACAGTTTTTAGGCTGCCAAGTTTGGGGCTAACGCTGATTTACATGTATTCTTTTGTTTTGTTTAGGAGACCAGAGAAAAATACTGAAAATTTAATTAGAAGTAATCTACTGTGGCAGTAAATAAAGAAGTGGTGGGCCTGGCAGCTCTGTCCCAGAGTAGTTGGAAGGAATAAATGAAGTCCAAGGTTTCTCATTCTGCGTTTAAAACATGAACTTCATCACCTCCAAAATTATTTTCCCTTGTGGTTTTCATTTGTATGATTAGTTCAGGCAGTGTAGAACCTCTGTGTCTCTGTGCACGTTTGGTTCATACAGATGGATGAAAATGCCATTTGAGATGATGCGCATCTGGAAGTAATTGTGAAATAGCAGAAAATGACTTTTTAATCTGATTTGAGGAATAAAAAGGTCTGGGTGGTAACATTTCAACTGCAAGTGTGCATTTAGTCCACCATCATTATTGCTCTGAATTCATTCCCACAGCAGTTGGGGATTGATCCAAAGGCCTTTGATGTCAATGGAAGTCCTTCCACTGACATTAATGTGCTTTGGATTAGGTCTTTAGAAGTCTTAAATCTGTCTAGACCATAATTATTTCCTTGAAATTGTTCCTGATGATGTTTCTGCTTTAGGGAAATTTGTGAAAGTCAAATCACCTCCTGTAGCAGGATGCTCAAATATGTCTGTTACTGATTAATGCACAGATGAAGGGAAGATGTCAGATGTTAAATGTATATGAAACAAACTTTCTCTTATGTTGTTTTTATGTTTGGATCAATGCTCCTACAAGGTCTTTTAGCCATACCATCATAATAGGCACTGGAGGCCTAAGTGGCAATATAAATTCAGAAAAGAATGCAAAAGTTGCCTAAGTCACATCTATCTTTTCACTCATTCACAGGAAAAAGCTATTAATATGTTTAAACTTCAGTGGTCTTTTGCATAACGTCTTTTATCTCACAGAGAGGAGATGTTAACTGACTTGCTGAGCTTTCCAAAGATGGCAACAGGATATTAGCATGGCACATATTTTCCTCTTTTGTATGTGAAATTGCAGTAGCTCACTGAGGAACCACATCTGCTAGTTCTGATAAGTGATACCTTTGGTTGTAAGTAAAAAATTGAATGATCTTTTGATGGAATATTTGATGATGGTTGTAAAAAAAGCAGTTTGCTGAGGAACACCTCCATATTTCCAGACACAAAACCTGTAATGTGGGTATTTCTGTATATGTGCAGAGAGTAACAAAGTCATGGAATTCAATTACAGAAATTTGATTTGAGTAAAAAGGAATTCAAGGTAACAACATAATTTATTAGGTGAAGCTACCTGATTGATATGCATGGGACAACAATTTTCAGAGGACGTGTTTCCCATTCTGTATTATAAGGCACCAAAGAGAAGTACCCTTTTCTCCTTGTTGCTTGGCATGTCTAAGAAATAATGGGTATCTCAGAGTAACAGTAAAAAACTCTGAATTACCTAGTATTTTTTATGTTTAAGACATGGCCTGAGCTGAATCATTTTTTTTAACTGTATCTGAAGATAATTTTGATCAGAAGTATTTTCCAGTTTCTAGCCCCTTTCCTAAGTCTTCAGGAATTCAGGTTTATTACTATGTTTTGAAAGAGTAGTTGACTGCTTTTGAAAAGAAAAGTTTCATGGATGAGTAAATCTAGTAAACAAAATGAGTAAATCTAATTGCTTTACTAAAGAACTTTATTTTTAAATACATGGCTTAATGAATAAGTTTATTACATGCAAATATTCTTATTAAATTCAGTTTGGTTCTGAAAGTTAGCTATTTTAAAATTTATAAGTTTTAAAGAGGAAATGGTAATGATAGGTATGTTTCAGTATTTTTAAAAAAATCAACCATTGGAATGACGAAATTTTGAGGGCAAAGATATAATAAATATTAGCTTTTCTTGATTTTGAAATGGTTCGATATGTCTTTTGGCCTAGATAATTAACAAATTATTTTGTGCAGATGCTATAAACAGATTGAAATCTTAAGAACCTTGAAGATTTCCTACAGAATAAGAATTTTAAAAGTAAGAATTTAGGTAGAGGATTCCAGTTAAATATTAGAGAATGAACGTTGGTAAGTTACCTGCTCTAAGTGAAGGTTCAGCATCTTGGCATGCTTTTGAGCAATAAAGCTGCTTACGGTTTACCTGGACAGGAAGGACAAGCAGGACTTTATCTCAGAAAAGAATGATGCCCAAGGAACACAGAAGGACTTCAGCAACATCTAAATCAGGAATGTGCTTATTGATTTTTATGAAAACCATTTATGGCCCTAAAATCAGCATCACTGTGTTTCTCTGTATGTAATCAAATGCTTTTAACTAAATGAAAAGAAGTTCCACCTCATTGTCTTGAACATTACAAGGGTTTATTAAACCATTTGCTTGTCATCTCTGACAGCGTGCTAAGTGAAGTTCTACAGCTAGTCATCTAGAAACAAGGAGCAGCATTGCCAAGCATAGTAGCACTTTCCAAACACTGTCAAATGTGTTGCAGAGCAAGTCAGTATGGTTGATTGGCACTGCTGCCAAATCACTCGAATACAGAGATTGATGCTTTGTCAGCTGTGTAAGGAGACGAGGGCTCTGAAGTTTAGGAGCATGAACTGCTTTCTGCTCTGATGGGAAGGTTAGTGTGAACCACTCTATTTCTGGAAAGATCCTGGCCAGAAGGGTATGCAGACAGACATTGCAGGAGGGATGACTTTTCTAAAAATCATGTGGTTATCACACATCTGTCTGTCAGAGCAGGAGGTAGTTACAGGCACTGTTAAAGAGATTTTTGTAGCCAGGTAAATTCAAAGCATAGGGGACAGAATTACAACCCTGTGTGTAGTTTTCAACGCTATTGCCTTTGGAAGTGTGTGGAGGCTTTAGTGCAAATTCAGCAGTCTGAAAAGGACTGGGAATATTCTCCGTGCTTCACATGGTGAAGGTTCTCGATCAGGATGGACTCCGAGAACGCTTTGCTGTCAAAGAGGTCATGGAACAGATTGCATCCTTTGCCGCTTCTGATTAACATTTACTTTGTTGAGTCAACAGGAAAGGTAACCACATTCAATACCATATAGATGCCAGAATGTTTAACCTGAACATTAAATCAGAGGTCCCATATCTGCTGACTTGTGTTACTTGCTCTTTGCTGATGACTGAGTATTGGTTATTCATATATATGTAAGCAGACTACATATTATTGACTGTTTCAGCCCCTCTGCCAAGTGGTTTGGCCAGACCATTAGCATAGAGGAAAAAGAGGTCCTGCCCTAACCTTGCAGTGGTGGAAAATACCCTGAGGCAGTAGTCTGCACTGACAATACACTACTGAAATTTGTGAGAACAGCAATGCTACTTCAGCAACATACTTTTTCCAAAATGCCACAGTTAATAGCGAAGTCATGCAGGGAACAGCAAAAGCCAATATAGTATTTAGGACATTAAAGCAGCATGTCTGAAATAAGAGACATCTGGATTCAAATAAAAGTAAACATCTATTGTGCATTAGTTGTTGCCACTCTTTGTAAGGCTACAAAACTTGGACTGTTTATGGTCTCCATATCAAGCATCCAAACCATTTCCAACACACTACATTCATGCCCTTGCTGCCATAAAACTACAGGATGTTACCTTGAATGCTGCAATCCTACATTGCTGTCACATTGTCAGCAATGAAGCAGGATTACAGGATGCCCAGTTATGCCAGACCTAGTTCTTATGTTGGACGACAAACTGCCAAAAGCAGGTTTTCTATGGGCAGTTGAAATGCAGAGAAAAGCTCGGAGGTAGCATAATGAGGTGGTTAATGGGCGAGTTTAAGGCAAATCCTCAGTTATATAAGATTTTCTGCTCCGGCAAAGAATAGGTGCTTATGCCATCATAACATGCATATAAAATCAGAATGGTGCTATATGGTTTAAGTGAGGGGTCCTCAAACTACAGCCTGTGGGCCGGATACGGCCCCCGAGGGTCCTCAATCCTCCCCCTGGTATTTACAGACCCCCTGCCCCTCTCCCGCCGGGGGTTGGGGGGGAGTCCAAGCAGCCGCAGATGGCTGCCTGCCACTGCATCCGCGTGCCGGCCCCTGGTTAAACAGTTTGAGGACCCCTGGTATAAGTGAATATGGTAGCAAAACAGATTATAAGCGTGCCTCACAGTATCGTGAAAATGGGCATCTTTCTGGGACAGTAAAACCAAGTCCTGATATACTAGTGGAAAACAGCTGTCATAATCACTCTCTTTCCATCCTTGGTGCAATTTTATTTCTGACTTTGCCATTTTAAAGGGCTACTTATGGAAGATGTAAATTATATATTTTGTAAACACTGGCACAGGTTGCCCAGAGAGGTGGTAGATGCCCCATCCCTGGGAACATTCAAGGTTTATTCAAGGACCGCAGGATATGGCCCCTGTCACTGCTGAGGTGGGGTCATGCTGCCAGAGCAATAGAGCCTTGATTGTTACAATTGCTCGTTCTGAGATCTGGGGAAATTAGAATGTGTTGGACAAGGCTTTGAGCAACCTGATCTCATTGAAGGTGTCCGTGCTCATTGCAGGGGGGTTGGACTAGCTGACCTTTAAAGGTCCCTTCCAACCCAAACTATTTAATGATATGAAGATACATTTTTTTGTACATCTTTTTTACATCTTATTGTTGGGACCATTAGATAGTGACAGGAGAAACAAATTGTTGACTATTTGCTGGAACTGTTGCAGGAGTTTTTGCTATTATATCCGTGTTTTTAACAACAGTGAAAGGATGAGTCTTTTTCCGTATGAGAGAGAGGGTAGGATTCTACAATTACTGTAATTGGCATTCAAATTGCCTCAACATATGGAAGGCAGTTGATTTGCACAAGTAGAGGCGTTTTTTAATGTGAACCTTAATTTTTATGTGTACTAACACCATCCAGATTGTCTGAATTGCCTGCTTGTTTTGTTGACCCATTACAATAGAAAATATGTAGTGAAGCAAATCTCAAATTAATCCCTGATCTGTTTCTAATTTCTCAGATTTTGCTGAATTGAGACTGTCGTTCCTGTTTTGAAATGACAGGGCTGCATTCCCTAGAATTTTGTAACAGATTTTATAAGGACTGGTAATTCAACATGCTGACATTATTTTCTGCAGATGTAAACAGACTTTTTCATAGTTCTTTAGTGTTTTTCACTTCTGCTAGTTCATAAAGATGTAATCCTGAAGGGCTTAGTATCTGATATTATTCCAAAATTTAGAAAGGTTGTCAGCTAGTTCCCATTCTGTTTGAAATCACTGAGCCATAATGTTTATACAGGAATTTACATCCATGTGTTCATCTTTTGTAGTACTTCCTTTTGTACACCTAATGGAAAAGGGTTACCATTCCTTGCTCTGGTTGTAAAGGTTTTTAAAGATACTGGACTGTGAAAT
Source organism: Falco punctatus (assembly GCF_963210335.1). NCBI lineage: Eukaryota > Metazoa > Chordata > Aves > Falconiformes > Falconidae > Falco > Falco punctatus. The sequence goes on from NC_137584.1 coordinate 57,328,270, forward strand.
TTGGTCACTGGGTGCTTCGTCTGCTCTGTGAAACCTCTAGAAGAAGCTTCTGTCCTCTGTATCTCAGATGTGATCAAAGATGATGATTGCTGTATGTAATAATGCATTTAATTTTCTACTCACACATTTACAGAAAATGTTGCTATAGATATCAGATAGGAGGGTTGATTTTTTTTCTGATTACTGTGTTTATTGAGGAATATATGTCACAAGTCCCCACAAATAGCCATCAGATATTAACCATCAGGGTTAGAATGGATTTGTGATCGGTAACTTGTACTGCGGAGCATGCCATTGCTGTTACCAACCGCTTGCGTGATTCAGCCTAGATCATGCACTAAGATGGGAAAGGCTGGTGGCTATTTGCAGCAGTCACTACCTATTTGTAAATCTACCAAGTTCTTATTTTTGCTTTTGAACAGAATTTAGAAGCCCTCATTGTCTGTAAGTAGCTGGCAGTTTAGGGACTGAGAGATGGCAAACTGAATCTCATTATATGCTTGTCCAAACATGAAAGCTGGTAATCTGGTTGCCTTTGTCTAAAAGGATATTGCTTACTCGGCGTAAGCTCTGAAGCATGATGCTACTTAGCCAAATCAAGTAGCTTTACTCATATAGATTGAATTCATACTGAACTGAAGAGTTTTCTCAGACTCGGAAAGTGAAATAGATTTGTGCATGAGAATTGAGCAACAGAAGCCATAACTTCCTGGGCGTCCCTTTCTGAGCAGTGGTGGTGAAATTTACTCATTTTATACCCTTGGAACAGAACCAGCTGAAAGTACTTTTCCAGATCATTTTAGGAAGCAGACATCTTTTATACTTTATTTTTAGTAACTCATTCAAGGAATCGTTTTGGATGAATGCAAACAATTAGGTGAAACAATTTGGTTTGCTGGAGGAGGAGATCTGCAGTGCTTGGGTAGATCATAGTGTGGCGTAATAGATGGGAGGTATGGAGTGCTGCAGTGCTTGGAGGACAGTGGGTTGACTTTCAGAAGCTCAGCTGAAAGAAAGCCTGTTTAGTTGTTCATGGCAGGCCTCCTGAGTCATCTTCTGTTTGTGATCAGAAAAGCTCAGCAGAACCTTTGTTCTTCGGAGACAGCACAGCTGCATTGTGTTTCGAGTGCAGTCTGAGGATGTGGGACTTCTGGATATAACGGCTGACTGCCGATCCAGCTGTTGGACAAGAACCTGATGGACTTTCATATGAACTAATGCCTAGAACTTGGAGGAGAAGAGGAGCAGCCACCTGGGTACTGTTGCTGCCTGAGCCTACAGCAAGTGTGTGCTGCCTCGCCTGCTGCCAGCCAGCCCGTAGAGGGGACAGACTGGGCAGATATGCAGCACGTTGTAGGTAGTTGGGCCCCTGTCAGGGACCCGACCGCAGGATATGGCCCCGTCACTGCTGAGGTGGGGTCATGCTGCCAGAGCAATAGAGCCCTGATTGCTACAATTGCTCGTTCTGAGATCTGGGGAAATTAGAATGTGTCCATATGCTGATCAAGACACTTCGCTAGTATGTCAAAACTATAAAACCAAGTGACAGCTGCTTTTTATCAAGTGATAAAATTTCTTAAAATATTACTCCTTCCACATTTGAGGTCTTTGCTCAACCTCTCTTCAAAGCAAAACACATCAGCTGTATGGCATACTCCATTCAGTGGTGTATGGAGGCTCCTTCAGCCCTACCCAACACAGAAGTGTTTAATCAGGCTAAATTTTGTCATTGCCATACGTGGCCATGATATAAGAAGAAATGCAAGATTTGCAACAAATCATCTTAACACTTGTTAGGCTAAAGGGGAAATATATTCATGGAGGATAAGCTGACTGTAAGTCTTTTATCTTTTTCTCTCCCTTCTCAAAACATAGCTACTCCCTGTTTGAACATGGTTAAGGTAGTTGGAACCAATTTGTACGATGGTATAAGTGTATGAGACAGAAACATATACGAAACATCCCTAAACCAGAAGCTTCTTATTTTTTATGAGAACAAATACTGTCAGTCATTTTCCTATCCTGCTGGTGTTTGTATAACATTAATTTTGAGAACTATGTGATCTTTGTCTCCTGATTGAATGTCTAACTAGAGGTTTTACAGCAAAGTGAAAAAAAGATACCATCATCGTGAACACTGGAAAGTTCTTCATCTGTAAGCATAATGGCTAGCTTGTGAAATTTACAGTCTCGCAATTTTTACCTTGGTTAAAAAAACTTTGAGAACTTGTTTCCAGTTTGGGGTAGGGCATATGAAATATGAACGCGTGCTTTCATGTTCGTGCTGAGGCCTTTCCACTGTCTCTTCCATTTTGTTATTATTACTGTCCAGTTTAATATGAGGAATTTCAACTTTTCTGGTGGGAGCTCTTTATTAAAGAGAAAGGTCTTGGTTCCTCTGTGATGTACAGCATTGCCTTTGCTAGTTGTGCCTGTGCTGTCTGCATAGTGTATCAGAGCTGCTTTTCTGCAAACAGCATAGCTCATTTCTTTAGCAGCACAGTCATACAAAAATTAGTATTTTAACTTTCAGCAAGCAAACAATGGCAAATGAACAAGTGTTCAATTCACAAATCTTGCCCTATTTCTCTGTGTAGCTATAGATTTCTGTCTAGGAACCAGGCATCTCAATTGGGATCAGTGTGAGATTTTGGTTGGAGGATTGCTCTCCTCTGGTTTTTAACTATGGAGTAAAGGGAAGAAATGCAGATATTTCATCTGTATAGAGTGAGCATAGTTATTGCAGTTGTGTATATGTTTGTTAAGCAGTAACTTACAAAGAAAGAATAACCAAATGTTTTTTTCTATGTTCTGAGGACTTTTTCTCATTTTAAAGACTGACTTTTATTCCACATACTCAATTTCTCTACTATCCTCTAAAAATGTGATTATTAGTAAATTCCCATGAGTAGTGTTGAAGGAAGATGCTGTCTTAGGGATATTCTAAGTTTTTCAAGACAAAAAGGACTAGGTATCAGAATTATTATTGATTTCCAGTCACTGTAAAGTACACACACATCACAATAAAGGTTAAGTGCCTAGAAGAATGTAAAAGAGCAGAGACTTTAAGTAAAAAGAAATTCCAGATTAAAAAGAAATCAGATTAAAGTAAATGCAGTGAACTACTTTCTTTATGAGTAAGTCTGGAATGTTTTCTTATACGGCTACTGTAAACAGGATGTTTTCTTTTTTTCTTCTTAATGCAGACATGAATGCATCAATATTTAATTTGACCACAAACAGTGTATTTTTTGCTTTTAACCCCAAATATATTTCAGACTTTGTGTGTTTTTATAACGATGATACAAATTTATAAATCCTTAATGCCTTTAATGCTGCCCATATGTTGTGCTGAAATCCTTAGGAATCTGTAAAAATAAAAATCAAGAAGATAGTTATGGACTCTGAAAGCTGAAAACAGACCTAAGCCAGTCTAACAGCTAAAGATTTGTCAGCTGGATCCTAATGCTCCTAAACCTTTAGCATAACAAATGTTGCGTTTGAGAACTTATCCCATTATATCTGGGCATCTTAAATCACTCCACAGAAAAAATATAAAATAAAACAAAATGCTCTACTTCTAAATAGAAGGCATGATCTGGCATCTGTGCTTCTGCCCCAAGTGCTGTCCTTCTGTGCCACAATCAGCATGAGCTGTTCTTAGATTTATGCTTGTGGGCATATGGACAACTGGAAGTCATTTGGAGATGTCAGTTGTCCTCTTTTTTTTTTTCTTTTACCCTTATCCACTGTGAATTGCTAAGGATGCTGCTAGTTTTACTCCAAAGCAGTATGCACTCCGATTGCTTCATGTGTGGTTTTGAATTTCAGAAGCAGAGAGCAAGACAAAGCCATTCTAAGGACGAGCGTGTGTGCATATACAGGTATCTTCCACCAACAGAATAGAGAGTTGATTCCTCAGCCTGTGCAAAAGCTCTGTCTCAGGGTTTTACACACACTTGCCCCATACCTGCCAAAGATTAATCAGGCAGAAGCAATCGGAGGCTCTCATCAATGTATAGACTTTCCATGCCCATTTGAAACCCAAGACTTTTAAAAGCTAGGGGTCATTACTAGTTTGGAGGCTACCCTGCCCGTGGGACCAAGAAATTCTGCTAGTCGGCCTATCTTTTGTTGGTAGCCTTTTGTTAAGTGACAATTGCTTTCCTCCTTTCACAGCAACTATTCATGTTGCTGGGTTTTGTTTTCCCATCCACTCATAGTAAACTGATGCACCAGCACAGCATTATAATGAATTTCTATTTGGTTAGGCAAAAGTTGGATTATCGTGAGTAATCAAATTACTCCTCTGGAGACAGGATTTCTAAGTGAAGTGATGAGGTGAAGCGATTACAGCTGTAACCCTTACAAGCATAAAAAGATGTGTTATGCTAATCCTTTGTGAATGGATTGAATTGAAAGTGAGGGGAATAAAAAAGAATGCTCTTGGAAGAAGAAGGGGGTATGAAAGGACTACTGTGTCATTTATTCCCTTTTCATTCATCCTTTGTTGCTATAGAGAAAAAAAAGTAGTGGTAAACTGGAGTGCTTTACCTTTCAACTCTGTCATTCAAATCATTTAATCTTAAGCTGCCTGAAATACTGTGTAAAAAAATCAAGGCAGGGAGAAGTAGGGAGGAAGGACAGGTACAGGGAAAAGAAATGTGTGGGGGAAGTGCCAGTAAGTGTAGGTTTTAAGATTTCTAGACCTGGTATGACCTTATCTTACTTTACTGTAAAACCAGCAGAGTGAGGAGGGGGAAGAAGACACTGCAGAAAGTAAGTTATGCCAAACATTGCCTTTATCTGCAAACATTTATAGCTCAACTGTGAGGTCCTTGTTACCCTTAGGCTTGTTTATTTTCTGTTTCAGCTTTTTTCAGCTGTAAGATAGGAGTGTTCTGTTTCAAGTTAGTACCTGAAAAGACTTGTAAAGGCTTAGCTAGAAGGAGAGATGGCATGCAAATTACAGTGTAGTAATTAACTGAATAGAGCAGCATAAATATGTTTTCTTAATTGGAGAAGAAGAAATAACTTACTTGGTTTTAGTTGACCAACCTGAATAAAAATGGCCAATGGCGTAAGTTGTTTTTTCTTTTGTTTTGTTTTTTAAGATTTCAGGTAGTTCTCATTGTTGCTTTTTTTTTCCCCTTTCTGTATACTTTTTGGAGGGTGGGGACATTGACCCTGGCCAGCAACCAAGCACCCACCCAGCCACTCACTCACTGCCCACCAGCAAAACAGGGAAGAGAATCAGATAAAAAGCTAATTCTTCTAGGGCTACAGGATGAGGAATATGTGGCGGCTTAAAAAAATAGTTTTAATTGGGCTGTTGCTGTCACTGGGTTTTCAATCAGCAATTGTAATTAAAGTTTCCTAAACATTAATGGCACTTTTTACCAAAAAGTCAAGATCGGTGTAAGATGGTTCAATGCAATGAAACTTCTTTTGAATTTACAGTCACTAAGTAAACATTAAGTCAATGAGCTGAGTAAGAATGAAATTTAGTTAGTGTATTGCTATGCAGTAAAAAATTTCATGTATCCTGCTGTTTCCTGAAAAGGGCTTTATAAGCACTCAATAAACAGATAGAAAATTGATATTATATAAAAAAATCTTTTGGTGATGGAACTGATTTAATAAATACCTGCAATATCTATGAATATTTAATAAAGTGGGGTTTTGTTAGTAGGCATAAATACATTTTGCTGTAAATGAATGAAAATAAGTTTTTTTATGTGTGTGTATCGTTCTGCTGGGAGCTTAGAGCCAATACATCTAACAAATTGTTGGAAAAATTTCCAGTAGGTATTGCTTTTATGTAAACTGAAAGTCCTTAAATTGTCATCTTTATTCACTACAGTTCATGAAGCAGAAGACAAAGAGACTTGAAATAAGGTTTTTCTTTCAGTAGTTTGTATTAAGAGTGGTTGAACTACTACTCCGTTTGTCCATCCGGGCTAGCCCTGCTGATTTCACCTGCAGGTCCGCTCTCAGACGCATATGGAGTTCTTTGATTTTGCAGGTCTCAACAGTAGCTGAAGGTACAGAAGATTTGAAGCAAACGAAAACATTTTTAGTTTAAAAATCTGTTCACGCTTTCTAAAAAACACCTGTGTTAACAGTACTAATAACAAAAAAAATTAAAAGGAAGAAATGGACTCTGAAATTTGGTCCTTGCTTTGCTTATATTTAGGCTTAATCTGATTTCAAGTCATTTATATGGTCAGTGAAGATTACTTTAAGTAGTAATTCTTTATGCTTAGGAAAAATTTCAGGCTTAAAAATCTTATAAGAAGCATTAAGAGTATAGAAACAGCACAATAGTTTGAAACAGGAATTGATTGATTTGGAGGGGGGGAAGGCAGTTGAATGATGAGGTCTGCACTGGTATTTTTCTGTCAAGTAGGTGACACCACTTCCCTCACTTCAGTGACGTTGGTTGGTTTGTTTTTACCTGCACAGTAAGAAATCGAAAGGAACGTATTTGCTACAACTGGAGTTGAAGACTTAGTATCACTGACCCAAGATAATATATATCACAAGGAGGTTGATCTGTAAATCACTCCGTGCAGATTTGACAGTGCATTTCAGTCATGATTTGTAATGCTATTTACGTTCTCGTTCTGCCCATCTCACAAAAAGGCAGGCAGTTTATGCAGAGTTATGTGGTACTTTTGTGTGGTGGCAGCACATGTAGGAGTTCCATTGCTGACCAGCACAGGGAATGGCCTTTCTAGAGTGCGCAAAGTAATGTTTGTAAGAGGTCTGGGATTCTGCCTTTGGAAAGAAGGAAGGAATGAAGCCATCTCTTTTGCTCACAAAGATCCACATTTGGGTTTGCTCCACTTTTTGTTGGCATGTATCACTCAGATTCATGCAGCAAGGGAGCAGAATTCAAGTCCAATGTAAATTGACATTTACAAGCAAAAATTATTGATTTCATAAAAAGTCATTTATTTTCAGTGATAATTTTAAACACTTTCTATATCAACCATAATGATTTCTTCTTTTTTTTATGTATTTTATGCTCCCTTTTTTCTATTTTCTTTTTTGCTGGTTGTTTTTTTCAATTTCTGTTTTCCTAATACTCCAAGTCTTTTTTTCATTGTGTTTTTCCTGTTCTCTGCATGTCTGTTTTCCAGACCCTTTTGCTTTTCATTTCTCATTTTCCTTGCCACGTCTCTGTATTTTGATTCTCCTGTCAGACCTAGGGCAGCTCTTTTAACGACAAGCTGTCTTTCTGCTGCTAAACCCTGAATCATCCCTCTTTTATCTCCGCACTCTTTCTTACAGCAGGGTTTCTCCAGCCCTGGTGGGGGGCTGGGGAGAAGGCCACAAGCAAATGAGGGGAGTGTTTCAGGGAAGAAAGCAATCACATGCTATAGGCAGTACGTTTGTTTACCCAGTATTTAGCCATATTAATAGCAGCTTGAAAGGGTGCTCTTTATCCCTTCTCTCAGTTAATGAAACGTCAGCTGATCGAGATGCTTTCTGGTAAGCAAGGACTGGCTCATCTAATGTCTCTTCTCCACTGGGTTGAGAGGCAGGACCTGAAAAGCAGTCTTCGTTTTTATAGGCAATCAGTGGTCGCTGAGATTCTTTCAGCGAAGCAGAGCATGAGCTTTTTTCTTAAATACTCAGGGCCACGTGCTTAAAGCTAAATCAACTTTAAAAAGTGCTTGGGAGCCAGCTCCAGTTGAATCTCAGGGGGGCGTTTTTGAAATTGCAATAGCCTTAGAAAAAAAGCCTCAAACGTGAATCTCAGTGAAATACTGAAACTGGAAGAAATACAGAGTTAAAACTGCATTCCTTGCATTTCAGAAAATACTGCTTCATGAATTTATTTACTTATGAGAACAAGGCAATAATAACTACTTAGAGTGATGAGATCAACAGAGTCTTAGTTGGTGTCTTCATGTATGAAGTAGGCATCTTGGAATAATTCAGGTTGAAAGGGACCTCTGGAGATTACCTGGTCACACTCTTACTCAGAGCAGGTGCAGCTTAGTTGGATCTAAATTGCAAGTTAAATTAGGTTGTTCAGGGCCTTGTGAAGCAGAGTTTTTAATGTCTCCAAGGACAGAGATTCCTCTTTGGGCACCTGTCCCGGCATTTGACCACCCTCATTGTGATTTTTCATTGTGATTTTATTTTTTTTCTTTTGCACCCCTATGCTATCTGCTTTGTGATTTCCCTCGTTGCAAGTTGTGTCTGTTGCCCCTAGTCCTATTCCTGTGTATCTTTCCAAGCAGAGTCTGGCTGTGCCTTCTCTACATCCATCCATCCATGAGGCAGCTGAAGATGGCAACAACATCAATTCTCTCCTTCCTTGTTTTCTGCAAAGCTGCTTTCTGCACCCAGGCTGTACTGTGTTATGGTATTACCATGCCAAGTACAGGGTGTTGCACTTGTCTTTGTAGGTGAAAGAAGGTAGAGTTATTTTCCAGAGAATGTCATATGTAGCTGAGTGGAATTATATCAGCCCCGGTGCAAGATTGAGAGCACAGAATCAAACATTTATTTTTACCAGTAAACACCCTATGGTCTACAAAATTGCAAGACGACTAGGTCCCCTCTCCTTTCTCAGTGCGGTAGTGGTAGGTGTATTTACCCCTAAGTGATCGTTGAGATAACAGAGACAGTTGACCCTTAATACTTCAGATTTTCTAATATTTATGTTTATTGCATGGTAAAACAAGTTAGTGTTATGTGTGATTTTAGATCAAATTACATTCTGTTTCTTGCTTTTCCTTTTCAGCATTTTTACCTGCTAAAAAAGTGAAAAATATTTACCTTCTGAAGTGTTTTAGTGATCAAAAAACACCTTTCTAGTTTTCTTATGAAGTTTAATGTAATACCAAGGTTTTTTAATTTTGGTTCAGAAATACTTTATTATTCTCCACTTTGTTTCTTAAATGCTGGGGGTATGCAAATAGTTTTGTATTTAACTTTACTTTGGGGATTTTCTGTAAGTAGTAGACATGACGATACAGGATTGCTTTATGTTTTCACGCAATAATTTCTAGCCTTGTTATTACACAGAATCAGGCAAGAGGACATCTTATCTGGAGATATTGTCATTGCATTGATGGGCTAATGTTTCTTTTCAAGCACTGTAACAGTACTTTTGATTTATGAGAGGTGCTCATGCCATCTGAAATTCATCCGTATTGGTGCTGCCTGAATATGTCAGGGTGACTTCATCTACCCAAGTTTGAAAATTTTGGCTAGCTGTCTCTAAGAAAGCTGATGGATAAAACTGCCTGAGTTTTAAGGAATACGAAGCTGAAGTGAGTCATTCATTAAAGTCATATCAAGTTAGTCACCAAGGAGGTGAAAAATGGCTTTATTTGAAGAGAAGAAAGGCCATTTTCACTGTGGACAGTCAGGAATACCTGCTTATAAATGGGAGCTTGCGCTGTGGAGTAGCCTGTGTGTTTCAAATTGCAATTCACATTTTGCCAAAGGGGCAATTTAAATGAGATAACATACAGATGTGTCTTAGCCTGTGTCTCTGAACACTAGAGCACTTTGTTTTCATGTCAGTCCATGTTTAGTTCAATTTTTTTCTTATTTTAAAATGCAAATTTGTTTTTGCTTGTTGTTAGGCAAAGCTTGTGTAGATATTTTTGCCACCTCATCTGCAAGAGTTCTTGGCACTCCTTCAGTTTAAGGTGATTTTCTCTTCCAAATCAGTCACATTTTAATCAGATCACAACTGACTCAAAACCTTAAAACCAGATTTAAAGCATAAATACCAGTACAGTAATCTTCTTTGCCAGCAACCCATTACATAAATCATAATACAACATTTGCATGTTATAGTTGGCTTCATTTATTTTGACTTCCATGTGAATTTGAACCTTTGTTAGCTGTATTCTTTTTTTCCTTTGGTACAGTTGTATTTTCCTGGAGAAGCTAGCTGGGAAAGCAACAGCCCAAGGCATATCCAATACAGAGCAACTGATTTCATCCTCTGGATAAAACCAAGTAGATGCTTCACTACCCACAAAACATGCAGCCAAGGGGGGCCACAAATCCACTTTTAAACTGATACTTTTTAGTTCTGCATACTACTTTTCCTACAGCCTGGCTTCCTTCTGTCAGAGTAAAGCTTTTTGCAAGTAAAAACAGATTCATCTTTACTTTTTATGAACCACTGTAATAACAGATATAAAAAGTTCATCTAACTTTAATCATGGAGGATTTTTATTACATCTCGTTCCCCCATCACAGTTTTGTGTATTTACTTGAATAATGGAAATAACAGCAAGTCCTTTATTTCTTTGAGAAGAGAGAAACTGATTAGAGTTTAAGGTTTGAAAGCAACAAGACTTCTGTATGAAAAGAGAAAAATGTGAAAAAGCGAAGACAAATGTTCAGAAAGTGGCAATACACATTAACAGTCTTTCTTGCAGGCATGTTTCGTCCTGTAGTCTGCAGGGCTGCCACCTCTGCCTCCTGCCTTAAAGTTTCTTTGAAATACTAGTAATATAGGAATATGTAGAAAGAGAGGCAATGACACAATATGAAAGGCTTTTAATGTCATTACATGTCCTGATTTGAACTCGGTAGTCAATGGCAATCAACCCAGAGCTGCGAACATCAATGTGTTTTTTTCCTACCATTGTCATTGCATTAGCTGCATGTTGTTACAGTGCCATTACAGCTGTGTTTCTAGATGTCAGATGTGGTAAACAAGCCTATAAACAGGCTCGTGACTTACACAGGGTTTAAGGCTTAGGTAATGTATTTGTGTTGCAAATGGTTGGTGTAGCAGAAGATGTCAAAGCTTTCAGTCAGCTAAAGGCTGTTGCCTTCATCTCGCAGCTGGTAGACTAGCATGGATAAGCACCGCCGCTTTGATGTTTCAGTGCAAAATCGGGTGGCCTAGCTTAAAGCGCTGCCATAAGACCTTTCAGATGTATTTGGATAAGTAGATTTAGGAGCGACTGCAAAATTAGGGTAATGACTGAGACAGTACTTGCAGCCCACTGCGGTGTGTGGCTGGGTGATACCCAGCTGGTTTGGAAGAGGATATTTGCCTTTCCTTCATGCTCCCAGATCTCCAGTTGTTTGGATACCTATTAGAGCTAAGGAGTTCAGGAGAACCTTGAGAGTGTTGACCTATGTAGCTTTCTGAGAGTGGATGCTCTTCAGATGGGAAGATTTTAAAGAGAAGGAAAGTTTTCTGCCATGGGTGTTGCACACTAGTGTATTCTGTGTTGGTGCCCAGCTAGTCCAGCGGACTCCTGGAGGCACAGAATCATGTCAGGAAAGTATGATATACCTGAAGAAGTTGCAAAAAAATTCTCTAGATGGAAGAGTAGAATTCATGAGAAAGCATCTTTCTTCTTTTGGGAGATATATATATATATATATATATATATTTACTCTTTCACTTTATTTGAAAAAGGACCAAATTTTACAGTAAACAAAATATTGAAGACTGGCAGTCATGACAGTAAGAATCTGGGGTACTAATAACAGCTGATGGGTGCTGTTAAAGACTAGGTTTTGCATTATCTACATGGGTTTGGAAAAACTGGGACCTAACTCCAAAGGAAGAATTAACCATTTGTTTTCTTGTAGGGGATTCTGTGTATTTTCTCAACTTTTGCCATTCTGAAGGGCAAATAATAAGTGATGGGTGCTATTAAAGACTAGTTTTAGCACTGTGTAAGGACGAAGGAAAAACTATTTCAGTTCCTCCTCATTGCCTTTGTCTTTTGATTCCATCCTCAGTGTTATTAGCACTGCATTTCATCTAAGATAATTTTTCATCTTGGGAGTTTCTGTGTTTTGAGCTAGTGTGAGTGTAGTTTGGGTTGCGTTTGCAGTTTTGTGGTGGAGGAGAGTTGCTTCCTTCAGTGTAATTGCACAGGTCTGCAATAACTCTGCAACTCCTACGCTACCAGTAAATTCTCACTTATGATTTTATAGTTGCTTAAATTAGCAGAAGTTATTCACAGAATATTATTTTCAATAAATATAGCAAAATGGAACTTCAGACATTTGAGAGTAATATTTTTGCCCATAAACCATGTTGTTTATATATATATGAGAACGCTCATTATAATGTACTTTGTCTGCTAAACTTCTTAACTGTTACCTGGTGGAAAGGCACATAAAGATGAAGTATTTTGTATATTTCTTACCAAACACTGCTTTGATAGTAATTTTCTTTTCAGGTTTAATTCTGAGCTAACAAGCCATATAGGAGTCATTGTCAAAACCAGAGAATTTCTTAATGCAGTGTTTTGCATAGCTGAAATTTTATAACTAACATGAAGTGAGAATTTATTTTTTAAAATGCATGTTTTCAAAAGCAGGCTGTTTGTTCAGACTAAAACTTGAAATTTGATTAATTTGTAATGTGGCCAAAAAGTAACACTTTTTTTCCTCTCCCTAAAAAAACTTCATCAATGATCTCATTACCAAAAGGCTGGCTGGCTTTATATGTTCTCAGGAAAATATACTACAACGGGTCTGACAACAGACCCATTGTACTTAGGAAGTAATCTCAGTGACTTTGAGAAATGGTAACAGTCCATCCAACAGGTCGTTGCTAAATGGTTGTGATCAGGTGGCTCAGAGGGTTAGGGGACCATTCTCAACCAATAGCCGTTTCCAGAAGATCAGGGAGAAAGTGGCTTAGATATTGTTGTTTCAGTTCATACTTTACAGCATGCATGTTATGTATTTCTGCAACTTTTTTTTTTTTTTTTTTTTTTTACATACCCTTTCAGGGTCTGTTAGTGCACATGCAATGAAAAAAATTGGTTTGAGTCTTTAGATCTTTTCTTCCATATTGGCTACTGAAAGAAGTGCATCAAGTGGTTCCAAGAAAGTCTTACTGTGAAAACTGATTTTTTTTCCAAGACATAGAAAATTAACCAGATTTCAAAATAAAAGTAGATTGCATTAGGTATTTCTCTCAATTTTTCCAACATTTCAAATGTTCACCTGTTATGGGATGAGATGTGGTGTTTTGAAACAAGTATATAGTGTTGTCCACTATTTATATTTTGAGAGATCCTGTAGCTTTCTAAAACCTGAGTTCTCACACAGATTAGGATTTTTTCAGGGTAAGTCTCTAACCTTTGCACTGTTGGTGACAATTTTGAAATGGTGACCTGAGAAGGAACTTGTAAGATTTTAAAAACACAGTGCCAAACCCTTGAAATACAGTATTCCAATTCCTGTCAAATATTTCTCATTTGTTTTGAAGATAAGGGAGGCCAGAGGGAGAGGGGAGAAGAAAAGTTGTCATGGATTTTCAAGTCTCAGACAGACTAATGTATAGACACTAATTATCTGTGGAATATATTTCCAGTGCATAAACCAAACAACATCATTTGTTCTGTGCTTTTTGGAGTTGATGGTTCCCGAGGCAAGCACAGCTCTGCTACCTGGACCTTGTCATGGGCCACAGCCAGGAGGAGTCTCCTCTCCCTTGGGCAGTGCTGCTGCAACATGGGGAAGGGACTTGTTCCTCTGGCCTTGCAGTTTGCTCTTTGCTTGGAGAGGTGCCTTTTCAGAAGCCTTAGCCCACATTTTTAGCTTGTGTCCTGTTCTGGTTAAAACAGCTAAACTGGAAGCTGACAGTTTTAACTTCAGCTTACACCCCTGTGTAAAATACTTCGTCACTGTTGCCATCCACATTCACCCAGAGCTTTTTGTGTCCTGGGGGCACAGTTGCATCACTGAGCTAGCACACTTAAAGCTAGCTTAGTTATCTCTACCTAAACAGCTCTTTCTTGCATGATGATGGTAACTTGCAAATCAAAAGCCGTACAACAGCTGTAGATTATAAGATGCACATTCCCTATAGCTGAATCCTATCCTTGCCATACTTTGAAAGACAGTGAAGTGCCTACAAAGTACACACACAAGTAGAACATCTTAGTGGCAGGAGAAATGCACTGAAGGCCCTAGTCTGCTCTTTCAGTGTGACCTGTGGACAGCAGGGCAGAGTGCTGCTGGAACATTGTCTCCTCAGCATTGTTCCTGCTTTGGCTTTCTTCATCTGCACATGTCCAAGGTCTCACAGCTAGTGAGGTAAACGGATTCAGCAATTTCTTCACTTGATACTTCTGAATCTTTTAAGGTCAACTCTTTTATAATTGGTTATAAATTCATGGATGTTACTGCTTGCAGAGTAGTCGTTGTGAATTTAAATTGCTTCTCAGTGGAACATTGCAAAAGTCCTCATTAATTTCAGTTTCGGTCCCTAGTAGCAGCAGACACTTGGTTCACCTGATTCTGTTTTCCTTGTAGTTTCCTACCAAAGTAGTACCACTCAATGGACTGATCTGAAAGTTCCGGAGAGTAGTAAAGATGGGGTTGATTTTTTTTATTATATATGATTTAGGTACACTTCTGAAGGCTTAACAATACCACTCAGGAACTGATGATTTTATATAAATGTATATAATATACTGGAATTTCCAGGTAGCATTCTCATTATTATATGGCAAGATATGCTGTGCTAGTTGGCTTAATTAATTAAAATGCATATGAATATTTATAAGCTGCATTTTCATAATTTAAAAAACATCCAGTAGCATAAGCTCAGGATATTTTTCTGCGCTATCTGGAAGCAGGATCTGTGAGCAGGTGTTCACAGTATAAGCTGTTTACCTGGTACCATATCTGTATGCAGAGCCACCTGTGGGACTTCCTGTGCCTAACTTCCATAGCATCTCATACCATCCCAAATCTGACTAGAGGTTAGCCTGAAGCTATATTTATTTCATTTTGGTACATAAGCCATCCTTTGAGAGGGATGCTCTTTCAGAAGGAGCTGTAGGGGCCCATGAAACAGGTCTCTATCCATTTCTGTGGCAACGACCTTTTATGTAGAGAACTAATTTTTTTCGTACAAGGGCTTAACTTGTAATAACACAAAGCTCTGGGGCATGGAGGACCCCACCCACCCCACCCACCCCACCCCCCCCCCGTTAGGCATAGCTGGTAGTATCTGTGATGCCTCCCCATTTCCCCCAGCAAGGGACACACATGAGGACAAAGATGGGTGCAGTATGTTGCAACACAAAGTGAGGCAGCAGATTTTACCTACGCATCATCTCGCTACCCTCCTCTTTTAGGACGGGTGTGCAGAAGAGGCTGGCAGTGCTGGGCAGTCTGCTTTTCACCAGCAGAGCCTGTTAAATGCTGTTCCTTGGGGCAGCTGCGGACCCTGGTTACCATGGCGACAGGGATGCACCTGACACTTCAAAGCACAGCTCAGGCTATCACGTTTTCGGTTCATAATCAAATAGAAGTTTTCTTTTTAATAATGCTACCCTAAAAAGCTGTAATTTAGAGTCTTGGAAGCAACAGCTTAGATTACCCAAACTCTAGTGAATTTCTGGCATGCCTTCATCTCCCAGAAGCTGTACTCCAAGAGAGAAGAAGCTCTTCTGGAAGATGTAGAGAAGGGAGAATTGTGGGGATTCCTTTCCCTGTAAATGTATCTCCAGCTTTCAAGCTCAAAAAGAAAATCTTAGAGAGGCCAGCAGCATACCAACGTGACTCACATGCGGACATCTCTAAGACCTCATGAATCATGTGCATTGCTTGCTGGAACAAGTTGCACATCTCCTCTCCCCCATCCCTGCAAAAGCACATTCAAGTGTTTTCATCAAATAGAATCAGCAGAGAATTTGGGGGTTTTTAACATAATTAAGCTAAAAGGGGTTACGGATCTTCTCTCTCTGAACTAGAATTTATTAATTAACTTTCAGAATTCTAAAAATTTCCTTAATTGCACAATGATTATCATTCTAGCAAAGCAGTAACAAAACTGATGGAGATGGAATGGTCTTTCTGGGTAGATGATTAAAACACAGGGCAGACCAGTCTAAAAGAAAATATTCATCAGAGAATCTTGCTTAGTTTCTCAAAGAGCCCTTTTCTCAGGTGGTAGACTGCCATATCTCCAGAGCTGCCTGGAACTCCAGTTTCATTTGATGTTATCCTGATGTTACTTTGCTTAGCTCATTCAGACATCATTCCAGGTTTTAATTAAAAGTTTTTGAATGCCACATAACAAAGGTGCAGAACAGATTATCTTGAGCAGAGCTATTTTGAATATCAAGCTATGCAGCAATAACATCAGTTTGTGAGAATTCAAAGATTTGCCATAAACAGAAATTAACGTTCAAAGAAAATGCAGTATAATAAAATAGCAGCTTTAATCATGCATAAAACAGCTTCTTCCCTTGCTCACACAAAGGAAACCCAGCATAAAATGCTGTGAATGTTAAGAGAGTCAAATGGTGTGGTGAGAAGGTTACGTATAATACCGTGTTCAGGACTTCTGATCTAAAAGCTGTGTTTTAGAAGGCTGGCTGTTCTCTAAGTGGTACCATACAAGCAGCCCTGTGAAATCCTATCAGAATCTTCTGCTTGAAGAATTTTGTTTGGATGAGCAAGTAGAATGTGATTATCTTGATTCCAACACCATCTCCTTAGGAAAGTATAGGTGAATAAATTTTGTGCTGAATCTCATAAATTCTCTGACAATTTTGCAAGGCTGTGTGTAAATTCTGAACCACAGAAGGAAGAAGACAGGAAAGCAGTATGTGCCACTGCTGGATTCCTTATGCCACAGTCTATGTTAAGAATTAAGTATGAATACTATGCATACACTCAAATTAGAAGTGGGTGTTGGATTTTTAGGTGTATTTGATTAAAAACAATAATAAAAAAGAGGAATTAAGTACATCAGGAAACTGTGAGAGTAAGATGGAATCTACCTCACTAGCTGTTTAGATTTTTACTGTCCCTGAGAGTGTTAGCAATCCTAGTCTAATTTAGAGCTGTTCACAGCTGAACTTCATGCTATTGATCATGGAAGTCAACTGGTTGAATATTGTCCTTTAGTTTCTATGAAAACAAGGAAAACAAGTTTATATATGGTACCTGTTACTGGCAATGTGCAGAGCCAGAATCACTGGATTGAGTTGTTTTATGAACTTTGTGAATGGGACTGTGGAATATGATTGCTGTTACTGCTCATTAGTTCAGAAGAAAGGGGAGTGGATAAGTTGCTAAATCCAGTGTTCTCCTACAAATCTAGCTCATAAATCTTCTGTGTATGCAGCTATTTTTATGGGGGTAAAAAATGTAGTTAACTCTCAGTTTCAGATGAGAAACTCTTCTTGCAAATCTTATGCAAAATTGGTTTGCACTGGTTGAAAACTGTAGAATTATCTCTTAGACTACAGGAACAAATTGTGAAAAACATAGTAATATGCATGGATATTGTAAAAATTAACACTTAATTGAACATCTATTAGAGTAAGAACTGGCCAGAGGAATGAACAGCCAACAGAGTCCATTTTCATAGGATCATCATTCTGTTACCACACAAGGTGGTTCTTCAAATCAGTAAATTACCTTTTACTTTTTTAATTACTGTAGCTCTCCAATTTAGAGAAAAGGATCTTGAGGGGGACCATGTCAAACACTTAGAGGAGTCAAGGCAGATTACATCAGAAGCTCTTCCTTTGTCCACTGATGTAGTCACTCCATCATAGAAGGCCACTAGGCTGGTTCGGAAAGGTTTGCCATTGCTGAAGCCTTGGTTAGTTGAGTTGCTTGCTTTGGCAAAACCAGCAGTTCAGCCTATAGAAGAACCAATTCAGAGAAAGAAATATCCTGACAATCTTGTAGTCTAGAGGATAGAAAAAGCATATTCTCAGAGTAAGCAGAATTTTGCTTGCTACTGCAGTCCTTGTGCAATCAGCAACCAGGAGACGCTGGTTTACGCACGTAAGTTTAACCCATAGGTTCAAGGTTTCTGTGTTTTTGTTCTTTCATCGTGTATGTGTAAGCTCACACCTGCATACTACAATACACTTTGAACTATCAAAATTAAAACACAAGTAATATCAGATACTTTCAAATTCATAAGTTTTGTTAAATGGTTCTGTGCTACATTCAATGGCTTCCTCAAGATAATATACTTTATTGCATACGGTGCACATATACATAAATAATAGATTACAGTGTGATTTATACCTGTAATTGCTGTTGTATAGTCCCCATATGTAACATTTAGTCTAGAGAATGCATATATTATTGGTTGCTGGAAACATACATACAATAATCCTGGCTTCATTTAAGTCAACAACAATTTTTCTGTTGCTAGTAGGGAGAGTGGTAGTGTT
This sequence comes from Falco punctatus, assembly GCF_963210335.1. Taxonomy (NCBI): domain Eukaryota; kingdom Metazoa; phylum Chordata; class Aves; order Falconiformes; family Falconidae; genus Falco; species Falco punctatus. Next base: position 57,346,452 of record NC_137584.1, read on the forward strand.
TTGCCCATAGAGTTTAGCATTTCAGATATAGGAGGCTCAACTACTGGTTATACACTTGCTTAGTCTATGACTACTCAATATAATTTTTCTCCACTAATTTAGGACTCTATGGTATGTTTCTAGTGGGCACCAGCTTTATCTCATAAGCAACATTAAAGTTCATAGAATGAGTTACTGTCTCTTGTAAGGAACCGAGCAAAAATGGACAAGCAGGTTATATCCTCCTGTCTTTTCACTGTTGTTCTAAAAACTTGGTCAGAGCGCTGCATTTGGAACAGTTACTGGTAATGCAAACTCAATAATTTCTCACAGAATACATAATAAAGCACCAGTGCCTAAGTTAGGTGAATAACTCCCTCAGTAACCTTTCCTTCGGATTATCTGAGAAGTGTATAGTTGTTTCTCTAAAGTAACTTTTCTGAATGAGATAAGATTGTGAGTAGCCAAGCAATAATTTTAAACACGACTCTGAGAAGCACTTGTATTGCAGCTTGCTCTATCAAGTAGTAGGGTCCTATTTTTCTCCCGGGAAGTGAGAGACAGGTCTCTCATTCTTTCCTTTCTGCTCCCATCTCTCACTAATGCTCCTGTGAAAATACCACCATCCTGATCAAGGCTCAAAGGCTGTACTTTTGGATGTATTTTTGAGTTTTCAACTTTTGAAGCGCATCTTCAGGTCACATCCAATCCTTGTGATTTGTATTTTGAAGTCTCTCAAAGACCTGGCCTTAAATCTCCATCCACTCAACTAAATCTCTTGCTTGAGCCTTAGTTATTTTGCAGCTTGAGCAGTTCTTACCTTTGCTAGGTCAGAGCTACCCAACTGTGCTCACGTTGTACTCATGGTGATTCCACACAGTGACTATCCCACTCCTGCATGTTCCCCTCTCCACCCTTCCTTGTCCTTGCTGTTTCTCAGTACCCCATGTAGCAAACGTGAGGTTTTTTTCCCATTGGCATATAAAGCCATTTATATTTTAGCTTTGACTGGTCTTTTGACTTGACTGATTGGCCTTTTGGCTTTACTGCTCATCAAATGTTCATTCGTATTTGTCACATCCAGCCCAGCTAATAGTAGACTGGGAGTTGATTCATTTTTTAAGCATTGAGAATCTCAAACACCTTCTTCTTCCAGTTCCATCTCAAAAGTCATCCCCCTCGTTTCCTTTGTTAGTGTCATATGTGTATCTTTACATTAATTGTGGCTTATGTGTGAATGTGTGGTGTGTATGCAGCTACACATGCACACACCACTTACCTGATCCTGACGCTTACCCCTAGACACTTTAACAACACACATAATAATAATTAAAAATAATAATAATATATATAGTATTGAATCCATGCATGTTATGTATGCAAGTGTGTGTGCAGGCACATATTTACACAAAGGAGGAAGCATTTACTATTTCTCAGCAGATAGTTCAAGCCTTAGTGGAGAGGGATGATTATGATGATGAAGTCTTATGATGATGATTAAGTTTTATGATTAAAGCACTGCCAGATCTCTCACTGTCTGCCTAGCTCTTGCATGGGTGTCTGGAAGAGAGCACGTTCCTGACTCAGAAGGTTGTTCTGTGGGTAAATTGTTAGTAAGTGGTTCAGACACTGCTGAGATGGGAGATACAGAAACAAGTAATAAAGAGTGATTTTTAAACAGTAGCATGATCCTTTCCTCAAAAGATGATATGGGTTCCTGCACATGGAACCTGAATAGACACAGTCTGAGTAACACAGTTAAAACCAGAATGTATTAGATACCAGTTACCGCTGGTACTGACTACACTGGCTTTCTGAAAGGCCTATGGAACAGGTTTTCAGGGGATCAGTAGTGTGTTTCTATGGTGTGGCTTCACCTCAGTTTTTGTTCTGCATTTTTTTGGTGGTCTGTTCAGAAGCATCCTAGTTTCGGAGTAAAGGACATTTTCTGTGTAACGACATAGGCAGGATGATACCAACATCTTGTAGCTACTCCACATGCAGCCGCTGTGAGGGGGGAGAGGTTAAGTGGCATGTGCTGCATGCTGGTGGAAAGTGAGGGGAGAAGGGTCAGAGGGAAAGCAAGCACATGTACCCATCCATGCTTGTGAGCAGGGGAAAGGCAAAATGCTAAGCCACAGCCTTAGAAAGTAAGAACTAGAGAACTGAAGAGCCGTTTCCTGTCTTACAAGTAAACAACTCATGTGATTTTACCCCCGGCTGAAACCTATTTATATTTTCTGATGTTTTTGCCAGGCCTGGAAACCCCCATGTTCCTGATCCTTTGTACACCAGGCTGTGATGCAGAGAGGTGCAGACTGAACGGCTGTGCGTTTCCATAAATATTCCATAAATATTCTGTTTTCCTCTCTGCTGTAACCTGTGGCCTCAGCCCACTCAGCTGTGTTGCGGAGTGGTTCCATCTCTGTGTAGAACAGCAATTTTTAATTATTTTTTTTTTCAGGGCCTATAAACAGAAATAAAACTACTGCTGACTTTAGGCTTGGCGTTGTGGATAACCTTATTTGGAGAATCAAAATTCCCAGTAGAATGCAAATCTCAGGCCAGATGCTGTGAGGTGAATTAATATACAAGGGTGGACCGAAACTGAGTGAAGGAGAGAAGGACTAAAGTTTAGAGTGCCGGCTGTGGCTTGGAAAAGAGAGTTTAATTTACTGTTTGTGAGTTAATTTCACTAGTCAGTGTTAAATACTCGGTATTTAGTATGTGAAAAAATAACATTAAAGGAAGTAATGGTGATTTAGTTGATAGTATCTGCTTTGTCTTCTGCTTTGTAATACAGTAACTTGTTTGGAAATGCAGGTGCATATACACCTGCGTTCATGAAGTTTTATATATATGTATATGCACCTGTATACACACATATGTAGTCATATACTTGGTGTTCAAAATGTATGGCACAGATTGAAATTTATAGTGTGTCTATATACATATGTGTACATGTATAAACACATGATATATGTATCTGTATCCTGGCTACTGTATTAAAACACCCATGTGTTTGGAAATTATCTGGAAATTATCACCAATTATGATATTCTTGTCTCTAGTGCTTACACATTTAAGCAATTTCTTTTTTGATTCATTTAGCAGCAGCAACAGAAGAACCTGAGGTGATTCCAGATCCAGCTAAACAAACGGATCGAGTGGTGAAAATAGCAGGAATAAGTGCTGGAATTCTGGTATTCATCCTACTTCTCCTTGTTGTTGTATTGATCGTCAAAAAAAGGTAAGAAAATGATCTGTGCTGATCCCTCTTTTTTTTTTTTTCCCCTCCATATCAAACAATAACTAAATGGGTATTTTTTTACAGGTCTTTAAAAATAAAAGTTTCAGATCCGGTAGCTTACATCAGTTTTTGTATGAGTGTTTCATGTTGGTTTTGCTGTGATTCTTATGATGGATTTAAAGAGAGGATTTCTTTGTGTTTGGGCTGCAGTAGCGATACATTTTCTCATACTGACTTATTTCCAAGTAGTTTTAAGTTGTAGTTGGAAGAATATACAGAATATTAAAGTGGGTGGAGTTGAAATTCATGGAGTTGTTTTTTTGTTGTTTTTTTTTTTTTTTAAAGCAAAGCAAGAAATAATAACTTATGGCACTTTTCATGTTGTAATCAATTTAATGAATTTGATTTTCTATATGCAGCTCTAATAAGTCATTTGTATCTGTATGTTATCCAACTTGCAAAATAATGTAATTTTATACCTCTATTTATGCTCTTGTAAACCTGGAGTTTTTCCTTAAAAGTCATACCACATCACTGTAAAATTATCTAGCGAGTCCTTAGTGCATGAAATTGTTTGGAAGTGTATTAATTTGAATGAATTTTAATTTTTTCAGTGCTTTCTTAGACAGTAAGCAATATCGCCATCTTCTGGCGTTGTACAATGCTAACTCCGCATGCCAATGCTCCTACCTATAGTAAATTGTGCTACCCTATTGCTCAGTTTTTAAGTCTCGACTTCTCAGTGATTGCAACTCTTTTAACCTGGCATGAAAGTTCATCATATGGCTCCATAAATCCGTAGTTATAGCACTGAAACCAATTCCTCTCTTTCTGTGCCCTCCCCTCCCTGACGGGTCCCCTTCACAGAGCACAAGCTGCTTTCTTTTGGGTAGAATGAGATCTTTGTCTTCCAGTGGTGTGTGCATTGCGTTCCCTTGCCTTTTGCAGAAGTCTTAATGAAAAGTGTATTTGTAAATGTTGCAAATGTTCCTCTGAAACGCAGCTCGCTAGTATTTTTAAAGAATAAAAAAAAAAATTAGAATTGTGCCTAAGATCATTCTATATGTTATAATTACTGGTTTGCATTAGATTTTTTTAATTTATTGCCTCTTTACAATTATTCCTGGAGATATATAACTTGGAGGAGAAACGTCTGCATTAGAAACATTAGGTATGCTTATAGTGTTCTGTGTTAGTTAGCTACATATGTGATTTTTCCCAAAAGTGCTTTTACTTTTCTCTGTTGTTTACCTCTGTGATTGAGAATTAACACATATGCAAAAGGTCCAACTCATCATATGCAAAAAAGACATACAGTCAGACAATTTTCTTTATTTACACAATTTTTGAAAAAACAACAAAAAAAATGGTTTTCAGCTTTTAGGAAGAAATCTCTATTTTATAGCTTTATTGCAAGATATGTGCTGGGAAGTACCATCTTCTCAGTGCGTGTTGCAGCGGTCCCCTTATTTTTAATAGAAGACTCTGTGTGTGTGCACGTATGTGTGTGTGAGAGAGAGACTGTCTACCACTACATAATGTCGGTCACTTCCAGATGGGATTGACTAGTTTTGCAGGCAACAACAACAAAAAAAGCTTTAAATTCAATGTGTTCATTTTTCCTATCCTTTTTACCTCTTGCATTCAGAGTCCTTTTAGACTCGTACTTTCACTATTGAATTGTTTGATGTAAGTAAGTTAATGACATCCATGAAATGATATTTTAAAATTTCCTCTTTTTCCCCCTTCCCTCCTGAACCTGTGAAGGCAGTACCCTCTTAGGAATGATACTTGATCGCCATTCTAAAGCAGATAACATTTCTAAACTCCTGTACTATTTTATATTCAAAATAGGTCAGAAATTAACCTGTTTAATGAATCTTTAATGTTTGGCAATTTTTCATCATGATAGTTTAATTGGTTGTCTATTGCGTATGTTATAGGTGTGCCATTCTCCCTTCCTCACCTCCCCCCACTTAGGGGAAGTGGGCAGGTTTGGTTTTTTTAATATCAGGTTTAGTCAAGGTCTCTTACAAAAAGCGTAGAAAACCTTTGTATACCCGAGTTAATTCAGTCCATCTAGTGAATCAGGGCAATTCATGTCACAAAGCCAGGAACAGCTGTAAAAACCCTGACACATTCACACATACATAAGCACACTTCACTTAGTTGTGGTGGGACTGAAAACCGATCCGTTTGAATCATCTTCTGTAGTGTACATATTTAGTGATCCATTATGTAGTATCCCTTTTGGTATCTGAATTGACCACAGCTTATTACATGGAAAAGTCGATAAAACAATGGTTTCCGCATTTTCATTGGTTTATTAAAACGTATGCACAGCCATCACTATCTCAAACTGATTAAATGCAACATTAGATTTTATTGAAAAATGGAGTGCTAAGCAGTTTTGTTCATGAGCTTGAGATGTTTTAGGCTTTGCCTGATCATTTTGTACAAATTGGTTTGAAGTTTTCCCAAATGAAGCTCTTAACAGCTCTTACAGAGTTTTACTGGAGTAATCAAACCAGCTAAGAAAAGGGATACTGCATCTTTAACAAGCAATGCCATTTTTATTTTCAAAGTCATTGTTGGACTATTGCCAAATGTCCTTCATTTCCTTCCATTTGTTTACGTTCCATGTTTTTAATGCTTAGCATGACTACATCAGCATTTCCAATTGTAAGATTTTAAAATAGAAAGCATATGTTTGCATTCAGGAAATGTGTGGCATATATGTCAGTACACACATATCTGTTGTAAATGTGCATTCTTTAAAATGTGTGTACTCATATAGCTACACATAGTACACATACAAACATATATGTATACACCTGTGTACCGATAAAGATGTTAAAATGAATGACCTAAAATTTGTTTCCTGATTAAACGTATTTATTAATGGAATCTTTAGTTTTTGTAACTGAAAAGTAAAAAGGCTATTTACTGCACAAGATTTGTACACAGCTGTTCATTTGTCATGACATCTAGGTGGTAATCACTATATTATGCTGAAGTGCATGTTGAAAATACACAATCCATTTAATTTTCAAAATTTTTTGCAATAAATGAAATCTCAGCATGTAATTTTCTCAAGTGATCTTTCTAAAAAACAAATCATTTTTATATGCTAGTGTATTTTTTTTTAATTGCATGGCAAAGTAAGGCTAGTTTGTGCATGAGCAAGTTGAAATGCTAACCAAAGAAACATAATTTTTTCAATTTTTTTTTTTTTTAAATGCACATTTATCTGCTTTATTGAATGTGACAGAGTCACGCTTTTCATTCACCATTGCTTCTCTTTTTCCACTGTCTGTGATTTGCTTGCCAGGAGGAGCTACTATTCTTACTCCTACTATCTGTAAGTAGAATATGGGTGACTTACTATTTTACATGTTTTAAAGATGCAGTATCCCTTTTTAAAAAAGAAAAAACAGTCTCTGTAATTTTCCTGAACTTTTATTGATACTTTTCTTTATCCTCAGGCTTGAAAAATTGCTTGTATCGTTGTTCATGTTATTCTTACCCTGGTTTTTTTTTAAAGGGATATTGTATTTCTAACTGTATATTGAGACTTTTGCTTTTTGCTACAGTTCTTCCCATAACTATCATTTTACTTTATTGTAATCATAATTTATTTGCGTTATGGTTCACAGTGACACATCACACTACAGAAAAAAACTCTTTTCCCATTTCCTGGCTAGGGAACTGTGCTCGTAAATCACAAATTGTTCTTTCCTAACATATCAGCTCAGGAGTGATCCTATGCACTACTTCTCCTACGCGGATCGTAGACAGATGCCAAACCTTTAAAAAATAGGTCTGTGCCCTACAAGTGACAGAGCAACCCATCTGCCTCTGCACTACCAACCTTTTTTTTTTATTCAGAGAAATATTTTTTGTGAAGTGGTCTGCATTTGTTGTTTGTGAGGTGCTTTGCATATACATTTTAAAGTGTGGATCTTACTTTATGACATTGGTTTGCACGAGCAAAACTGACTTTTTTTTATACATCTTGACCAAGTGAGTTTTTGTGAGGTCTGCAGCAGTTTTGGCTGTGCTTGAGCAAAGGAGTTACACACGTTCTAATTTTAAATAAATGCATAAAGCCCTTGACTTCAGAGGGGATATAAGAGTGTACTCAAGTGCCTTGATGAACTGGTGGTGTCTGATGATGCTTTTCCACATTTTTAAGCAGATTAGTTGACTTCTTTAAACAAACTTAAAATAAAATATTTTAAAAAAAAGCTAAGCTGGCTTAGCTATCTGCCATTCTCCAGCTTATTGTGATAAATTATAATTTCCTTGTTAAATAACAGTTGCTTCAGCTCAAGATAATTAACCGCACGGTTTCATCCTATGATGGAGCACTTTTCCCCTCCAGCTCCCACTGAAACACCCACCTGCACAGGTTCACCCAACTGGATCCTTTAGCAGATAATGAGAATCATTTAAGCTTTCTGTCAGCCTCGAGTACTTTAACCTAACCATTTGCTTAACTATCATGAAGCATAGATTGTATGTGCCTTTGGCTGAGTGAGGAAAGGAAAAAGAAGTCAAACCCCGAGGGAGCCTGGCGCTGTTGAACAATAAAGCTGTCCTCCCATTTCGCAGCAGCTTTGGGTTGCGGTGCTACAGCACAATGGGCCCTTTTAGGAGTTGAAGCAGAGCATAAGAAACTAGCTACTGTAATAAGCTAATCACTTGAAAGTCTTAATAGCTGTTGATCTATTTAGCATAGCTAGCAAATTCGATTACAAATTGATGCTTCAAAGTAAGGCTTAATATAGTCAAGAGATGAGATGTAATAGTCTTTTGTTCCATTTCTGAGGTGGCTAGAAAAAGGTGATCTTTAGTGTATAGAGACTGAAATACTTTGAAATATAGTGACTGAAAGGCTTTGAAACTTAAAAAACCAGTTTGAACTAGCAATGCCGGTTTTGTGAAAGCTTTGATAGTATTGGGAACGAGTTATAAAGCTCAAGCAGTTTCACTTCTGGAAGTTCTGATGGTCTTCATTTGTTTGACCAGAGTATCGTTTAAACCAGCTTTTCTTAAGTAATCTTTGGAGTAAGTTTATAAAATAAAGCATTTTAGTGAGGGTATCCCACTGTCACTGTTGGGTTTTTTTCAGTTCTTACTGAACAGCTGATACACACAGAACCCTCATGCATACCACAAGGGTTTGATAAAAAAAAAAATGATAGTTATAGAGACCACCTTTGGGATTTTTGTAGTGAGGGCGTTATTGAGTAGTAATTTTCCAACTAATCAATTTGTAAATGGGGAGGGGGGGGAAGTGGGGGGTGGAGTGGACAGTAGACAGGACAACAACATAAGGAGATGAGTCTGGTGAAAGAACCTCGTTATTCTCAAAAGTGCTTTGTCCCTCTATATCCAACTTTGTGGTCCCTTACTGTGAGCCAAGACTATTAACTTAAGAAACAGTCCTCTAACATTTTCTTAAATATGAAAAAACATGAAGTGTTCCTGCCCTACAGAGTGGTGTAGGTCTTTTCTGGTAGATGTTCCCAAGACTTAACAAGTAAATGGATGGGTAATTTACACTAATACTCCTCTTATATACTATTAGAAGAATGCAGTACAGAATATCAAAAGTTGATCGGAGAACAGAGGAAGAACAAGCAGTCTGTTTAGTCAGAAAAATGTAAGATAAAAACTGTCTAAAGAGTTAACAGGGCATTTGATGATATTTTATGCAGAAAAAAGCTTGTGAAGCTAAGCTATGGTTTAAACATACATTTTCAAGAACCCAGTATTTTCAGTGATGATTGTGCCTCTCCCACTTGGTGTCAGATTTATCCAAAAAAGCAGGTTGGCTACCTACTATATTGCAGTCACAACTTAGATGAAAACAAGGAGATTTCAGAACAGTCTAATATATGTCAGAGGTTCCTGCAGAACCAAGGTGCACTTCATGCTGCTCTGCATACTTCTTATTACTTGACATATATGCTTTAAGAGGAGTAGACTTTAACTGATAATTAAAATATATTATCTGCTTCCGTCTGACTTTTGGAGACAGTGAAAATCACTTCAAGTTCTTTGTCAAAAGGAAAGCATAAAGATATATTTCTGAAGCGTGCACTTTAAGGGCATTGGCTGTTAATTTGGGGGATTTAGTCATACAGATTAGGTTGCTGTTTAACTGCGATACATTCAGAGTGCAAGACTGTTAATGTCAAAATTTAAGATGTTCCCAACTGCATGCAAGGATGGAGTAGTGAGGAGGTGTGTGTTCATTTTTTAAAGAACCAAAGTTTAGTGTCGGGAACAAAGTATGGTATCATGTTGTGTCTTGTGTACTGAATGGGAAGAACAACTTTTAACATAAAAGGTAATATGAATCCATATTAAATAATTATGTTTCTTTTGTTATTTCATAGAGGTTTTGCCTAACAAAGTAATTCAGAAGGTTAAATAATTTCTTCCTAACAAGGCAAGCAAGGGGAATGAATTATCCATTTATGAAATCAAAACACGATTTAAATGGAGATGGTTGATAAAACTGCATGCGCAGATGCTTGTTATTTATCATTTCAGTTAAAATGTAATTATATTCTGTAATTTGTTTATATTAGTGTAATTACACTGCAGGAAAAAAAATATCACCAGGGTACAGAAGCTAGCACTTCTATTACAGCATTTGTGTGTGTACAGAAAACACACAATTGTGACTTTTTCATAGCAGGTGCGGAGTTTTATCAATTTCACTCTGGAAAAGTTGTACACAGGAAAATCAGCCAAATTTTTCAGTCACTCAGGATTGTAGATAATGATTACTGTAGACATCAATGTTCATCAAATATTAAGGTGGTTTGGGTGTTTGGTTTTTTTTGGCTGGGCAGCAAACTTGCAAAGAAGCGCAAGGATGCCATGGGGACCACCCGCCAGGAGATGACACACATGGTGAATGCAATGGATCGGAGTTACGCTGACCAGAGCACCCTGCATGCAGAGGATCCCCTTTCAATCACATTTATGGACTCTCATAACTTCAGCCCCAGATGTAAGTATGACAGTGGCGATTTTCTGGAGTGTAGGTGAATTTGGAAACATGGAAAACAATTATACTCTTTAAGGAAAATTATTGTAAGCTCCAGGTTTTCTAGAAACACCGGTAAACCCACAGGTTGAGTAGAGATGTTCTTATGTTATCCTTATTGGTATGTGGCCAATTATTTAAATGTTTACATGTACTTCAGTATGCATTGATACATGTTCTAGGGAAAATATTACACCTCTAGAGTATCTCAATTAAAATCTGAAATTGAGTTTTCCATCATGAGGATTTTTAATACCAACATGTGAAATATTACAACATAACACCATGTCTGCAATGAATAATAATATGAAGCCCAAATTAATTTCTTTCTTTTGGCAGTAAGAATGTTATAACAGAAGGAAACATTGACAATTTTCATTGCTGTTTGTGAAGTTTAGGAACAAGCTTGTTAATGTATCTGCAAATTTGCTCTATATTTGTATCCCTTTTTTGTAGATTTTCCAACTGTCTGGTTTTTACAAAGTTTGGCAGTTTGGATTGCTGACTGTTAAGTGTCTGAATTATAACTAGCACTGTCCAGTATGCTTGCCTGCTAGCATCTGCACTGTGCCTTGCACAAAGACAAGATACTCCACTGGCAGACTCTAAATATCTCAAAACTAGTGTGTTTTGATTTAACAAAGGGACACAGTTCTGCCATGGAGCTGGCGGGAACCTGACCTTCTCAGAGCCACATGGCCTTGTGGCTTGGCTTCGAACAGATCTGGGCAGCTTGAGCCGCTTCTGAATTGCCATCTTTTGGGAATGGCACTACATCTCCCTTCTCTTGCCTCCCAATACTGCTTACCATGCTTGAGCAAAATAAACCCCTTAAGGCTCTTAAGTTCTTTCCTGATTGTTATAAGGGAAATGGATTTTGGAGGAGGATTTATTGCTCAGTTTATTGAAGCTTACCAAACTGTGGTGTGCTAACATTTTAAGTGTCTCGTAACCAATTATAAGTAGGAGTTTAATATCAGCCGGTGAGTTTTTCTCCACAGTTTTGGCTGGAGTCATTTGAAAGTTCTCCGAAGTCTGATGTCTTATTGGTGTTGAAATTTGTGGAGGCAGGTTTGCAAAGACAGCTTGTTTTGGACTAAGTTATGGTGAATCCCAGGGAAAGTACCCATCAGGAACCTACAGGGCTATTAGTGAGCCCTGGCTGCCAGGCACTTGGACAGTTTTCCAAGTAGCCTGACATGATGGCAAGAGCCCATGAGCCCCAGCCACCACAGCTGTCCTAGTTGGTTGGCAAAGAAGTATGGCATCACTGTTTTCCAGTATCTGATTTTTTGGGTTGGAGGATTCAGTCCTGACCATCATCTGTGCTGAAGCAAAGAACCTTCCAAGCTTACGGAGTTTCCTGCTATGCAACAAACTTCTAGACAGATTGCTTGAGAACGGGAGCTCAGTTTTGTCACAGAGCTGTTGATATTTTAAATTTATGTTCCAGGTTGGAACAAAAACAAATTTTGGATTCTGCCATTTCCTGCCCAAAACTACATTTGTCTCTGCACAGTTCTAGTGATAACGAATTATAAAATTCTATTAATTTCATTTGAACATTTGCATCTGTATATCTGTAATTTTGCTCTACTCATTAAGAGTAATATCTTTGGCACTGCACATAAAAAAAGCTATTAACTGTAAATATGTATATTTTTTTAATTACCTGAAGACTTTAAAGAAATACCATTCTCTTTTGAGATGAGCTATTCAAGTACATGAGAGAATGGGTTTAAAAATAAAGAGTTGGTTCTATGAAAGTGAATCTTTACTGTGAAGCAACCGAACTATAGTGAAAGAGGAGCCCTTTCATAAACTAAATTGCATGTAATGGCTTCTTTATTTCATTTCAGTAAGAATCTCTTTGCCTTTATCATTACATTTCTGAAGTCCAAAATCATTGCCTTTCATTCCTCTTTTATTCAGGATGCTTTCTGGAACTGTGTATTCATTCTGTTTTCTGTTGTAACAAAATTAATGGGTTTTAGTTATCATTTGGTTATACTGTGAAGTATATTGGTTTTATTCATAAAAATACACAAATTGAGGGTAATGTATTTCTTCATGAGCTTTGTTTTCCTACAGTGCCCAATGATCCACTTGTGCCGACAGCTGTGTTAGGTGAGGACCCTAGTCCTTCATTATCCATTCCTGCATGAGTTTCATCTCCTTGCATGGTTGAACGTTGAAACAGCTTTTTTTTTTTATGTAAGAGATAGCTATGCTGTTGTCAGGAAATAACTCTACACTCAGTTTATCAATTCAGAATTAAACTGACACTGCTTTTAGAATAAAAATTATTTTATGTTCTCATTAGGAAGTTTTTCCTAGTCAATGCTAACTGAAGAGTAAATAAGGAAATAGGTAAATGGAAAATACTAAAACTTTTCTCCCTAGAGCGTTCAAACTGAGTTCCAATGAACTGACATGTGAAACTAGACCTCTGTTAAGAGATAGGTAAAAATAAAATTCAGATCCATATTAGCATTATTTGACACAGAAAGCTCAATTTTCTAATGAAGTAACAAGAATTAAAAGAAAAATAGAAAAGTGAAAAAATTCCATAATATCCAAGAAGAAACAACTTTGTAAATTCTGTACAAATATTCCCATATACCTATATTAATAACATATTTCAATTGACCTTAACTAGTAAGTTTCTCAGCTTGTGCCTACTTTAAAAAGAACCGATGTTGGGAGTGGCCAAGCTGCTTATTTCTGTTGCACCTGACACTAAATGCATGTATTGGGTGTTTTTTTAAAAAAAAAAATAAATACAAAGATAAAAGTATCATTTGTGCCCGAGTTCTTGGTTTGAGAAACGCAATGTGCAGTACTGAGTTTCAGTCAGTTGCTGAGGTTGGTTTAGGATAAAAGACAAGTATCAAGAAGTGGACATAAATATAAACTAAAGCTGAAAATTAGATTCCTAGAAGCAAAGCTTAAAGGGACCTGAGGCAATTTAATCCCTCCTCTTTTTTTGAGATGAGACATTATATGTATAATGCGGACTCTTCTGGCAGTTGATTGTCTATTGTGTTTTAAAAATTTGTAGTGAAGAGAATTCTGTTCTTGCAGTGGTATGTTCCAGTGCCTTACTTCTCCTAAGTAAAAATAAAATTCAGATCCATATTAGTGTTAATGGGGACCCAAAGCTCACTTTTCTGAATAGTAATTACTACTAAGTGGGTGTTACGACTGAGTATTAGCACTGCTCACTCCTAGTTTTTCCTAACTAGACTAATCTAGACTAAATCTTCTTTGCTATGGATTGAGACATTTGCTTTTGAGACACTCATAGAAAATATGGAGAACTGAGTCACTCTTGTCCTTTTAAAACAGTCTTTTAACCTTCGAAAGACTTATGTGTCCTCAGTTGTCTCTCTTCTAGTTGAGTTTGAGTTCTTTCACTCGCGTCTTGTAGCTGACATTTTCTAAACTTATCATTCTTACCTCTAAACACTTCCCAACTCATAGGTTGAATTTTTAAATAGTGGTGCCCCAAATCACATACAGTTCTTAGAAGTCGTTTCAATGCTGAGATGAATGGAATAGGTACCTCCATGCCCTACTTGTAGCGTTCCTGCTACCTGAACTGTATTTTGTCCTTTTTATTGCGCTCATATTGCTGATTTGTATTGAGTTACCCGCTAAAATCCCAGTTATCATTACTCAGTCCATTACTCCATTTTGTAGTTATGTATTTGACTTCCCTTTCCTACATACAGTATGTTGCATTCACTGTTTAATTCACCTTGTTGAGTTTTGCATTGTCTCCCTGAAATCTGATCCTGTACTTGTGAAGTGTGTGTGGGGCTTTACCACTCAGTGCCCTCTGCCTGTACTGTCAGGGCATTTTCTATCCCACTGTGCGAGCTGTGGGTAAAAATATTGATAAAAATATACCCAGGAGGAGTCTTTGCAGATCTTCATGTAAAGCGTCCTCTGAGACCGACAGCAAATTGCTATTTGTGAGTAGTCTTTGGTCTTTGTCAGGCTGGGTATACTCAGCATGTAAGAGATTTATCAAGTCATTTTCTGCCCATTTCCTTTTGATAATGTTGCAAATGCCATTCTCTTGACTACAGTAGTGTCTTAGAAAGTTTATAACCCTCAGAGCAGTTAAATGCTGGAGCCTTCCACTTTGGGTCCAAGGAAGCCTAACCAGGTGGTTTAAGAAGTTTGAGGGGTGGTGGAATAGATGACTCTGAAAGAGCAAAGGGTTAGACTCAGTAATTCTGAATACTTACTGAAAGTAAATCAATGGATTTATAAAAAATGGATCTTTTCCTGAAGTTCTTCTAAGATCTTGTCTCTTTTAGCTTCATTTCAGGCACTTACAAGCTACAGAGATACTATCTGGTGATACTTGTCAAGCTGTTCCTAATAGCTCGTTCAGGCTATAAGCATATTCCAAAGGTCAGTGTGTTGCCACTACATTGTGGCAGACGCAGATACAGGCAGCTGTGCACAGCAAGGGCAAGGAATTAATTGAAGAACATTTTAATAGTTCCTGTCTGCATTTCCATCTACTGGTAATGGTGTTTTGGGCATGACAGTCTCCTGGAATAAGCAAAACAATGCTAGTTGGAAGAAGTAATATTTTTCATGGCATGGACTGAAATAGTGGAGAGAAGTAGATGAGCTTTTGGACACACCACAGAGAAGGGGTTGGGTACCCACCTGCAATCTTGTTCCATTGGAACTAGACCATTCAGCCTACTCTATCTCCACATAGCTCTCACTTGGCCCAGCATCACCAAACAGTTTTCCTCTGTTTTATTTAGAGATGAACAAAATTTTATGGGCACTACATTGTAGAACATGTTATTTATATGAAGCTCTTATTTGTAGCTGTACCAGGTTCCTTTTTCTTCCTGTATAGGTTATTAATGCTACTTTCCATTCTGTGTACATTAGCACTAAGTTAGTATGACAATTTTGTTTTTCTCAACTCCCTGTCATTTCAGTGATGGCATAATAATGTGGCCCTTATATTTTTAAAATGGTTTTCATTGTTACCTATTGTGAAGCTTTAACAATTTTTAATGACATTTTCTTTTAGTCATTTTCTAATATAGTCCTGAAATAAATTTCTTATGTTCTGTTCACTCATTGTTTTTTGCTGCTTCAATGGGTTAAAGTGCCTATTACTGGTAAGTATTCTGCGAGGAATGGGGAGAACTGCAAATCCTGAAGTAGTTTAGAATGTGTATGTTTTAATATGGGTTACACTACAATAAAAAGTGACTGCTGCATGCCACTCACATTATTAAGCAGTTTAGTGAGGCATGCATGTACTGAAATTAGCAACTTGTGTGACAGCTTAAAGAGTCTTTACTCCTAGTCTTTACTAGGAGATCTCATTTCAGAAAGCATTAATGGGGTTTGCATTTGGCGAACTGTAGAAAACACAACCTTGAGGTGTTCATTTTTTTCCTAGAGTGTTTTACTTCCTAATCTGAATCCTTTGCAAGGAAGATGGTAGGCTGATTTCAAAGAAGCGTAGGAGGGGTCAGCTATCCAATTCTAATTTCAGTAGGTACTTTCCAAAAAGGCTTCAATTAGAATTTTTTTTTATCTCTTTAAATTCATTTGAACTGCTGATTGCTAATTTAAACAAACAAACAACACCCCCACCAAAAAAAAAAAAAAAAAAAAAAAAAAAAAAAAAAAAAAACAAAAACCCAACACAAACAAACACTGTTTCACAGAAAGGATTGACAAAATGTAATCACTTCATGCAGTTTTGACATTTGGTTTTGATAACAGGATTGGTGTAGCATAGGGCATTAGTAGATACTTCTTTGTTTATACAGAGCAAAAACTGCAGCTGAAATCAGCACACTCAACATTTTCATTTCTCTACTAAAATACCTGGGTTAAAATGACCACTCTGAAGTGCTGATTCGTCTTCCTAAATGGAGGTGGTGTTCTGAAGCAGTAACGCAATTGCTTCTCTTTTTTACTGGGATCTCAATTTACTGTTTGTTGGCTTCAGACAAATGATGTGCTGATACCACTACAGAGTTATTCTAATTTATTGTTTAAGGTGTAGTATTGCTGTTGATACATATTAGCTATTAAAAGAGTTACTTTAGGTGATAGAGGCTGGAGTTCCCATGTACATTAACGTCATAAAGTTTTGTAGCTTCAAATAAAATGCCCTTCAGACATCTTTATTGCGGGATGAAGGATTGCAAACTTTTGTATGTGTTTGCAGTTAAATTCCTTTATGTACTTCACAGTATTTATGTGCTTGAGAGTAAGTGCTCTGTATTCTCAGAAATTAGACATGTTTTTGAAGGAAGACATTGAAAATAGATGGTGATATGTGTAGCAGCAGGTGTTATTGCTCTGCAGGTACCTAACGCATTGATTTCTTGTGAATGCAGATGAAAACCACAGTGCAACAGCAGAGTCCAGCCGGCTCCTGGATGTCCCTCGTTACCTCTGCGAAGGCACAGAATCCCCATACCAGACTGGGCAGCTGCACCCTGCCATCAGGGTGGCTGATCTCCTGCAGCATATTAACCTAATGAAGACCTCTGACAGCTATGGATTTAAAGAGGAGTATGAGGTGAGATCTTCAGTGGTGGATTTTTGCTAGGAAAAATCCCTTTGAAAGGGGCATCCTTTTGTTTGCATTGCATTGCAAAAGAATGCAACTAAATGTCATGGGTTTAAGTGAAAAACAGAGAAAAATAAGCAGGCATAAGATTCCTATGCATGTAACCCAAAAGTGAAATAGTGAAGTAGTCTAATGGTCTGAGCCTTTACAAATGCCTGGAGAAAGAACTACGTATGTTCCCAAGGGTATAAGAACATGTGCCCTGCTGAATTTTTTCAACATATTGTAAGAAGTTGCCACCCTTTTATTGCTGCTTTTTAGTTGAAATGCTGTAATTAGTTATGTGAGCTTTCTGAGCCACCTTCAGTGCAGATATCCTGGATTAGGTTAAAGATTTAACCTGGCTGGTTTTGCGCAAAGCACTGACTGGAAGCACTCTCATGATTTATTATAGCATCCCAGTAGGACAATACTGGGACTAAACTCCAGCTAAGAAGTAGTGAAAACATGCTGAGGGCAGTAACATCTTGGAAGTTCTAATTAGACCTGCCTGAGCATGTCTACTTACAACTTTAATGTTAAAATGAAGCAAAAAATTCCCTGCACGGGATGTAGAAGATGAGTACAGATTCATTTTGCTTCTGATCTCTGAATCTGTTGTGATTCTTTGGGATTAGAGTATCAGGCAGGACACACAGTAAAGATGGGAATGGTAATGGCAAGGTCACTTGCAATACAGCTAGGTTTAAAATGAGTTTTCTCTGAGTAAGTAATTTCTTCTGACTCAGTTTTCAACCTTCTCTCCTTTCTGCAGCTGTCTCTACTGTAACATAATCACTGGAATAAATAAATGTGTGGTTTTTAAAAGAATATTCTCTTTTCCTCTCTTTTACTTAAATACGCTTTGTTATGCTCTGCCTAACTTCAGGGCTGAGCCCAAGTGTCAACCAGTGCTGGGGGGAGGGTGGTCCCTGGTGCCACATCAGGTGCTTTCCTGCTTGCTGCTGCTTCTATTACCATATACGACATCTTTGCCCGGGCTTGGGCTTCTGAATGTACGTTAAAGTTTTGTTTCCATGGCTACTGTGTACTTTCTGGAGGTAACTTACCCAGATCAGGATAAGAGAGCATCTGGAAGGAAAGAATAGCATAGACATGCAACAGCTGTACAGTATCTACGGGCAATGAAGAAAAAGCCGAGGAGGAATAAAAGCTGCTTCTATCACTTCTGAGACTTCAAACTCTTAAGAAGGGTTTAAAAACGTAGAATAATTTTGCTAGTGGCCAGAGGGAGGGATATGAGGAAAACTAACATTAACAATAAACATTGGCAGAGTAGGCTTCCTGAGGGTTCTGTAGGAAGAAAAGCCATTTTACTAAGCAATATGAGGAAAGCAATGTAATGCTGTAGTAAGCAGGCTGTATATTATGGTGCCTTGTAAGAAAGGTGGTCGGTCTCCCTGTGCTTTCACAGCTTACTGTTGTTCCTCCATAGCAAGTATGTCTAAGCAAGTTTAGCCTTCCAGCGTTTCCAGGATTTGAAATCCCTCTGGAGTCCCTCAGTGACATGCCCATTTGACCTGTAGCAGTCAGAGGGAGAGGGCCTCCCTTCTTCTCTAGATACGTTTCTGCACCATGGTCCCGCCTGGGTGACCAGAGTGGACGAGCAAAGCTGAGCTGACTTTATGGTAGGGCAGTTCTTTTAAACTGTTATTTTTGGAGATAAATTAATGGTCAGAATGTTTTCTTTCGGAACATTTTTATTTATAGAGTTTCTTTGAGGGGCAGTCAGCTTCTTGGGATGTCGCTAAGAAGGATCAAAACAGAACAAAGAACCGCTATGGAAACATTATAGCATGTGAGTATCGGTGTGCTTGGTTTGAGCGATATAGCTGTAGTCATGTGTTACTTGTGCCGTGTTCTCTCTTTCTTTACAAGTCTCCAGTGGCGTAGCTGCTTAATACCCCAAGCGGACGAGGAGGACAGTGCCTTTTCCAGCATGTTTTTGTCCTTCACAGTTCAACTTTCTTCCTTTTATAACTCAGACTGAATTTCACATTTGCATCTCTGTTGTGCAAGCTGTGGTAAGCATGTTAACAGCGACAAGCTAGCACTCATTTGGATGTTAATTCTGTAATTCGCAATTTGTTACTGTTTTACAAATGCAATTGAACACGCAGGAATGAAGCTACCGGAGAAGTCCCTGAGCGTGTAGAGTTACCTCTTCATCAAATCCCAAGTGCATTGTTAACCCCTGTGTTGTGACTTCCTTGGTTTTCTTATTGTCTCAGTATGAACTTATGCAGGCTGGGTCAGAAATAAGGAAACAGTAATCAGGATTTTTGTTTTTCTAGATTACCATCAGTGGAGCTGATGTTAAAAGGGACTTTGAGCAAGTAACCTGGTTTCTTTGTGTCTTTTTAACCATGTGTAACAGTGTGATACCTTTCAGGTAACTTAAGTTTAGTGAATGTTTTTGAAGTAATTGGAGACCTCAGACAAACTGGTTCTTTGTAATTCTGTGTAAACGCTTACTATTTAAGGGTTGTAAATGGTGAGGTGCTTGTGCCAGCTGATTTTGCTTTTCTAGATGACTTACCATAAAATCTTACTTAAAATCACACTTCAAAAAGGCACCGTAACCACTTGGTTTTTACAGATGACCACTCCAGGGTGATTTTGCAACCTGTTGAAGATGACCCATCTTCAGATTACATTAATGCCAACTACATAGATGTGAGTGGATTGCACAGCTTTCTCCCTCTCAATTTACCAGCTTCTCTATGTGAAACTATTGCATGTTATGCCTACAAAGTTATTGAAAGCTTTCTTTTATTAAGAACAAAATGTACACTTTCCTTGTTCTACGTCCTAGTACTCACTGACATTGTTGTGCTTTCTTTCACATCTGACTTTGGTTTGGGCTGTAGATTTGGCTGTACAGGGATGTAAGTACCACTATATGTGAATAACAGCATCCTATTGTAAATATGTAATATAGATATTGTAATTAATTAATTTCCTCTTCTATTTTTATCAGTTGATAACTATGCATGCCTCATCTAATTTATCTCATCTGTTCCTTTAAAAATTTCCTTTTGTGTGAATATTTTTGTATCTGTTTTGAAAAAATAATTTAGCCTTTTAACATAGCTCTGAATATTATTAGGTATTGTTACATACCTCAGGTGAACTTGTCTGTTAAAGAGAATTTGCTGGTTGCTTTTTTTTTTTATGATGATTTTGGCCACTAGCTTTTCTTTTCCCCTTCTCATTTATATGTGAGAAGCTGGATAGTGTGCTGTACTGTAGTTGTCTGAAAATGTACCTGTGAAGTAGTCTTAATATATGTTTGGCAAAAAGGGAAGGATGATGGCCTTTGGCCAGGGGGGTGGTGTTTGTTTTTAACAATGATTTAGACAAACAATATTCAGCTGACGTTTCTCTTCAGGTGCTAATTTAGGTATTACAAAGTATATACACGTATATAGATAGATAAAAATATTTTAATTTAGTAGAAATTTCCTCATTACTGCAGAAAGCCTCTAAAGTTTGAAACTCCAGACTTTGATTAAAATAGAAATTAAATTATAAACTTAAAAAAACTTGTTCAGATTTCCTGTTTATATCAAATTCTGCCAGGTGTTTTGATTAACAAAATACAACTTTTACCTAATTAACACCGTAGAAATAAATAAATTGTTGTATTCAAAGTAATTCGAAAAGATACTGGAATAGCCAGTACAAGCATTTCTAAAATACATGGCTTTGGTTACCTTTCCTTATAATTACACCTTACTAATTTTTCCTGTCCACTGTTAGTTGTTAAATTATTTAAGACCCTCTCAACTTTCCAGGATATAAGGATTTAGCTCCAGGTATATTGCTGTCTTTTTATTTTGATATTTTAACATGGCCATCTCTGTGAAGTGTTAGGCCTGTGATACTTTGCCTGGGGGCTTAAAAAAGAAAACTCTCCCAGATTTGTAATAATTCCAGTTCCTTGAGGATGTTGTTTCTCTTACTTAGGAGTGAATTTAATCTCATTATAACCAGACAGGAAAGCTACAAGTTAAAACTGGCACTTTGCAATTTTAAAGTGACACTTTTACCTTCTTCTGGAAAGCATTACTGAGTTTAAAACAGTGTAGCACAGGTTCCACTTTCATAATTTGAAGCTGGGACTTGATATTAAGGACTCCAGGAGAAATTTTTGAGCCATCTGATACAATTTTGGTCTCTTGTAAAGCCAAGAGTGAGATACTCAGAAGTTTTTTTCATAAGCCCCAGAGGAAGGTGCTCTCACTCTAGACAGGATAATGAAGCAGGCTGTGGAAAAGGATGTAAACTCCTTGGGTACATCGAAATCCTTCACTTTAATAGCACCCTGTGAATACCAGGAATCCAAGGACTTGTGCTCCCCTGTAATATGATACTTGAATCAAGTGGCCTAATAAAACTGTAACCTAGAAAATAATTGGAGTTATTTCTTTACTATTTGCACATTGTTGAATTCTGTATTGTCTTCCCACCAGCAATACTCAAGTTTCCTTCCTCTTTGTAGCTAATGTTGCTGGCACTGGTCAAAATATATTCTGAATTATTTCCTCAAGGGCAGCAGCTTTGTGTCTTGTAGTTTGCATGCAGACGATTAATGCTGTACAGTACCGGTAGCACTACTAGAGACCCAACTAACTGGAAAGGTTTAGTTGTGTAGAGTAATCTATCTATATATGTATGTGTATATACTTCTGTGCATCATGTCCAGTATAACTGATGTGCACTTTGTGCAGTAGCGCAAAATATTTTCAGAAGAATCCACTGCGGTAGGACCTCGATTCTGTACGCACACCGCAGTGTCCAGCTCTGTTCCCGTTAGTTATGGCTCGAGTACATACCTCTTTGTGCCTTGCAATTGCTCTGTTTAGAAGAAAACAAAAGGTGTGTACTTTTCCATATCAAATAAGCTGGGAACACAGATGAACTATTGAGATAATTTGGTGGCAAAGACAAGTTTTACAAAATCTCAAATAATGTATTTGGCTGGGGAGAGAATATCAATAGAGAACTAATTTTTAGGCCCAAGGGACCCCTCTAGAATACTCCTTCCCGGTACACTGCAATGTCTGTTCAAGTCAGATGTTCTTATTTCCATTTTATCTGTTATCATTCAAACCTTTTCAGTATTAACTGGTTTTTTAGGTTTTGAGCTTCATGCTGCTCTTAAATATTGGTTTGTTCTAAACATTTTGTCTAGAGATAAGAATTCTGTAGTACCGTTATGCTTGTATTTTCCCCTTTCTGTTAGTAATATGGTACTCAAACCAACTTACATTGCTGTTTTAGGGATATCAGAGACCAAGTCACTACATCGCAACCCAAGGTAAGAATCTGCCAGCGTGAAGTATTCTCGGTAGTGTCCAGCAGTGTTTTGGTAAAATGGAAGTAGATGAAAATAAAGCATATCCAATATTGTGAGTTGTCATCTTGTGTTATGGTAAATTAACATAGCATGTTCAGGTGGAATGTGAATAAATTCAAAAATAGCACTAATTTGTCATGTTGATTAGCTATTGAGCAATTCTTTCAGTGATAAATTCAGCTGAAAAAGACAGAAGCTACTACCATGATTTCCAGTTATGAAGATGAATAGAGAAAAGTGGCGTGTGGACAGAGAAGAGAACAGTTTCAAGCTGCCTTGAGGCATTTTTCTTTCCATATTACAATATGTTAGAGTATTGTTAGGGTTTAGTCCGGGATGCAGACAGTGAAGATAGTAATGATAAATTAAATGCTATCTGAGAAAATCTGGGTAAAGTAAGGCCAGAGAAGGACAAAGCCTCTTTGTAGGAAGAAGTGAGGAAAATCTTTATCATCTAACATCTTGCTAATAAAAAGGGGAGTTAGAGGAAAAAATTGAATTTCTATGGAAATTATTCATTGTGTATTTCTGATAAAACTCCTCACTGAGGAAAAACAAATAGATTAGTCTAAGATTGCACTGAAATATCAAAGGCCATGAATTAAAGTAAAAATAACTAGATTTAGATGTGTCATTATTTGATCTGTGAGTATAATCAGACAGCTGGCTGGAAACATCCAGTTATTTGTGCCCTTGGTTGATTGTAGCTGCACACAGGAAAGACAAACTAAAGGCTTGTTTTAAAGCAGGATGCTCGAATTTCTGTCCACATTTTTTTTATTTTTGTGTAAGAGCTGTCTAAACAGGTCTCTCTGTGGCAGTTAAGTCCACATTTGTATTTTATTTCTGTTTTACTATGTAAATCATTGCACATAATAGTGCGTAAAGGACACAAAAATGTATTGCTGCTTTTGTATGCAGCCTTCGATCAAGCATAAGGAATATGGTTGAGTCTTCAGATGTGTGTTATATACAGTAATATTTATGCTGCTGCTGGACCATGGTCAGGGAGCTGTTTCTGAGATGAATGTAACAGGGTAAAAGCCTCTGTTACTCAATGGAATGTGTCTTATCTCTGCAGAAGAGCAGGAGGCAAAGCTTAAACAAGTGCTTCTTGTCTGCTTCACAGAAAAGTAGTTTAGTTTAAATGTCCTTCAGTGGGAAGTTTATGGCTCAGCACCTATTCATGCTTGTGCAATTTGATGGGAGCTAGATGGTAAGTGTGCCAGATCTGTACCACCGGCCCTCCTGACTGATGCTTCACCCCAGTGTGGGCATCTCCTCGGTGAACATCTGAAGAAACTCAAGCTCAACGCATTATATTTAACAAATGTAAAACAAACCTAGAAATGTGACTACAGATGTAGTCACACATTGCTGTGTCCTTGTAGTTTTCAAGCAATCTGGCATTTCGCTACATGAAACACGTGCTATTAATTTATTTCAAGTGGCAATTCCGTTAAACTAAGAAGATTCGGCATTGGTTAGCAATAACAATAGTCTGGAAACTTGCATAATGGAATGATGATGTGGTTTCATGAAGCTTTCATCTTTAAGCAAGTGTGTATCAGCTCTGTAAAGCACTGGATTTTATTTTTTGTGTTTGCTTTGACTGTTATTCTTTTGCAGAGCATTACCTGGAATCTTTTCTTACAGGTCCAGTTCATGAAACTGTGTATGACTTTTGGAGAATGATATGGCAGGAGCAATCAGCTTGTGTTGTCATGGTCACAAATTTAGTGGAAGTTGGGAGAGTAAGTTTTTGGTTTGATTTTATTTTAAAGCTACAAACCTAAAAAACCTGTTGCCAAGACACACTATCAGCAGAATGTAGAAGAGTCTTGCTGAAGGACAACCCTGCATCCTGAGAGCAGGGGAAGGGGGACAGTCTAGACATTGTTGCAGTCGCAGTATTGTATAAAACCAAAGCTAACTTCTGAAATAGACTGGTGCTGTGTCGCTTTCATGAGTAGTGACACATTGTCTGAATCCAAAATTCATATTTCAGCAAAATAGATTTTTATATTGTCACTCAAATGAGCAGAGTAAGTGGACTAGTGAGCAAATATGCTTCTATATCGGTGGCTAGAAATCAGCAAATTATTTACAGTTTAGCAGTAACACATCCCTCAGGGAGAAATATAAAGTGTCTGGGATTACTTGCAACAGTTTGATTGCTGATATGAAATGCATCCCAGTTTAACATAAGTGGAAATGTATTCCTAGCTCAGCACTAAAAAAAATATAAATGCTCATTTAGAAATGAATTTGACTTCTAAGTACAGCTGTGTAAAGCAGTGAAAACTCCTTTTAGCTAGCGCTTAACTTGACAGCACAGCCATTAGCCATGACAAGGCACACGAGTGCCTGGTCATTCTGGAAATAAATGTGGTGTAATGCAGTACGTGCAATAGTGTATCCTCAAGCTTTTATTTTCCTTTGGTGTAAAATGCATTTCCGTTTTGTATTTAGGTCAAGTGTTACAAGTACTGGCCCGATGACACAGAAGTTTATGGGGACTTCAAAGTGACTTGTGTAGAGATGGAACCCCTTGCAGAGTATGTCGTCAGGACCTTCACTCTCGGAAGGGTGAGTACATTTTGAAAGGGCTCAGCAAAACACTATTCCCTGGTACCAAGGGGTATGGAGGAGGCTGTGCTTGCACGTGTTGCTGTACAATACCAAATGCCTCTTTCTGGTTAGCAGGTCCACAGTGTGTAGGCAGCCTTACCTCACCATGGGAGTGATGCATTGCATCAGCACTACCCAAGCATGTGTCTCACTGTGGGATTTCGAATTTCCCCAGAAATGTTATTGACTGCTACCCTCCCCTCTCGGTCACCTCTTCTCTGTAGCCACACTTCTGAGCTGACTCAAGCACTGGATTATGAATCATGGCTGGCATTCATCTCTGTTCACTCCGTCCTGAATGCCGCTGAGTCAATCTCACTTAAAGAATAAAGTCTGTGAATGCAATATATGCGATACAGTTGTGGTCTTCTAGTAAATCATTATACTTGCCTGTAAATGTAGCAGGCCATTGCCTTAATTGGCAAAACTTCTGAAAGTTGATGCAAATTGCATCTCAGACTATGAAAAAAAATTAGAGGCAAAACTAGCATACTTAATGATAAAAGTAAAACTTACAAAATTCAAAAGGGAAAAAAAAACAGAATGACATCTTTAAGCTTCGTACATTCATTGCTTTAAATAATTGGTGAAATGATGAAACCAGCATGTAGATCCTATCAGTGTGATAATGATTTGACTCAGAGAATATCTAGTCTATGAAATACTTTGAATTTCATAAGTTATTTATTTTTTCCTTTTACAGAGGGGCTACAACGAAATCCGTGAAGTTAAACAGTTTCATTTCACTGGCTGGCCAGATCATGGAGTTCCTTACAATGCCACAGGCCTGCTTTCCTTTATACGGAGAGTCAAATTATCCAACCCTCCTAGTGCAGGGCCTATTGTTGTCCATTGCAGGTGTGTACAAAAGAGGTAGATTGTTTTTTTCCACAACTATGTAGGTGATTATTTACAGTAGTCTCTTGTGAAACATCCATCACTTTGAAGTGTTTTGGTTTTGTTGTTCCCTTTTTGAATTGCCTAATTCACACTGCGGTAGAATTTGCCTGTCTACAGCAGTGTTTGGAAATAACCAGATTCTAGTGCACTTTTCCTAAATAGAATAGGCAGAGATTTTCTTTTCCGTGCAAGAGCAGCACCAGCTAAATCATATGATACTTCAAGTTATCATTTTAGGTAGCCTACAACAATTTTGTGACAGCATTCGAGAATAAGTGTAGTTACAGCTGCTTTGACAGCTTGGTGTTGCATATAATGTCTGTTCAGATTATTAATTATGAAAATCTGTTCAGATTATTAATTTAAATCAAAGTAAGCAAGTAAATACAGAATGTTGGTTTTCCTCTGCAAGTTTTGCAAGGTTTGCGTTGTTGGGACACAGTCCCTTAAAAAATAAAATTTCCTTTCAGCATCATCAAATGTTTAATTGTATTCTGTAGATATTCGGCCTTTACAGATTTTAAGAATTCACTGTGCAAAACCTGTCCCTAGCTTTATTTAAAAATTAAATAAATCAAGAAAGATTCTTCTGGATACTGTTGAATGTGCTGCCTGAACCAGCTTAAAGCTTGGCTGGTAACATACGCTTCAGTTTCTTACTGTAATATATCACTTAAAAAACATCTTTAATCTTATTAAAAAAAAAAACAAACCCCAAGATCTGTCTTATTTTGAAGTGCGTAAGCTTAATCTTCCTCCAGATTTCAGTTTTTCTGTTTTACTTGAAGTATTGATCTGGGTGATAAAAGGAGAAAAGAAATTTATTGGGGTTTTTTGCTGTTAGTAGGTCAGATCTGATGGGGAAAAGTTGTTTGGGGCACATTGAAAGGTTTAAAGGACATTACGAAGAGGAAAGAAGATAAAAATTAGATGATGGTTGTGATGAAAGAACTGAGTGACTTTATAAAAATGCTGTCAGTAATGAGTTTTGAAAGTCTGAGTCTATTCCTAACAGTATTCACTAATTTTTTGTAGTGCTGGTGCTGGACGGACAGGTTGTTATATTGTGATTGATATCATGTTAGATATGGCAGAAAGAGAAGGTGTTGTGGATATCTACAACTGTGTCAAAGCCTTACGGTCCCGTCGCATCAACATGGTACAGACAGAGGTATGGAAGTTTACCTTCAAAGCACCTGATGCTTTCTGAAACGTGCGAGGTCAGAATTTCACTGTTACTCCGAAAAGCCCTGTTGAGGGGTTATGTCCACTGGGGAGCATAGCTCAATGCAGACAGTGCCCAGAACCAGGATGGTGCAACAAACCTGCCAGCTCTTTCATTCTTCACACAAACAAGTGCTCACCTAATTTTGTACCAAAAGGAAAGCGAAGGTGATTTTTTAGGGAGCACCTAAAAAGTGCTCCTTTTTAGGTAGGAGCAAAAAAAATACTTTTACAGTAGGCCTGTCTGGCATGTCTCTCTCCAGCTCTGGTATCAGCAATTCCAAGGACCCGAAGTTGGAATTTCAACAAGTTGCCACTAGTTTTAGATTGTCTCAAATCACTTTGTCCATAATTTGACTTACCTGTGGAACTTTATGTCCATTTCACTCTCCCTTTTCAACTCTGCTTTTATTTGCTTTATTAACCTCATCACCAAGCCTTTTCCTTTTTCTATCCTTTTTGTCTTTTGTCATGCCTTCAGCAACTCCACAGTAAAACTATTGTCTTAGTGATGAAGCTAGAACAGCTCCCATTCTGCCACCTGAGAGTCATTGAGCTTCCACAGAAACATAGTTTATTGATATATATTAAGACAGGTTACCTGAAGTGGTTTGCCAGACCTCTCTCCTGTCCTCCATGTGGACATCTGCCTGAGAAGTTATTTCACCTGTGACCATGTGGAAATCTCTGCAGCTGGCAGCCAGGCATATCAATGCAATTTGGTGCAGGTTTTATTCCATGCTGCAGCCTGTGGCCATTGAACAAATAAATGTTCCTGATCAACTACGGGGCCTTTGGGAAGTGCCTGTGGTAGAGCGTTTCAGTGCAACTGCTTCAACCATCCCAGTTTAATTTGCTCTTGCATGTGAATTAACACCCCTGCTGCAGTTCCTTTCTCTTTGTCGCACTTTTGCCTCTTACCTCTCATCATCTCTCAGGAGTTCATACTCACGCAGCTAAATAAAGCTGTAATTGCAGCAAGTTCTTGTGATGCTTATCTAGACAACAGTGATGGCGATAGCTCCATAGCTGTGGCAATAGCTCCATAGCTATGAGGGTAAGGCGGCACAGGCTGTAAAGCCAGAATATGACCATGGTCCCTGGGCATGTGCTCTTGTTACAGGCACATGTTAAATTTTGTGCTGTTAATAACCTCATTGGTATCCACAATAGCTAGGTGAGGCTGGCACAGTTCTCACAAGTTGCTGTGTAGACACAATTTACATCTATTACTCTTGGAGTAAATATAATAGGCGTTGTGTAAAAATTGACAGGAGGCCTGACTGAAATAGTAATGCAATTGTCTAGGGCTCACGATATCTCAAGGCAAGTCAAAGGAAAAAAAAAATAGGAAAAAATGTTGTTCCTGTTGGGACGCACTTGAATTTATTACTGGCCTGGAGCCAGCTATCAGACAATTGGTGTACTAGCTTGCACACGCGTAAGGAAAACGCAGTGTGCCAAATAATTGCTAATCACACTAATAGTGCTTGAAGCAATTTACACTTTCTGCTAGTATTGTAAGACTGAAAGCTATTTTTAAAAGAACAAAATGAGTAAAGCCAACAAGTCACTGGCATACACACAGAAACCTTCGAGCACCACAACTGAAAACCTCCCATTAAATAAATTGCTATGCCTGTTCTGTTAAGTTTTACTGAATTTAAATTAGTTCTGAACTAAACATCCTTGTTAACTGCATACCAATTAGGACAAGATTGTGTTTGTACTAAAGTGTTACTTAATGGGTTGATGGACACTACCTTGAATGACTCTTACAGTGTGCAGGAGATCTGTTTATCCTAAAAGAAGGAAAAATCAACTGGTTTTAAATGGCTATAATTTCTGTTTCTTTGCCTAATTTGGTAGGAGCAGTACATCTTTATTCATGATGCCATTCTAGAAGCTTGCCTGTGTGGAGAAACTGCCATTCCTGTCTGCGAATTCAAAGCTGCTTATTTTGATATGATTAGAATAGACTCTCAGACAAACTCTTCACATCTCAAAGATGAGTTTCAGGTATTCACAGTTCCTACTAACTCTTCATGTGACAACAGTGTTTTTGCCTCTAGATACATTTAATTTAATTGAAGAGAAAGGGTTTTCATATCATATTTATAACATTTGGTCCCTTTTAGTCCACAAAATAAAGCATCCATGTTTACATCCTTT
Source organism: Falco punctatus (assembly GCF_963210335.1). Lineage (NCBI taxonomy): Eukaryota > Metazoa > Chordata > Aves > Falconiformes > Falconidae > Falco > Falco punctatus. The sequence continues at coordinate 57,375,673 of NC_137584.1, forward strand.
GCAAAGTTGTTTTAAGTATGGAGTATCATCCTTTGAATAAAATAGCAGTAAATATTTGGAATAAAGAGCACTAACTGGGAACTGCAGAGAGTTTTGTTTTCATTTGCACAGCTCTTTAGAGGTCCAAAGTATCCTCTTTGTTTTATTCCTTTTGGAGAGGATAGTGTCATGTGGAATCTGTTCAGTGGTACATGGAGCTCCTTTTACACCTGCAGCTTAACCCGCCTTGAAAAGACTCAGCACATCCATCAAATAGATAGGAGCTCTTATTTGCTAATGTCTTCTCGCTAATGTCTCATGTTTTTCCATATTGCGATATTTTAAATGAAAACGTGGGGAATCTAGAGTCCATTGTTTGTTAGTTCAGTGTGCTAAAGCAAGCATCCTCTCTCCCTTAGACCCTGAATTCTGTGACCCCTCGCCTGCAAGCAGAGGACTGCAGCATAGCCTGCTTGCCAAGGAACCATGACAAGAACCGCTTCATGGATATGCTGCCACCTGACAGATGTCTGCCTTTCCTAATTACTATTGATGGGGAGAGCAGCAACTACATCAATGCTGCTCTTATGGACGTAAGAGACTATCTTCTTTGTCTGCATAGTGTGCTATGAAAAACTGTGTAACATGAGAGAGAGCCCTTGCTGATTTAGGAAAGGGTAATTCCTTCTTAGTGTAGTGCCCAGTAAAACCGTCCTAACAAGGAAGGGTGGAGCGAATGGGTAAGAAACCCCACCAGCTTGTGTTGCTTGTTCAGAAGGTTTGTTATCTTTAGTCTTCTGCATCCTTGTGGGACCCACTGGAAATCTCCCCTTTTCAACAGCATTATGTAAAGCTCTAGTCTCCAGTCCTCCAAATCTCAGCAGAATCTCAAAAGTCTGCTCGTTGCTGAGAAGTGAATGTTACATACTTGAGCATGAGGTTACTATTGCTATTTTATGAAAAAGCCTACATATATCAAAGCAGGAGAGACAGGGGAAGAATGAAGGAAAAAAATGTTTCTTTGGCATATTTGGGGGTAGAGTTGGGGGTTTTTTTGTTCATATTTTGAGTTGCAGCTCTTTAAAGTTGAAGTTTGAGTGACGGATAAACTGTCAGGGGAAAAGGTGAATTAATGGGAAAAATACAGGTGAACCTGCTTATAGGTGTCTGATTGATAAAGCAGTTAATCATATGTGCTGTCATATACCTGCCTGTGCCTGCCATTAGCATTTCCAAAGTTAGGCCCCTAAAGCCACCTTTACAGTAAATATTTAAATTAAATTAAATAAATAGCCTGATTTTCAGGACCATCTCCTTTCCTCAAAAATGAAGCACTGTCAGAAACTGCAGTGTCAAGAAGAGATGCTGGAATAAAATGGCAAATAGCAGCACAAATCATCAGGACTGAATGATGTATTCATCCCAGAGCTCTGCCTGAGCTAGTGCAGGAAACATTTGAACTGCTAGCAAAATGCGGTCCCTAATCTCACAATTAGCTATTGTGCCAGAAAAATAGAGGGCTAGCATTGTGTGAGACCAATCTATTATGGAGTCACTGGGGCTGAATGGATAAATTAGAGCAGTGAGCAGAATTTTGGTAGCAACTAAAATTGTTTAGAATTGCAGTTAAAATCACATTAAGCACCTGGATAAATTTGATGTGCTGTGGACCAACCAACACAGCTGCACAGAGGAGCGTGGTTTGGGGAGGAAGGAAGACGACGCAGGCTGAACGGCTGGGTGGCAGGAGGGCTCTGAGTGCGTAGCAGCGTGTGGCAGGCAGCGACAGGAACCAAGCAATGTATTAATGGATGAGCAGTCAGAGGCAAGTAAGGAAAGGCAGAAACGGTAGTAATAAAAGGAAAAAAGCAGCAGAAAAAGAGTAATATACTACAATGAAGTCATGTACCAAGGCTGATAGTACAGCGTTAAAACTGGAGGATAAAAGCTTTTTCTTGTCCTTTCTCTTCTGGGTTTTTTTTTTTGGTTTTATTTTTAAGACCGATTTATTCAGAGAGGGGGACCCCACTGCTGGGCAAGGAAAGGGACTTTCAATAACAAAACAGAAATGGAAACTTTCCCCTTTCCACAATGTACTTGTCCCTGTGTTCCCACAAGGTGTCTGCTTCCCAGTGTGACAGTGGGTCTCCTGCCTCTTCTTTTTGAAAACCTCATCATCTCAGACTCAGTACATTCTCTCATCTCAGAAAAGACCAGAAATCATGGGGAAGAGGGTCAGGAAACATGTACAAAACTAGTACATGATTTATTTCTTAAAAATACAAGGGAAGAACCGATATTGGTTGTTACTCTTCGCTTCCTGGGCAGATCTAGGAAGCAGGACACAAGCCACTACTACCCCAATATGCTGCTTCCCACATTAAAAAAGGATAGCAAACATAGGTTAAAAATTCGTCAGCCACCTTAATCTGTTGTCAAACAAGTACTGATGCTCAAGACATTCATTTTTTTTATCTTCACAATTTACAGCAAGTAGAAGGGTGAAAAGAATTGTATTTTTTCCTCCTGGGCCTCGCACTATGCTCTTCAAGGGTATGTCAATATATCGCACATGAAGATCCCTCATATCAATCTTCAAACAAGCAAGTTTCCATACCAAAAGTGGTTTAGCTGTGCTACCAGGTCTTTCTCCTAGGATAATTTACTTAATTCAATAAAAAACAGCCAAAGTGCTTTTGGTACCAGCATGGGTGCTAAACACAGGGATCTCTGCATTGCATACAGCAGTCCTAGCACTTCATCTTCAAACTGGTGACTTACAGTCCCATCCACCTACAGGGATATTCACCATCTTACTATGTTTCTCAGATGAACCCGTTGGTGCTTCCTTGCCTGTTCATACCTGTATTCCTTCACCGCAGAACTCTTCGGTGCATAGTTGCAAATTGGCTGAAAACAACCTTCTGATATCTTCTTTTCTGCTTGGTGCTCATAACATATGTGCTGCAGGGAATTAGCCCCGCTGCTATTAGTTGCATCTCAGCTAACCTAAAGGCTGGAAATCCCTATGTGCAGTTGTGTCTAACACAGCACACAGAAAATGGAATCTCCTGCCATGACAGGAAATACTATTTTCCTGTTTAACTTCTCCTTTCAGCTAGAAATGGGCCCCAGTAATCCTGAAGGTCAGTTCCATGGGTGACCTTGTGGCCGTGGCACTGAAAAAGAATTTGGGATTGAACATAGTCCCAGCTTCAGTTACAGAGCTCACGTGTAACCTGCTGTGGATGGGGTGACCTGAGACCTCTGCTCCCCTCTCTGCAACATAGGGAGAAGGCTTCCTGCTCGGTCTCCGGGACATTGTGCCTGGAGCGGAGTTGCTTGAGCCTCAGGTCAATGGAGTCCTGAAGAGCATCTTCAGTGCCCCGTGCATGTCTGAACTGAAACAGGGCTTGGCCTGTGACAAAGCAGAAGGTAGATGTGAGCAGAGTAACCTCTTTGTTCTTACCGGAGATGATAATGTATTTTTAACTTCAACAGCGTTGGTGAAATCTTGTGCAATTGATGTCACAGCTTTGTTTTATTTATAAGGTTTTTTCTGTTGCAGTGTTTGAGTGCAAGTTATTAAGTACTTCCTCTACCAGTGCTAATAAAATCGTTTGTGTTTACAGAGCTACAGGCAGCCAGCAGCTTTTATTGTCACACAACATCCTTTACCAAACACTGTGAAAGATTTCTGGAGATTAGTATACGACTACGGCTGTACTTCTCTTGTGATGTTAAATGAAGTCGACTTGGCACAGGTTAGTTTGGGGCTGGAGTTTTCCACATACCATCGCATGCTTTAATCACTCTGGATCCACTACATGATCAAAATGTAGAGCAGTGCCGTGACTTTACAGTTATTCTCTGCTTTACAGCAACTAATTAACACTAGTTGCTCAGTAAAGTTTAGGTGAGAGATCTGCAGTGGAATAAGGCTCCAGTTGTAACATACCATTTAATTATACCTGTTTTGCTTTGGTGCAGGGCTGCCCGCAATACTGGCCTGAGGAAGGGATACTGCGGTACGGTCCCATCCAAGTGGAATGCATGTCGTGTTCAATGGACTGCGATGTCATAAACCGAATTTTCAGGATATGCAATCTAACAAGAGTGAGCATTATCATAACAATATATAATGGAAGAATATGTCATTTCTAATGCTCTCTAGGCTCTTGTGGGTTTTAATTTGGAATAATGGTAAAATAACTAATGTTCTTAAGATATTACCTAGAAAAGAAGCAGTCGGGCATCAGTATCTAATACTAATTTCTAGTACTTTTCTATAGCTACACACTAAGCAGAGAGCAGTAAGGTGAATGGCTGTTGTTCTGTGGTGTTCTCTCGGATGAGTAGAAAATGTATGACAAGTACACTGTTTGCTCTGTGTACAGTGAAAGAAATATCCTTGTAAGGAACATATAGTGACAGGTATTTAATTCATAGCTTCTGTAAGACATTTTCTGTGGTGAATCAGGAACAGGAGCACTGGGGCTGGTTATGCAGCCAGCACCTTCTTAGCTTAAGGTGCAAGAACCGCAACGTAAAAGGAGGATTATGGCACCCTGCAAAGCGGGGTATGAAAAAAAACTCCAAAAGCTCCTCTGCCTCTGAAGGGCTCTGCACCACTGTGCCTCAACCTACATTTATCATCTTTTTCTCAACTTCAGTAGCAGTGGCAGTCTTGAGCTCTTGTCTGCTCTTTCACACTTTACACCATCTTGTCATTTTGCTGTTCTGTAGTGTCTTACACGGTCACAGCATCTTCTCAAACCCTGTTTGCCATGCAGTGTTTCCTCCTTTAGCTCACCCCTATAAATCATTTATGTTGCCTGCGTCTAAAGAGTTACAGATGTTTGTGCCACCATTGTATGTACAGTTAAGCAGCAGCCCCTGTTTTACTTACAACTTTGTATCTTTCATCCAATACTGTACTTCCATGCCACCAAGTACTACTTGGAGTGTATGTTTAACTTTCATTAATGCTGAAGAACAGTTGTGGGGAAAATGGATTACTGAGCATACGAAGATTTATTTTTTTTTTCTTTTCCTTTGGTCGTCACATTTTCATTTTTCAAAGTGGAAAGATCAGTTTGCATACGACGAATATTTTATCCAAACTTATTTTGCTTATATTCAGAGATAAGAAAAACATTTTCAACTCTTCATACCTTGTTTGGTAACTACAGGAAGCTAAGATGTAGGCACACTGAACCATAGTGTGCTTTTTTTGTTGTATTTTAAGACTTCCTCTCTTTTTTTGGGGGGGTTGTGTGGGGAGTGTTGTGTCTAATTTCTTATTTTCACTTTTTCCATTTCTCCTTTCTTACAATGTTTTGGTTTTCTACTTCTCTACTTCTCTTTGCCTCCCATGCCTTTTCACCTTTATGTCTTGCTTCTGAATATCTCTCTGCTCTGTTCTTCCTTTTCTAAAATCCACATTCCTACTCCTTTTTGAATACTTCAATTCCAAGAAACTGAAGCATTCTTCCAAATATTGAGGCCTTTCTTGTGACAGTCTAATTCTATTCAAAGCTCTCCCTGTGTAGCATCTAGCACATGGAAGACTCAGAGACTGGCAGCAAGGCTCTCATGATTATCAGTCTGGCAAAAAGGGAAGACTTCAAGGAAAATAGTCATATTTGTCCACCAATATTACTTGTTTATTTATAACGGGGTCAGTTTATGCATGGGAGCCAAAGCTATGTCTCTTCCATTCTGTAGGTCTAAGAATTTAACAGTGATATTTTTAATTGATGGTTGATGTTAAGAATAAAAACCCTTGACACATAGAATCTGGGGGATCTGTCCATTTAGAAGTCAGGATAGGTTACCTTAGTGATTGATAAACTGATGTTGTCTTCAATGTAGCTCCCTTTTTTTCCTTTTTTGACACCTTCCTTGAGCTCAAGTGATACAAATTAATGGTGAGCCTACAGTGGAATGTATATACATGTTGGAATCTGTCCATAACATAAACACTTAGGGTTTGTGTCAGTTTTATATTTTGGTTTTCTGAACCAAGATGTAAAGATGCCATATTTACCTAAAGCTCTTTGGTTTCCCTCAGCCACAAGAGGGCTATCTGATGGTGCAGCAGTTCCAGTATTTGGGTTGGGCTTCTCACAGAGATGTGCCAGCTTCCAAGAGATCATTTTTGAAGTTGATTCTCCAAGTTGAAAAATGGCAAGAGGAATGTGAAGAGGGGGAGGGCCGGACCATCATCCATTGCCTGTGAGTAACTGGGAGAAAGTCAAATTGTTGTTATTTCAAATAAATGCTTATAAACTCTTGTTCTAAGTTGAAGCAGCATTCTTACAGCTACATTCTTTTGCACATGTCCTTGCTTCTTTTATAAAAACCAAACAAACAAAATGTACCACTTCTACTGTGGGTTGGCTTTTGGTCAACTTTCTGATTTGTCTCTGTTGCGTCAAGGTACCATGGGAACGAGCATTTTGGGCATGATACTACAGTGATACAGCGTATTGTCTCCCTCTGTACATAATAGCATGTTTTTCAGGTAGAAAATATGTACAGATCAATTTCTTCTGTATGGTTTCAGTAAGGAAGTCTTTTATGCTGGCTGCCAAATAATTATTTCCTATGTATCTCTTGCATGTCATGTGTTGCATTTTTTTCCAGAAGGTCTACTATATTTTGAATGTTTTAGATTGAAAACTATGGATATAGGAAATCAGATAAAAGTTCTGTGATACAGTACATGATCCTAAAACTTGTTGATAAATGACCGCTGGCTGCTTATCTGAGCCTGATATTTAAATTGGAGCTGGTTTGTGAGTTTTGCAAAGGCAGCATCTTTGTCTCCGTAAGCAGAGAATGACCAACCTCTATCCTACCTTATTTAAATATAAAATTTAAAACTTAGATATTTAATTATAATTTCTCCTTACTTTTTAAAAAAGCTTCTGTTTAAATGTTCAGGATTAACTTTTGGCCCCTTTCTGCCCACCCCTCCTCATTATCCATGGAACCTTCTGCCTAATTTACACTTAATAAGAAGAAATGCCTGCCTTAATTTCTTTGAAATGAAGATTAAAATACTTCAGAAGTGTCCCCAAAGGTCAACAAGATATCAAATCAGTGATGCCTTGGCATTACTCTGGCTTAGATAATCCTCATACTGTAGAATAACTCCAGTCTCTTTCCAGAACTAAGTGGAAATTGTTTTACTTGCATTTCAACTTATTTTTTTATTTCTAATGTTGTAATTGCCATTGAACTTAGGGTTTTATTTCTAATGCCTATGTAAATTAAGCTATAGCATAGCTGGGTGGCGTGGTGGGCTGTAAGGGCAGAATTCAAAAGAAGTAATTGAGAGGAAGGTCAGGAACAGCAAACATCTCAGACCAAACCCACTGGAGCTGCAAGGAGATTGCTAAAGCCTGGTCTCTCTGTGGGACTCGGGAATCAGTCGTGCTCACAGAGTGAAAGAACAGAAACACATTTTGGATGCTCTCATACACCATAGTGACATTTAACCAGCTCTTTTTCTTGCACACAGAAATGGCGGTGGCCGTAGCGGGATGTTCTGTGCCATCGGCATTGTGGTTGAGATGGTGAAAAGGCAGAACGTGGTGGATGTTTTCCACGCCGTCAAGACTTTGCGGAACAGTAAACCCAACATGGTAGAAACTCCGGTAAGCATGAGCCCTTTGGGGCTACTGCAAACAACCAGGGAGCCAGAGGCTCTCTTGTGTGAGTTGCATTCTCAGTCCTGAGCCCACAAAACAGAGCAAACTGATGTTGTGCCACAAGAGGAAAGGGACACTTTTGAGTCACACACATCAGCATTGTGAGAGGCCAGGCTAAGCATTTTATGCTACTTTTCTTGTAGTAGTACTGTGGCTTTTCACAGAAAACGTTCTGAGTGAACAGAATGCACTTTAAACTCCAAAAATAACCTGATCTATTTGAAGAGAAGTTGCAGCAGGTTGTGTTCACACAAACCATCCTGAAATTTTACAGAGCAAGGCAGATCTTGGTAGGAATAAGCTATGAAGTCCAGATTAGTAGCTGGAGATGTGAACATTTTGCTTCTTAATAACAACTGCTGCTTTGGAAGCTGTACTGAATAATGATAATGTTTGTTATTCAGAATTGTAGTAATCAAAATGATACCTCAGAACTTTAAAAATCAAAGACTTGGATCTAGTATGTTGCAAATTAACACATAGTATCATAGAACCATTTGGGTTGGAAAAAAACATTAAGATCATTGAGTCCAACAGTTAACCTAAATAATAAAGCAATATAAAAAATAAACTAATATGAACTATATGAGCCTGAGTTAGCAAAACTACAAGACCAAATATTTGCATGTACATTGCCAGAACTTAAAATAACCTTCACTCTTCTGGTCAGTCTTTATGTGTACAGTATGAGCGCATATCCATTTGAGTGATCTGTCATGAAAGCTGAATATTGTGGGAAGTCCTTAAAAAAATTCTCCCAAGTGGATTTTTTTTTCCTTTCTGTAGGTGAATGTGAAAGCAGGTTAGACACTGTTAGGGAGTTTCTGCCACTTGACTCTCACACTGCCAGCAGCCAGTGTCACTTTTCAGCCAGATGGCTGCCTACAGCATAAAAATCAGGGATGCCAATTGAAATTAAAAACGTTTTGCAGTGTATGCACAGTGAAAATTGCTTCCGACCTTGTGAACTTGCATATTGAGCAAAATGGCTGTAGCTGCCTCTTCCCATATTGCCCTTTTTTCCAGGTGTCAGTGTTTGCTTAGGATCAAGGAGCTTCTGTGGCATGATTTGCCTAATTATTGTGCCTCGCTTCCATCCCTTGCGACCACATAAATTAGGAAGATGGTTAAAATATTAATAGATAGAGCATCCTGTAGCAGCAGTGACATAGGGCTATGTATTGCTGGTTTTGCCGCAAGTACTTTGCAGTCTGCTGTGCCATAGACGTCTGAGACACAGCATATTGAATTGCTGCCTGGATTTCAGTTCACTGCTGTGAAGAAAACAGGTCAGATCACATGGAAAATTACTTGTGTCACTGTAAAGGGAGGCCAAGGTAGATTGTGTGTGTTTCTGATAAATGGGCTGTAAACTTACATTTCATTTCAAAATGCCCCTGAATTCCATTGTAGCTTTAATCTGCAGTTACTGAATTTCCATAGTTCTGTGTTTCTGTTGTGTGGGTTTTTATTCAGAACTCTTGAACAGCAGCAGCTGTTGAGTCGTTAGTTAGAGCACAAACCAGGAAAACCAATATATAACACTGTCATGTGCCCTACATTCAGCAACATGATCAGATAACAAAAATGAGCAGCGCAATAAAGCCTTTAAGATATCCCCACCACTTCCTGCTAATGGATCACGCTGGCTTCCTTTGTGAACAAAAATAAATCACAAAAGCAAATTTGTTTTGTTAGGTCACAAGGACAATAGAGATTGAATTAGTTTTGTTGTTTCCTCTTCTTGCCCTCTCCTCCTTCCTCCTCCTTCTCCCCCAGTATCAGCTCTGAACAGCAGCCTTGTTACGGAGAAATACTAACCACGATGAAGTTTGAGCTTTAACGTCTCTTTTAAATGTGCATCTGATCTCTTGGACATTGCATCGACATGACTGTACAAATGGGCTGTGAGCCCAGAGCAGCTTTGTGTCACAGCTCGGTATTCCTGAGGCATTCGCTGGCTGTCCAAGCAGCAGGCACGAGTTAACTGCTCAGTATCGGCTAACTTAAATATAAATGTTATATCAGAGTCAAGGTGCTTTCACTGCAAGAATGCTCTGACTGACAGAACTTTTCATGTTTGATAAACCAGTTTGTTCAGAAGCTGAAAAAAATCAGAGAATCAAATCATTGCATTTCATGGTCAGAGTTTTTTTCCAGTTCATTGGTTAGGATGAGTTTTTAAATCAGAGCTGGTAATATATTTTACTTGTGTAGTAGGAAAAAAAAAAAAACCCAGAAACAAAACCCAAAGCATGTCAGGCTTGAGGTTAAAATTGCGTAGTAGTTAGCAACTACTATTCTTGTTTGTAAATATTGCTGCTAAGACTTTAGAATCGTAGTTTAACTTCTCTTCCTGCCCCCAACCCCCTTTTGCCTTTACAGGAGCAATATCGCTTCTGCTATGATGTTGCACTGGAGTACCTGGAATCCTCTTAGTCGGAATGGATGTGACAAAGTTCACCAAATACATGAATCTCAATAAGCTGTTTTGACAACAGTTCTTGATCCTGTGAAGAAAGATTTTAGGGGAAAAGGGGGGTGGGAGGGATTTTAAATTTTAAATGCAAAGTATTTTTCTTATGAAGTTGTGTATCTTAATAAAATAACTCAATCTGTTTCTATGCTTGTATACAGTATCAACATTTAGTGCCACAGAAATACTATTTAATGAAAACCAGAGTCAGAAGAGATTTGCGCAAATTAGGACTTTTCAGTGTTTGTATATGCAGCCGTCTCTCAATTACAGTAAAGCGACCATCTGTTGCATGTATCAATATTTCCTATATGGTATTAATTTTTCTTTTTTTTTCTTTTGATACATTGTTGAAGTACAATAACAGTGCAAATTGATAGTAAGGTTCATTCTTTATACGTTTCAAGTGTTGCATATATATACTATATATAGTAAAACAAACTGGCTTATTTTGTTTTAATGTGCAATGATGGCTGGATCACATAAAGATCTTTATAAAGAAACTTAAACATAAGCCAAAGACTCAAGTGTAAATATGTCTATATGGAGAAAGCACATGTATTTATTGTTTACTTGCATTCCTTTTTTGATGGCTGAAAAAAGAAGAATCATTTTTCTTGAAGAAAGCTTTTTTTGCTGAAATCAAGTGTAAACAATTTTTGTAGTTTATTTTTTGTATGTTTTAGTGTAAGTAGAAGACATACTTTTTATGCATAGACCAAGAAACATTGGTATAGTGGTTTTGTTGTGTACATGCTTGTGATTCAAATCCATGTAAACAACTCGGTTATAGAAGGTCTTTAACTACAAGACCAAAATCAAAACATTTTCCTGAAAATGTATAGTTTTTCACAGTTGCATTAGTTATGTACTGATCAAAAAAATATGTAAGGAAGGGCACACATCAAAATGGCCTTGCCTATGACTTGCACAATATTGGAAGAAATTCTTAAGCACCATTAAAAAGGTAAAGGAACCAATTGTTTTCAAAAATATTGAAGCACAGGTCAACAGGAGAACTGTAAGACATATAGATGGCTCTGCGTATGCCCTTCAGGGTAAAAAAGTATTTGTTTAGCAAATTGTACAATTAAGCAATGTTTACTTTTATGTTTACGGACATGTAAGCTTTGCTTCCAAGAAAGCAAAATTTGAATAAACCAATGCCAGATTCTGACTATAGTTGTGGTCTACAAAATACTACTGTGCTTTCACTTAGCTTGTATCCATTTGTTCAGAAGGTTTCCTAGATTTTACCAGCTAAAATCATATTCTGGTCACTTGGTCTTTTTTAGAACTGACAGTAAAATGATAAGGTGCTTTTAAACATTCTGTAAAGTAAGAGTGAATTAAACTTTTATTTAAAGATTATTTTATATTATTTCCTATTTTGATACCCTCTCACTTACTGTCCTTGTTAGGGAGTCATTCTTGTCTGGAAGACTGATATATTTGGGTAAGGAAAATCTCAAAAGGATATTGTTTGTGAAGGTTCCATGTCATCTGCATGCTCTGGTTTCTTCCGTCAGACACATGGAATTACCCATCCATCACTATAAATGACAGAAACATTTAAAGAAATTCTGCTTCTCAGACTTTTTTGAGTGCCTCCATCCATATTGCATAGCTCCACCTCTTCCAGATTTTAAAAAAGTGTTTTTCTTTTGTCACCCATTGTTAGTTTCTACCTATGAGCAGCAAGGTAAACAAATCAAGTTTAAAAATGTTCACTGGGTCTGGATTCTTAATACTCAAAATTGCTCTTTTTTCCTTTTGCCACGTTGGAAAAGGGATTGTAAGCTGCATGCAACAGCACTGCAACATTCCCAGATTTCTCTGTGAGGTCATGGCATTCAGCTACCTTTGGCGTGCATCATCTACAGCTCACTATCTGGTCACCATGTTTTATGGAAACAACGCACCATCTCCACAGACTGATGCGTCCTGCCTGTTAGACCTGTGTCTGGGACGAAATGGATTGGACTCTGGAAGAGCCTTACTCTGTTGTCCATAAGGGGTGTTTGGAAGATTACTCTAGAAATCTAGATACAATTTTTGACAGATGAGTAGCTCTTAGAGTTGTAGAATTTGAAAGCCACATTCCATTCTGACCAGAGTGATTTTAATGTGGGGTTTGTGGGGGCTTTTTCCTGATCAAAAATGTATCATTACCATTAGGCTGAATTAATAGTTATTTTCAGGGAGGGCTGCTGTGCTGGTGGCAGTGGGGTTCATCCCCATCAGTATTTCATAATCCTTGGTAAGATCTTTATGTCCTGTTTCCCCTATGCAGTAAGTATGACTGGTGCAAATGCCGGTATGAATCCTGGCATTGCAGCACACTGTGCCTGAGCATCCCCTGCAGCTAGAAGGTATTGTAGCTGCCAGTGGTTATTCTGCAAATGGGAACTACTCTGCCTGTTGTTCAAGTGGCTGACTGTGCTGACCTAATGAGTTTTTGCAATAGCTCATGACTGAAAAAGCTTGTGGGAAGTTCTTGCAAGGCCAGGGAAAAGTATGCAGAGGGAATGTGATGTGTAAGAAGCAGATCAGAAATATCATTCTCCAGTAATGGTATACCTTGGGGATCTCTTAGGCAAAAGACAATAACAGAACCAGCTTTTTAGTATAAAGTCAGGAAGATACAGTTGGCTTTCATTGTGGCAGCTCTTTCCCCTCCCTTATGTCACCCCGTGGCAGCAAATGCCAGCTTTGTTTTCTGGGAGCACTAGCTCTGTTCCCCTTAATAGATGCTGCCCTAGTGTCCTTTCCTTACACTTGTGCACAAAGAAAGAGAAGTGGAGGGACTATGAAAACCTGCCCCAGAGGTATTTCTCATAAAGAGAGTGTGCAGTGGAGGGAGAGAAGTATTCCCAACCTTGGTCACTCAAAGAGGGAAATATTTTACTCCCTGAGGAAGCGAAAAACCACCGGCACCAGTATTGCAATGTGTCAGCTCCAGCTCCAGCCCTGGAGCAGTCCATAGTTGTTTCCAGACTCCTTAAAATCTTTCTGCTGGCTACCACCCGTGCTGAAATATTAGCACAGACTCAGTCAAGTGGCTACAGCCTGCAAGGTACACAGGTTCTGCCTTCCTCAGCAGCATAAACATAAACTGGACCAACAGAAGCAGTAAATACAGAGAGAGCAAATGGGCATCAAGTCAGAATACAAAGAAGTGTGAAAGAGTTCATCCACGGAGGAGTGTGAGATGATTCAAATTTGGAATGAATTAAGTTGAAACTGGTCTAATGTCACATAATGAAAGGAACTAAAGGAGTGTAAAAATTTCCAAAAGTTTTTTAGAGCTCTGTGCTCTAAAACTGAGAAGTGATGACTCGTGTCCTAGTCTCCATAGCCACTAGTGGAAGGAGTTCCAAGTGTCGCTTTGATGGCTTTAGTTCATTTTCTATAGAACAGTAATCAAAGAGGTACCTTACAGATGTGTTCGAACTATCTAAATTTTCTCTAAATAACCAGAGCTTAGGATCCAACACTGAATGACTGTATCAGACCCTGATATCCTTGGAATCACCTTAAATCTTTGGAAGTGTCTAAAGCAATATCATGGAGACTGAAGTTTGCTAAAACAAGAGCTACTAAACCTCAGCACCCTGTATGGAGAGAGGTTGCATGCTCTTTTTTTTTTTTTTTTTTTATTTATTTAGTCCTTGAATCTGCCTTCCCTGTTCATAGTGATCCAGCTCCAGCAGATGGAGGTGTGAAGAGACCCAGTTTTTGAACTTTTATCTGGGTCCTGAGAGATCAGACCCTAGCTGGTCGATGAGATTCTAGAATTTATGTTTCCTGCTTCTTGGGCTAATTCTGCTGTCAGGAAACAACAGCTTTGAAAGAGGCTTTGCCTTCCTGGGTAAGTCACAGACATGAGTGAAGCTCGAAGCTTAGTATCCTCAGTATATGCAAGCAGTTACTGGTATTTATTTCACTCAAGAAGTTGCTCAGATAATAGAATTATGTAGTTTATGGTATATCCTAGCCTTGCACAATGTACTACATTAAGAAACACAACATTCCTTAGTGAAAGCAAAAGCTACTGCAGGAGCGTGCTCTTGCAAAGGAGTTAACAATTTCCAAAATCAAAGGTCTAAAAAAGCAAAGTGGGGAAGCAATGGTAGGCAAGTGCTATGTGTTTGAGACTCCGATGCAAATTGAAATGTTAAAGGACAAGGAAGGAGCAGCCCGAGAAAAAATGTTGCAGAATCATTGCGTGGCCAGGCCACCTGGACTGACAAATGACTGCATAAAGGGCCTCTTTTAAGCTTCATTCTGCTGCTGTGTCAGATGAAACCCTGAGATCTTGAAATAAATGTAAAAGCTGCTTTTATAGTGCCCTGCTTCTGTACTGAAAAGAAAAGTAACTCATTTTCTGCTGCACTTTCCTGTGTCACCTAGAAGTCTGAATTGAGTTAAGTGATCCTAATCTCACAAAGGAACCTTTGTGGTGGTTTATTGCTAGTGCTCTTGCTTTGTTAAACAGTCAAAGGTCTTGTAACCTCTGCAGATCCAGGATAGTCAAGGATATCTGTGAATTTTCACTTATGTCTTTCCCTTCTGGGGTTGAATAACCTACTAGGAACAGATTGTGTATACTGAGGATGAGACTTTCAGAATATGCAGAGGTTTAGTCCCATAAATGTCCCCTCAACTTTAGGCAGCAAAACCTTGTCTTTGTTTATTTTTTAACTAGAGGCTGTGTTTGAGCAAAATTTGAGATGCTGATAATATAGAAGTGTTTCTAAATTATTTTAAGCTTGCTGGATGCTTTTTCTTTAAGACTGAGTAAAAGAATGCTGTGAGATGTGGTGGTGGTTGACAGGCATAAGCATTGTTTTGGCCCACGCTTCTCAGAAATTAATGCTTTCCCTGCTGTTGGGTTTAGAGTCCTAATTTATGCAGAGATTGACATGTATGATGACAGGCACAATAGGATGCTTACCTAATAATAATGTTTATTAACTGTGCCTTGGCCAACAACGAACAGATGTTTTTGTGCCTTGTTGAGATACAAAAGCTTGATTTCAACAGTCTTTTGTAACCCCATCTAGCTTCCATCTGGATCAGAAAATAGTCCTGACTTCACAAATTACATCAAGATAAATGTGAAATCCCCATATGCTCAGAGATTTTTCAGATGTCCACTAAGCAAGCAGAAAAAAATTAAGTCTATGTTAAAAAAAAAGAAACAAACAAACAAAAAAAAAAAACCACCTCTTTCCTGGACTTGGAACCAAAACATGATCTTTCTGCAAGCTTTGGAATACCCTGGAGCTTTTTGGTAATGAGCACAAAAATGGCATCTGGCAAAACACGGTATCTCCAGATTGTGATGCTATGTGATAATATTTTCCTGCCAGGTGCAAACCAGTGCGAGCTCTTTCCATTTCATGGTGGAAAACTTTTGTCTCTCTTTTGTGTATCTAATCTTTTGTAGACTGATAACTGAAAGGGCACGGTATTTTTCCAAGTCCCAACACTTTGAAGAAAGTTGCTGTCTTTTTGCACTCCTATAGCAAACACGAAACCAAAGATTTTAGTGTCCATAGAGTTTCTCTCTCAAAGTAAACAGAGCGAGTTGTTTTCTGTAGTGGCCATAAAGCCAAACTGGTAAGTTTCAGAAAAGGCTTGAAAGATATTTCTTTTGCTGAAGTCCCAGCAGGTGAAATCCCAGTCCATTTGCAGCCAAGGACAATAAGTCTCGCTGCTCGTGTGTTGTTATTCTTTCTGATCCACTTGCTGTGTCCATGAGTGGGCACAAATAGCCCATTTGGACTCACAGTCCAAACTCCCTTCAGCACAGAACCCGCTGCTGTAGTCTTTTCCTCCAGCTTCAGGATGAAGTTATGAAACTTGCTGATGATACAGATTAGCAACACAAAATTGCCTCTATTTACTGAAAATGGTTGAAACCACCTGCTGAAGGAGCGTGTGCCTTCATTTTGTGTGAGGTAGAAATCATAGACTTAGGAAGCTGTGGCACTGCTGCAACCTTTTCTGTTGCACAAAATCGTATCATTGAAGCTTCAGTTGATGCAGTTTAACCTGTACAAATAGGTTGCTGCCTAGTTTCATCTTCTGAAACGATCAAGGTTTCCAGCTTACCTTGTATTAAGAAATACAACAGTGTTTGAGCAGTAGTTCTCACAGGTCAGACAGCTTCAGGGATGGGGATAAAAATGGAGCATAAAAGCACTAGGCACAGTATAGGTTTTTCTAATATTTCCTCTCCAGCATGACAAGCTGGTTCAGCTAGTGTGACAATGAGCTGTAATTACAGCTGTGGGAAAATAGCAGTGTGGTTCTGTCTGTGGCAAAGGCTTTTAAAAATGCCTTTTAAAAAAACTGGGAAGAAGTGCGGGCTTTGTTTCTGCTTCAGTGTGTCTTCCTTTCAGGCACTTGTTTACTTCAAATAATAGCCCTGCTTAACACAGACCCTTTCTAAGGTGATAGTCCTTCCAGCAGTCAGTCACAGCCTGCAGCACTCTCTGGCCTTAAATACAAGTAAACTGTTGGTATGTGGGTTAAAGGTAGCAGGTACAGGTACGATGGATGCTATAGTGCATTAAGGTAGGGGAACTGCAAAGGGCAGAGGCCTGAGGAATACGCCTCTTGCTTTTGCACAGGGGGATTTATAAACTTTGTGCAAAAGAAAGAGAATGAAACACTCAGTGAACTGACTGGGACCAGCATGAAGATAGGAATCTTGTTTGCTGGTTATTTGGGCAACAACATAGAAAGAACAGGCTTTGGATGTAAGAATAGGCAGGATGGACAGTACAAAAAATCTAGGCAAGATGGGAACTTCCCAAAAAAGCATGCAGTTATGAAATATATGGAAGGAAATAAAAATCCTAAAAGCCCCAGTCAGTGAAACAGTTTCAAATATTAAGTATATGTCGTGCCTGTGGTCAAGCAAGGTTGTTGAATAGATGGTTTAGGCCACTGAGGATGAAAGAAACTGAGCAAGGGCCAGTGTCAAAGAACTGGGCAGTTTATGTGAGCAGCTCCTTCAATAAAGGAGAGATAAAAGTATGAGTAGGTCTCATGAAAGATTTAAAAAATTATAAAATCCCTCAAAACCAGGCTTAGTACAGGCAAGAGACTTAGGATCAGCTCACTTACCTCATTTTATGACCTCTAAACTCCACTTGATTTTTGGACTCCAGCAGTTAGCTGCCTCAAAGCCCAAGAAGTGCAACTTTGGTGGTACCATATTTATCATTGCTGATCAAGAAAATGAGAACAACACTGCTGCAGTGCTGAACATGATTGTTCAGATAGTCCTTATCTTAGTTTTGAGGACAAGCAACAAATGAGAAGTAAAGTAAATGTGACAGTAAGTGACAGGTGTGATTTCACAGGCATCTCAGCCCCCACTCCACTGTTAATCGAGAGCCAAATGCTCCTTTGCAGATTTTTTTCTGATGCTTGGTTTTTGAAATTATGGTTTGGTTTTGGTTTTCCTTTCTTAGAAGAAGAAAATTTATACTGAGAAAAGCAACGTTAGACATTGTGGGGGTGAAATGAGAAGCATTATGGGACAGTGTGAGAGGCAGCTGCCTGGCTATGGCCAAGGGGAGCCACTGTAAAGGAAGATTTTGAAGACTGAAAAGATTTCTGAGTGTCTTGAAAATGTAAGTCAACTTGACAAATGAAATAGCTTCAGAGTCCTACACCATTTAGTGTTTGGGGAAAACTGCAAAAATTGGGTGGGAGAAAAGCACATGCCCTGCAAGCTTTTATCTGTGTTTACAATCCAGCATGGCAAAACAAAAATTGAATTAGCAGATGGGCTTGGGAAAATCAGAGAACAAAACATGACAATTACTTTGACAATACACACATTCAAGCCTGCATTTTCCACATCTTCACTTGTAAGACTTTAAGTAACACACTTACTTGGTCATGAAAAGTCTCATCACGGTATCGTGATGTCCTGATCTTGCTCATTACTTAGAGTTTGCTGGTGAGGTGTCTATTCTGGACTTGGCACAGGCCACACAAACATTTAAGGAAGACAGATACTCATCTTTTTTCAGGACTGTGTTGTTCAGATTAGACGCTCTACTCTTACCTGATTATTTTTCCTCTTCTTCCAGTGGTCTTTCCCTTTCCAAAACACAGTACAGATTGTGCAGTTTTGTTGTTTTCATTGGGATTTTTTAATTCTTGTTTTCACCCACATTTTTTCCCTCTACTCTTTCATCTTCTACATCTTAGCACAGGCTGAAGCTAAGCAGGCAGGGATGGGATGTGGTATTATTTCCATAACACATTTCAACTTTTCAGCAGAACGGACCTCAAGGAGTAGTTTCAAATTTACACTAAATGGCTGGACCAGCACATCCCGCCCTCTGATCTCGCCTGAGCCAGGATCAGCTGGCATCTCTGAAAGCAAGCTTGTTGCTGTTTGTCACTCAAAGTCTGCTGAGTGCGTTAAGCAGGATGACAGTGACTTAGTTACAAAGTGAAACAACTGCAACTGCTCTTTTGTTCCTTCCAGTGCTTCTCGGGGGGGGGGGGGGGGGGGGGGGGGGAGGTGAAAAACCTGCTCCCTTCCAATTCTTTCAAGGTCTGTGGGCCTTAAAAGCAATGTGAAACAGCACAGGAAGAGATTTGGTTAGTGATGTGTTTAGGCGTGTTTGATTTGTGAAAGATTAACACAACAATGTATGGGAGGGGTTGGTTAACTTAGTAGAAGGTCCTAGGTGTTAAGGGAAGGGAAACAGGAATATCTGGGTGTATAGTATGTACACCCGTGACTTTCTGTCGTGGCAGGTCCTGAAATGTGCTACCATGATGTGAATTTGAAATGAGACTTAAACATGCACTAGTAAAGGAAGAATGGCAAAAATCAGTTTTCCCACACCCAACTTCCAATAACATTACCATAGCTGATGTCCACATGGAAGTGGGGAGGCATGCTCTTGACTCTTTGGCATGAAGCTGGGTTAAAACACATGGCCCAGGGACAGTATTCAGAAATACAATGTTCTGGGAAGACCAGAACCAAGCAAATTGAGGTTAAGCACCCCAAGTTACAAGCATCTCTTGAGCCAGTTCTTATTTTTGCTACTGCCCAAGCAAGAAGAAAGAACAAGTCCAGGAAGCAGCATCTTGATGAATGCCTGTCCTAGGGCAGGCTTGGATGAGCAAGGGGCTCTCGTTATCTGCTAGTTTTAGGATGCTGTACAGCATCCTCAGCTGCATGTTAAAACAAGAATCAGCAAATTTTCTCCAGCATCTTTGTTCAATCTTTGTGCTGTTTTTTGCTGCTTCTCTACTTGCTTTGATTTGATTTTGTTCTCTTTTCTATGAAGACTTTGAGTATTTGGATTGGATGTGGTTTTTTCCCCCTTTTTAAAGTCCTTTCTCTTATATGTTGTATTAAATCTTCTTTGGCAAGCATACTGTGTTCCTGGGTTTTGTAGGTGAGCAGAGAGCAGAATGCAGAAGAAGAAATAAGCAAAATATGTTTGTGAAATTGACTTTGGTGCAAGTGATGGCTTTGCAGACTGCAGATTTCATCCTCTAGCCATGGCAAGTCTGTTTGAATTAATTTGTTGACATAATTCTGCAAGAACACTTATAAATACATTCCTCAGATAGATGTGAAGGGAGCTGTAAACTTTCATTTTTCAAAATGTATCTGTCTATTCATGCTGGCTGATTGTTAGATCTCACAATGTGCTCAGCACCAGAAGGTCCAGGATGCTGTAGTGCCCCCACAGGCTCTCAACACCCTCTGGCTTGGGGTCTCTCGCAGTATGGCGAGGAGAAGGAAGGAGAAGGGTCTAACTGCGGCACTGTATGCTTCACCCAGGAGAACATGTGCTAGGAACACATTGAAGGAGATGCCCAAGGGACACAAATGCTCTTGTATGTCAAATAAATGTAGATGCAACAAACTGAAAAAAAGATGAAAGGCTGGCAGAAGGACTTAAACTCCGAAGTGAGAACCCAAGGATGTTTCTTACAGACTCTGATATCTTAGATAATTTAAATTAAGTTTGCAGAGAAGGACAAGTTTAAAGAGCCTTGGCTGGATCATAGCACATGTTCCATACTGCCAGGCTGCCTACAAGAAGAAAAGGATGCTCAGTGTTACCACTCTACATGAGAAGTAAGGAGATTTATTTAGCTTTGAAAAAGCAGACAAAATAGGTAAGAAAACACATGGTGAAGCTTCTGGATTGAGCATTTTAACAGGAAAGTGCTAAAATACACACTAGAAAAAATAAAATAAATGCTACCTATGGGTTCTTCTTTTGCAGTGTTTTTACAGGTTGTTCTGGAGAAGAGCTCCTGTGCTCTTTCCTCCTCCACAGCTGGGAAGACAGGCCTATTGACCAATTTGATAAAGAAAAACAGTTGTTTTCCAGCACTTTTCCAAAGCAAGTCTCTAAAGGCATAGCTTGTCAGAGTGGGAAGTGTGCTGCATGCTCTTAGTGATCTCACTGTTTGTTGCAGTCTACCACAAAGATGGTGAAGGGTGTGGAGGACTCAAAATAGATGTTGGCCAGCAGCTACTGAAAGTACTGCATTTGTCTCTTGTGTGAGGTAGAGGATGGGACGTGTGCTGCCCTCAAGGGCATTAGAGGGATTTTGGTGACCACCCTGTTTATGTTCACGATACCAGGCATGGTGCAAAAGGCAACACTCTGCTCTTGGAAAAGGAGAAATAGGACTGGAAGAGGAAAAGAGTGGGATGCTTATCTTTGCTTCATATGAAGCAAATGTACATTGCTTATGCTGCTCACAGAATTTTTTATGGCCAAGTGTACCAGATTCTGCATTAATCAACAAAACCAATCTCTATTTAAATTGCACTGGGACCCTTTCCTGGAACCAAATAACTTTATGGCTAGTAAGTAAAAACAAACAAACAAATAAAAAAAAAAACCAACAACATAAATAGTGCACTAGTTGTATCTTTGCCTGTGATGAAATGCAGATGTGTACTGGCCTCCAACCCCACCATCCCTAGGGATGAGGGATCATGAGGGAAGGCTGGGAACTCCCTGGGCACCGTCTTCTCCCATGGGCTGAAACTCTGGCGGGTGCCAGCCCAGGAGTCTGGCTGCCTCTGCAAATAAAATGACCCTTTATTTCAGATCTTAGCTTTCCCACAGCTTGCTCAGACTTTTTCAAATCCCTTCATCTAAGTTCAATTCTCCTGTGTATTTCCAAAAAATACCCACAACCCTCCAAGAAAGAGGTCCAATTACTGAAATCTTTATACTGCTTCTCCTTAAGAAAAAGCAAGGGACGCCTGGAACAAGCCCATAAACGCAGATCCCTTAAGCAGCAAATGCATCTAAGCTTTCATATAGGAAAATAATAATGATAACCAAAATGCCTTGCAGCAAGGTAATATCAATGCCTTGAAAAAGGTAGGAAATTAGAATCAATTTAACTGATATGTTGGCAAGTGTTAACTGCATTTCATATGGAGTCTTTATTCTTTGAAGAAACTCAATTTTCCTGCAGAAACAGTTTGCATTTAGATTCAACTTCATACACTGAGTAGAAGTAACTGCAATTAAGTTTGTTCTCAAACTTTCTGAAGCTGTTTCTGAAAATCAGGCCAATTGGATTGTGTGCTTGGCAGACTATCTTTCTGTGTACCTTTTTAGAAAGGCTCCTATTAACGGTTTTAAAAAAAGCAACAAAAAAAAAAAAAAGAGAGGAATGCTTGGTTCTGTATGTATTTTAAAATGACAGCTGATATTTCAGTTGCAATAAGAATAGGAAAACATATTCAGTGCCACTGCTTTATCATTAATTTGAAAGTCAGACAACATATCTGTCATTTAAAATAAATATTAAGGATGACAAAAAAATTCAAGGTAACCATTATTAAAATAAATGTTTTGTTGATTTCTTTTCCCAGCTGCTTAGACTAAACTCTGGGTTCTAATGCTCACATAAAAAGCGATTATTAGTGCTCGTTCTTCTGGTAACGTAGACATTAGAGAGTTAAGGAGTGCAAGATGCCAGTTTTAATTCTAGTTCTGTTAAAGCTCTTTGCTGTCAGGGAAAGTCAAACTGTTTTGCTTCTCTTATGTAGAAAATTGTGAGTTGATAGGTGAAACTTCAGGAATAATTAGTGAAAGTAGATGTGTAAATTCCATTGGGGGAATCAATCTTTCCAAAATATATTTAAATTAATTCAGTGTCCTTTTCTTTGAACAGTGGCATGGAGCAAAAAAAATTATTTTGGATTCCTTTAACAGCATCTAGAAACCTACATTGCCTCTTTAAAAATAAATTACAGCACACCCCACTCAAGAAATCACAAAGGGAGAAAGTGATATTTAAAATTAATTCAAAAAAAATCTGCAACATGTCTTCAACTGTCAAAAATGCACTGAAGATATGCCAACCATATTTCAAAACACTTTTTGTAATTTGAAGATACCTCAAGTAATTTTGACTCCCAAAGTAAATCTTTAATGGACCTGTACTTCTCCCTAAAACTGTGGGATTTCTTTTTTTTTTTTTTTTTTGGGTCCCTGCCTTCCTTTCTTTTACCTCCTCAAAGAAACCAACAACCCACAGAAACTAGGTATTTAATGAAATCTGCAGAGATGGTTAGGTTTGACTTTTTTCTTTTACTTTTTTTTTTTCAGAGAGAGTAGATAGTTCTATGCTAGGAGTAGTCAAGTTGGGCTTTGGAGATTTGGACCCAAGCCAGGGCTTTGCCATAGATAATCCATGCAGCCCTGGATAAATTGTAAATTCTCTGCTTTCAGTCTGCTTTGGCAAAATGATGGAAGATAGAGACCGAAACTGCTTAGTATTCGCTTAGCTATTGGAATGCTCCAGGTTGGTCAACTGCCTGGATTGACTTTACAGTGTGACGCCACGTACAGAGATATTAATATTCTCATGGGAATACTGAATTCATGTTCCGTGCTGTTAAATGAAAAGCCTTAACACCAGCTGAGGATCACCAGGATGGCTCATTTTGTATAAGCACCCATTTTGACGGGTTCCTCTTTGTATTGGAAAGGCCCAGAGCTCCTACTGTATTAAACATTTGCAACTGGCTTTACTACTTTCAAAATATTTTATAAACATTTAAGGATCAATCATCTTAATATATTTATAAAGATAGGTGCCATTAATTAATACCTGTCAACAGATGGAGGAATTTTTAGCTTGAGCTTTTGAGTCTATACTAGTGCAGAACTTAGAAATCTCAGAACATGTCCTTTTCTCTGTGGTTGAACAAAACAGTAGAGCTGCCTGCCTATGCAGCACTTGAACCTTTCAGGGCTTTGAGTGTCCAATTCATACACAGTACCAAAACTTTAAATGTATTTATTAAGGCCATGGTGTTAATCCCACTTTACCAGCAGCTGGAGAGAGAGTTCTGGAAATACATTTCCTATAGTTTACTGCTGTATGTAAACCTATTACTCTTTCTTGAAGAAGTTTGGGAAAGATGCATGTCAATATTCTTTGCAAGACTGTAACTTAAAATGCCATTATCAGCACGGTGTTTATATGGGAAGCCACAACCAACCGAAAGCCATAACTCTTCCTTATTAAAAGCCTACTCCAACCCCTGTTAAAATCAATGGAGGGACCTTTCTGACTCCAACAGGTACAGAACTGCTCAATAAAATGTAGAAAATCCCCACAGGTTATTGTTGTTTAGTCCATAAAAAGTCAGCCAAAAACTTACTGTTTTTCAAAATCTGATGTGTGTACGTATGCTTCGGTTCTTTTAAAAGCACTAGGGGATCCTGGTTCTTCAATAGACCATTCACTCGAGTCAAACACTGGCAAACAACCCTCTGGGCTCAGGAGCTTTTTACTAACAGCCTTTTGTTCACACCTGCTAAGCCATTTAAATTTCATATGAAGAGCACGTCTAAGATCTCTCTGCCGAGCTGTAAGGAAATGTCAAAGAACCCAAAACGTAGTTCCTGGAAATGTAAAGGAAAGTTCACAGTACAATCACAGGGCATTAAAATGTTCCAAGATTTTAAAGCCAGGAGCTATCACAATTCACTGGGGTGAGCGCCTGCTTTGTGAGGGTGTTAGGATTTTCAACCCAATCATTTTTGTACCAGGTCCAAAAACTTGGAGCTGAGCAAGATAATATCTTTAGAAGGGCAGATTTTATCTTTATCTATGGGCTTCAGCGGATGGTGAAATAGTATAAATATCTGTGGGTAATCATCCTTACTTTTTAACACAGCTCCTTATTTTAAATTTCAGCAGAATCTTGCTATGCTTTTGTCTGCAGGATTAAAAAGTCGTCTAACCACACTGACTCATACTAGGGGGAGTTTGAGCAGAGGCTGCCCATGGAAGCCAGAATGCTAAAAAAACCCCATCTTTAGAGGGTTATTGAAATATGCTGTGCAATTAGTGCTTTCTATTTTCAGGTGACATTAGAAGAAATTGTTGCAGGTGCTGGAGCATAAGTTATGCAAATATTAGGCTAACAAAGCTAGGTTCCTTTGGAAGGAATGATTTCAATGTTTAAGAGGTGATCATTTTGGCTTTACTGGGCAATTGATCCCATCCACCTATAGCAGTAAAACAAGCTTTTACACAAAGATCTACCCATCACATTGTAACTCATGTTTTGTTTCATTTAGGTCTTTGGCCAATTGAAACCCTGTCTCTGTGGAGATAAATCCAGGGGTACTATTGTAGGGGTTGGATTTTTTTGCTCATGATGGGACAACTTGTTCAAGCTGCTGAGACCATCAGTTTACATCCCAAAGGCCAATGAAAATGCATGGTTGTCAGCAGAGGGTGAGGTGCTTCTTGAGTGAGTGAGTTGTCCAAAACCTGAGTGACGCTACTACAGGGGTCCTCAAACTGTTTAACCAGGGGCCGGCGTGCGGATGCAGTGGCAGGCAGCCATCTGCGGCTGCTTGGTTTCCCCCCCCAACCCCCGGCGGGGGGGTCTGTAAATACCAGGGGCCAGACTGAGGACCCTGGGGGGCCGTATCCGGCCCGTGGGCCGTAGTTTGAGGACCCCTGCGCTACTAGAACTGGTGCTGACTAGGAGAGGAAGATCCCAGCTCCTGAAGTCTTCACAGCTTCTTTTCATGCTAGGGTTCACCTCTGGAGCAGTTTCAGTATAACACTGTTCACCTGACTTAGTTATTGAGCCAGTAGATTCCTATAATGAAGGGTGACACTACAGCCCATCACCTATAGGAATAGATGACCTATCTCCCTTTCTTTATCATAATTGTTCTTGATATGTCCTATAGTCCTATATTTATTCAGAGCCTAAACATCCCAAGTGTCCACTTGTTCCCTTGGGAGATTATTTCACAGCTCAATGCACCTGTGTCAGGGAGGATTCCCTACAGTTTAGCCTGACTTTATTTTTAATGACAGGTGGAGTTCCCACCTTACACTGGAAAAAATATGTAAGTGAATTGAACTTCCTGCAGTACCTTGAGTTTGATTCAAAGACAGCATAACCATTCAATATAAACCTCTCTCACACCCGCCTTCCAGGGCTTCATTGTTCCCAGTTTCCCTAAAGCATCTTCCTCTCTGGAATTACAGTTCTGCCAGCTCAAGCATCAAATATATTTCCCTTGTGTATATAAGCTCAATAAATGGGGCGTGTCTTCCTGTAGACATAATGCTTGGTTTCATATTTACAAGATCGTTTTAAAAAGTCCCTTCAACCAGCGCAACTAATGGCTGCATTTATCTGGAGAATGGTCTGAGCTTAAAAAAAAACCAACAAACCTTCACAGGCTTATTTGGAAACTTGAAACACTTTATTGGCTTCCTGAAAACCAGTGAGTAAAACAAGTGAGTATTCATCAGCATGGTAGAAAAATATTCTTAGAAATAGTTTTCAGAATTCTCTGTTTTGCCATTCATCCATTCTTCTGAATTAGCTGATGTCACTTTTCAGGCACATTCCCCTACAGCTGCTCCCTGGCCACCCCCGTGGGGGAATGAGCAGAGGCTTTTCCACGTGGGGAGATGTGAGTCCCTGTTTGTGCACGTCTTTCAGAGCAGCTGGAGCTGCTGGCACCATGGCTGCATGAGGGCTTATGGCCGCTTTGGCTTTTGCAGGTTTCCCTGCCTGGCTTCACCTTCAGCCCGTTGGTGGTGGTAGGAGGTGCGGTGGCCAAACCAAATGCTGCCTGCAGACTCCTGCAGGGCATAGGTAATGTGGAGGTCCCGGTAAGCTCTCTGTGAATAACACAGTAACTCAGAAATGGAGGTGTGGTAAGGAGAGGTTTGTGGTCTCTGTATGGGAAGAACAAGCTCAGATACCGCATCCTTTTAGTACAGTATACATGCATTTTTCAGCAGCTTGTCTTCATCTTCAATACTGAAACTTGGAGGAAGCAAAGGGAATTTTTCCAAGTCAAGATCCTCCTGAGGATTTAATCTCCAATAGAATAATCCCCGCAAATGGTCCCTTATTACCAGTAGTCCATGATGATGGTGTGTTAATCTTCCATTACGGGATTAAGGATGGTTTGGAGATGGCAAATTATTTTTCTCTGCACTTAGCATTGCACATCAAACTGGAAAAAGCTCCTGCAGAGCATTTGGGAGAACAAATCAGTGGTTCTCACTTACCAGTCTAGGTGCTAGCAGAGACACGGATGGCTCTGATAACATGTGAGCAGTGGATAGCATTCCTGATTTGGACTGCAATTTCAGACAAGTGCATATAATGCTCCTTCATTGCACCTAAGACGACTGGTTTTGCTGGGTTGTGTGATAAAAAGCTGGTCTCTGCACACACACAGGGGCTCAAAGGAACAACGGCAGGTGGGGGAACCCCAGAGGTACCCTGCCCGGGGTACTTCCAGGCATGTTACAGGAGAGCCATCTCTCATCTGGCACAGAGGCATGGCACCGGCAGGGCACCCCGATAACCCATCAGAGAAAGGGGCCCTTCCCAGAGCCCCCCAGGGCATTGCAGAAGGGGGATCACATCTTGAGCTGGCCATGACACCCAGCATGTGAGTTGAGGGGAGAGGCTTTCCAGAGCACCTTACAGACTGACAGGGACTATACTTAGAGTTATGGGACTCATTATGGGATGCAGGGCTATAGCCAAGTACAAGACTTGCTATGGGATGTTTGGGAGATGAACCAAAGATGGGGAAAGGGAGGGATGATGATAGTTTTGGGAGGAACGAGGGTGGGAAAATACCTTAAGGGCTTAAGGGGATAAAAGGAGCTTGTCACACATAAGCAGGCTGGGGGTCAGTACGCTTGTCTGGCCATGCCCTGTGCCACATCAGCACAGCCCACCCTGGCTTCTCATTCAGCTCCATTCCTGATTATTTTCCTGTGTGCACATGCACGCTGTGTGTATGGGGGTCTGAGTGCCAGCAGCTGGAGTGGGACGATGGGTCACAGGGCCATGTGGGTGCCAGCAGGGCAAGTGGCTTGGGAGCCAGGGGGTGTGAGGTGGGGAGGGGTGCTTACGTGTGCTAGGGGAGTTTGTACCAGCCACGGTCATGGGGCTCTGGGCCCTGAGGGCTGCTGACATGCCCAGTGGCAGGAGGATCAGAGGCCAGTTACCAGGTGCACTGTGCCTAAGCCCAGCTCCTGGAAGGATCCCCACCGCATCTGTACATATGTGTATGTTTCCCACTAACAGACTCATCCAGATCAGCCAGAGGGGGGCACAGGATGAGGCTGTTGGTGGTTGTGTGAGTGCTGTGGTTTCTCCATAGGTTGAGCTGATTTATGTGTATGGGTGCTGTATACGTGTGTGTGCATCCGTGCCTATAGGGAACACATGCTGCTGGTTGACCCTGGGAACATGGAGCTGCAGCTGCCTTCTCCATGCTGTTGGGCTGCTGCATTCAGCAACATAAAACAAGTTTTGTTCTGATTTTTCTTGTATGAAATCCACGCCTGGTTGGATTCAAGGAAATTTGAAAGCAGTTATTAATTTTTATGTGCGTTTGCAGTTTATGTTAAATGTTTTTTGTGGTACTGTTCCTGGCAACCTTATCAAAGTGAAGAGCCAAATACAAGTGAATTCAGGAGCAGTAGAAATGGGCTTAAAGGCTTTTTATCCATAGGCCAAAATGACCAAACCAATGTGGACAGGTAAAGTCCAGCTGCCATCACCAACACAATACCTGATAATTTGGGGAGCTGGTACACGAAGAAAATTTGCTGTGACTTCCTAGAGTAACACACATCATTTTAAAATGTATAAAGATGTCCCACTGAAATAGCTGGAACCACTCACACATTTCAATGCTCTGTGCCCTGTAAGAACCAGCTTTTTACAATATGGCTCTTTTGATTACCACTGAATGCATGTGATTTCCCCAGCTCTCTCCCAAATCAATCATATTTGCTTAATTTCAAGTATGTGTTGTAGGGAGTAGAGAAGGAAGGATCTTTTATATTAAAATAGTTGATGAGTGTTTGGCTGTGCATGTTCTCTAGTATGGCTTTCAGTAACACCTGTCACACTGAGACCCAAAGTCCTGTTATTCAGCTTGCCTGCAGCACCTGCAACATTAACAAAAGGTAACAGTGAGCTCTGCACCTGCAGGCTCCCCCCTTATAAAACCTATTTCACATTCCCTAGAGCAATATTTGTTAAGCCCAAGCAAACCCCATAGTTAGCCTGGCACCTCAAAAGCCCGGACACCCACTCCGTTTTGAATTTTAATATGTGAGTTATATTGTCTCCTGTAAATTAATAAATACAGATGAAATGCAGCTACCATGCTTTTTGAAAACAAACAGTTGGTTATCTCACTCACTGTTTTGTCCCAGCATCATGCTTCCTACTTTTCCTGACACCTTAGGGAAGCACAAGACCAGTGTAAGGGAACATGAAATCACAGTCACTTCAGTCTTCCTGGTGATCTGAGTCTGCTGCTTGTTTGCTCTTTGGTCTTACTTTTCAGAAGACTGCTGCTGCAATAACAGCACTCGATCAGGCTCAGAACAGCAGAGTTGGGACCAGTGCTGGGGATCTGCCCTCAGCACAATCTGATTTTCACCTGGTACCATGCAGTAGCCTCTTGAAATTCATTCCCAGTTGCAGCATCTCAAATTCAAATCTCCACTGGTGAATTAACAGATCTTGGCCGTTTTGCATAACACCATTGTGGTTTAATGTCCATTTACATGATGAAGTAATTTGTATTCTATTTCTATGTCTTAAATCTAGGTACAATTTTTAAGACAGCAAAAAACATCAGAACAAAATGGTTTAATTTCTTTTCTTCCAAGGTTGTTAGTGGTTTTGAAGAGAACAGACACCAAACTATTTTGCTGTGCTCCAAGGGAAAAAAAGAAAAACCCAGCCCCCACCCAGACATAATGTCTTCTCCCACTTTAGGCAGGGCTGATATTCATGAAATATCTTCTTTTCACAGGGTCAATAACCATCACCAATGAGATGGAGTTTTGTGGCAGATCCTCTGGCCCCCTCCGAAGCCCAGCACCACAGCACCCCCTACACCTCTCCCAGCTTGGCACAGACCCTCAGTGAGTACGGGTACCCCAACCTGGTGGCAGGGCCATCTGCTCAGCATCCCCCTGCCTCACCCCACTCCAGCTGCAGCCGTGGGAGGAAGCGGCCATTAAGGGGAAAAAGCAGAAGTACCGCCCCGTGCCACTCCCCCCGGGTGCAGCATGCACCAGGCTGCAAGAGTTGCTGCTTCGAAAGCTTTTCACTCGTCTTTATGTGCCAAACCCACATGCTGCCTTGCTGCAGACCATGGCATCTACTCTGGAGAAGTTCATTCATTCTCTGGACCCCAGAGCCCTTCCCAGGGTCCTCCAAATCCAGGCAGGCATCTATTTCCAAGGTGAGCATTGGGTACTTTCTGGAAGGGTTTTGCAAGTCCCTCTGACAATAGGTCTCCATTGGGACTGGGATGGGGGGGGGGGGGGGGGGGGGCAGCAGGAGGATGGTGACAGAGTTGTCTCCCAGCAGTTTCCCACCAGCTGCAATTTTCCCTGTGAAGAACTAGCATAATGATCAATGGCTTTGAAAATGTCTTTGTTATGGTGTGCATCTGGTTTTGTCACAGGCAGTGAGCAAGGAGCTGTAATTAGTCCTCATCGTATCCTGGAAAGAATACTGGAATTAGTCATGAATTTGGTTCGCACTCATGCAGAGCCATCAGTCCAGCAATCACAAATCACCTCACAGAGGTTAATTGCTTAAGCCTAGCTCTGCTCTTCTGGGATTGGCATGGAGAGTGCTGTCTCAGAAATAAAGAACCAGGGAGTCTGGAAAGTGACTGTGAGGGACCATAAGGTTTTCCTGAAGTTCTGCCATGCATTTGGGGGTACTTCAAGTGGTGCAACAATACAAAGGGATGGGTATGAGCCAGACAGGGTTTTCCTGCTGTGAATCTTTTTCTGATGTTTTTAGTTCTAGGCTTTCCTTGTGCTCAAAATACAGTGGAAGGGTGGTAAAGAGGCTTGCACTGGAGGGAAAAGTTCTGCATTCGGTCAGGGCATGGACTTTGTTTAATGACAGTGAAAACAGCATGTCAAGCCCATGTACCAACCAATGAAAAGAAAGTTACCTCCCTGCCATGGCAAGGCAAAATGTGGGGTCACATTAAATAAAACAGAGAGGGCTTCATGAAATGAACTGAAGCCTGTTTCAGCTTCAGCCAAATACCCACCTCAGGATCCACAATATCTATCTTCACATTAGTCTAAAAATCCCCATAGTGCTTCATAGTAGGAAAAGAGAGGAGGTGGCTGCTGTTCGCTGTGGCCGTGGAAGGTTTGAGCTGTGATCTGCAGCTGTGGCCGGAGTGGGTGATTCTTCCCTGTGTAAGAACAACCTCTTGGGATGGAAAGAAAATGGGAATGGGCAGAATTAAGCTGAGATGGTAGCGTATTGTCCATGTTCTCCTGATTGCCCATCCTGGCTGCTCTGGAAACTGCCTAGGATGCATGAATAGTACTGATACACAAAAATACATTCTGGGAAATAAACAGCCAAAATTACCAGAAACTTTTGAAAATATGCTTTTCCCAACCTTTGACATGTGGCCTGTCTAAATTTTACATTTTAAACTGGCCCAAGAACTTGAACAGAATTAAGTTCTTGATGAGGAGGCTATTACCTCAGTGATGAAGAGGGGAATTTAAAAAATAGGAAGATCACCTCCTTAAGTTAGAGTAGCCACCATATTTGTCTCTTTCCACACACCTAGGAAGCAGAGGTAATATAAATAGAGACTGTATGTATATGTACATGTATATATGTGTATATGTGTACACAAAATACTGTGAGGTATATATGTATATACAAAATGCTATGACAAAATTATGGTAGCCCAGCTGTCGTCAGGTTTATGAGTTCCTACAGTCTACATCTTACTGCTAGTGGATGGTAAAACTCATACCAGTGCATCTGTGGAGCCAGGGTATTCAGCTTGTGGTTCAATTTACTGTGTAAACCCTTACACACAAGCCAAAAAAAAACCCAGTGAAGACAGCCCACAGATCATTCTGCAGCAATGTCCTTGCATGTGAGAGACAGCTGATGAATGTCTACAATAAAAGAGCCTGCACAGCCCTGGGAGGGGGTGGTATGTGCTCTAGAGCCAGGAAAGTTTGCACTAAAAGCCAGAGCCATTGTGCTGCCCTGATGCTTCTTCAGTCTTCAGCAGCACACCTCTTCCTGTCCTCTGCTCCCGGTGGCTTCCTCTCAGCTGTGCTCCTAGGTGTTTTCACCAGCAGGCTAGATGCAGCATTAACATACATGCAAGTGTTTCTTGCTTATATAACGAGTAAGGCTGAATCAGACACGTCACTTGGGCCTTTGCCCTCACAGTCTGTGTATCCCCAGAATGCTTGCAAGTACCTAGAAACACCAACGTCCACTAGCAGGTTGTGTTGGTTCCTCTCTCTTCTTCTTTGCTTCAGAGGAAGCTTGAGATGCTCGAGGCACTGTGCCTGATAAGTTTGCAGGATCTAGGGCTGCAGAAGACCTTCTCAGGCCAAACTCTCCCTTTTCCTCCCTTCCTCCTTCCCTGAGATCTCTGTCCATGTCAGACCTCTCCCAAACACTTTTCTCCCCTCCATACCTGGCAGCAGGGGTGAACACACTGTTCTGTGATTGCATTATGATTTATGTTGCATTTTCTGAAGCGAAAGTAGTGCTTCAGAGAGAGTCTGAGGTAACTCCTGTTATATTGCTAAACAGCAGAGTGGACCACTTTGTGCACTTTGAATTTCCATTAGGACCATTCTTTGGTCCTTCCTCAGGCAGATCCTCCTGTGCCCCCAACAACCCTTTTGATTTCTCTTACCACATGCAGTACACCGGCAATCACATTGCGGGTAATGGCAGGTCTATTGACAGAGAACACAGGTTTATTGCTATGGTTGCAGGGACCAAATCAGAGCATTTGTGCACTGATTGTAGTAGCTCCCACACAGCTACAAAGTCAGCCTGGTCAGCTGAGTCCTACTTGGATTAGTGGTTTTATCAAGTTGGATTTCATAGGAATCTTTAACCATTCTTAGCACAACAGGCAGATAGTGAGGGAGAATATTAATTTTTAAAGCATTACATGGGATTTTTTGAAACTGCTCAGTCACAAGAGATAATTAATTTTCTGGTGTAAGAATTTAAAATAGCGAGAATTTTTACATATGTACATGCTATGTATATTCCCCTCTCAACAACCCCAGAAAAAAGTGCTAGGTTTCTTAATGTCAGCTTAACCAGGTACATAGAATGGCTAATGGAGTAAATAATGGTCTACTAAATCCATTAGAGCTGTCACGTCAAAGTTGTACAGCCAACCAAAGAAAGCTATAGTAATTATGTGGTAAGATGACAGCAGTGTAATTCATTCACTGGTCTTCTGTGGTGGACTATGTCCTGTGGGGATGAAACTCTTCATTTACTCTATCTGGAAGCAACATTTTGCACACACTGCACTTAGGTCTAAATGATTTTGCAAATATAGGACCTGCAAATTAGCCACACTTTTCTTGACAGTTTTTCAGTACCTCTGGAAGCATAAGGAAAGCATAATGCTGGAAGTCTTTGTAAGGATGGATGCATCTTTTTCCCTGTGGTGAGGTATTTTTATTAGAAGCTGCAAAGTCAAGCTCTAGGGAAAGAGTGGGAATTTGCTTGCTTTGGGCAAGGTGAAAGGTCTAAAAGATCCTATTCTTCCTTCATACCCATGTTACACCAAATGTAATCCAGGACTCTGTTTTGAGACCCAAGTCTTCCTGATGCAGTTCCTGGTGGAGAGTAAGTTGAAAACATATTGCTGCATGCACCCATTCCACCATTAATCTACTGGCCAACAAAAAATTATGTTCCTGCTGCTATTAACGGAATTGTGATATATCTAACTGTAGCTCCCCAAACTGCAAATGCACAGGACTTGTTTCCATTCAAAACACTTTCAGCTAGAGAAGCTGCAGGCAATTGACCTTTTGCTGTTGGTAGTGAATACTATGACCAAGACACCTTTCTGAGGAAGTTCTGTTCCTGTTCACCTCGCTGTTCCTGCCCTGAAACAGAGGAAAGGGTTTCTCTAGGATGACATCAGTGTTTTTCAAGCTATGCCTGGACTTTGGGGGTTGGTTAAATCCTTATCCTTGTCTCAGGCAGGATAGTCAAGGTTTGAGAAGCTTCTTCATACTCCCATGTTCCTCCTCCCCTTTCCATCCAGCGGTGTGTGGCTGCATAGTCAGTGCCCCAACCTGCAGTCACCACCTACAACTGGCTGACGCTATACAGAGTCAGGAGCATGGGAGGTTAGTAATAGCCCCAAGTTCTTCTGAAGTGCTTTTCATTCATCACACTCAAAGGACCATACAGAAGTGGAGAAATTATTGCCATCGCTGGTTTGAAAGCAGAAACATGGGTGAAAGAATAGGGTGGTTCTGCAAACACCAGGGATGCTTCTCAGAGCAGTTGTTTAGGACTTTGCAGTCATAACATCATTGCTACAGAAACTGGACTGTTGAATTTCTGAAGGGAATAGGGAGGCTGATTATAAAATGAGAGCTAGTTTGCCAGATACAAATATCTTGGTAATCAGCACTGATTAGAAAAGAACTACAGTGCAGACTGAAGTACATGACAATTTAATAGCTCATTAGAATATGTTATTAAAAAAATTAAACTACTGAAAATCCATTGGAAAATGATTTGATTGATTGAATATCTTTCTTTGAACATTTTAGTAAATATTGATGCTTAGTGAGCTGAGTACTGTATGACCACTGATTTTTACAGATAGCATGCAAATATAGGCTTTCATCTTTATGTTGCAAAAATTATGTCTGTTTTAATACCGATATAATTATTTTATGGGTAATTGAATTTAATATTATGCAGGCTTAATTTAACCAGTGGCAGGACAGTAAAAAGTGTCAGATTTTAATTGTGAAAAATGCAAAACTGCTCAAGGTACCTATTCTGTTGGTGTTTCTTGCCATTAGCCATGTTCCCTACCCACAGCCTTCCCATTTTTGCTCCACCTAAATAGAAATCCCACATTGCCTTTTTTTATTCCCCTAAAGCTAAATGCACACATCAGCAATGGGATTAGGGCCCCAAGGACTGGGGCTTGCCAGAGTACAGCAAGATTTGGTAGCTCCTCTCTGCAGTTCAGCTGTTCAAAACCAGCATGTGCTGTGTAAATCCCAGTGCCAGGACATGTCCTTATGACAGCCCCGTGAAGCACATCAGGAAGGCGTACGCTCTGCCCTCGTTCTCTGAGGAGAAGGGAACTCTAAGCCAGCATGCTCCACCTCTGCAGGCTGGGAGTGCAGTGAAGCAGCATGCTGCGAATGTGGTGTTCCCCTCTCTGCTGCATCTCCTGGGGCTCTGGAAAGTGCCAGGTCTCTCCACACAGGGAGAAAATGGTGGGAAGAGGCAACAGTGGGGTCACATGCACACCTCTGGTTAATGACCTTCCAGACCTAAGGGAGTTAAAGATGCTTAGTATTGCCAGGTGGGGATCCCCCCTCTGGGCGGCTGCTTGGTGCTCTCTGACAGCTGCGTGAGGGGCAATGCCAAACAAAACCGCTTGGTATTTTCTCCTTCTTTGGTGACAATGAACAGTTCCATTTCAAAACGCCCTTTGGTGAACCATAAAGAACATGAACATGCTTAGGCTCGTGGTTCCTCTTGACTCTCCTTTGCTGGCTGTGTATCCATGTCTGCTCACCCTCTCTGCAGTTTCAATTTCACTCTTTCTGCTTCTGTTACTGGGAAATGGCATCTTTCCAGCATGTGCTTCTGTGAGCCTTTCAGGGGAGTGATGGGTTCTGCTGGCCATCAGCAGACTGCAGGAACCACTTGCGAAAGTCCTGTTAACCCTGTGACTGCAGCTAGGCAAACTGAATAGAAGAACACTTGTATATCAGATCCCAGCTGCCCAAGTCCTAATTTAGACAAGAATAGCTCTCAACACTAGAAAACAATCATGTACGATGGAATGATGTTTTACTGTTTTTAAGACAACCTGAAGGGAACAAATTCTGCTCCCTTATCAGTGTGAAAAGCCAGTGAGTTAATGATAGCTAGAATATGCACTCTGTAATACATACGAATATAACAAGCAAGCTGCCTCTTTAGGATTAATAAAGGCACTTTTACTTATAAAAAGCAACAAGATAATTTAAATATAGGCTAAGGCATGGACAACTTTGAATGGCTTTGATGAAGATAATTAGGGTTGTATTCCTTAGAGGTGGAAGATCAGTAAAAATGACCTATGCATTTACTGGGGGAACTCTCAGCTGAATGCATGCCAAAGGGAGAATTGCACATGAAATTGGTGACATTTGTGATACAATGTTTGCACTTGCTAATTTGTCTCATTTTTTTAGAGACAGAAGCCAAATGTGTCTGTAAAAATGAAAGGGTTTTTCCCTTGAACATAGTTGTTTCCCTTCCTCTTGATTGAGCGGTTAGGAGCAAGAGTTCTAGGTACAGTCAGAGTAACAGATAGTTTGGATTCTTTTTTGCAGTCAGCAGCTGGAACATATTGGTAAATTTTCTCTATTAATATGTACCACTGAAACTCTCCTGCACTTTTTCAGGCTGATTCAAAAACATGTTTTATTCTGAACAAGAAGGAAAGTGCCCTTCAGTGAATGCAATATGAGAACAAAACCTGACTTTTATGGGTCAAATATTGCTCGTTTTATTCATGCCGCTGCCCTCAATGGATGACTCATCCAGACACAGTGAGAAAAATCTGACCCTGGGTAGCTGGTGCTGAGGGCAAAGCTGTTTCAAGGATCTCCTTGTGGGGATTTCCTTTCTGTGACATTAAACTTTGGGCCTTTCTGTGGATAGCATAGGAGATGGGCAGAATACCCAAACTGCCTGGCTTGCCTCAAAGCAGGGGTCAATCCTCTGCCTTGGCTTACTGAAGCTGCCCTCAATGTCCTGGGTTCCTGCAGTGCAGACGGCTCCCCAGCTGTTGCACTTTGGCCTCCAGGGATGCAAGGAAGAGGTCTGCAGCAGGAGGAGCCATGTTTTCCTACACATGAACCTGCTATTCTATAAAACCACCAAGACAATTTTCACAAACTTGGGCTCTAGGAAGATAAGGGGACAACTATATCAAATGACAGAGTAGGGAAGATCCTGGGATAAACATCTCATGATACACAAGCCTATGACCATGCACCATTTCTGAGTCTCAGGGCTTTTTGTACGGTATTTTTTTCTTCCATTACCTGGAGATCTATGCATGTTGGAACATGGCATTAATCCAGGTTCACTGTTTCTGGTTAGCTCTGTTGAACGCACAGTAATGGTACAAGAGGCAGCGTGCTGTGACCTCAGAAGGGCAAGATGCTTAAATATATTTCCAGTTCTGGGCTTCACGTGTGAAGTGCTCAACACTCTGGTCTGATCCTGCCACTTAATTTAAGCAGTCTTCTTAAACCTAGTACAACAAATCACGGATTTTCTGTTAAACATACACTTCAATAAACAACCTTTAGGTCAAAGTAATCAACGCTGCATTGAAAATGAAGAAAACTAAATAAATCACAAACAGTGAAAACAGTGACTAATGCTGTTCAAAATCAGCTTTTAGCATTCTCTTGTCTGCTGCAGTCATTCTGACTTGTGTGGGTAAACCCAAACAAAAGGTCAAGGGTGTTGCATTTGGAGTTGTGGTTTCACTTGCTCTTTCTATTAGAGTGGGTGCTGCACGCACAGAGTTCTGCTGCCACATGCAGAGTGTGAGCCCTCTGGATAGATGAGAATCAGAAGGAAGTATTAAAAAAAAAAAAGCATAAACCTATCAGGAAAGCAATAAATCAGAAACTGCAGAAGTAATTTTTTAAAAAATTCCATTATGATTGAAATGGCTTAAAGCACTTGACATTTAAAGTTTGACTCTATATGGCTAAAGATAAATCTTACAGCTTTTGGTTTTTGATGGTTTCATGCTGGCAAAAATCAGACCCTCTGCAGCCTAATTAGGTATGATCAAGACAAGATGCCTTCTTTGCGCAGAGCCTTTTGAAGGGAGTTTACCCCCGTGGCAATTCAGCAGCTGAACTCCTCGGAGGATTTGTGTCCCAGACTGACCAAACCTGCACATTTTTGTTGCTTAGGACATGTTAGAGAGAGGAGAGCTGTTACAAACCCCAGTAAGTTGCTCTGTCACTTGATAGAGGATCTTTGACGCAGATTCTTACCGACTTCATGACCACTGCTAGACCTGGGCCTCTGGAGCACCATGTGGGCATGGGGGAGCTGGGCTCACCAGGGTCTGGATGGGTGCACTTTCTAGGAGTAGGGAGGAAGGGGTGGATAAGAGCCATACACGTACTTTATACTATTTGCAGCCACCCTCACAGCCTGGAATTGGAGAAAGAAGCTAGGGCATGCTTCCTGCTTTGCCTGCCATTGTGCGTGTGATAGTCAGCTTCTTTGTATCTTCCCCACAAGGTGTTAGTTCATTCAAGTTTAGTGGGGAAAGGCCAGTGTGCTGATTAGCATCTTTGGTTCGCAGGAGGTATCTGACTGAAAAATAAGGACACCTAACTTCTCACCATCAGACATCGGTTGCTTTTCCTTACTGCTTAATCACAGGATAATATGATTAAAGTTATTAAGCAAAACTCTCCTCCCTGAAACTTTAAAATAGGTCTCTCTTCTTGCCAAAGAGCATAAACTCTGAACAACTGGCTAACCCCCAAATAATGTCCATAAAGAATGATATCTTTTTTATTGACACTAATTATAGATACATTATGCCCTTCATATTACTTTGGGAGCCTGCAGCAGCCTCAATAAAACTGTGATTTCAGCTGAGCTACGTCGTAGGGGAAAGCAGGCTATTGCAATTCGGGCTGAATGGCTGCACCAGTGGGTCGTGCCTTTATGCCAAAGCAGAACCATTTCACCAGCCCCTGAAACAAAGCCATCTCTGATCTGGGAATACAGCACCCATATGGGCAACCGATGACAACTTAATAGTGGAGTAAGGAGCACTGGGAAACGGATGTCGGGACAAAGTTCTACTCTTTCAGGACACATAGGGAGATCTTTCATCTCCCTGCAAAGCAGCCAGGTTCCCGATTCTTTGGATCTTTTTTCAAAGACCGCTCAGCCTGCCAGCTGCAATGAATTCAGTGGGTGCTACCGAGAGATGAAAGGGAGAATTTTCTCCTTCAAGGATTCAAGCTCACGGGGCTAGGGAGTCAATGCCTAGTGTTTGGCCTGCAAAGTCATTTGTTTTTGTTAGAAGAAAAGCTTGGTCTTTGTTAAAAAAGAAAAAGAGAACGGGGGATATTTGGAAGTGCTTAGCAGTACCCTGTAGCAGACAGATGGTTAGACTGGGAGTCAGCCAGCCTGGGCTTGAGCTGCTCCAGCCCTGCTGAATGATCCTCTGTGCCACCTTAGTCAAGCCTTTTGTCTTGTTTGCATTGCTCTCCCCAGCCCTCCTCGCTAAACTGCCCAGAGGCGTGCAGCGCGAGAGGGATGTATTATTGCTGTTTAGTCATGGGCCTGATTTTGAGCCATACTTGCTATCAGCATCAGTGAAGCGTTCACTCTGAGAGCAGTCACCGAATGGGCCTCTAAGCTTCTGCAAAGAAAAAGGGCCATATGACTGATATATTTGCTGTTCTATCAACCATTATAAAATATTTCTTTCAATGGTACTGTCATCCGCCCTGACATGAAGAATGACATTCTCCATCTCAGGCTTTCACTGTATTTTTGTTTTATATTGTTGTTTTTAATACAGAAAGACCCTTCTCGTACCTATAATGAGAAATAAAGGCTCATGTTAGGGAGCATGGTGGTATGGCTGCTTAGCAGTTTAGGAAAGATGGAGGAAAAAAGTATTGAACAAATTGTTATGGTTGCTTTGATGTGATCACAGCAGTTGCTAATATGGATTGTCAAAGTAGAGATGAGCTTATGAAGGGATAGAAATGTGTTTTTTATTGAACAAGTAGCAATCCAGAAAAGGTGGTTTCAAAGGCAACAAACTCTTTAATTACAGCCTTCAGGGGCATTGCTTGATCATTGTAAATAAGCTGCTTTATTCTGGGTTCTGCTAAGATGTTTTTTTTTGCATTACATTGCATACTTCTTTCTCAAATCAAAAAGATTCAGTCCTTAAGGTTACTCGATTTACATTTTCAACATCTTACACTTTCTTTGTGGCTTGAGTGGGAAAAACAACAGTTTCCATTGTGCAACAACAAATATATGTGCTAAAAGGTCCGTTTTAATTTTAATTTTATTTTTCATTATATTGTGTTTATCAGTCCACGTCACACAGCTGAAGTAAAATCTTTCAGGGTCACATTGTCACACAGTGGGTATTTTCACAATGTTTTAAGACTAATTATCATGGTTTTTAAAGGAAAAAGAATTTTTATTGTCCCTTTTTAAAATCATGCAGTTTCCCTCCTTCTCTTTTATCAGCAGAAATATCTGCTGCAAATGCCTAGATGACAAATCACACAGGTAACATTTTTCTTGTCTGAATGTAATCTTCATTGTACTATTCCAGGCAAACCGCCAAGCAATGGCTAAAATAAGGGCTAAGGCACGCTAGCTGCAGAAAAATACACAATAATGTAAGTGAAATTGCACCCAAAAAATATGAATCTGTTCTAGTATGGCTAGCAGAGTTTCATTTTTTAATGGGGGTGTGTGTGTGGGTGTGTGTTGTTTTTTTTTTTTTTTTTTTTTTTTTTTGTCGTTGTTTTGTTATCCTGGTATGGTTAAAAATGAGGCTTCTGCAGTCATGGTCTCAGGCCATTAGCCATCCTCCTCCCAATCTCGCACCCTCATAATCTTTCAAACTTTTGGTCTATTTCAAATGAATCTAATAAAGGAGGAGGTAATTAAAACACTACAAATTGCCCATGAAAATGGTCATCTAGGTAGGTATCTATCTACGTGTATATATATACATCTATCTGTCTGTCTGTCCACTCATATATATGTTTTACTTCTGATAAGCTGTTGGAGGTTGGTCTCTGACTCCTTTAATTGGATGAAAAATGTGGTGGCATACCTCTGTTACTCAGTGGTTATATGAATAATTTGTCCAACTTCTCTTCTGGGATGAAAATTACCATCCTATGGCCATGAGTCCTGGGATTCTTGGGCACTCTCCGTTTGTATTCTGCTAAAAGCTTTCCTCTCTGCTAGAAGACTTAAAACATCCTTCCTAGCTGCTTAATACCATTTCCCTTCTTGATGATGCCAAAATATGCATATTTTTTTTCTTTCTTCTTCTTCTTTTAATTCTAGAAGGCGTTCACTTTCCTTGGTATTATTACAAAGCATTATCTCAGCCAGTGCATTATGTACCCATATAATAGTTTGCAATGTAATTTCTTTGACGGTAAGACAACCAGCTCCCTCGATTTACTTTTTTTGTTTCATTTTAATCAAAACCATGACTTTCTTTTGTAAGTTCTAATTTTATCTCACTTTTTCCTAGAACTGATACTTTTAGATATATGATCCATTTGTTTTCCTCAACAATGTTATGTTTTGTTCTCATGAAAGACCCTGAGAGTTAAGGTGCTGTGACAGCCTTGTGTGTCTATTCTGTGCACACTCTTCTGTGGCTTGCAGTGTGGCATTTATAATCCATCTTTTTTCTGAATGCATTATCTTGGCCCTTGATGTTTCAAACAGAGCCTGCAGCTCCATGTAATGCTTTTTGTAGACTCCAGCTTGCACTCCATATGCTTGTCTGCCTCAGGTACTTTCTCTCTTTTATGAGTGCAGATTTTCTTTTCTTGTGTATTTTACCCTTTTCTTGTAGTGTTTTAGATTCCCCGTCATCTGTACAGTGCTAGGCTACTGTTTACCCTGTGTAGGTTTACCTGCATTTCTCATGGTTCGCAAATTTGGATTGCTCTGTCAAAAGCTAATTTTGGTGTCATCTAATCATCTATTTTTGAGCGTTTAGCAGAGCTAGTCTCTTCTCATGCATATTGCCAGGCTGGATCTTCAGTCTTGGACCTGTCACTAACTGATCAGTGTTTTTACTTTTCTGCAAACTCCATTTATACTTTTTAATTTGCAATGGAGAGCAGGACTACTCAAACTCTCTGCCGTACAATTTGTAGTTAAGCTATTGTGTCTGAGGAAAAGTAAATCTGATAGAAGCAGTAAGTCCTTCAGAACCATCCATGATCAGAGACAGGGTACTCCTCTGATTTCTCTATTTAGAGGAGTCTATATAGAGATCACCACTCTGCTGCAGGTATAGACTGAAGTAGTGGCTAAGTATCCTTCAATCACACCATTGTTTTGAGTGGTGCGGCCTCTTAACTGCTCCCTTCTTCCCCTCGGGGCCGTTGCTTGGGTTGCTGTGCTCCAACTACCATGTTATTTGGAAATCAGCCAGAGCAGGGAGGTAGGGAACCTGCCTGGCTCAGTGCCTGTGTGGTATGGAGCAGCACCGCCTGCACCCAGCTGCATCAAGGGGAAAGCTTGCAAAGTCTGTCTAGCAGAGATGAAAGCAAACGTGCCCGAAACCCATAATTAGCGTAGCTACTGTCACATGTTAAATGATTTCTAGGGGTCTATTTTCAAGTGAGGTGATCTGGAGAAACTGCATCTAAACCTGCACTGAAGAAAAAAAGCCTCTAGAAGCCATGAGCTCCCATTTTGAGTAGATTTTCACAAATGTTTTTTCAGAGGTGAGAATATTGGAATTCTTTGCTCATCTCTCCATGTTTCTATAATGCAGAGCTCATTGTGCTGGGTCCTCTGGGATTCCCTAATAATATGGTTGCTTGTGATCTCTACTGTGTCTGATGTGAGGAGCGAGGTGGTTCAGCACAAAAGGAATATTACCCTCTTCACGGCTGCTCAATCTTTATCTCCCTCTCACTCTAATATGAAATCAGTATTGCACATACACTTTTCTGACTGTCATAAAATATCCTACAGAGCTCAGCTAAAGCAATGAGAGCTATGATAATTCCTCATGTGTTTATTAGAGCAGCAGCCAGCCTACTGATGGGAGCTGCAGCAATATCCAGTGGAGACATCTGAGTTACTCAATGTTGAATTGCTCAGGGACCAAAGGGAGAGCAAACAACTATGCACTATCTTTACAATAAGAAAACCAGGCTGTTCTTTTTTAGTCAAAGGGAAGCAGCAATCTTGTCTTCTGCTGAGGTACCAGATTGGTTGGAAGCATGGATAAACAGCGTATTTCTTCACCTGGCTGTGGTTAATATTTGTGTGGCACTATAATCCAGAATACCTCTGTGCTAATCATCATCCTGCTGTGCAACAGAAAGTCAGTAGCCTGGTGTGGGAGTTCAGAGCCTAAGTACAGAAGTCCCCTTGATCCTATGTAGGGTTCTCAGCAAGTGAAACCAGGCAATGTTGTCACATCCAGCCTGCCAAAAGCATCTGCCACACGATATTTAAAAAAAAAAAAAATAACTGGGATTCCTTCTACACAGGGTTTCAAACCTACATCAGTACCTGTCTTCTACAGGGGAGCAGCTGGGGATTTCCTGGCATCCGTCTCATTTGTGAGAGCATCGCACAAGTAACAGACAGGTTTGCCTTGGCATGTCTTCACAACAGACTACACAACCTGTTGATCATTGTTACCCTCCTTCACCTTCCTGTCCTGACACAAACCCATTGTTCTGTGGTGCCCTACTGACGCTTTGAGTTTAGCCTAAAACCAGAGCAACTTATGCTCAGGTCAGACTCCCAGTGACTTCCAGTGAGGCTGGGATGGTAACCAAGTGGTTGTCACCTGCAAGTGCTGCAGCAGAATTGATAAATATATTCCAGACTCAGTAGGAGATGCTTATTAGCCCAAGCTGTGGTCATGAGTGGAATTGATCTAATCTTGAGTAAGCATTAGGAAAATCATTCAGCTATTAGTTGCATTTCTGATATGACACTTGGAAAAAAAAAAAAAAAAAAAAAAAGGTGCCTTTTTTTTTCTCCCCACCCACTCAAGGAGAGCTGTGGGGTAAAGAATGTTACTTTCTGTGGGAAGTGAGTTCTGCAGGCAGTGGCAATATTTCAGTACAGGCCATCTCAACTATTAGTTGCTACTACATAACCAGAGGTCAGGTTTTAAATATTTAATTGTCTGAGACTGTTCTGGTTACTTACGTTAAAAGGAAAATAATAAGAAAAGACTTCAAACTGAACAAGATTTGAGAGAGGACTACTAAAGGTATTGTGAGAAGGGAAATT
This sequence comes from Falco punctatus, assembly GCF_963210335.1. Classification (NCBI taxonomy): domain Eukaryota; kingdom Metazoa; phylum Chordata; class Aves; order Falconiformes; family Falconidae; genus Falco; species Falco punctatus. The sequence continues at coordinate 57,419,558 of NC_137584.1, forward strand.
GGTCTTCTTAGCAGGTGAAAGAAATACGTTTCTTCTAAATTTTTGTCAAAAATGTGACCAGAGAAGGGCAAAACTAACCTTGCAAACCCTTTGGGAAAGGGAGAAATGAAAATGAGAAAAAGAGCATTTTCAGTAGCAGAGCAACATTAGTAGCAGAGCAAATGAATACACCCACCAATACATTGGGAGGGGAAATGAGAATAAGGTTTCTCACCACAAGGGAAATGAAATTCTGAGACAGGATTCCAGAAAGGGTACTTCTGTACTTCCACGTCACTTCAGGACCAGGCTCGATAAGTTCTTGGAATGAACTGCACGGTATTGCAAGAGCAGCAGCTAGCATTAAAATCAACATTCTGATTTTCTGGGCTCAATGCAATTCTACCTACAAATGGAACACCATTTGTAGGCTGCTCTGCCTTTATATATAGTTAGTTGATCCCATGCCTCAAAGCTGCTGCTAACCTCCTGCAGCAACCAGGATGCATTTTCCTTCTGCACAGCTTGGCTTTTGGTTTGGTTTTGCTTTGTTCTCCCCCTGCCCCCACTTCCGAAACAGCAGAGACTGACCACAGCTAGAATGGAGAAGGGAGAGTTCTTTTTGGCAGGGCAAGCTGCAGTCCCAGATTTTGCTGGGGAAGCTCTGAAATACTTGATTGGATTGCCTTGTTCCTGCTCTCAAACTTCTGAACATCACAGACAAAAACCAAAATTTTTTGATGCTGGGTCAGAATCGGTAGGCTTGTTTCAGTATGGGGCAGGGATTACCACTGTTAATTTGCCAGTTTTCCAATTTCTTATTCTTCAGGTTTTCAATTCTTCAGGTTTTCTGTTCCTACAGAAAGCTCAAATGCTGGTTGCACTTTGATGCCTCCTGGCTTCTCCCTGGGCACCTTCTAAGGTCTATTGGTTTTTGTCTTCTGATACAGTCTGTTGTTTCCTATGGGATATATTATGCCCTGTACCTTTCCTGCCCAAGTTCCACTGCCTGCTGATTTCAGGAGGCAGCTCCTGATGACCCAGGTGAACCTATGCTCTACCTCATTCTGTTTTGGTCTAAAGCTTGGAAATGCAGGTTTTTCAGACTTTCTCCTTACATGAATCAAAGAACAGTGTACACACAGAGCTGACCTAGAGATCACTGAAGCCACAAGATGGATTTTCTCGTGACACTAAGGAAGAAAATGAAAATTAGGTTAGTTATCACAGATAAATATTATTTCACATAACTTATTTTAAGTATTTTTTGCTTTCATTCAAAGAGGTAAAGACACTTGACAAAGTGAGAAAAAGCCAAATAATGCTTTTCTTTCCTTTTGTATTCCTTTTCAGGCTCCATCTATGAAATGTTTGGAAATGAATGCTGCCTGTCAACAGGAGAAGTCATTAAAGTTATTGGCTTCAAAATTAATAAGCTCATAGCAAGTATCTGTGAGAATAATGAAGTCAGCCGGTTTTCAGCCAAAGTGGAATTACCACTAAATTTTCCTGGTACAGTATTTCATCAATACATGTTTTTGAGGAATCATAACCCTGAGTAATCACCTTTGTTAATTATACTGTTTTGCTGTCTTGATTTATATTTTTTCAACGTTACAACTCAGCTGTCAAGGATACAACTTTATCAGATGGCACAGGACACAATGAACTCATTCGTAAATTTCAACTTTTACGGTTCTTTTCAAGCCTGGATAGAAATTATTAATGTTATAGTGTTCGGTAGTAATGCTTTCTATATTTCAGGTCACTGTGTAAGAACTACTACAAAAATCTTCTTTTCAGTTCTTACAACTTTGCAGAACCTTGTCTGAGCTGAAATCTTCCTTTCTGTGTGCACAGACTAAAATTTCTTTATTATTACTATATTTTTATTTTATTATTTTGGTTATAAAACATTTTTAATGCTTTCTTACATTTTGTTTTTATTTTAATGATTTATTTTCATTCCAGTGGCCAAAGTGGCTGCTCTGTGCCTGGAAGAAGTATTAGAGGAAAATAGATGTGGTTTTCTGATTAAAAAACACTTTGGTTGTTCCACAGAGAAGTCCAAAAATATTCTTATATTGGTCTTGAAACCTGGCATGTGGTACTGACTTGTTATTTGAAAGAGATCTTCCTCTGTTTGTGTGGCCTTGTTAGGGAGAGCTTACCAAGCACTGTACCTAGTTCATCACATGTCATATTTATTCATTTTTCAGTTCTGTTCTCATCTCAATTCCTCTGCTGTTAGGGCCCAGCTGTGTTAAATAGGGAAGTGATTGGAGTGCAGAGGGAAAAGTGCTGGACTGTGATTATCCATGTCTAGGTTAGGAAACTGATAGAAAAAGACTGGACCTCAGAGCAGGGCAGAAGCATGAAGATTTGACATGCAAAGATCAGGGACTGGAGTTGTTGGTGGAGGTGGTTACTGGCACCAGAGCAGGACTACACTCACACAGAAAAAAATATGTAGGGCAATTCCTATGCTGAGATTCTTGCAGGCAGCAGAGGTAATGGGAGCCCCTCAGGGAGAGGAGAGGAGCGGGCTGGAAAATAGTATGTGGGATGTGGGAGGGAGCCTGTACAGTAGGAAACACTGGGACAGAGCACACACAGGACACAGCAGCCCTCAAGAGACTGCATCCAGAACTCACTTTGGCCAGCAGTCTAGCTAATGCACTGAATGAGACTACAGTTTTGTAGATAAAGCAGAATGTAAACACTTAATTAACACTGTATTGTACTGTAAGCACATGGGAGGTTAAATTGACACTGCACAGGGAAACATAATATGAGTGTTTTCTAGTGTTTGAGTGCTTGACTTAGTAACATCATAGATGTTCTTCTAACATATTGCTGGGCATGTGAGAATCTGTGCACATGCATAATATATATATTAGGTTATACCACTGCCCAAACTGGTACGTGCTTTTTCTGCAGAGGGAGACAGGACACACTTCTTGAAGCAAATAAAATGTCAAAGCACATGGGAATGCGATGTTTCATCTGAATTCCACAGGAAAATACCTTCTACCATGCCTTCATTCTCCATCTCCAAAATACAGATTTCTCTCTGAAATAGTCCTATATATCTTTTTCTTTTCCCCAGAAGATCCTCAATTTACTTTCATGTTTTTCTTACTCACTGAATCAGAACCATTTGTATGACCACTTATTAAAAGACTTTTTTGGAATGCCATTTTCAAGTGCTAGTAGGGCCCACATGTAGCGATCAAAGACATTTTAATTATCTATGGCTATCTAGAGATATTGAAGTACTGCTGTACTGTGAACTCTCAAGATACTTGGTATTTTTCTTGAAATCCAAGCTTCTTTGCTATTATTAAAATTTCTTCTACCTCTAAAATATTTACACATATAGGAAGTAATATTCTAAATCTTGATTGGCAGATGACTTAAAATGTTAAGCCTAAAATATCCAACACAACTGAGTGATAAAAATAATCCTATATTTATTAATGTTGAATCTCCTGATTTTTAAAACACAATGACTTATGATTTCGGGTGCGTGAATCTGGATTTGTTTGTATTCAAGTGATCAGTTTAACAACCTGGCACGTGGATGTTGTTGCCCTACTGAACACATTTTCAAATTCGGTCTAATTGCTACAATTTGTATGCATTCTTATGAACTTTCCCAACCAGTGTTCTAGAAAACTAGGGGTTTTCCACTAGAAAAATAAACTCAGAGTTCATTTCACTGAAATTTATCATTATCATACTCTATATGACATGTATTACTGCACACCAGCACTGAAGAGGGGCATAACAACACTTCTTATTAGCCCAACAGGGACCACTGCTCTCGTTTCTCTTTTTATGTACTCTTACACATTCCAGAGCTTTTTTGTAAGATGTAAATGTCATTTCTCTAATTCAGTTCTTAGCAAAGAATGATTCTGCTTTACAAAGTCAAGATGTCCCGGTCTGCTTTTTCTCAACCTTCTTCCTTTTCACTTTATTACATACACATGCTAAGCTCTGAATGAAACATCATATTAGAGCATTGCTGGTTTGCCCCCGTCTCCAGAACAAAGCACAGAACCAAACCACAGATGATCTTTTTTCACACTGCCATTGACTTACTTCAATAAAAATATTCACAGGTCTCTAGGAGGCTGGCACTGTATTTACATTGCATGTACAGCACTCTCTTGTCAGCGTTGATGCAAAGAAATCTGTTGCTTTGATGTTATTTTCCATTTTCTCTCTTGTGAGTTATCATTTGCATGTGATAGGCTCATGTATCCTTTCACCATGTGCATGCTGGCATAAGTAAGTAACGCTTCTATTTAGGTTACTCCGGGGACAGCATCTCTGCAAGTGAAGAACTGGGCTCACTGGCTTTAAATAAGCCTTACCCTTTGTCTTTTTGAATGCATTTGCAGTCTACAGAATTCTTTTTTTTTCCTGCTCTGGCAAATCACATCCTTGATAAAAGCCTAATCTGCCCTTTGCATTAGAGAAACCACTGCAACCGCAAGTTCACTGTATTATTTCATTTGATCCTCATTCTAATTTGTTCTTTTTCATGCCTCGGAGGGCCAGGCTGTTCTTTCTATGCTCATACACTGGGTAAAATGGCTACATGTAACAGCCTTTTGAATTACAATTTTCACTAACAAGTTAGCAGACAGATAATTTGCACAACACCTGAACCGTGTGCCAGCACAGTTTTTCATGTTGCTCTGTTATATTCCTTCTTCTGCCAAAGTATTGCTGGACTGTCCCTGTTCTCAGGGGGTCCCTGGCAGCTGCTGCTGCTCATTCCTACGTGGTCTGACAGGCACATAGCTGAGCACAACTGTCCCTTTGAGATCTCAGCCTCTGCGAGCCACAAGACAAGACACTGGCCTATGGCCATGCAGCACATACATGGAGGAATAGGGGTTAAGTGCTAGAAGGCTCATCAGGATAGGAGATGGAGAGAGGGCCTTTGAGGCAGGGTGGGGAGAGGAGGATGCTGGAGCAGAGGAGGTAGCAGAGTGCATGGTAGAGGTGAGGGAAAGAGAAAAGTAGCAATCTAGTCAGCTCCAAAGAAGTTGGGAACTGAGCTCTTCCCAGTCTTTTGCATTACTTTGGGGAACTGAAACTGCTAGTCAGGGACAGAAGGTTGTCATGGTTTAACCCCAGCTGGTAACTAAGTACCATGCAGCTGCTTGCTTACTCTCCCCAGCCCCCTCAGTGGGCTGGGGAGGAGAATGAGGGAAAAAGGTAAGACTCATGCATTGAGATAAGACCAATTTAATAACTGAAAAAATATAACAGTAATAATAACAAAAATAATTGTAATGAAAAGGGAAGAGAAAGAGATAGGAATAAAACCCAAGGGGAAAAGACCCAAGGGATGTACAATACAGTTTCTCACCACCTGCTGACCAATGCCCAGCTAGTCCCCAAGAAGCAATCAGCAGCTCCTGGCTGTCACAGCATTATCAAAACTACCCAGCTACAACAAGGCTTTTACCATCCCATACCAGGTTAACTTCAATAAGTAGCTCCCACACCTTGCCTCAGTGCAGCCACCAATACCCCACAAGGTTTCAAAAGTTCATCTACTGTCCATGCTGTTTCTTCATCCTCTTCAGGCCAGTCCACCCTGCTTCTTGCCTCTGTTGCATCTGGATTCTTCTTCTCCAGGCTCCTCTTCCAGCCAGCCTCTTCTTCATCCAGGGTGCGGGCTTCCTCTGCTTCCCCCAGGCCTTTCTTTATCCAGTGCTCCTCTTTCATGCCCCTTAGAGCCATTTAACTACTTAGCAGGAATCAGCCACAGCTGCACATTATCCACGTCAGCCAACCCACTGCCCCTGACGCCAGCCCACAGCTGTGTATTATCACTGTTAATTAACCTGCCTTCATTCCTCTACAATTCCTCTACACCTGGCAAACCCCCCCAGATTATATACTGAGCATGACATTCTGTGGTATGGAATATCCCTTTGGTAGTTGAGGTCAGCTGTCCTGGATCTGTTCCCTCCCTTCTCACTGGCAGAGCATGGGAAACTGAAAAGTCCTTGATCTAGAGTAAGTACTACTTAGCAACAACTAAAATGTCAGTGTGTTATCAATATTATTCTTGTACTAAATCCAAAACACAGCATTGTACCAGCTACTGAGAAGAAAATTAACTCTATCTCAGCTGTAAACCAGGACAAGAACTTTCTGCTGTTTTTCTTCCTTGAAGGCTACTTGCTGGTATACTAGGTGAGCCTAACTACTGGCTTTCTCAGTTTTCTGTGGGGAAAAGAGGAAAAAAATAATAATAAAAAGGATACTCCTTTCCTTCAGGACTCTTAAGACCAAGAATGCACAGTCTATAAAGCTACAGGGAAGTATACTTTATCAGTCCATAACCGTTAAAAAAAGAGCTGAATATACTGTTCTGTAAAAAGGTGGTAAAAACATCTGTCAAAACATGCTTTCCTCAGCATTAAATGGGTGATCCTTGGGCTATATTTTTTTGCCCATAACGATTCAGAGTCCCAAATCCTCTCTCTCTAGCAATGTGCATGTCAATGCCTCAAACTTTTCTTGGAAATGATGGGCTGATTAGGCTTGGGGCTTACTAATTACCAAATTATGGCTAGGTAGATACTTCACCTAGAGATATACCCCTAGGTGCAGAGGGTTCATTGAGTGTGACAAGTATTATACATTCCTGTAATAATTATGTATGCATAGTTATTCTTGTCTCTATCTGAAATTTTCCCCAAAACTATTGGGCATCAGTGCCCTTTGGTTGTAGACCAGATTACACTTAGAAAGTGCACCTATGAGCCATAATGCCAGCTCTCAGTAAACCAGCTGGACTTTTTTTCCAGGTTTGCTATTGCCATCTGTCTTTCTCCCCAGTAGTCCATCAAGCTCTCTTAGGGAAGTCTGAGTGAATTTAAATCAGTCACTTTATGATTTATGAAAAAGTACAAAAATATTTGTGTTTGACCTCAAAATGTCCACACTTTAGCATCTCAAACTTACCATATGTCTCCTACTCTGGATATTTCCTTGCTGTCTTAGGTTTGGAAAACATTTGGGTTTGTAACTTGATTCATATTGATTTTAGTAAGGTTCTGAATGGTTCCAGAAAATATTGTTTGGGGTTTGTGTTTTGGGTTTTCTTTTTGGGGTTCTTTTTAATATATGTCATAGCAAGAAGACCATTTATGAGAAAATACCATGGCAGATTATGGCAGTTAAATAGGACCCACAGTGGTTTTCACCCATCATACCAAAACAACTTTTTATATATTCACCTATTTTCTATATAGAAAGAAGCATATTGAACTTAACATACTCATAAGCATGCCCCTGCTTTGAGTATCATCAATACAGAAGCTAAGCACGCAAGGCCACATGGCTTTTTAGTTGGCTATGCAAGCATTCTGTTACCGAAATTAAGAAAACCAGCAGAATGGAAGGTGAAGACTTTTCTGCTCCCAACTCCGACAAAATCAGTCTGCCTGGGCCCATGGGGAAAATCAGTTGTCTCATTTTGTATGAGATCTGGTAATTATGCTTCCATGTGAAACCTGCTTTCCAACACAGGATGCTCATCAGTTTGTTGCCGCAATAACTGGCTTTCAGATAGCTCCATAGTCCCAGCAAAATTAGTAGAGCCTGAGTCTACTGTCAAACTCAGAAGAGAAGAATATTTATCATAGCTGTACATTGCCATTTTGTTGTATTTTCAACTAAGAAGGCTTTTTTGACATAGTTTATGAAGGCTTTTTAATGCAATTCTGGATGTTTTCTAGGGGCAGTACATGTGCTCCTGTGTCACAGATGGGTAAACATAGTTATTGCCCTTGGGATACATCATATGTAGTTTGAATACATTTTTTAATGAAGAATATTCCTATTTGCTTTTTCCCAGCACTGCCAGAAGACGATGCCCATCTTGTGCTTGCAAAGCATGACACCAGAACGCTGTTTAGGGGATGCTGTCTTTTCCGCAATTTCAGTTTGTCATTGCTGCCTTGTCACTGTGATGTTTTCTAAATGCTGGTGAACCAGTTTGTCTTGATCTGCACTGACAGCTCCAGTGGTGATTAGGACTGCGGTAGCTAACTTCCTTAATAATTGTGTTAGAAAGGGCTGTGAGGAACATTGTAAATACTAGTAAATAAGAGGTGCGTTGAAATTGTACTTTGTACTTGAGCAGCTACATTCATGGATGTGGCTTCCTTGCAGACAAGAAAAAAAGCCTGGAGACTTTCCCACAGTGCTGCAGTGAGGACATAATACATAGAGGATGTATTTGCAAAAAGGTACTAATTTCACAGAGGAAAAGCTAGCTGTCATATGCACAACTGTGAAGGAACAGACTGCAGAAAGCAGTTACATAGGCACAACTAGTGACTATTTCTGCAGTAGATCAAATAGACTATTACTGTTTAGGCTGCTGACAAGCCCTCGGAGCTGTTAGTTCCCACAGTTACTAGTGGCATTACAGGATACCTAGAACCAAACATGCATAATCTGGTGATAAATTCAGTAAAGAGCTACTCAACAGACAGAATCTTAATAATATCTCCTGTAACAAGAAGGGTGTTAAAGCTGTGAAGTGAAAGCAGCAGGTTGTGTTACAGTGAAGCCAGAATCACAGTAATCTGTGGCCAAAAAAATATGGCTTTGTGGTGAGGGGAATGCTTTGATATATACTTTTTAAAGGATACAATCTTAAGGAACCCCTGCTTCCATGCAGGCCCCTCCGTTGTGTTGATTGTGGTCAGTGGTGAAAGTTAGTAAGGGAAAAGGTATAGGAGAAAATAAGCAATTTGGAGGTTATTTTTAATGGAAGCAACCCCCCACTCTAATTTGTTAAACAATCCCACAGTCAGGGGAGGCCTAGAGAAGGGAGTGAGTGTCTTTTCAGCATCCAGCAGGAACTGTGTTCTGGCAGAATCCCACCTTCCTGAGAGCCGGGTATCTGCTGGGTCTTCCTTACAGTCTGGTTCCCACAAGAAGAGAGCCATAGCCAGTGTGGGCTCAGTTCCCACACTGAATGACTGGGGGAAGTTGAATGGGACACATAAACCCCTGCAGACATGGCAGGAACCACTCATGGGAAGCGGAGCTGCCATGAAAGCGTCTCTAGTGCTGCCAAGCAGCACTCCTTGAGTGTCTATCCCGTGCCTTCTCCATAACTGGCAAGGTGGGAGTATTCCTTTACCACAGAGACACAGTGCCCTTTGTGTGGGCCAGGGGAGGCAGGAGTGTGGGACAGCAGGGACGTAGGATTTCTGCTAGTTGGCTTCAGGGGAAGGAAGGCGAAAAGGCATTGTATCTCCCAGGGAGCTTGGCTTCTTTGCCACTGTAGCTACTGATTAATTTGTGGCTAGCAAACTTGGCCTAAAAATAACCTCTACATTCAGTTATGTTCACTGGGAAGCAAGCCTTAGTCAATGCCTATCCCAGGAAACTGCAGCGTAATTCCTTGAGGCAGCATTCACACTGCTGTGCCTTGGGAAGAAGACAGCTGAATCACACAGTTTAGCTAAACCCTACTGTTTAGTCCTCTAAACCATCCACTTCATCTTCTGCTATGAAAACACTTATGCAAACGTAGAAATGTACACGTTTTTCTTGTGATGTGAACTCCTAATGAGACAGCTCCAAGGGGCATGACTAACATGAAATAATCATGTCCCTAGGGGATAGGGAAGCTCAGATGCAGCTTCTGCCTTGTAGAACTTGACCACCTTAATTGCCTTGCGATGGCCAGAGTGCTACAACACCCAAACTTTGAATTACTCCATCTGGTGGTCTGGACTATCAGATATGCTAAAAACTACTTCTTTTGCTCATTCTTATCTGTAGGTGCTACTTTTCCTTTTGTGGTGTATATTTAAACATACTTGGTCTAGGAATCCCCAGTCTTGTGTGTGGAAGATATATAGCACTGATGTTTAGGCAGAAACATCCTGCATTTCACTGATCACAGTAGTCTTGCTCTTCTTCATACCATGTCTGCATTTATTTCTTAAGGGTTGTTTTCCTGAGAGGAACAGGTAAGAATTTAAGATGATTTTTCTTTTTTGTTTGGTAAAGAAAAAATGTTAACGTGGACATAAAAATGTTGGATGTCAGAAATTAGATGCAGAGTAGAAAGGGCTAATTCCAGCCACCTATACATTGTATCACATAGTTGATTTTATCTTCATAGAGTCACATTTCTAGCAACCAAACTATCAGCTATGAATTGTTTGATGTGTTTTGCTCCCCATTTTTATTGCATTCACAGTCTAAAATTTGTCATGGCTTGCTTTGTATGTTTCCCTTTTTATAATGCAAGTTTTCTGTTCTTAGGTCTTTATAAAGTTGTGGCAGATAAAACTCCATATGTCAGCATTGAAGAAATTACAACAAGTGTCTTTATCGGGCCAACAAGATTTGGCCATCCATGTTTCTACAGCCCTGAGGATATAAAACTGACAAACCTCACTATCAAACATGGTGAGCAGATCACCTTCAACTCAGTGGAAGAGGTCAATGGAACGATGTCTGTGAACTGTGGCATAGTCAGAAATAACCAGTCTCATTCATTTACTTTGCCCCTTTCACAAGAAGGAAAATTCTATGAGTGTGAAGATGACCAGATATACACCCTAAAAGAGATTGCAGAATGGAAAATCCCTAAGTCCAGAGACCGGATTGTCAAACTTTCCAATACTTTACACATATGGGACTCCTCTAATCCACTTCCTGAGAATTTTGATGGCTGCTTGATTCTCACACCTGTCTATGAAGTGCAGGCAGTAATGAAATGTAAGTAGGAATCAAAGTCAATGTTCTGTTAAACTCAGTATAGCAAAGTCCCCTTAAAGACACAAAACTTGCTTAAAATAGTCAGGAAGGATTTGGTTTGGTCAAGGATTCCTGATCTGTATTTGCCACTGATGCTAGTTTCAAGATGAAGAAAAAGAAAAATAATATTCCCTTTTTTATTCCTTTATCATCTGTTAATTCATATAGTTACCTTGCATTTCTTTCTGTTGCCATTTTATTAATCACTACATTTAAATCATTATTGCAAATAAAATATATTGCATAGTGAAAAAGCGCAGCTTAGGAATTCTGTTCAGTTCTCAGATTCTGTTTCTCAGACTTTGGCCACAGAAAAGCCACTTGATCATTTATGGTTATGGCTAGGAGGTAGAAAAAGCATATAGATATACATGTTGTAACACACTCAGCTACTGTTTATTTTTCAGCAGAAAGCAAACTCATATTTTTTTACTCTATTGCAGAAAAAAATAGCGATAGAATATAAACAAAAAGACTCATGGATAATTTCTGAAACTCCTAGGTTTGAGGAAACAGGAAGATATTAGAAAACCAATATATTTAAAAGGTGTAATTTGTGTTATCAGTTTTGATTAATATGTAAATAAATTATTTTTTCCATGTCACATTAACACTGTTCTGGTTGTTCCACCAAAACATTGAACCTGCTGGATACTGTTCTTAACAATGTCTATAACTATGTCTTACTTTAAACCTGGTTGTGAAATTAGTCATGGGAATAAAATTAGAAGGTGTGCAAGGGTAAAGACACACAGTGGAAGGCTCCTGAGTTATGGTGGCTTGAATAGCCGAGCTGCAGTAATAACCCATGTGTGCATGTGTAGCATAACCCTCTCTGAACTGAGATATCTACCTAAGCAAAAAAACTTAAGCTTAAGCTAAAATGTTTGACCTTGCTTGAGGACAGCCTAGGCAGTAGCTGGAAATGTGATGCAATTCTACTTGTGATGCAACCATCCTGTTAAAAGTTTGCAGGATAGGAGCTTAACTCTTGGGAAGGTTTTGTTGTCTGTTACATTTACTAGAAGCAAACCAATGAGCTCCATAGAAGTGAAATCCTAACAGAAATATGCCATTCATGGGGATATCAAGCAAGAAATCTTTTCACAGTCAAGCTTTCTCTGATGATTGTTGTAAGTAAATGGATAAAAGAGAAAGAAGTAAAAGTGGATAAAGACTGTTAGCACAATACACTATAGCTGTTAAATGCTTATCATGAGACATTCAGCTGTGCTTGCTATGTGATTTAATGTATGAGTTCGGAAAGTATACCTTTGCAAGATAAAATACTTTGTTTTCTACAACACTAGCTACATTCAGGAATCTAGCCCATCTCCTGAAGCTGGGTTCACTTAGGTGTATTCCTATGCCTACTTAGATATCTGTGTAGAATCAATAAGAATTCAATGTTTCTAAAAAGCTTTCTGAAGGTTCAGAAATGTTTGGTATTCACTTGTCTTCCAGATATTCCAGTAAAAGTTGCATTTGTTGATTTCATTTTCTGTTTCACAGTGCGTTCAACATTTAAGCAGCATTAAATATGTCCTAAATAATTATTTAATGCAAACTTGAAAAGTAGGCTTCATGGTACATCATTAACTATTTTCTTGTGGACCATGAAAAACAGATTTTCACCATTTTTAGAAGACCTATAAATAGACACAAGCAAAAGTATAAGAAATACTATCCACGATTCAATAAAAAAGATTCCTGATAAGAGGGATAGCAAACTACATTTTCACAGGCTGTGTGCAGGAAGCCTCTATACTTCTCATTCTTAATAATGCACAAATTATGTGTGTGAAACTCCCTCAAATACCCATAGAAAACTTTCTTTTTCACTAGTTATTCCTCCTTTATTGGCTTCCCTTGTGTACTAAAGATGCTTGTCACCTGAAGGTGTCCAATAGGATAAAAGCAGAGATGGAATAAACAGATCCTGGATCACTTATAAAAATCTGTCATAAAATACAACTGATACTGACTTTTAAGCGTAAAATATTGGTATGTCCTGCTACAAAGAAGTGTGAATCCAGGATATACTATCCTTGTGTGCGGGTCTATGCAGAATAAGTCTAACTGAAGAGAGTCCTTAAATATTATTTGCTTGTTAAATCTTACTGCCCTGGTCAGTGATCTGTGATGTCACTGATTTGGAGCCAGATTCTTAAACAAGTCTTAATTGCATAGTCAGATTTGTGCTTGGAAGTTTTACATACAAAATTTTGCGGGTTTGGTTGTGATAAAAAAGTTGTTGCTCCCTGTCAGACTGTTAAATGCAATGGCATGGTTCTGATAGTGAATAAAACCAGATGCCACAGAAAAAGATGTAAGACTTCCACAGAGGACCATCATAGCAGAAATTTCTTCATTCATTAACAATAAGCTTAGACTTTGTTATACAAAGGTTTTGCCTTTTTTTCTAAAGTGATATTATTTCCTCTTTCTTATGAGGAAAGGCTGAGAGAGCAGGGCCTGTTTAGCCTGGAGAATAAAAGGCTCAGGGGGACCTTATCAATGCATACCAGTATCTTAAGGACAAGTATCAAGAGGACGGGGCTGGGCTCTTTTCAGTGGTGCCCAGTGACAGGACAAGGGGCAACGGGCACAAACTGCAGCACATGAAGTTCCACCCGAACAGGAGGAAAAACTTCTTTACTCTGAGGGTGACAGAGCCCTGGCACAGGCTGCCCAGAGAGGCTGTGGAGCCTCCTCTGGAGATATTCAAAACCCACCTGGACATAACTCTATTCAACCTGCTGCAGGTGAATCTGCTTTTGCAGGAGGTTGGACTAGATGATCTCCAGAGGTGCCTTCCAACCCTGACTGATCTGTGACTCTGTGACATTAATAATTATAAATGTTTTCATTATTAGATATCAGAATAACTTATTTCTCCCAGACTGGCCACAGCAACAACATCTGTTAACAACCGGTTCAAAAGCTATTTATTTGTTAAAAATGTTCCCTCCCCCCCCATTTCTTTGGAGAAACCATAAATTACTGTGAAAGGAACAGAACTACATCTTGTACTCAAGTAAAAGTTGATACAATAAACAGCTGATTAAACTTGGAGGTGCTGTGAGAAAGATAGTGAACTTGATATTTTATCCTCTCCTTTTTTTAAAAATTTTATTTACTTGCACACATTATTCTTGTTTCTCCTTTCCTTTGTGAGGTCTCCTGCATATCTGATAGCCATATATCTCAAGTTAAAAATTATATTTTGATTGGCCCTATTAATTGTGCTGGTTTACATATGAACGTGCATGCCCCAGGGAAGGTATTTTTAGTATCTGGCCAACAGGCCATGTGTATTTTATTCCAACGTCAGTTTGAAAATAAAAATTCAGGTATTTCTTTTTCTTTTCAGTTCGAAAGGACATAGTTCATATCCTCTCAGATCTAGATATCGAGGTCAAGGATATAACAGACTGTTATGATATTAGCTCTTTCCTTCAGCCACTGTCTTTGGAAGATGTATTTGACAGAACAAGCAAGGAATTTCCTATGACTGCTGAAATAATGGACGGGCCTTCAGGAAGCCAAAAACCTTGTAACTTACTGCATACAGGGAAAGAGATCGTCATCTACAAAAAGTACCAGGCAACAAGAGTCCTAGCCTCTGAGATCAGAAGCAATTCCCCGAAAAGACATTTTTTAATCCCTATGAGCTACAAAGGAAAGTTTAAGAGAAGACCTCGGGAGTTTCCAACTGCCTATGACTTAGAGATAGCAAAAAGTGAAAAGGAACAGCTTCATGTTGTAGCAACTAAAGCCTTTGATTCCCCTCATAAAGAGCTTTATTCTGTTTCTGTTGGAGATCAATTTTTAGTCCAGCAATGCCAGACTAGTGAAGTTCTGTATGAAGGAAGAAAGAAACTCATAGATGTTTTAGCTTGTGAACAAATACTGAGTGATACATACAAGAAAGTGCTCCTCCCTATGTACATGGAAGGCGGCTTTGTGGAAGTGATTCATGACAAGAAACGGTACCAGCTTTCTGAGATTTGCAAAGAATTTCGTCTGCCTTTTAATGTCAAAGTGTCCGTGAGGGACCTTTCTGTTGAGGAAGACATCTTGGCTGCCGTGCCGGGTCTGCAGTTAGAAGAAGAAATCACAGACTCTTATCTGCTGATCAGTAGTGCCAGCAGTCCAGTGGAAAGCTGGGAGATTCCTGTATATCGTTTAAACATGTCAGTCCATTTGCTCAGCAAAGATGTCCAGACAGTCGTCCCACCTGTGACTAAGACAACAGTGGAAGAAATCAGCGACGAGCAATACTATATGGTGCGAAGATATGAAAACCAAACCCTTCATCCACCACCCAGGCCTCCCAAAAAGCCAACAACACTTGCACCAAAACCTGTTTTTGCAGTGCCTAGGCAAGGTGTGTCTGATGTACTACAGGCTCCAAAGGTAAGGTATCACACCTTGTCTTCAAATGTCTTATAAGCATAGGTCATGTTCTGTGGGTTTACAGTCTCCATTTCACTGGCGTATCCCTATGGCATGTACACAGATGGCTCTCAGTTCTCTTTAATAGGAAAATTAGCCATTATAGACAACAATGG
This sequence comes from Falco punctatus, assembly GCF_963210335.1. Taxonomy (NCBI): domain Eukaryota; kingdom Metazoa; phylum Chordata; class Aves; order Falconiformes; family Falconidae; genus Falco; species Falco punctatus. The sequence goes on from NC_137584.1 coordinate 57,434,938, forward strand.
CTAAAATCTCCAGTGTGTGTTAATTGATCCATGAAAAACAACGGAACCATGCCAACTCACAGCAGAAAGCTTGGCCGTATAGTTTTGTGTGGATAATCCTTTACTGCACCAACGCAAAAGTGAAGGGGAGAGACTTGAAGTGGCTGTGTTCAAATCTTTATTAAGGGAAAGCATATGTTTTCATATTGTAAAGATAATATTCCTCAGCTGGAAACAGTAGAATTAAATTCACAGAAAGTCAGGTTGTATAGATATTTTTGACTATATGGTTTTGCACTTACCCAAGTGGCAAACAGATCAGAAGCAAAAAGGGCAGCTGTTTTAGAATAGCACTTGATGTGAAGAAAGAAGTGCCCCTTCTAGGACAATTTTCTTTGTGGTTAACCTAACACAATGCATTTGTTCATAAATTTTTGTGTTGGATCTGGCTGAGATGGAGTTGATTTTCTTCACAGCAACCTGTAAGATATTGTGTTTTGGATTTGTGGCTAAACCAGCTTTGATAACAGACTAGTGTTTTGGCTGTTGCACAGCAGCTTACTCACAGTGTCAAGGCCTCCTCTTTTTCCTAGGCTGCCCCACTCCTAGCCAGTAGGCTAGGGGTGGAAAAGGGGTTGGGAAGGGACATAGATGGGACAGTTGACCCCAGCAGAACAAAAGAATATTCCATGATGTACCATGCCATGCTCAGCAATAAAAACTGAGGGGGTGGTTGGTATGGGAAGGTGGCCATAGCTCAGAGGCTGGCTGGACATCAGTCTGTTTGTGGGAGGTGGTGACTGACTGCCCTTGCATCACTGGGGGGGGGGGGGGGTGGGGGTGTCCCCTTTTTCCTTTATTTCAACCCATGAGTTTTCTGGCTTTTGCTTTTACTATTTTCACTCTGAAGAGATCATCAACTTGATGTCAAGGGGGAGTGAGCAAGCACCTGGATGGGTGCTTAGCTACTGACTGGGGTCAACCCACCACAATTTTCTTGCATACATTGAAAGAATCAAAGAAAAGCGTCTTGATGGACTTTAATGAGAGATCAGGAGATATTTAATTTGGGTTGCAGTTGTGGTCGTGTGCAAATACAAATTCCCTACAGGGGAAGAAGGAAAAACATTGGAAATACTTTCAGATCTCTGTACTGTGATTTTGCTGCACTTTAATTGCAATGTAAGTAATGGAATTATATTTTGGGGAGTTCAGGAAAATTTATTTTTTTGTGTTGCTATCAAATTAAGTTCCAGTTGTAGCTACCCTGGAAGGGGAGCTTTTGTGAGTACCCCTCCTTGCCTGCTGAAGGTGTTCCTCCCCTGAGTGCCAATTCCAAGCCTACACGCGGGCCCGCAGCTCCACATACTCTGGGAGATGGTTACAATAGACCATAGGAGGAGTGAATGGGTAAGGCAGGTCACTCAGATAAGGGTAATACAGCAAAATGCTGCATAATTTTCTTGTGTCTTTACGTGTACTATGGAAACTTCTTTTCTGCTAATTTGTACAGTGAACTTTGCGGCAGCTTTTAAGCCATCCTGTTAGGCTAGGGAGGATACGCAATAAACTGGCTCCTGGAGCTAACAGGCAAGCTTTCAGCCTGGTACTGGCCTGGGGTGCAGAACTGGGAAAGAATTCCCTAAAGTTGTGTTTCAGGTGAACCCATACCCTAGTCAGGAGGACTCAGACCTCCTGCAGTTACTGATAGCTGTGTGGAGAGCAACAGGTAGATGCTCACTCTAGACTAGACATGCAAAAGATAATATTTTCCTGAAGTGAGGAGGGAACAATAAGGGCAGAAGAGGGATGATCTGAGGTTCCTTTGCACATCCATGAGCCAGAGCAACCTTAGACTGCAGCTGTCCAGACAAGAAGCACATTTAAATAGCCTGTTCCAGAAGACATTTTTTTTGTCACATGCTTGTTATAAATAAGTAATAAAATGCTTAGTTACACAGATTTGTAAATCTCCTTCCCTGGAAAGGTGACACAAGTAGAGATCCCTTATTCATAAGGTTAAACATCCTGAGCTGTAACATAACAGGTTTAAAGTTGCACAGAACACATTATCTTTTCTAGCCCAAGCACCATGAATCCTCTGAGAGGATGTGGATGGTAGCAGATAGGCTTTGCCTTGGCCTCTTTGCCAGCAGTAGTGACAGGGAAGACTGCATTTTCTTCTACATGTATCAGGGATGTCTGAAGGGTTCAGAAAATTGGAAATTGTGCCAAAATGATAAATGGTCCTCTTTGCATATTTTGTGACTATGCATAGACTTATTTGCATAAATAACAGACGAATGTCCTAATGAGCTGAACTTAAGCCTAACAAGGTGGCAGCCTGGAATAAGCTTTAGTGCTGCATGAATGCCCATGCTCCTCCTGCAGGCAGCTCCCTGCCCGGTGCTCAGGGGCTCTGGCTGCTTGCTGGAGGATGGTGAATGTCTTCCTTGCCCAATACTTGGGAAGCTCTGCTTGGCTTGGTGCTCCAGGATTAAATGCTGCTGCTGCTGCATGAGTCCACAGAGGGCTAAGATCTAGCTGGTTTATGCCAATACCTGAGGATGCTCTGCAAGGGTGGGTCACCTCTAGCTACAGCTTGTGCTTTGATCGCCTCTTTGCTCACAGCAAGGCTGTGAGGGCAGAGAGGCTCCAGCTGTCTCTGCCTGCTGTTCTCTGACCTTGGTAAAAGGGAACGCTAGGGCCAGGAGCAAGACTTATGTTCCACTGTGTACTTCTGGTCATGTTAGTCACTGAATTGTATGAGATTAGCAGCCAGCACGGACTGGAACCTCAGATGAGTGTAAGAATGGCCTCCGCTTGCATGCAAGGTGCAATGCTGCAGAGACATGGATATTTGCACAGTTCAGCAAAGTCCAGAGACAACAGATGAATTCTCAAATATAATATAGCTGCATGAACCAAGCACTCTGCCCAGTCTCTTCACAGGGCTAATTAAGTTGTCTTGGCTCCTGCTGACACAGCTTTCACTTCCACAGCCTGGGGATCTCTCCTCTTTCCTCCACAGTACACTGTAGACTTTCCCTCTCATCTGATCATTTTGTTTGGGTAAGAAACCTCCAGACCACATATGTTTGCAATTTTGTATTATTTACTAATTAAATAAACAAAGACAAACCCCAAGAAACTATATGCAAACTAAACAAATAAAACAAAATAGTATGTATCAAATGATGAAATTAATCTGCTATTTCAGATATCAGATATCTGTCTAATATCAAGACCAGATGGCAGATATCTGTCTAATAACCAATACCACCTGTACCCACAGGCACCCTCAGCTGAGGACAGTAATGACAAAACAATTGTACCCTTTGTCTAATGGTAAAATGTAGGATAAAAGCAGTCATTCACAAGAAATCCACATTTTCCTCACTGGAATCATTGGAATAAAGTCCTCAGGGGGCTCTAACTGCCATGTTGAATTAAACAGCTTAAGCCATTCAGTTTCTGATTTGTGAGCTTAGCTAGAAAGTGAGAAAGACCTAATAAAACCCTAGAAGTTAATGCTACTGACTTGATAATGGAGCGCCTCACTCTCTTGCCAAATTGTTCCTGGAGAGAAGCTCGGGTGGGAGGAACCAGTCAGGACCTTCTTGAAATTAAAATTATCTTTAAAACAAGCCAGAAGTGCCTGTTCTTTCCACAGTTAGAACCACCATGGTGAATATAACAAACTAAGTTTCCACTTAGTAACTCCAGAGTAATGTTTCAGGTGGGACCCTGAACGAGAAAGGCATGAAATTTTTTTTCTAAAATTTCCTTAGGCTTTTTAACTGCTATCTACTGTTTCTTACCCTTCCAGGGGAATCAAGCAGCAAAAGTTTTCTAGCTTTATTTTTGCCTATCACTTCAAGCAGTAAATATCCTACACATTTAAGGTAATATATGTCCCTCAATGGCTTTGCTTTAAATTGAAACAATCAAACAAGGGCTCATGCCAAATATTGCTCAGTGCATGTTAATACTGGGGGGACCATAATCAAGGCACGGAAGGCCACAGTTCAGTCCTGCTACTCCTAATACCCTGAGGGCACTAAGTGCACTGCTTAAGGAATGAAAAAAAGGCAGGTTTTGGCTCCTGATCAACAGGAAAACAGGTTAGCTCCCTCCAATGCTATTTTCAGTGGCCTGCTTAGGCATGTATCCAGCCTGAGCAACAGTAGAATCAGTAAAATACTCACCAGCTTCAACTTAGGATTGCTGCTAAATATCTTTATGAATGTGGAACTAGGAAAGTCAGTCACAGACAGTAACCTGCTCGGCTCTGGCAAGAAAGCTGAGAGAATTCCAGCCAGGGAAACAGGAATTCAATAAAATGGCAAGTATCAGAGCATGATAGTTAATAGTCATTCTGTGCTAAGGTCTATTATCCTTCAAAAAGTCATTACAGTGTTACGATATCAGGAACTTTCTTGCTTTCTTGCTTTGTATTTCAAAATTAAAATGAAAGAAAAATTATCACTTCCATCTGGCTTTGCAATTCTACAAACTGAACTATCGAAATCTTCCATTAACATATTTATCGCATCTGTCTTCACAGCAAGATGAAGACTTATCTGGAATTAAATTGATAAGACATAAGCTGCATTTTTCAGCAAATGAGTTTTCCTGCAGCGCCTCCTTTCCTTCCTCCTATTTCTTTTCTGCTTCCAGAGCATTTTTCATGTTTTTAGGGCCTTCATAGGGTAGATTTAACACAACTATTTCTGCTGTGTAGCAAGAAACTAACCTTCCTAAATAAATACATATTAGAAAATGCATAGATGACAGCCAGGAAGAAATAGGTAAGAGCAAGACTTCAGGAATTAATAATCTTTGGCACTGGAAATGAGGGAGGAAAGTGTGGTTCATTAGCAGATGCAAAAATGTGCATATGCAAATGTAAGAAAAAGGGTTTCTCTCTGACAGGTGCAGCACTGTGGATGCTGAGGTTGCAGCTGTGTTTCTTCCTCTCTCTTTTTCTTTGTCCTCACTGAAGAGGTTTCATCTCTCCCTGGAGTCTCACCTCCCACCCCCTCTGTCCCGCTCCTTCCTCACATCCCGTGTACTCTTTCTCCCTGTTACTTCCCAATAGATTTGTAAGCCCCTAATAAACAGCATGGCAAGGCTGGAAGTGCAGCCCTTACAGATCAATGACCACCTCATGTTACCATTTTCTTGAAGTCTTTCAAAATCCCATCCCCACCACAGCCTCACCCAGGAGTCAGGCCCCCAAACCCTCCAAATTCTTGTGCTGCAGTTTCTTGCTCTCTGACCACCACATCCACACTGTGCCATAGGGTCCTTTTCACCCTAACACCTATCCTGTGCCACCTGTGCCTGATTTCCCCCAAACCCATGTGCCCTGGGTACCCCAACACTACGTTTGCCCTGTGCCCTTCAGCCTCCCCCAGCTTATATGACCTTGGTTCTCCAGTCTTCTCTATTGCTTTCCAACAGGCTTTTCTTTTCCTCTTCCTTGTTTCTTCCCAGCACATCTCCCCTGCTTGCTCTTCTCTCATGCAGTGAGATGAAGCCAAAGACATAGGCATCATCAGGTAGTAGCTGCAGGGACATCCCAAGTTGCACATCGATTTTCATCTCTTTCCCCAGCAGCACCTGTTCCAAACCTCAGCAGAGCATCAGTCTTCATCTGGGTTTTTGGGAGTAAAACTGGAGCAGGCTGTAGGTGCTGACAAGTGTCAAGCCATTTAATTCTCTTGTAGGCTGGACAGTCAGAGATGAAGGACTTTGTATTGATGCTTTGTTGCAGAGATCCTTATAGTTATGTCCATACCTGGGGGCCATATTCTGGCAACCTTTTATGCATCCAGATACTGTGCTGGGCTGAAGCCTGCGTGTGTGCCATCCCACCTCATGTCCTGGGTTTTTCTGTGGCAGAAACTGAGCAGTGCTGGCTGAAGAAGCACTCTAACCTGGATGATGGGGGACCAGTACTGCTGGCTACCCTATGGACTCTGTATGAACCAAGCGGGAGAAGCAGGAAGCACTAAAGCCCCAGCTAATAAATGACTGGAGTTTTCCTGATATTCTCAACATGGAGAGCAGGCATTAAGACCTCCTTCTCTCTTAAACAATATGACAAGCTTAAAATTTCCACAGAGAAGCATCAAGTCTGTAGCAGGCAATTACTGTGGGTTGATGTTTCTCTCAAAACCATAATACAGTGAAGATAGCAATGTGCCTGCCAGAAGGACAGGCAGTAGATAATTGCCTGAAAAACCAGCAGGACAATCTGAGGTGTAAGTCTCATTGCAGAAAGCCATTACTGTTACAGGAAATGCTGATATAGTACATGAAATTAAGGAAGGTACAGATGAACATTTGGATATGCTGACTGATGAAAATGCCAACTGGTTAAAAGCAAATTGCTTAATTTAGAGGTAAAAATGAATTACTCTGAGAGCAAAGAGAAAGGAAATATCAAAATAAAAAGGATGCCCAGAAGAAATAAAAAATTGGACTGTGTGAAAATATGGAACCCTTGATAAGAAGAAAGAAAACCCTGCACAGAGTGTGTGAGCCAAAACCCATTGATGTCAGTAAGAACAGAACTGGCTGGTACATTTTTTTCTCTCTTGCAGAAAGTACATATTATAACAAAACACATAACACAACAAAATAACATAATTATGTTTAATTATGAAGCAGGCTAAAAAAGTAAAAAAATAAATCAAAAATTCTAGGAAGCACTGCAGCAGAATAACGCCTCAAAAACATTATTTGGGGGAGGACCCGAAATGGCTTTTTATCAGCTGGGGTTCCAAGCAGCCTGACTTCCCATGAGACTATTCTCCAGGCTGCATTCTATCACTTGCCCTTCCCCTGATGGCAAGAAGGTTGTAAAATTAAGTTTGTGGATAGCTGATCTGTGAAGCGCTTCCTATTATGGCCTGTATTTTGGTCTGCTTGGAAGTTGTCAAAGAGTTTTCCAGTTTAAACTGGCCAGAGATAATCTAGACCACAACGAATTTCCAGCAGGAAGCACAGTCCCTGCAGTGCGATGCCCACCCGCAGCAGCAGCAGTGACCTGCCCGGCAGCTCCTGAGGCTCCCACAGAGCCAAATGCTGGAACTCCAGGCAGCTCCCGGGCTCTCTGACTCCATCCCTGCCCAAACACCTCCCTCCAGGGACTTTCCTGGGCTCTGGAGGCCAACTAGCATGAGGTGGCTGATGTCTCTGCTAGTAACCCTTTTGGTCTCCTTACTTGTGGACCTGCTTGCAAACTGTGTACAGGGAATGGGCCTTGGGGTGCTCCAACCCCCAGATCACACCTAGGAGCTGTTTGGGAAAGCACTAGTTGGCACAGGCTGCAACTGAGCCCAGGGATGTTTACAGGCGCTGTGTAATCAGCTAATGTTTCCACAGCCTCTGCTAAAAAAGAAAAAAAAAAGAAGGATGCTCATCAGAGTCAGCAGCGTTGTATGTGGTCAATGCAAAAGAAAGCACTGACAGTGCCCATTTATGTTATGCCTTCCCTCATGAATTTCAAACTTTTGCAGTAGTCAGCCAGGCATCCTGGAAGTGAAAGCATCCCAGAAGGCTGGGATTATGCTTTGAAATATATTGTTCCATGAAATGAAATAAGGAAGTTTCTGTCAGTGTGACAGCAGGGTCAAATCCCAAAGGACCTGAAGGCATGACTCACATTTTCCAGAGAGTCCTTGCAGTGAGGAATTGAGTGATTATGAAGAAACAGAGAGTATTGTGGAGGGGCTCATTAAATCCATTAAAATTTGTAAAGACAGTGTGAGCCCTGGGACTTCCCTCTCTGCTTTTTTAATGTATTAGTCCATAGCCATGACATAAGAAAGCATGTTGATAATGAAATGAATACTGAAGTTTATCAATTATTGTATGAGGAAGCTTTTAAAGGCTGAAAAATAACGTATATCGTTTCTATACTGAGAAAATTAATTGCCCTTCTTTATGGATATAAAGGTGTATAATTTACACTGAACTTTGTCAAGGTACTTAACAGCATTATGTTCTTGTTCTATCTCAGGACATGAAATCATTTTACCGATAAATATTTTAAATGGCAAGATGTGATGCTGTTGTTCAGGTTTTCCTACCATAGGGTTCTTTTTCTTTTTCTTTTTTCTTTTTCTTTCTCTTTTTTTCAATAACAAGTAACAAGGGATTTGAGGAGACACTGGGTATTCAATTATATTGTGATTCCCATGGTGCCACTGAAAAATCAGAGCAATGATCCCAGGCTTGCAATGACTGTAGGCAGTCTTGTATCAATGGTCCACCTGAACTAGTGTGATGGAGTCTTAGTAAAGTATCACTTGATAGAGGTCACTGGAGAAAAAAAAAGGAAAAAAAACCTCTTTTCTAGCTGGTGTCATGCCAACTCTGGCTATAAACCGCTTACACTCTGCACTAATTTGGACTCTAGATTAGCTAGAGTTGAAATCTGATGAATAAAACTAGATAAAGCTATTCCCAAAGCATCGCTTTCTTTTAAACTTTAAATTTAAGTGTCTTAGAAAAAGTAAATAATATTTTATGTGTGAAATGAGGAAACCGTATCTGGAAGCTATTTTTACTGGCCCATCTGTTTTGCATAAGTGGTATATGCATGCTCTGCAGTATTAATGAGGAAAAGAGTAGCTGAGTTTGCTTGTGAGTTGCTCTCATTTGAAGGTAGATGTGCCAAGCAGTTGAACAGTAGCTTTACAAGAAAATTCTGACCATGCAAGGAGTGGGGTTTGCTGGAGCTCAGTGGGTCTGGTTTACATTCCTACTTCTGTCACATGCTGCTTCAATGACACCAGACAAATCACATAAATATCACTGTCTCCAGAAACATGAAGAAACCGCTGTGTGTGAAGACAGAGTGTGGATTTACAGCTCATTAGTTACTTTATATGGATGCTTAAATCTCAGGTAAATGCAAGATACATTGCCTCACTTTCAGTAAGGGTCAGAGCTACCTCACATTTACTCTGGTGCAATAATCACACAGACAGTTGCCATGGAGTAGTTAATGAGCTGTAAATCCATGCTCATTTACTTGGTGGCAACTTGTTCATGTAGCTGTCTCCTCTGTATGAAATGGGACACAATGCTTCATTTTCCTATCTTGGATATTTCTAGAGACAAGCATCATTTTTGCATGCACGCAGCATTTTGTGCACTGGCTACTGCAATAGGAACAAAGGTATCAACATACAAAAAAAATATCAACAATGAAATTCCTGGACACCAGTACATTTTAACCGTGTTTAAAAGTTTTCAGCTGAATGTTAATGTACAGAAGAGGTGCAAAAAGCAAGTGACTTGTCTAGGACAGCTGGATTCTGAAGTGTGGATATTTGAAAGAGGAAGAAACAAGAGAAAAGAACTTGTGCCTTTTAACATTGAAAGATGTTAACCTTGAGGCTCACTAATGCCTTTGTAAGCCTGGTCTTTTGTTAACCACTTCACAGTTTATTCTTATAGTAGACATCAGCCTTTGTGCTTGCCTTCTGCACCTGCTGTGGTATATCCAGTGTCTTAAGCCTTGCCTTCACCTGTTGGCTTACAGAAGGTAGCAGTTAGTTTCAAGACATAAAGGGTTATGGATGGAAACTCCGATGCTTCTCAGAATGACTCCATAAATTTACCCAGTCTGTGGAACTTAGACAGATGATAACATTAAGCTAAAAGGTGTATGTTAAAGGTTAGTTTGTGCAAGCATGCAAGGTGTCAGCAAGGGAAGAAAATCAGGAAAGAGACTACTACAGTATGGGTTATATATGTGTTTTCTTATATTGATAGATTATATTTGGGTAAAAAGTAAAAAGTAGTGGGACATAACTGATGATGTATAAAGGAATGCTGGACTAAAAGGCCATTTTTCGAAGTCAACCCTAGCATACAGCTTTTACAGCCAAATCATTTATACTGCTTGCGGTGATGGAGCAGCACCGCCATTTGGATGGAAGAGTGGATTAAGGAGGTAGGCTAGGAAGGTAAAATTGAGAACTAGTGAAACAGAAAAATGGAATATCCAGTTATCTTCTATCAAACTGTGAAATGGGATGGGAAAGCAGAATTTATGTAAGATGGAGGGAATTGCATTTTTGTTATAAAAAGCCTTCTTTGAGGGGAACAATTTGTCTTTCTAAGTATGTTCTTTTTCCTTTGTGATTATCCTAATTCACAACTATCCTGCCCTCATTGTCTCTCACATAAAAATGAAAATTAGTGTACTGTAAAAAATATCTGCTCTGCTTGAACCACACAAAGTTATTTTAAATTGCATATGGTGGTGGTGGTGCATTCCCATGCAAGCCACTGTTTGTTAAGGACATGAAAGCCACAGGGCAAGTATAACTTAGACTCAATTTAAAATGCATACACACATGGTGGTTAATGTGAAATACCAGCTGTTTATCTGCTGCTTTGCACCTTGCTGAACACAGATGCACTGGAGAGGTTTGCCTCCTACTTGTACTCTATACGGTCAACATCTGATGATTTGGACACCCAGGCTGCTAGCCTTCTAACACTACTGATATTCCCTCACTGTTCTCATGGTTCAAGGTTCAATAGGAATGTGGATACAAAAATATGGAAGCTAGAAGGAAAACAGAAACTAAATCATTAAACAGCAGGGCTTAGATTTTGCATAAGGCTTTTTGTTAGTTTACAACTTCAGAAAACACAGAGATAAAATCCTCTCATGAAATATTGAAGCCCTTGCTGCCCCATACAAATAGCTGAATGTGAGAGATCTCCCTCTACCCTCCAAAATGGGAAGCAAACCTTCTTATAAATGTTATGAGTTATTGAATAATAATATGGCAGTGGTCTGATGCTGCTATTGTTGAGCCTAAATGAAAAACCTTATTAATCATGGATTTGACAGCTCATTCAGTTATAATAATGTTTCCTGTCAATCCAAGCTCTCATTATAATTGGATCTTACTTAGACAGGAAGATGCTCCATTGACTGCTCGAATGGAGGAAAATACAGGTTTGAAAATGAAAATATCAGTCTGAATGCTGTTTCCAGGGAGCCTGCTTATGCATGTACAAGTTGGATAACACTTTAATCCTTGCTGTGTGTCACATTTGGACGTTGCTATAATAAGATTCTCTCATTGACTAGACACTAGCTCTAGAGTCATGACAGTGAAAGTGAAAGGAGGAAGAGTAAATGAAACTTCTCAGGGATGCTGGTATATCATCACTATGACCTAGTTGCAAAGAATTAACTGAAATAGATGGCTTGTCTACATAAAGAACTGTGCTAGGCTGTGAAATTACAGTTAATTTGGTTTTCTGCATGGCCTCTTTTGTGGTTACTCAGTATGCAGAAAGTATTAGATATTTCACGTGGCATTGAGAGAGGATTAAGTTGCTTCAAACCAAAGCAATTTAGTGTGCTGTAGGAGTGTTTACAAAGAGAGTTAGTGGCAAGGAGCTGTCAATTCTTACCCTAACTTACAGCACCCTATCTTTATAAACAAGGCCAGAGACAGGACAAGCAGCTGAGAAGGATATAAAGGCAGATGAACATTCAGGCTGAGACTGAAAGCACTTGGAAAAGCATCTCAACCAAATGTCATTTAGAAAAGACTCTGGGCAAAATCTATAAACCGCGTCTTGGAGGGGCAGATTCCATGGGTGTAAGAGGGAGGTGGTGCATTCCCATGCAAGCCATGGTTTGTTAAGGACACAAAAGCCACAGAGCAAGTACAACTTAGACCAGAGGTCCTCAAACTGTTTAACCAGGGGCCGGCGCGCGGATGCAGTGGCAGGCAGCCATCTGCGGCTGCTTGGTTTCCCCCCAACCCCCGGCGGGGGGGTCTGTAAATACCAGGGGCCAGACTGAGGACCCTGGGGGGCCGTATCCGGCCCACGGGCCATAGTTTGAGGACCCCTGACTTAGACTCAACTTAAAAAATAAAGATTTTACTTCAAGGCCAGCTGAAATTATAAGTCCCAGAAAGTGTTCTTGTTAACTGATAAACTAATGTCATTACAATAAATGGGAGCTTAAGTAGCTTTCTAATGAGTAGTATAATGCCAGCAAACATAGAGATACCAAACTATTTTCACTGTCTAGCAGGACAAGAAGCAAACAGTCTGGTAACATCAAGCATATGTACAGATCAGAAAATGGTTACGAACTGGGAAAGAAACTTGTTTATAGATATGAATAGTAAGCACTCTCTACAAGAAATCATAGAGGGGCCTGAAAAGGTAAAATGCAGCTTCTTTTGAGGAAAACAGAAGTTGGAAAAAGTCACCAATCTGCTACAGCAGAAAATAGAGAGGCAAAGTAGCCGATGGGAAGCTGTTGCAGATGGTGTAATGAGTATGGCAAGTCCTTTTTCAGCTCTCATTTGGGCATGCATGTGTCTGACTAATTAACTGAGGAGAAGCAAATTTCTGTCAGCTTCAAGCAGCCCTCATCTCTCCTTCAAAACACACAGTTTAGGGTCACCAGTGTGCTAGGATATAAAAGCCATTTGAGTATTTGAAGTAATGGCAATGAATGCTTTCTTATTATGTCCCAAGAGCTTTTTACTCATGACATGACATACAAGTGGAGTGGGGCTAGAAGGCAAGTGGTCCTAACTGCAGCAAAACCAGTCTTCCTCAATATACTTGTTGAGAAAGGTTTTCCTAAGAAACCAAATGATAAGAAGTAGTATTCTGATGCAGAATTAGAATGATTTTGTGATAAACATTCGATAGTGCTGTTAACATCTAGTAGGCTTTGCATGTGAAAAAGAAATCATTAAATTAATTACTTAACTCTCAATTTTCACCTATATCCTGGTTTCAGCTGGGCTAGAGTTAATTTTCTTCTCAATAGCTGGTACAATGCTGTGTTTTGGTATTAGTATGAGAATAATGTTGATAACAACTTTAGCTGTTGCTAAGTAGTGCTCAGTCTAAATGAAGGACTTTTCAGTTTCCCATGCTCTGCCAGTGAGGTGCACAAGAAGCCAGGAGGGAGCAGAGCCAGGACAGCTGACCCCAACTAGCCAAAGGGATATTCCATACCATAGAACAGTATATAAACTGGGGGAAGTTGGCTGGGAGCCACTGATCGCTGCTCAGGGACTGACTGGGAATCAGTCAGCGGATGGTGAGAAATTGTATTGGGCATCGCTTATTTTTTTTGTTTTAATTTTTCCCTTGAATTTTATTCCTGTCTCTCCCTCTCCTCTTTGCTACAATTATTATTGTTGCTGTTGTTGTTATTATATTTTAGTTCATTTAATAAACTGGTTTTATCTCAACACATGGGTTTTACCTTTTTCCGATTCTCCTTCCCATCCCACAGTGGGGGGGTGGGGGGGGCGGGGGGAGGTGGGCAGTGGGAGCGAGTGTCTCTGTGGTACTTAGTTGCTGGCTGGGGTTAAAGCATGACAGTCCTTTCTGACATTCCACATTGGGTGCCAAAAAGGAATGTCATGGTTTAACCCCAGCAGGCAACTAAGCACCACCCAGCCTCTCACTCACTCCCACTCCAGTGGGATGGGGGAGAGAATCAGAAAGGTAAATGTGAGAAAAGTCATGGGCTGAGATAAAGACAGTTTAATAGGTAAAGCCAAAGCCGTGCACGCAAGCAAAGCAAAAGAAGGAATTGATTCACCACTTCCCATGGGCAGGCGGGTGTTCAGCCATCCCCAGGAAGGCAGGGCTCCGTCATGTGTAACGGTTACTTGGGAAGACAAAAGGCTGTAACTCTAAATGTGTCCCACTTCCTTCTTCTTCCCCCAGATTTATATGCTGAGCATGACATCACAGGGTACGGAATATCCCTTTGGCCGGTTGGGGTCAGCTGTCCCGGCTGTGTCCCCTCCCCACCTCTTGTGCACCCCCAGCCTCCTCGCTGGCGGGGTGGGGTGAGGAGCAGAAAAGCCCTTGGCCCTGCGTAAGCGCTGCCCAGCAACAGCTAAAACATCCCTGTGTTATCAGCACTGTTTTCAGCACAAATCCAAAACATAGCCCCATACCAGCTACTATGAAGAAAATTAACTTTACCCCCAAAAAACTAGCACAACCTAAAACCTAGCCAAAATTCTGGAATATCTAGCATTTTGTGAATTAATATGCCATTCTTGGAGATTCATTTGCAGTGGTGGATATCTGTTTTTCAGAGTACATAGGAACTTTATCTTGTAAGACTTACGTAAGTTTAATTTAATGTAATTCTTTGCATGAGTGTAAGGGCTTACTGTTTGTGTGCTTGATCCTATGGCAGATATACGCACTGGGAAGAAAACAGTAAGCAATCTTTTCTCCCTCAGTGGCTCAATCACTTGAGACACAGAAGAGAGAATAAGCTGCAACCCATACCAGAATTTAGTAGCCATACTGAGACAATATGCTTTCTTCTATTATTTGTCTTTAATCATTGCACCTCAGCACTATCTCTTACTGTACTTTATGCCAAGCAGAGACAACTTAGTCTTCACTGATATTGCGGTGCCTGAGAGAAATAAGGACAAGGCTAAGAGTGAAATGCTGCAAATGTGAACAGGAATAAAATTGCAAGGGAAAGTCGAAGGTGCTTATTTTGGTTTTGTTGTGCATTAATTTTTAAAGTTTTATGCATGAGTAGCTTGCTGATTTCTCATCTCTGAATGAATAAATAAAAGTCAGGAATTGTTTTGGATGAAGAGTTGATATCAAAGGGGATTTCTTGTATCATTGAAGTGCAAAGATCATCCAGTCATAGACCAGAAGTTGTCATACGCCTCTACAACCACTCATGTAGTGTAAATTTGTGGAGGTTATGCAATGGTTTGTAAAGTGCTTATTAACATAAAAAAACATAAGATCTGCCATGGCAATATGTAATTTGTATGGTGGCATAATATTTCAAACAATGCGTTTCACAATATGTAACTTGATCAGCAGCTGTTGAATACATAAAATTAATATCAATATTCATGGCATATCTGTGAAAAGGTCAAGTAGGTGACGTTTTAATTCATGATTTCAATTTGTAGCTATGTTTTTAGGGTAATAAATCATAGTAGCTTTCAAAAATAACAGCAGCAACAATAATATATGACTCTAAAATTTCTATGGACTGTAGATTAAACTACTTTGCTTTTCCTGAGCACCTAAACACATTTTATTTATTTGTTGGTTGTGATCTCTTATGTAATTACAAAAAGAGATTTGATACTTAGTGGCAAAAACATTATACTGAGCATTTCAGATTAATGGGAACTCCCAGTTTATTTCAAGGGACACATTGTCAAGTACTGCCGTCATATTTTTCGTAACTTTTTAAAATGTAAATACATTTTCAAATGTAGAAATGTAATTTGTGTTTACAATTTTCAGTTTAAGTGTAAGTTTTTACCCTGACTGCAGGTACAGCACAGTTGTAATCACACTGCAGTATGCAACACAAATTCGTTGATTTAAAAAATTCTTTACAAATGTTTTACATGCTTACACATTGTACGCACCCCTAACCAATATGTCGCGCTTGTGTTTGTCTCAATATATAGTGTCATTCAGATGTAACCACAAAAACCTCTGCTCCAATATGAAAATGCTTGTCAGAGCATTTGGTTTTTCTAGCTGACACCATTCATTAGGCAGCACCAAATGGTTTCCTTTCCAAAACCTGCACTGCAAGTGCTCCTTCAGCTGCTCTGCCGTTTGCCTAGCTGCTCAGCTGCGACTATGTTTTGATGCCTATGTTCTGTCTTAGGCTGTCTGTGCTTGGATAGATGGACCTCACAGGACACATGCAGACTTGGTTTAAGGAAATACAGCTCCATTCACTTTAACGGAACTGAAACTTCTTCCAAGAATTTGGAAGATTTGTTCCGGGAGAGGAAGGTGGCATGTGTCTTCCTTCAGAGCTTGGCCAGCATGCTGCAGCGACTGACGGGCTGGGACAGCTCTGCTCCAGAGAAAGGCACCTTTGCTTAGGTGGCCATGTGTGCTGTATCTCTAAGCTCCTGTTATGGCCTGTACCGTCAGCAGTACCTCAAAAGACAAGTAGACACTGTGGTTAGCTGAATCACTTTTTAACTGTATTGATGAGGTTTTCTGACTGCAGCCAGAGCGAGCACATGTGAAGCATGCAGAGAGGTACACGTAGTTACATCTGGTTTTGTGACTCCCAGAGCTGAACTCAATCCATGGTGTAGTAATTAACCCAAACTGAATGACTGGTGTCTTTTTTTATGATAGAGCTGTGACTAGTACATTTACATAGAGAAAAGCTCACCACATGATGGCTGCTGGTACGCACAAAGCCCATCAGCAGTTCAAGCGAAGCCCTGATGCCATGGCTGTGTTGACTGGAACACTGCAGTGTTGTGTGAGTACAAGGCCTGAGGGATGAGGTGCAACCCTGGTTCAGAAGAAAGCACTCTGGCAGGGAAGGATGAGGTTTAGGTGTCTCTATTTCATCCAGGAACTTACAACACAGCCATCTGTAGAGGAAAAATCACATTCTCAGGGAACTGTTTTCATCCCCAGCCTACAAGCTTGCCTTTTGGCTCTCCTGAGTACGTGGCATGTGTCTTTCAGCCTTGTTCAGGAGTCTAGAAGTTTGACCATATGCATATTGAGGATGAAGTTCATTCCTGAACAGAAACAAGCATAAACACAATTTAATTTACAAGTAGATCCTCAAAATAAAGGTTTGAGGAGCCATGCTTTCCTGTTGTGCACATTTCATTCCTACCAAAGTGTGAAGTTGTTCAGAGAAAATGCATAAGTAAGCATTTAACAGAATTACTTAGTAGGGTTGGAAACATTTTGGGTTTCTCAGATTTGTTTCTCTTACAATCCTTCCTGAACAAAGAGATAAAGTAAGAATTCAGATGTAAGCTAGTCCTCCTGTTCCCACAGCTCTTGCAGTGCCACAAATTGAAGGGCACACTGGATTGTGGGACGCCTAACAGATCCTTGTTTTCATCCACCACTTTGCTTTAGTAGTATTTTTTATAACAGGAACAGATGAGAAGACCCATGCATGTTTCAAAGGCATAAGAAACACTGACCACTCAGAAGTTACAGCTGTGGCTTTTTTCCTTCAAACTCTTGTTTGTTTTTGTTTAGTGGTCAATCCTTGAAGTATTGAAATTCTTGAAAAGCGTCCTTTGCCCTCTGCAAACATGCAAGCACACAGTAAGTCAGAAAAGATGACAAGTGTTTATTCTGACAATCTAAGCCTATAGCATGCCCCACGCTTTTCTTACAACAAGGTGAGAAATGGTGAGTTCTGAAGACTTCATCTTCACTGTTGGTGGAGGTGTAAAGTACCAGCTTGAATTAAAAAAAACAAACAACACAATTCCAGAAAGTTTTAACAACTTTATTGTGACAAAGAAAACTTAATTACATGAATTTACATTTGAAAAATTAATTTAAATTGGACGAAATGTGTATGGTTTATACTCTTGCCATAAATTTTGACTCATATACTGAAACATTGCAGTTGTCAATGTGTCTGTTCAGCTTCTATTTCAGGTGTAAGAGAGTGCCCATGTGTCATGGTTTTCCATTCCTCGATGGTACAAAAACTGTAACCATTTGCTAAAATTCTGCCCCACACATATAGGGCTGTATAATTGAATATGTCCTCTCCCTCTCCCTCTACTTCTCCTTCCTCAGTGGATATCGTCAAATGCATGAAAGAAGTACACAATTTTTGAGCTTACCTTTTCTTTCTGAACATTATCAAACCGTTTCATTCATGCTTATTACACAAGCATCTCACTGTATTGAACTTCTGTCCTAGATAATTTTCAATGGCAGATAAAAGGAATCATCCACAGAATAATTTTGTACTGAAATTCTTTTTTTCTTCAGTATTTAATAAATGTGTCCCCAGCTACTAGTCACACAGGGTCCATATTTTCATTAATAGGTGCAATAAAGCAAATTTATATCTCTTTCATGTTACTTTCTGATCTTTATTTCACTAAAATTTCTCTTTCATCTGGCAGATGTATGTGAATAGATTTAATTTATAGAGAATTATAATTTACAAAACACCACACCATATTGCGAGCCCTCACCTAAAGCCTAATAAGTTAGGGTTTTCTATTAATTTATCTGAAATGGTCATAATTTACAGACTGAGACAGACTTGGACAAGGCTTTTTTTCAAATCTGAAAGGATTATCTACTGATACACAACCACTAAGAGCATTTTTGTGCAGCTATCATTACATTACATTTTAAAGCTTGTTCAGTTAAGGAAAGATTCCATCTCTACTGTTTCAAACAACACTTTTGTGGAGAAAGAAATCAAACCAAGAAAAAGCAGACTTTTTCACATTAGAATTTGATTCACTTCTGCCTAGTCTAATAATAAACGAATATTCATCTGCAAAAAAAATTTTTAGTCACTTAGCCTGTGTTCTACACTTTACAATAAATGGGGTGATATAAAATCCCTATTTTGTAAATTGATCAGTCTGAGAAAACATTGCTGTCCTTCAACTTGCAGAACATGACTGATGAGTAAAATGTTCATAGCAAAGTGTATTCAGTAGAAGTTCAGAGGATGAAGCACTTGCTAATGCCTCTGTTCACACCATTACCTAGTCTCCTGCCCACAAATTTTTTTCTCTTTAAACAATTAAAGGTATATTTTTAACATCACATGCTTCTTGCTTTTTTGATTTGCTTTTTGTGGACCTGTTTGGATATATTCCTTGAGAAGACAGGATGCATCATCAGTATTTTGAAATAAATGAAATTAGTGCTGAGAAGATAGGAGCATAGCCGTCGGCTTCCTAATATTCCACAAGTGAACTGTCTTGATGCATGTCAGCAGGTAAAAGTACCATTACTTAATGTCTCCTGAGAAGAAAAAAAAAACCAAACAAAAAAACCAAAAAAACAAACCAGCAATATTACATCAATTTTGAAGGACCGTCAGTGTATCACTGAAAGATGAATAGCCCAGTTGTCCCTTTGTTTGAAGGGATCATAACTGGTTGTAATAAAGTACAAATGCTTTGGCTCCAAGGCAATGCTGAATGCAGCCATGTCACTGAGTTCAGTGATCTTGGCGGACAGTATCTCAGATCCTCTTCTCAGAGTTTAGAGGCACAAATCTTTCTGGCTGTAATTTGTACCACTTTAAATTTATTTTTGACAAGGCTTTACATTCCATTACAGCAAAAATTAATTTTTTACCACTCTTTTGTGACTGATACACATTCAGGCAGGAGATTACTTCCCATGTGTGAATGTTAACAGCATGTACTGTACCAGTGACATGAGGAGTGTGCTCATGCCTACCCTACCGCTTGTTACTTCTCTTCAGAAAGATCTAAGTTCTCCACCCAGGGACCTGAAAGCCCAGAGAATACACTGGCTCTGACAATATTTAATAGTCAAGGAATATTTTTGCTTTAAATGTGAGCATATCTAAAGTCTATGACCATTTTCCTTGCTGGTGTTCGTGGCCTTTAAAGCTGAAATTACAGGAGTTTTACATAAGCAGCCTAGAAGCCTTGGTTATAGAATTCCCTCATTCTTCATGGTTCATCCCTCTGTTTCCACTTCTTCAGAGCTGAAAGGACTGTTCCTATCGCTTTATGAATCCATATATGGATTCTCCAGATCTACAAATGTAAAATCATTGAGTCACTGGAGATTCCCAGAGGATTAATAATTTAAATAAAAACAATCAGGACTGACTTGGTGTTTTACAGTCAAAAAATTTCTTTTCCCCATACTATTTCCTGTTCTGGTGCATAAATAATTCCTCTAGCATTAGCAGAGCTATGCTAATTTATACCCACAGAGGACTTAGTTTCAAAAGTCTGATTTAGATGACAACACTGAACTGCAGGGACTTGCCATTTTTATTTGTATGTAAAGTACCAGGCACTTAAGCAGTCGTATGTCATTAAATTATTTCTAGAAAATAAATTGTCATTTGGAAGGCTTGCTCTTAGGTGAAATTACATCTTTTTGTATGACTTAAGACAGATGCAATGAGTTAATCTGAACCACCCCTCTTCACTTTCCTAATTTTGTTCTCTTTCCTATCTCCTGTCTCTCCTCTGCTAAGCATGCCTTCTTCACTACATCTGACTGGAACAAATACATCCTTGGGTGGTAGCTCATGTACTTCATTGCAACGTTCCCTTTGTTCTGAATGGCCTTGTGAAAAATGAAGTAGTAGGGCATAAAAGTGGTCGATGTCAGCTATAGCTCCTGGGGCAGCTAAAAGTTGGATGATAAGAAGACTGTTTTAAGCCATCAGAGCTCCCTCTTCCTCAGCTGTAAGTTTTTTGTTGCACAGCACAGAATTTCACCCTAGGGTTTTTGACTGAATAGTGATGGATTTGACAACAGTCTCACCTGCACACTGGACATGTAATCATTAATGGGGCACTTCACTTCAGAAGAACCATGCAATTAAGATAGCTGATGTGCTTCTACTCTTCAAGTCTCATGTTAGTAATTTCATAAAGGCTGTATTCTGGTTTTGGCAGTCAGTTTTCTCCTCAGCATAAATTGCTGGAGTATTTGCCTTAGCTGTACCTGAGGCATGCTTCTGTGTAGCCCTGGTTGAGCTCTGATGCTGCCATTCTTGCACATTAGTCTTTCCTTCTGACAAAATTAATTTGGAGTCAGCAGGACAGCCACGTACATAGGTAAACGCTGCTAAACATGCGAAAGGGCTGCTTTGTTTGCAAACAGAGATGAGATGATCTTTGCTGAAAGAGCTTGCCATCCAAAAAAACCAAATATATGCAAAAAACCTGTGTCAAGGTTAAGGCTGATGTTACATTTGATGTAATTAACATGGAAAGCTTATGTGACCTGTAAAGAGATTACAGGCAGTGGGGTAAGCTATGAACTGATCCTATTGCTTACTGGTATATGATTCTGTGCCTGTCATTTAATCTCAATAGTCATCGATGCTTACCTGCCTCGTGTATTCCTAGTGGAATACAGTGTACTGCATTCTGCTTTCAATTTCATGTAAGACAGGTCCCCATGGTGTCTCAGATAACCTTGTAAGCCAGCTGGTAATTATTGTCATGGTGACCAGGATATACGGTGAACTCTCACAAAAGGCAACTCTTTGTCTTGAGGAACCAGTTTGACGTTTTCTCAGAGGTTTTAATATATTTGGGTTCAGATAAGCACACTTTTGCAAGAACACTGTTTTTTGATGATAGACCAGTAGGTTGCTGGAGACAGGAGTCTTTCAATAGTATATATAGTTTTCTTTATTGACAGACTATATTTAAATCAACTCATCTTTGCATCCTTAACCATAACTTCGCGGAATTTTTCTGACCTCAGACCTCCACTTCTTTTAGACAGTTTCCAGCTTTCTATATTCAAAAAATATATATATTTTAAATATAAAAATATTTTTGTGTGTGTCTGTCTGTTTGGTCAAGACTAAGGCAAGCTTGATTTTTTTCACATTTTTCATGTTAGTATTGGCTATACAAGAGGACTGTATAAGGGTAGTATGAAAAGAGCCAAGAACAAAAGGCTACTGCTAGCTGTAAGGATCCTGGGGAGGTATTTAATGCTATTGCAGCTGTCTGTATCTTCAGTTTCTAGGCAGCTGGAGGGCTTCTTACACATGGGGACATGCCTTGGCCAGTCACTGGAAAATAAGAGTAGGATATTTGGATGAAGTGAAATACCACTAGGAAATGGTGTGCTGGTAAAGATCCCTTCACTGATATTTACAGTCATTGTATCACCTACAGGCCCATGTGGAAGGAGGGTCTTGGGGTCTCCGAGCGCTGCAGAAACATGCACTGAGTGGCAGTCCCAGCAGACACGCTTATGCACTAAATAGATGGAGAACGCATGGCAGAGGGAACAGACAGCAGACGACTTGCCGGCAGTCACTCAGCAGGTTAGCAGCTAGGTTTCTTGGCTAGCAGACCTGTTTTGTCCTGAACTAAATCCCTTGACAGGAATTTTTCTCTCCAGTTTTTGGGGAGAAAAATAAACTGAGATCCCAGATACAAAGTTTGTCAAATCATCAGCCTACAAACTGCATTCATAACAATTGCGTCGTATTTTTTACGTCAATAGTTTGTTGCTCAGGTTGAATTGATGCTGTCCTTGGAAGGATGCACTTGTCACAAGGGTGTAATGTGTCCCTATACATCTACATCAAAGCCTAGCAAGAAGTTCTGTGTTAGAATAACCTTGTAAAACACTGTTAGGTGTTATTTTTGTAAAATGATTCTAAAGTAGTTGGAGATCATCACCAGACAGCTTGTTCTTGAAAGACACCCATTTTTGTAGTTGTAGCAGGAATAAATGTTCCACCTTACTCTTCTGGAAGCCAGTCCTCTTCCTCTCTTTACAGTGGAAGGATGAAATATAGGCAGGTAAAGAAGAAATCCTGGAGGAAGTGACTACTGCATTCAGTTCTCCTCTGGAGCAAAACCCTCAAGGGACCCTTTTGTAACAAGTGTGTGTTACAACTGTTTTCCTGGCCCAGAACAATGAAATCCACCATGGCCATGAGAGAGCTGAAGTCAGAGGACTACCTAAAATGAAGGATTTTGGTCAGGAATGCAATAAATGTTTTGGAAAGGCTAATTTTAGAAGGAAATATTGGAGATGGGCAAAAAACTTTGTTTTAACAAAGGGTAAAGTCTACTCTCCTGTACTACTGCTTTAAATCTTTAAATTACTTTGCAGCCATTGATAATGAGCTGCAGTGACAAAGCGTGTGGCTTCATTCCTCACTCCATGTGTTATCTGCTAAAATCTGATCAATTATTGAGGAACAGTGTCGGGGCTTGACCAGCTGCTTGATTTTATGGCTCTGTAATGCTACCATGCTCAGTAAAGTAACACCTGCCTACAAAGGAAATCCACTACAGACCTTTGGTTTTGCTTTGTTTTCCACTTAGGGCTGTGACCTAATAATTACCAAGTAAAAGCAGAAAGAAACTGGTTGATTTTATTAAATACCCATGTGATACATTTCTAACAAATAATAAATAATCAAACAAACCTTTTCATCTATAAAAAGGAAAGCATCACTGATCCTAATGTATTTACTGGAACCTAGATTGATCGTCCTACTTTTATCACTAGCAAGACAAAAGTAGCCATCAGGAGGAAGAGATGTGCAAGATTCTAGCAGAAAACAGAGTATATTAATGAAATGTACTCAGCAGAGAGCCTATTATGGTATCTGTCCTCTCTCCTGTGCCACTGCAGAGCTAAAAGTGATTGATAATAACCTTGTAGTTACTGTACAATTTGCCTACAATTTTATAGTTGCAGTCATGGCATTGATCTACAGTTAAATGAGATAATTCCTGTGTGCTATCTTGCCAGTCTGCCAGGAGCAATGTACCAATTGTACCTGTAAAGTCATAAAAAATGAATACCTGCTTGAATCCAGGGCTTAATATAGAAGTTTTAGATAGCTACATTAGGAAATTGCTATAAAGAATATTCTCAAGTTTGTAAGAGAAATGTGATGAGGACTATTTAAACCTAGAAATTTCTATCCGTAATACTGCTTTTATCAGCAGAGTCTTTTATAGCCTCTGCTTTCTTCTTCTCACTATATGAATGTTGCAAACCATTTTTTCGGGGGGTGGGGGTGTGGGGTAAAAAAAAAAAAGAAAAAAGAAAGTAAACTTTGCAACTGTAGTCTTACTGATATTAAGTTCTAAGACATTAGAAAATGCTTATGCAGCATTTAATAAATTAATCTGGAAGACTGGTAGACTACTACAAATACAGAGATAAACTGGTTTAAAATACAAGATCTTTTCCTTCTGCTTTTTCTTTAATCTCACACATGCATACGATGGATCAAAATTCAACCTCTTAGAACTTTTACTGGAAAATTCCAGGGAAATCCTACTTTGGACTAGAAACCAGGCAGTTCAATGAACACTTCCTGAAGCTTTCAAATACATATGTACATCTTTCACCTGATTTCTTCCAAAATGCCTTATTTCACCCAACCCCCAAAACTTAAAATGAAACTTTTGGGTCACAAAACCACACAGATCACCTCCTGCAAAGGTTTGCTGAAAACAGAGCATGGTGAAACTCAGTGGCTTCACAGAGCTCTACACCGCAAATGTGGCTTCTTACTCCTCCCTGGGTCTAGCTCTTGGCTTGCACTGAAGCCTCTTTGAGCTATGCCGATGTAAAACAGGGCCTCAAAAGGGAGCTGGTTACTGTCACGGGGGGCATGTTTCCCTGTTGCTAACATGCTGGTTACACAGGTGGCCAAATGGGCTATTAGGAGTCAGAAGTTGCTGACCCAATAAATTCTGACTCAGAAAGAGGCACTGGGGGTAACCTCAGGTTGCCTGTGATAGCTTTTTAATCCACGGCACTTTGTTTCTATGATTTCAGTCAGGAATGCAGAATTTGGGACTGTATGTCTTAGGAGTGCTGAAGGGAAGGCTTCTGCTGGCAAGCAGGGTTGTGTCATCCACAAACTGCTGCTACCTTACAGATGCTCCCGAATGATCCATGCGAAATTAATGAGAGACTTTAGTCCAACTACAGGTAGATTAGGGAATTTTCTCCCAAAAGCCATTGTCACAGGCAGTGTCGCCTGCTGCTGATCTTATTAGTTATCCAAGAAGCTGAAATAAGTGTTAGAGTGTGAGGCTAACCTGAGATCTGCATAACTTACATAAGCTTTCAAATGTCACCAGGCACTCAAAACATAGATTTGTTAGTTTTGAAGTTTTATACACCTAAGTAAATAAAAGACTGTTAAAGCACAGACCTAAAGATAACAAGCTGTACATTTGTATTTTATTCTTGTTAACCTTCTTATAAATCCCCAGAGAAGCAAATAAATAAATTATGCCAAATTATTTTCTCTATTTATTATTTGAATTTTGGTAGCACCCACAATATGTTTAACACTGACTCCATCTGTGGAAAAATATAGTTCCTTCCCTGAATACTTTTCAGCTTAAGAAATACAGGATTTGTGTATCTGATAGATTATTTGGCTACATTTTGTCATTTTCTTAGTGCCAAAAATATGCTTTGCTGTAAAAAACATTGAGTCCAAGGTCCTGATCTTGCCAACTGTTAGGCTTGTACAATACCATGGTGAGATTTCCCGTGTGCCAAATGGGATTGTTCACTATAGTAAACTTAAGTATGTGTGAATGTGTTGGCAGGGTCAAAGCCTCTAAGGCTCTGCTCCTGTAAACACTTAATGCATGTTCATAGCTGTACTCACATGAGGATGCACACTGATTTTAATAGTCTAATTTACTCCAGCTGATTAGATATTTTTCTTGCATTAAGCTGTTTCTCACTGGGTCGAGAAGACAACAATGGCCAAAACCAGCCAAACGCTATTGAGAATTTGTGTTGCTTTCATTAAACTCTCAGCAAGCCGTTTTTCAACCAACTCGCAACAGCACCGGCTACCTCATCTTTCTGTGACTTGGCTGGGGTCATTTCAGGTTTGCCATTTTATTTCAGCTCAGACAACTTCTGCCACATGCCTCTTTGTATGCATGATCTAGAGCAGTCCTGATCTGCTCATGGATGCTGGCTGAAGGCACAGCTGGGAGACAGCCCAGTCTTTCTGGTACTGGAACATTTTTGCATGTGCTCCGTGCCATGCCTCTCTGCAGCACTGTACTTCCACAAACTGTGTTTCTGGTGAAAGACATAGAAAAGAACAGCTCTGGAGGGAGAAATACCTCCTCACAGCTGGCTGTGGTGAGTGTCTCTTCCTCAAGCCCCACATTTCTGGCTGGCTGCACCGGGCAGTTTCCTGAGGCAGCAACAACTAACTCCTGCCACCTCAGCCAAGAGCTCAGCCTCCTCCTCTCCTGCTTGCCACCATTTTGCAAACCAGAGGAAGGAAATGAGGGGAGGTTGGAGATCAGCAGTCATTTCAGCTGAGGAAGAAAAGTCCTGCTGCTGTTAACACTGTCAGTTGGAACAGACACACTCTCCTTTCTGCTCCTGGAGCTAAAGCATGGGAGCAGTGTTGGTAGATCTGGGAGACCAGCCTGTGGTACTGCTTGTAAGATCCTCTGCCATGTGGGGCATGAAAGCTCTAATAATGTGACACGTGACATATACCATTGAGGGAAGATATAGTCTGCATGTTTGAACTACTTGCTATTGGTAAGAGTGAGAAAGTTGTCTTTCTTGTGCAGGTGATAGGAGGACATGTATTACCTCTCAAGACTGGCACAAGATTAATTCATAATAATATTTTTTAAAACCTTCTGTGACTTGCTTGGGGTCATCTCAATTTCCATGTCCTTAGAAGAAAGTATTCACACCAGAAAAAAAGACCCAGCTGGCCATCTGAATGTTGAGCACGAAGCCTCAGGAGAAGACAGAATTATATTTTTAAAGGCTGGCTGCTGAACTGAAAAGCAAATGAACAATTAAGCTTGGTTCAAAGGTTGAATAAGATCAAATTTTAGGCTGAAGAAATAAAACGTTTTCTGAATTCCCAAGGTAATCCAGTGGACTGAGGAAACCAAAGGAGTCCTGTGTGATTAAACTCATGAGAGTTACACAGTTTTTTGTCCTCAGAGCAAACTGAAAAGCACTTTCTTGTCAATAGTTTGAAGCATTGTCTACCAAGCAATTATTTATTTGCTCAAAGAATCTTCTATATGGTATATATCTGTGATCATCGTGGCAAAGCCCTCTGAAGATGTATGTAGTTGCACTGACAGCTCAGAATTTAACAGCTGTGTGTCTGTACCTAGACACAGGACACAGCAGGACTATCTGTGCCAACAGCTATTTAATGCATTGGTCCACTGCAACAGTGCTTAAATACCCACCAATGTGGATGTCTTCTTGGGCTTTGTAAATGTAGTATGGGAATCATTTAATTAATTATTTTGGTTAGGAAATGCAGATATTTATAATTTTGACTATCTTCTGCACATAGGTCTTCCAGAAAAATCTTAAAGTGATTTAAAAGGCCTGGTTTAGTACACTGAGACTATATGCAAAGTTCAGACAATATTTCATGAAGTTGGACATATTCTGTACATAAATCAATGTGTACTGGGGAGCAGCAACATCCACTATCAGGGCTGCATAATCACTAGTGTCATCTGCAGAACGGCAGAACTAACAGCTGAGGTTCTACCATGGTATCATTAGTTTTTCAGACAAATGCATACTTAACATGGCTGAAATTTCATGCTCTCCTTTTGAGCTACTACACTCAATGAACAGATGTGAGAAAAAACCTTCAGTGAGATTACTGTAATCTTGATTCTCCTATTTTTAACCCAAGCAAGCCAACCACTACTATAGCTGAAGTATTATTATATAACGAAGAGATTGCCCTGTATCAGAAAGAGATAACCAGTGAAAGGAAAGGAGACTTATTTGTCAAGCATGCTGTCTGAATAAGGGTAAAATCTGTCATAAAGGTCTAAAAATTACCTAAACATTTAAATACCTTAAACCACAGGTGCTTGCTCCTGTGAAAACATGATTGTCTTAATTATACTTGCAAAACATCAATATTTACTTAACAGACTGTTCACATTCAATCTTCCATAGCTGTAATAAGAACATCATCATGGATAGGTGAGCTACAAAGAAACTGTATGCTCCAGACAGGTGACTGGGAACATGACTGTGCATTTAAGCAGGCAGTGGCAACCAGTTTGCTGAAATATGCTTGATTTGAACACATTTTTGTCATCTTCACCATCAGTGCCAGAGGAGCTCACCAGGAGTCAAGGGGGGTCCTGATAACGCCACAACTGAGAACATAAGAGGTTGCCCCAGGGACCGAGAATGAAAGAGGTCTTTTGGTCCTTCCTGTAGGCTTGAAGACTGGAATTTCCCCTGGAATGTGTGAGAACATTAACAAGATCATTAAACACAGACCATATATTCACCATGTGACTCACCCAGGCCTTTTGTCACAGCTGGGAGTACTTGCCCACCCTGCGTGACACATCCAAAAGATGAAAGCAATGAAGACAAACTGCTTATATTTTCAAGCTTGCCTTAATTTCCTTGTGGTCTGCAGGAGCTGACCTGTTTCCACTGACCAGCCAGGGGCACCCTCCCCTGTCTCACCACGGGGCATGCTATCTTGAGGCTGGCAGTCTTGACAAATGAAGTGACCCATGCTGAAGGCTGGCTACAGCTCAAAGCTCCTCAGAAGGCTTGTTACCTGCTTGCAAAAGACTGTACCATTACCGATCCCCTCCACAGTCCTCCAGAGGTGTAGAGGAATGAAGGCAGTGGGTTGATTAGCATTGATAACATGCAGCTGTGGCCTGTGGAGCAAGAGCAGGAGCAGGAGCAGGATGGTCTGACCTCTGGAGGAAGGAGATACAGCACAGACAGTAGAATCTGACCAATGGTAAAGCCTTGTTGCAGTCTACTAGTTTGTTTGTGCTGCAACACAGAGGGAGTTTGAACTGAGGTTCAGCAGTAGCTATGAAGGCTTGCGGTGTCATGGCCCAACATTCACGATCAGATGCTTCCACAGCCCAGTTCCAATAGCTCCAAGAGCTTAAAACATTGGTCCCTGACCCTCTCCAAGAGCAGTAGTATGATAGCTTGGAGTAACAGGCTACAAAATGGCCACACAGCTTTAGCCAGGCCACTTGAGCTGCTGGCCTGTGTCCTCATAGACTTGCTGAAGAGATCTGCTTGCTGCAGGTCCCATGTTGGCAGCTCCTCACAGCACACACAGCCTTTGCTTTTCACCATGAGCTGGGGGAGGGACTGTGGTGCTTCTGACAAGCTACTGTGCTGTCTCCTTGTTAGGCATGCTGTTTGCTGATCGTGCAACACAATTAATATGTAGCATCTGCAGGGGATGGAGGGAGGAGGAGGTGGTGAGCAGTTTGGAGGTCCATTTTCCGCTCCCTTTTTGAAATGTTCAGTTCCAAACATGGAATAGTATGCATGTTTGGTTAACACAAGAGCATTCCCATTCACAAAAATGTGATTTATTTCCAGTTGAAACAACTTTGAGGAATTGTGTAAAAGCAAAAACTTTTCTTTCCTGACTTCTTCTTTCTTCTCTCCTGTATAGTTTTTCCATTGGTTTATTGCTTTGTTGTGAAACAATTTTGATTTAGATTGGGCTTAATCCTTTGTCACCTGATTTATCTCCAGTTTAAGTGCAAAAGCCAGTATAATTTTAAGAGGCAATACTGGGAGAATTTTAGTTTACCTGTATTTTACTTTAGCTATAACTTAAACCACAGTTCTGCAGTACAGATGGTAGGTACATTTTTATGCTCGTATTTTTAACAGTACACCAAATAAACTGAATACATTGAAAAACTTTAGTAACTACTGTCTCCAGAACAGTTCCTTTGGAAGCAACAGAAATGAGTGTCAAGGATACCATCACAGTCACGCAAGGCAAGAAAATTGCCATGTAATCTCCAGGAAGAAGATACAGGAAACAAAGCACAGTGGTGCTGTGTTGGAAGAAGCCTGTGGTATGGCACATCCATCTGTCCTATGAACTAACCCACTATGTACAAATATGAGCACATGCATTACAGGCCTTGACTTCCACAATACAATGTGAAATGGCAACGTCATATGAACCTTCTTCTGCTACTCAATATTTCTTAGTGTACGAGCGAAGTACCACCACCACTGTTTTCCACATTGCTTACTGAGATGACTTCTGCAAGCCAAGAAATTACAGGTTGGGATTTGTACAGATCCTGTCTTCTCAGCTGTCTTCTTTTGAATGGGCTTTAAAGGCCTTATAAATGCCACGGAGGCATAGCCCTGAAGACCACCAGAGTGCCAGGTCTGTCCTACCAACCCAGCTCTCTGGAGAGGACCTAGAAAAGGAACGATGTAATAAAAGTGCTGGAAAACAGTTATAAGCAGAGGAGGACATTTAACTGTCATCCGCACAGCTTGGTATTGAGGCAGCTCATGGTTTGAATCTATAGCCTGGCTCTGAAGTGAGCTGGTGACCAGGGTCTGCCATTTGCCATAGAGAGAACCCAGGGAGACACCTCAGACCTCCCGCAGCCTCAGCCTGCTCCAGTGCCCGGGAGGGAGCATGGTTCAGGGTGGGAGGCAGGAGGCAGGAGTGGGCGCATTGTATTAAACAGTTTCATTTTGCTACTGGGGAGCAAATGCCCTTGCATGCCTTCCCTCCCCTTATTTTTTGTTCCCTGCACTGAATTGAGGAAATTCAAAATCTAAAAGGCCAACAAACCGAAACAGACCAAGAAGTCCACTTTTAATAGTTTTGTAAGTACTTGTAATTAGAAGTGAAGCTTTTCTCGGAGGTAGGTACTTCCCAATTTGCCAGAAGTTCTTGGATGCAAACATCCTTTCTGATGAGGAAGAATGCAGCTCCTCCCCAGGACATTTTTCAGTATTGCCAACAAACCAAAACCCCCTGTGACTTGACCAGTTTTGCTAACCACTGGTGTGCAGTTTAACACAGCTGTGAGTGAATTTAGTGTCAGAGGTTCAAAATTATGTCAGAGAAAAAGAACAAAGAGGGAAGTGAAAAATGGGGCAGAACAGTTTCTTTCTGCCAAAACAGACCAGCTTCTAGTGGGCAAGCTGAAATATTTATACACTCATACCTCTGTGTACTTTTATATGTGGATATGCGTGTGTGAAGGCAAAATTCTTGACAGGATCCAAACGTTGCAGAAATACCTGTTAAAGCAGGAATGCATTTTACTAATGAAATAACCCATTTTTTCTTTTACTCCTGCTGTTACATTCCCCACTATGGCCTGGAAACCAGATGATTTTGAAAAACAAGAAGCCTGATGCTGAGCTCAGGCATGACTGAGTAAATCCAGAATAATGCTTCCAAACTGCAGGGAGTGACTCCAGATTTACACCCGGTTTCTGAGATCTGAATCTGGTCTGAAGTATTTAATTCCTACCAATGCGGTGTCCTGCTGCTTTCCTGAGGCTGCTGTCTGCCACGCAGAGCGTTTGCTGTCATGCAGTAAGAGGAAGCGCAGCGTGAGCTCTGCAGCTGGACTTGCAGACTCATGCTAGGAAGGGCAGCACAGCAGTAAGAACTTGAAAACAATTCATTTTAAATATCTTGCCCCCACCCCCTCCCCCCTCTCTGCAGGACCACAATTAGAGGAAATGGGGCAGGATGCAGTCAGACCAAGGGGAGCCAGGACAAGGCTGGGAGTGGACCAGGAGTTCAAGGGGACACTGGACAACTACTTGGAAGAGAGGCGTTTTGAGGGTCACTAATAGGCAAACCACGTCAAACTCAGGAAATTCCATAAGATGAAAATAGTAAGAGGCTGAGAGTGTATTCAGAAGTAGCAGATCGCCTTGCTCTGTTCTTATTCTTCCTTGGTGTCTGCTTAGGGCAATGGTGAAGAAAAAGGACTGACTGAGATGCATTTTGAGCTGACACAGTGTGGCAGTTATTTCATTTTTTAGGGGCAGAGAAGTCCTGAGGACTGAGTGAGGGGCAGCCAGGGGAACAGTGCAGCAAGGGGTGCTTTGCTTGAGGTTCTGCGTCAGGAGTTACAGGAAATTTCGTTCCTCTCTTCATTTGGTTTCAATTCAAATTTTCCCCACGGTAAACTGCACTTATGTTCACATTCAGCTTCAACATTCAGATTTCATTCTGTTGAGTAGATTCCATCTGCAGTTTGGCAAACCCGCAGATAATTAGCTCTCCCTTGTAATTATATTTCCAGTTAATGTCCCATTAAGATAAATGAGAAGAATTCGCATCTTCTGCTTAAGTGGTGATTTCAGAAAACGCATCATTTCATAGTCTTTGAACAAACAATCCCCTCCATTTGTTGTGGTGAGGTGTGTTTGTAGTACAGAAGCAGATCTTAATAATTTACATCTTCAGATGTACACCTTTTTTCTCCTGAGAACTTCGGTGCTTAGTGGGTGAATAGCCCAGGAGAAGAGCAAAGCCTGCCTTGGGGTTAAGGCATCAGACTCTTCCTCAGACAACGGGGTCCACTTCTCGCTTCCTTTTGTGGTTGCCTTCTCACACCGTGAGTACCATGCAAACCAGGCTTTTCACAGGTTGCTACTAACTGTGTTTCATTGCCCAAAGTGAGACAGCTCATGCCTAATTCCTGTAGCTGCACACTCATGAGCATGACTGCAGTCACCGAGCAGGGTGGGCTGGCAGCGAAGGCAGGGTGGGGAAGAGTCAGGGTACATGGAAAGGTGACAGCTGGGGGCACCTCGCCGGTTCCTACCCACTTCCTGAAGCTACACGGAAAAGAGCACATTTCAGTTTGCCAGCTCGTAAAATGCAGAAAACAATACTTACCTTTCACTGCACAGTGTGTTGAATAAAGAAAGTACTGTTTGAGACCAAGTCCTCAGACAAAAGCAGGCCTTAAGATAAAGGCATATCTGCAAAAATAAATGTAATGCTAACTTCATATACATTACAGTGAAGATGAAAAAACTGTTCTCTGCTCTGAGG
This sequence comes from Falco punctatus, assembly GCF_963210335.1. Taxonomy (NCBI): domain Eukaryota; kingdom Metazoa; phylum Chordata; class Aves; order Falconiformes; family Falconidae; genus Falco; species Falco punctatus. The sequence goes on from NC_137584.1 coordinate 57,467,339, forward strand.
CTCTGGGGATCAAGTGCTCCCCGGGGAAGAGATGGGGCTGGAAGGACACTGTGCAGTTCTGTATTTTGCATTTGAACTATTGCTAAAAAGATTTTAAAATACCCTTTTTGATTTGCAACACCAATATCTGAAGGTGTAACCCTGGTGATTTTGCGCTGGCTAATACAGCATTGTTTTGTCCCAGGGCGCTCAGGGGTGCCCAACATCATTTTCTGTTCTCTTTTGCTTGTACACACAGGAACAGGAGAAAAATGTCTGGGAAAAGAGGCTGACAGCTCTGGTTACCCATTGACATAAAAGACCCTTTGGTAGCAAAGCTTCATTTTAAAGTCTCTTGAGACGTACTCTGCATTATTCTGGGACAGATTTTGGAAAAGAAAAAGACCTCATTCAACAAGAAATGATTAAATGAGTACTGTGAGCAGTGAATAAGCGCACAAAAGTCATTGGATTAAGAACAAAAAGCTCGGGGCTCTGAATTTCTGGAGCAAGCAAAGAATTTTAGCAGAATGTAATGGCAGTACATTCTTGCATGTATTTATTGATAACATAAGGCAGCCCGTTTTGTCTCCATCAGCTGTAGAAGATTTACCTGAACTGTGGGAACAGTCAGTGCAGTGGCTGCGTTTCATTACCTCCCCAAAGCCCCCATGAAATTGCCTTGAAAAGCCCGTAACCGCGGCCGCACGGCAGCCCCTCCTCAAAAGTCACCGCGGCGGCCGCCCTCCTTCTGCCCCCCGTTTGCTACGTCCCCCGCGTTAACCTCAGCCCGCTCACGCGGCAGATTCTAGCATTTCACCCCGCAGAGCCGCCCCGAGAAGCCAGCAGGCCCGCCCCGGGGAACCTGCCCGCGGCCCGGCCCCGCGTACCGCCGCGGCGCTCGCTGCGCTGCCGGTTACGCACGGGGGCAGGGGCGGCCCGGCAGGCGCGACCCCCGCTCGCCGCTCCCGCTCGCCGCTCCCGCCCCCGCCGCGCGGGCTGCACGGCGCATCCGGCGGGGCAGGCAGCCCCCTAGCGGCAGCCGCGCGCCGCCCGCCGCCCGAGCCCTCGCCGCCCGCCCGCGGGCCGCTCCCGCCGCCGCCTGCGCTCGGTCACCCGCCGTGTCCCCGGGACGTTTGCGCCCGTCGGGCAGAAGGCCGGGCCGCCCGCGTGCCGCTGAGTGCTCGGGGGCCGCCATTTGCCGTCACTGTTGCGGAAAGGGCCGTAGCGAGCGCACGGCTTGCTGCGCGGCTCGCTGGCTTCGATCCAAATACTCTTCCTCGGGCTCCGAACAAGGATGAATTAATTCTGCCCCTACCGCAGGTAAAAAAATACCGCTTTTTAAATACGTTATCTGAACCCGACGAATGAGCCTACCGTGGGGTCTGCCTGCCATCTGTCCCGACTCTCTCATGACACAGCCACCTCCTTTTTAACCCTTGAGAAATCCCAGACTAATGACGACGAAAGTCAAATTAATTGTCTTACTGGCGGCATGCACAGAAAGTACCTTGTGAGGGGGGAACCCGTTAAGAGTTTGAACCTTGATCAAAAAAACTTAATTTGATCAGATGTTTCGTGTCCCTTTTAGGCAAAGGCTAATGTGATTTTGTTCCTGTCTTTGAAATGATATAACCTTGACCCCTTCTTCGGCAAAAAATAATTCATCTGTAGTTTATAGTACCTGAAAAGTTCTGCAGGCAAATAGTAATTCTACAAAGTGCTCCCATCCGGTATGTTAATGAGGCTAAATGAGGATCCTCTTTATTGCCCATGGCCTTTCTGAAGCATCTTCTAACTAGCTCTTCTACTTTTCCACACTCCAATGGACTGTGGAAAATGAAGGCTTGGTATCACCTACGGGAATCAGCGCAATGGGGAAGACCGTTAAAATTCTTTACTACAAAACCATAGGCCCTTGTCAGTACCCTTAGCCGTGGGTATGCTGTGCCCTTGCAAAAATCACCCTGACGTGCAAGGTAAGTTGGCTTGCCCATAGATCATACAAGAAGGCTATCCTGGGATACCGATGAGTAATAATCTAAAGGTAATTGTTTCCTTTCAAGTGGAATGAATCAGTCCTAACTTTCTGCCATAGTGATGCAAATTTCCTGAGAGGTGTCAGCAGTTTCCATGTGTGTGTTCCCATTACTTAAATTTGTGTTCCCCATCTGTTAGGTGGAAGTACCCGCTTCTACTTCTAATCATACAGTGGGTGAAATTCTGCTTTGACTAACACCGGTCTAAATCTGGCCGACATAGCTCAGAATGTAGTAAAAGAAATTTTACTTTTACTGACTCCAAAAGAATTACTTTTGCTGACTCCAAAGTAATTCAGATCTGTGTTTCGGTGTGGCCTGTGGCTCTGATTGTCATAGCACTTACCCTGCTTCTGTATTGATACAATACAGAAATTAAAACCTGTGATTCTTCACTGATTCTCTGCAGTTCCAAACTGTCCCTGCAGAAAGGCACGCACATATAAGGAAGGTTGGGACAAAATTATATAGGTAGGTTGCCATTCTATAGGTTGCTCTGAAACTCATGAAGTTTTCTCTATAAAGCAGCAACTACAAATACACTTGTCTCACTTAGACAGATACATATCCCTCTCTCCCTGTCTCATAATTTCCTTAAAATATTCTTCAAAATTTTAAAAGCTAAAAGCTTTATTCAGCCCAGTTTGGGCTTCCCCATGTTACAGTGCTGTGCGAATATCAGTTTGGGCTTCCCCATGATACAGTGCTGTGCGAATATCTTGCAGAATCTTCATCTGTAACTTGCGGGGATAAATTGCCTTTTTTGTCTGGAAACAGTGAAGTGTGTTTGGACTGCAAAATCATTCATCACACTTTCATTCTATGTATACAGTTTTTTTTCTGGTGGAAAGATGCATGCAGCAATTAAGCATTTTACAGATAAATATACCTGTGCAGTATATGTCAAAGCAAAGATATGTATCTAGAGCTTTGGCTTGGGCTTCTGAAAGCAGCAAAGAGTGCCACTCCAAGCTGTCTTCGAAGATTGCAGTAAAAGGTTTATGATCTGTATCTACTAGCATGGGTGACTCATAATAAATGTACTCCAAAGGTGTAGTGCCATGTCCAGCACTGATTGCTCTGACAAATGAGTACTCCTCTTCACTAGAGTAATTTGTAATCATATAACAGCTTGACTTTCTGTCTGCAAAAGCATAGTTTTGTCAGATTGGTTTATGCCACTACATCTCTCACAGCATTTTCAGAGACTATGACAGCTTTTGGTTTCATATTTACTCCCACATTTTTCTGTACTTTAAACAAATGTTATTTCACCTTCTTTACTCTGAATGTTCTAGATGCTGTTGAAGTTTTCTTTCCTTAAATAAAAAAAAAAGTAAGAAAAAAGAAAAGCAACTGAAACAATAATGTGTATTATGAAACACGTATTAGCTTCTCTTTTTTTTTTAACAGTCTTTTTTTTTACTCACTTCTTTAAGAGCTTCTTTCTGCTGTTCTGTCTCAGAGGTTACGCTACTTTTGCTGGGCAGCTCCGAAGTGGTGGTTGTTGTTTTAATTGTAAGAATTCCTGTGCTGTTTTGGCTTAATGAGTAGTTGTGACCAAATGCTGCTGTCTGAAGTCCGTGTGGTATATGGACTGCCTTCAGTAGTTTTGGATTCTATCCTGCAAAGAAGCAAGAATTTCAAGAGCTGGTGCATCATGGATTACTTATTTGAATCCTGTAAGAGGAAAGATTAAATAGACCAGAAACACTTCAGCCTGAAGAAGAAGTGACTCAGCAAAAAGAGTAAAAACCGGAATGCAGGGAGAAAATTAACTGCGAGGAATTATAGCAACAGCATGAAATTCTGAGGTAGGGCAGTAAAAAAAAAAAACAAAAAAAAAAACCAAACAAAAAACCAAAAACAACACCAAAGGAGATTTTACACAATAAAGAAGTAAACTCTGGAACTCATTGACACATGATGTTGATAACAGAAATATAAATGAGTTCCAAAAGCAATTAGACACAGAAAGGAAAGAAATATTCACAGGGAGACAACTGTTAATAACCCAAATTTCTGAAGGCAGAGGAGAATGCACCTTGGAACTGTGAGAAGGGGAAGCTAGCATACACTTAAATTGCAGGGGTAATTGGCACTTTTGGAACAGGTTTTGTGTAGCCGGGGCTGAAGACAGGAAAACCGTTACTATTTGTGCAGTGCCATTCGTAAGGATAAAAACTGCTGTCGGATTTCACTGCTTCTGGAGCCGACAAATGGAGGGAAGGAAGCCTTGCTTGCAGAAGAGAGCTCAGGCACACAAGCACACAAATGCAGTGCATTAAGCTCTTCAGGTAATCAAAGGAAATTAATTCAAACCATTCACTCTGAAACTCAGTTTGCTACTGCAGTGTTTTCAGTTCGTGCATCTTCGATAAACTCTGCACTCACTCAAACTTCTGCAGAATGCTGAAACTTCTGTTCTTACTAAAGTGATTTTTCTCACCTTAGCTCTCACACTTTTTTGCATCCTGTTTGATGTAACTCCTGCTATTTCCTGAGAGGGACTGTGCAGACTTAGGCTACCTTACCTCTTACAGCTTTGTGCTTGGTCTTCTGAGTTGTTTCTGGCCAATGAGTGAACCTAGAGATGTGATGGACAATGCTTAGACATGAGGTAAAATTTCAAGTTCATGCACCTGTAGCTGTTGGTTGGATTTTCCATAAGCTGGGATTTGGGGTTTTCTCATTAGTAGTCTGTTTATAACAAATTACTGTAGTTCAGATCACGAGTTTTTACCTGAATTAGTGTTTGTTGTGGCCTTAACTGAAAACCATGGCTGATATCCTGACGTCTTTAAATTAGTGGAACAATGACTCCATGTAGATGGAAACCCTATGCTCTTAAGCCTGCCAATTATTTGAAAGACAGCTGTAAGACTTCACTCATATAGTTTGGCAAAGCATCTTATCTCTGTTGGTGTCTAATATAATTGTTATTGATAGTGGTATTAAGAATGTTAAAGTGATATCAGATTTCAGCATATAGTGAAGTGACAGTTCAGTTTCTGTAATCCTGTTTGGTTTTAAATATTTGAGTTCTGCATATTTTAATTTGTTTGCAAGGTGCCCCAGGTAACCACTGTATCACAGTATGTGGTTTTGCTCATGACTCTTAAGATTAGCACACATTTCAGCTGCCTTCTTCATAACGAGGGGATCTTTCTGTTTTGATACCAAGGCTTGGTTTTAGTTAGTTAAGGCAATGCAAAATAAACAATCTCAACATGCTTGTTCATTATATTGATTGCTATGATTAATATATTAAATAATAAACTGACCAGAAAATAAGAGAATTCATTATATTAAAAAAAAATACTTTTTTATATCAACCATTTAAATTAAGGTACCCTTGTTACCTGAAATCTGACTTTTAAGTAAAAGCTTTCTGTGTGCTAAGTGTGCCACGTAACCTGGAGACAGGAAGAATTTGCTTATGAATAATAATGCTTCCCTGCCCTTCCCAAGACCTTTCATTTGTGATAAACAGGTATGACTGGTACTGAGGATAGGACAAGTTTAGTGACAGCTTTGAAAAATGGTTATTTAAGCATGTATTTTCCTTGAGCTGAAGTGGACATTTCTCAGTAACTATCTGTAAAGTGTGTGTTCATATTACCGGGCCAGAATGGCAACAAACAGGTGGTGCGCAGGGGCATGTTTAGGTGCAGATGATCGAGAAAAGAACTGGAGAAGAAAGAAAGGCCATGCTGAGCTGGTGGAAGAAAGGAAACGGTCCTGTAACCTCAGTGAAGCTATTCCACAACACACCAGCCGAGTATCGTCCTAGTTTGAACAGTGCCTTTTCCATTGGGTTATTTTAATTCTCTTCTGTGAAGAACTTCTTCTGACATTTCTGCCCTCATTGCAAAATGTTTGTCAGCTGTGTTTCTTTTTGTACAAATCCCTGAGGTTTTGTGAATGACATCACTGCTTAAAGCTTTGCTTGACCTCAGAGGCTTTTCTGCAATCAAGAGCGCTAGCCAGCATTGCACAACCTGTACTGCACAAACATGCGTTGAACACTCAGTCAACCCCTGCGATCGAGCTTGCAGCGTTCATGTCAGAAAACAGAGAAAACTACCATAGATTCTTCTAACTGAAAAATGAGGGTCTTCTACTTACATCACATTGTGACCCACCCACTGAGGAAAATTGTCCATCCATTTTACAGATTTCGTCCTCATCTGTTCTCAACATACTCTCTCAAATTTTCTATTTCAATTACCAATTACTTTCTTGTTGCTCGCTGATCTTTTTTCAAAGGGGGCAGATTTTCATAACATGTGGGCTTGTGCTGTGCTTTTGCAAATTGTGGGTTGATTCTGAAAAGATCAGGCACTATTACTGCGTAGCTACTGTCAGTTTTACCAACACGACCTCTCTCTGAATACGATGTTCTTTGTCATTGCTGAAGAAAATCTCCATTTGATTTTGAATGGAAAATCTATACTGATTATTTTTTAAAATATATACTTTCTGGTGTAATTATGGTAATTGGACTGTACCTGCACTGCAGCTACTATATAGCTTCACTGAAGATATACTTTTTGACACTTCAATTGACTCTTATTTATCAGTTGAAAAATATGTATTTGATGGAAAGGAATTATGACATAAATACCTCAGAATTAAAAAAACCCACAGAATTATGGAAATGTATATATCAAGCCTGAATTTCAAGGGGTGCAAGTATTGCAGCCATATAACTTACTTTCTGCAATGTAATAACTCTATAGTTAATTATTCCATAATTGTCTGTTCATATCATCTAACTATACTCACTATGCTGTGAATGCTACTGGATAAATGTAATTGAAATGTCAGACTTTATATGAATTTGTGATGTAATATGTAGCAGAACTCATTAAATGAACAATTGATACAATAAAAATAGTTAATTGGAAAGAAATCTGTATCGACCAAAAGGGATACATAAATCTCCCTCCTTGTGTTTGCATGACTCCATATACCCAGAAAAAGAAAAAGAAAAGAAAGACTGGAGACATGTTTTAAAGGTAATTTCTTCACCTAGAGTGCCTTCTGGTCATGTTGGTTTGTGATGTACCTACCTGAAAAAGAAGCACTATGGTAAACATGATTAATGACTTTGTCAAACAGAAGATTTGTGGTTAAAATGCACAGAGCTAACCCAAAGAATGTTGCTTTTGAGTGTTACATTTCTGAAAGCATCCAGTTTGGAGTAAAAATTTACATGTAAAGTCAATGTGCTTTTCTATGTAATTTCAGAATTTTGGTGTAGACACCACCAAGAAATTGTGCTCAAATCAAGCTGCCGATGTTTCAGAATTACAATTTAGTTGTCAAAATGATTTGGTGCATCGTGAGAATAAGAAGGACATGACTGGGAAAGCTACATTAGTGGAAACCAGTGTGATTAAAGGTCAGTTAAGCCTTATGGTTTGAGTTATTAATATAACAAAGCTTAACCCCAGCCCTGATAAATAATTTACATACAGGATTATCTTGTGTGATTTCACTTGGAATCTGTGGCTTGATCAAAAGAGATGAAAAGTGAACATTTCTGTTCTTCCTCCATAAGTGCCTAAGGCAAATTCACCCAAGCTCTCAAGAGCAGCATGGTATTAAACTTTGTTTGACATTGCAGTATGAATATTCAGTAGTTTTTTGGAACAGATGTGTGGAAAAGATGTGCTTCCCTTTTGCTTTAGGATGATGCTTACACATCATCTGTTATAAAAAACACTGATTCCAACAGGTTTTAACGATGAACAAGCAATTTACATTAAAGATATGAAGATGTCTTCAACTCAGATTTTTGTATTTTGAAGAAAAAAATAATATTGAGCAAATTACTTGACAGTTAATTGTTTTTAAAGTCACCATTTGTTTGGATTTCCCAAGCATTTTTGATAGCTGGTTAGTTTTTCTACTTATCTTTCAAGTTTTTTCCTTTTTCAGAAATGAAACATACTGAAGCTGAGAAGCTAGATGATAAAAGGACAAATCCAAAAGACTTTGCAGTTAATATAAAAAATTCAATTGATTTTATTAATCTGTCAGTCATGGGCTATATCTGAAATATGAACACATCACATCAATTACAACACTGGAAAATTTGGAAGACTGAAGCACAAATACTCATCCTCACAGCATTTGTTAACTGATAACTGATACCCATATAAGAACATCCTATAAAGTTTCCCTTTATTGTCTTGTCGTTCAGTGTGTGAGACTCCTAAAAAGGACTGCCTATTTGAAACTATACATATTGAAACTTCCAAATGCAACATACACAATGTTTATAGTGAAGAATTACTGTGGCATGTTGAATATTCACTAATCCTTATTGCCGTGGAAATTATTCTTTGGGAACTGGTTTTTGAAAGGCATTTTGGTATCTGGCTGCTTTGAAAGATAATTCCAAATTTGTTATTTTGTGGCTTTGAAAAATATCCCTGCAGGCTCCATTTTGTCACTGTTTAATGATTTTATTAGATTTTATAGGGTTAAATGGTGAAGCTTCCATATTGGCAGCTACAAAGTATGGTATCCTCTGTTTAAACCCCAGAAAGAAAAAAAAAATAAAAAAAAAAAAACGAAGATGGGTTAATGTTATACTCTTTTGTGCCAAGGGAACTACGAGCAAATCACTGGGGTCTGACTTTGAAAACCTCTGTCCACACTACAGGGATCAGTTGCATGGGTTACATGTGTTACTGTCTGTGGGGTGAGGCAGGCAGAGGAAGCAGGGGGGATGCTCCTGAAGAAAACATGACTAAGGTACCCTTGCTGAAGTAAGCCAGGCTTAAAATTTATGCTGAGCACTGGTTCACTCACATGCACAGGAGTCAGTGCCTGTGTAGGTGCTTTACTTAATGGATCTAGACTCCTCACACACAGGGAAAGCCACACGGGTTATAGTCATATAATAGTTTTACAGCCAAGTTTTTTCAATTATTATTTTCTAAACACAGCCACTCTGTGCAGCAAGAAGTGGAGTCATGCAGTGTCGTCCTGTGCCTTTTACAGGAACTGTGCAGTAGCTTCTTAAGTGAGATCCTTGGCTGAGAAAAGAAGTTTGCAGCTGCTGTTACTAAAGCTTCAGCTCAATAACAGAATCAGGGCATCGCCCAGTCTCTCCATTCTTTGTGTTGGAACCATTTTCCTACTGTGAGAGTATTTGCTCCTGCTTGTGTTTCTTTTGTCACTGGGCACCACTGAGAAGAGTCTGGCTCCATCTTCTTCACATCATTCCATCAGGAGCTTATACCTAGTGATAAGATCCTCCCTGAGCCTTCTCTTCAGCAGGCTGAACAGTCCCAGCCCTCTCAGCCTCCCCTTCTATTTCAGATGCTCCAGTCCCTTGATCACCTTCATGGCCCTATGCTGGACTCATTCCAGAATGTCCATGTCCTTCTTGTACTGGGGAGCCCAGATGTGGACTCAGCACTCTAGGTGTGCTCTCACCAGTGCTGAGTAGAGGGGGAAGAATCTCTGCTGGCACCAACTTCCCTAATGAAGCCTAGGAGGTTGCTGGACTTCTTTACCACAAGGACACATTGCTGGCTCATGGTCAACTTCTTTACCAGGACCCCCATGTTTTTATCTGCGAAGCTCCTTTCCAGGCAGTCAGCCCCAGCCTGTACTAGTGCATGGGATTTTTCTTCTCCAAGTGCAAGACCTTGTGTTTTCTTTCACTGAATTTCATAACATTCCTCTGCCAAGTCCTCGAGCCTGTCCTGGTCCCTCTGAATGGCAACACAACTATCTCAGCCATTCCTCCCAGTTTTGTATCATTTGCAGACTTATTGAGGGTACACTCTGCCCCATCACCCATGCCATTAACGAATCCTTGTATTTGTAACAGACACCCACAAAAACATCACCCATGTTGATCTGTCCACTAAACCCTGACTTCTCGCAACTGTTCTTGATTTGGACCTTCTGCTGAACATGTTTTGGCACTGCTGTGAAACAAGGCAATGTTGCTGACTGTCTCATCTGCTCCAGTTGGAGTGTGCTTGCCTTCTCTCTCTTTATTCATTCCAAGCCAGCAGCAATATTTTATCCACCTCATTATGCCTTATTTTTATGTCCTTGATAAACCTTTTTCGGCATCTCCAGGAGCACTTGATTTTCATTTGCTATTTTTTCACTTTCTATCACAAGTCTATTTTTCTCAGCCAATTCTTCATTTGCTTTTAATTCTGAAACACTCTAATTGAGGAGAAAGCTTTCTCTAGGGACTTTTTCAAGTTTTAAATTGTCTTCTCTTAGCTATTCTTGCTCTATTTCCTTTGGCCTTCATTCCATTAAGATCTTAACCTTTGTTGTGGTATCCCTTCTGTGAAAGTAGAGTTTTCTTTTCTGCTGGTTGAGAGCCACACATCAATCACAATGGTAGATTACTGATCTAATTCTTCCTGCTTCCAGTAGATGCATTTCTTTTAAACTTCAGGTATCCATCAGGCTTGGTTTTTTCCCATCTGTTTCCCTGAGTTTATGGCTAGAGATCTGTGCTTTGCAGGTAGCCCTAGGTGTATGGCCAAGAGTATTAGAGTATTTTGGAGAAGAAATGGTGTTAGGGCTGCTGAGGGCTTGCCTGCCTCTGGTCCTTCAAAGATTCACAGCACTAACTTCCCAGCTATCCCAGCTCTTAGCCGTGTTTCTGATTTATAAGCTCATTGATCACTTATCTCCTGCCTCATTTCTCATGAAAGCTGCAATTAGTTAATTTGAAGTTCATCCTACGTACTGCTAAACTTAGACTACTCACAGATCAGATAAAGAATAGCCTTTGTTACTGAGGGTTTCAAACAAACTCTGTTCAGTACACATGTGGAAAATCAAAAGGTCGTATCATGTTTCTTCCTTTGCAAGGCTAAGAAATTGCTTCATGTTTAATTGCCTTGCACTATAACCCTGTATAAACTCTTGTCTAAATTTGAGTATAGTGTGAGTTTGACCCAGGCAGATTTGACCTAGACCAAAGAACAGTGATGGATTGTATGCCGACATACCCAAATCAAAGCTAAAGGTTTTTCTGAAAGATGCGTGTTAGTATAGTCCAGAATTATTTGGCTTAATTCAAAGATAACTGCAGAATTATACAGAAGATTGGATTAGATGATATAGCAGTTCTTCCTGGCCAGCCAAGGGATCCCCATGAGTCCACTGTTGCGTGCAGCAAGCTTGTCTGTTCCAGAGAGTATACTCTGCTCTGCTAATTCACAAGATAACGGATTAGAAAATATGTCAAGACTAATAACACAGACACACTCCTGTGGGTTTTGAGTGGGAGGAAATGCACCATTCACTGACTAATCTTTAAACTTCCACTGATGAATGTTAAGCCACCCTCCAAAGCACAAACCTGTTTCAAATTCCTAATAAGGTTGTTGAATCTGTGCTTTCAAAAAAACCGGTTACAGAGACAACTACTATTTCTTACCAAAGGCCAGATAGTTCTGAAAAGAAAAACAACATGTTTTTATTTCATTTTTAAAGCCTCTATTGTCTTTCCTTACAGTGTTCATGTTAATAAAGATAGGATTTATTATCTTTGTTTCTAAAGAAATTGAACCTTTTTCCTCTGTTGTAATTAAATCCGAATTGGCCACTGAAAATATTATCTTATTTTCTTATATTTGACTGAGTTTGAATTCAGTACAAATAGTAGCAATATCTGCAGGATAATAAGTTTCATCAGAAATTTGCTGCATGGGTTTTTCTTTAACCTTGAAATTTGTTTTAAGTGCAGTTTCTAAAACATTACCTAATCTTATTGCTTATGGCTTAGGTTTCTGGAATTGTTGCAGTCTGCAATAAAAGTGTTTATGTTGATTTTGTTTATTATTGTCAGGACATTTTAAGGAAGATATTTATATATTCTGACTTCAGACACTTGATTTAGCAGGCTAGTGGGCTAGAGAAATAAAAAAAGGAGTGGGCCTTCTGACTGCAATTTAGGATGCATGTATAATGTCTACAAAATTTGGCAAGGGAGATGCTTTAAGAAATTTCCACCCCTGTGTTGTAGCTTGCTGTCCCATCAGTTAGGGCAACACATTTGGTTACAGGGCTGTGCTCTAAACCAAATATTAAAATGAATTAAACATAATACCCCAAAAAAATTAAAGCAAAACGTAGAATTCTGAATTATTTTTTGAAAAAAACCCTGTTTATTCTTTGGTGACATCACAGGGCTTTCATATTAGTGTTCTGAATTAGACACATAGGGATAAGCAATATGAATTAGGAATCCTTTACTGTATGCATGTATGAAAACTCTCCAGCTTCCACACTTTATCTCGGTCTTTGATTAGGGCAAAACTATTATTAGAACCTTTGGCCTCTATGGTCCTGTAACTATCTTAAAAAAAAACAACAACTGGACTTTTTTGGGCTGTGAACACAAAACTTACTCTTCACTGACACATCTGCAGAAATAAGTTTAAAAAAAGAGAAGAAAATTATTTAAAATGTGGAGATCACATCATTTCATAGGACAGACAGTACACTTTAGTAAATGATATTAAAACATTTTCAGCCAGCTTTGTTCTTAACCAAACTCTAACTTGTTGCATGGCAGGGGAAAGAAAGCATAGCTCTGAATCCTTACATATTTTGCTCGCTTATTAGATGTGACTGATTCTAATTGCAGTAATATGCAGAGGATCCAGGCAGGAGTTTGTGGAAGTGGTTGTAAGGAGGAGGCATTACAGTGGTATATTTAGGGTAATTAAAGGGAACTTCAAATGAGTCACCTCTCTTGCTCTCTGGCAGCTCTGCCCCACCAGCCCTGTGCAGAGCCGCACCTGGGAGCCTGGGGGGTGCGTAGCGGTGCCCTGAGCCTTTCTTCTTGCCCCCTTGCAGGAAGGTATGATGGGGCCTGAAATATGTGATTGCTTAAAACTTGTGGCAACCATTTCTCATCTGCAAGAGCTGTTAATACACTGGGGATTTATTTTACAAAAAGAAGTAGTGCAACAGCAGAATTCATTGTCTCTAAGAATTTAATAAACCCAGCAAGATAGACTGGAAAAGAAGTGTCAAAGAAGATTTTTTTTAAAAAAAAGGACAGTGAAAGAGGTCAACAGATGTCTGTCTCAGGAAATTTAAGATTTTTTAAGAAATTAAATTTAAGATTAAACATTTCCAAACAATGTCTTAGTAGATTGCAGAGGGAGACAAACGTTACCCATACATTAATTTGTAACCTTACAGTGCATATGAAATATTTTGATTGTGGCACTTAACAGTTTTTAAAGATATGCTACATCATCATGCGAAGGAATGGTTGATGGATACCAGCTCAAGGAACAGTCCATTAGTTTTATGGACTCTGATTGTGCTATCACTGAATAGTTTTTGGTGACACTCCCTAAGGAACTGGTTCTCATTAACACTGAGGAGCATCAGAACCAGGCCCACAGCGAAGAGAATGCTACTGTTCATAAAACCACTTTGGCTTATGCATATGCCTTCAGCTCTGTGCATTTTTGCTTAAGTGACGCAGAAATAAAGATGTGGTTCTACCATGTTTAGTTCGCAATATTATTGCACATAATTCACAACTATTGTTTTCAAGTTAGGCATAAATAAATACTAAATGTTAGTATGTGGTTGAATGTTAATTTATGTAGCATAAATCCTGAACTATTTACGACAGCTATAAAACTGTGTTATGGTCATGGCCAGGGGCCTTTAAGTGTGCAGCCTTGTATGTATGTGAGCCAGGGTTTCTAGCACTGGTTTCCTTCAAGCAAGGGTCCTGATGGATTGGGTTAGTTCTGTTGCCTACATTTTGAAGGCGGGCAGAATGGAGAGTTACGACACCTGTTTGTGACCTTGAAATTTGTACAAAACCAGCAAGTATATTCCAAGGAAAAAAAAAAATAAAATCCTACTCACTCGAGAATACAAGTGAGATAAATGGAAATTTTTAGTCTGCAGAGCACTACCCTTCCACTCTAAAGGCAAATGTAATTATACAAATTGTTCCAGGAAGCACAGAATTAATGAAATTTGGTTTAAGTATTCAGGTCTGTTGTCCCCTACTGCTCCTCTTCCCTTTCCCTGATAATAACCAAAGCTCTCCTTATGGCACTCCTATCAAATAAAAAAGAGCAGGTCTGGAGCTACGTGTGTGTTGAGTGGCCAGCCAATATGCACATGCTGATTTATCCTGCTGTCTGCTGCCAAACGGAGTGTATAACAGCTGTGTTCTGCATGCTTTTCTTTCAGTAGAGGAACTAATTCAACTCTCGCTTTTGTAACCACGTTGAGACTTCTGCCCCTTTTCAAATCTAACTGAAACTGGCAAAAAAACTTTTAAAAGTACTGGACAGATTGACAGATGGATGGATAGACAGCACGATGACATAAACCTTGTTTTCTTAGCAGGCTGAGATGGCATATCTGATTCAATAATTCAGTGTTGAGGCTAATAGATATTTTTTTTTCAAACAGGGAAGCAAATTGCATTGATTTCATTGTTCAGAATCCCCTTGGGATTGTTCAGCTTGTCCCGTTCATTGCTTAATGCGTTATTGAAGTGTAAATATATACATTTCAGAAGGCATCCTACACATGTCTGGGACGGGGGACAGCTGTGATTTAGTCTGGCCTGATGACATTAGTTTCCTTTCTCCTTGAGTGTCTTCCTTAGAAGTGTATCATTTTGTTTGCATGTGTTTGGTAAAGAAGAAAGTCTAGCTATGCCATCCATGAGCAACCTGTACTTTATAGCCGCATTAGCAAATCTGAGCACACAAACAGTATTTCCTTTGCCAAATCACAAGGATTAGCTTATTCTTTCAGTGCCTGTTTTATTTATTAGTTTACTTTTACTAATATGAAACACAGCCAACTTGCAAATGAACTGCAAACCTGAAAATGCTTATTAACATGATAGTGGCCACAGGTGTGAGTAAGATCTTCATTAAATAACTCATCATAGGTTTGGGGTTTAGGGTTTGGTTTTTTTTTTTTTTCATTTTGATGCTTAGATCTTGAAATAGCTTGCTAATTTACTCATTCCTAAAAAGTAGCAAGGGGGCTTGTAGGTAAATCGGTTTATGATAAACCTCTGTACTAGTATGGCCAGACAGCTGCTTGATTAACAATGGTTATTTCTGGCCTTTAAAAATCTGTAAAGGAAAAGATCACAACTTCAGAAAAAAAATGAGTCCTACTCAGTTTTTCAGGGAGAGACACCTCAGGCATGGAGAGTCTCAGGAGGAACACAAGTGGGGTTTGGAGACTGCCAGGGGGCAGTCAAGTTCAGGAACTTGAGCAAGTCATTTAAAATCTCTGTGAAAATTAGAACAGTGAGGAGAATGTTGCTTTCTTTGCTTTTTGCTTTTGTGGTTGTCTGTATGAACTGTATATTTTTTCACAGCAAGGATAGAGTCTTCCATTTCCTTACAGTTATTTTTTGCTAATTGCTCAGGTCTAACAAACAAGGCACTTGGAAAGTGTGAGGCAGAAAAGGAAGAGGAAGAAGAGCACGACTACAACTATGTGGATGAACACATAATTGAAAACATAACAAAAGTATTTCAAGGCACCACTGTTAGAAATAAGCATGCACCCTGAAGGAAGAAGGTGAGTGTGACCTATGATCACTTGTGAATGCAAACAAGGGCTGGCAGAGTGATTTTTCAGACTGGCCGGTAACCTTCACTCCCCAAAATGAGGGAGGGTGTCTCCTGGGAGCTGCTGCTGTTGCCCCAAGTGTTCTGTGAATAGCGCAGGAGGGGCACCTCTGAGCTGCTGCCTGTGACCCCCTGTCACTCTTAGGGATGCCACCTTTGTCAAAGCTGTACCTATCATCGCTCTGGTGATAAAGTTCACAGGCAAGCTCAGGTTTACAGATAGAGACAAAACCTTGATTAGACCAGCAGTCATCCTTACAACAACACACAGCAACCCAGAGAAAGGCTTTGTATTCTGAAAGCCTGTCTAATTTTTCTGATTTGTGCCAGTGTGCTGTAACAAATTATAGTACTCTAAATGCAATTCTTTTCCTCTTTTTAGAAGTGGACGCCTTGTTGTGCATGACTAAGGTTTGTCTCTTAAAAAGCTTTCAGGAATTATCTGTGTTTTCACTAAATCCTTGAGGCTCTGCTCTGGCAGTCTGCAGACACTTAAAGTGTTGGTGAAGAGGGCCTTCGCTTCTAAAAAGCTCCAAGCATCATTTCCAGCTAAACACAGATTAGACTTTTTTTTCTATATCTGAGTGAAACTGTGTAGTCCCAGATCTTTTCACTCACAGCTGAACCTTCTATGAACTTCACTTGAGTTGGCTGAATTGCTTCTTTTGTTAAGAGAAACCCCTGAAAACCCAGAAAAACTTGAAATGTTGTGTTTTAAAGATTTTAAAAAAATTCTATTATGAAGTGGTATTTTATTTTCAAATGCATTTTGTATTTATTTTAAAATGGCATGCAACACTTCTATTTGAGTTAAGCAGGCACTGAATCTGAAACAAGTGGTGTTTTTCTGAAATGCTCAGACTCCTCAGAAACATGACATCCACAGCAGTGTGTGGTATCACTGCAGCCATCTCTTCCCCCGCTCACAGCCACAGAAATTCAAAAGTTACAGGAAAGACTGAAAAATGAAACAAAGTAGGGCGTTTCACATAATGCATTACTTCCTCAATCCACTTGCCAAGGAGGATGGGAACTTGCTCTATTGCAATAAAGAGAGAATGAATCTCTCTTTTGATTAAAATAGTCCTTTTGACTATAGGCATTAAGGGAGAAACCTAGTTTCAAGAAGCAATGCCAGCCTAGAGGACCTACATCTAATTTTACTACTTACTGTTGTGGCATCAGTGCGCTTAAGTCTTTATCCACCTGCCTTTTAAACTCCCTATTAGTAAAGGCAAGGTTTCACCTTATTAGTTGTTGTCTTTGAGGGCTCTAGCAAAACATGAAAGGACAGACCTTTGCCACCTTGAGGGAGATCACTGTCTGTCTTGGATTATGAAGCAATACCATAAATTATCATCCTCAGTGGATTGCAGAGGTATCCACCCTCGTAAATCATTAGCTAGCCAAGGAGTACATAGCTCCTTCAGCCTGCTGGTGTCTCCCCAGCCATTAGAAATCGTCCATTATGGCTTTTATCTAGCACTTAAAACTTCTGTCAAGCTTCTATGCTTGCACTTGTGAGCATTTTGAGAAATGTGGATTTGATGTGGGTACATGAAATTAACCTTTAATGTGGGCAAAAACCCTATAAAATATCTTGCCAGGTAAAATGATTGATGAAACTTAATCAGCTTTTGAGTATGTATGCTACATAACTGGTTGAAGGGGCTATTAAAAATAACCAAGTAGCTGTTTTAGGCTTACTTAAAAGCAAATAATGTACAAAAATGTGTTGCCTCTTGCATCTGTGCCAAAAAAAGCCTAACATCTGATCTTGTTAGTTCTACTTCAAGAATTCATCACTCAACTATTTCCCACCCATGGTCCCTCCCTTTGTCAGGACATGTATGGTATTTATGAATATCCACTTTTAATTATTTACTATATATGGCCTATCAAAATTAAATCTATTAATCCAAATTACTTTTAAATGGAGTCGTTAAGGGGAAAAAATAGTTTCCGTGAAATACAGAAGTAAGCCTTAACAGTCAGGTGTACTTTGAGAAAATCAGTATTTATTTTTTGCAGTGTTCACCAGTACGCCCCCAAAAAGTCTTTCCACAACTAGGGTCAAAGCATGCCAGGAAGATACTAGTAAGAGCAAGTCCTCACCCTAAGCAGAAGGGAGAAAGAATAGAGATTTGCCTCAGGTCATTGCTATGTTAATTTTGATAGAATAAATGTGCCCAGAGGGTCAATGATGTTAACATGACCTCATCACTCCAGAACAATAAGCAATTAAACAAAAGACTTCACTACAGATGCCTGGAGCTTGCTATAGCAACAACTATCATTAACATATTTTAACCTTTCATTAAAGATTCACGAGAAAGTAGGAAAAAACCCTGAAAACATTTAAAATGTATGACTTTCTTTTTAACAACACAAGTTTCTTTCCTTTTAATGCCATGAGTTGTTTTTTGGGGGATTTTTTTTTTTTTTTTTTTTATGAGAAAAGCCCTCAGTTTGACAGTCTTTTAGAAGACATTAAAGATGTAAATAGTGCTTTTTCTTAGCTGTGAAAAAAAAAGAGAGAGAAGGTTCATTGCAATGAACTGGAGTACCTCTGGTGCTGCTATAATGTCTTATTCCCACATCCATGCAAACCAAAATGAGATGGAAGCATGCAGAAGCAGCAACATCAAAAAAATACCAACAGCAAAACCAGAGAACGCAGCTTCTGTTTCCAGTGCTGAGAGCTGCTTGTAACCTCCTGGCTGGAAAATGACGGAAACAACATGGTCCAGACACCTGGAGAGCTGAAAACGACTACTGGTGTCAGGCTCTTTGAGGACATTGCTTTCTGGGCTTGAACTTCACACAAGTGCTGGAAAAGCAATGGTCTCAGCTGACTAAGCCTGTGTGCTTATTAAACAGGAGCCAAAAAAAGGAAAAGTAGATGAGAGAGAGAGATGCTGTAGGGAATGAAAAACATACACAGCTGTGTTTTCCTCTTGTCACAAACTCAACAGCTAAGGTGGTTTTTTTTGGACAAAGTAGTTTGCTTTGTTTTTGGTTTGCACCATTTTTTTTTAATGTAATTGGATGAAACAGATTGAGGTGCAACTTTTCCTCTTTTTTTTTTTATTTTACCTTGACTGTGCTGAGATACAGATTCCTGCATGACTGAAAGCTAGAGACAGTGCTACAAATGAAAACCAACCTTTCTGACCCACCACATCTTCATTAATCCTTTTGTACTGTTTTTCGAAGACATCTCACTGGAGCTTTCATACCACTGACCCTCTAAGCTAGCTGTTCCTTTCGTAGCTCCCCTTGCCTCCTGCTGAGGCAAACTTTGTAGCCTCAGGGATATTGGAGTAAGGAACCCAAATCCATGACTGGAGTTGTATATTCTCAGCACTTTTGAAAGTTCCCCTCCTCTTAAATATTTTTCAATGCAGATTTGGAGGTATCGCCTACTTTGCCAATTTTCATTGTTAGATAATTTTTCTACTGCCTGGTGTTTTCACTTTTCCCTAATGTGCAAACTGAAGCTTTTTTCCCAGGATGCAATCAATAGTGATTACTGAAGGAAGGAAGAGTCAAGAGGGAGCAAATGAATTGTGTGCTGCTCTGAGAGCTATGTTTCAGTTCTTAGCTTTGACACAGGCAGGACTTCAGGCAGCCTGTCTCAAAGCAGTTGCAGGTTCAGAGACCCTAAGGGCAGGGAAGACTACCAAACCACCATGGTTATCTAGATATTCTTCCTATATGCACAGGTCTTGTCATTGCCCTAAAGGGCAGATTAAAACGTAGTTTTGTGGGGTGGCAAAGCTGGGAACAGAGCCTGCTGGTGAAGTATCAGCATGATGGCATACTGCCATTAAATATTAACTAAATTATTAATTAACTTCCCTCCAGGCCTGTAACTCTGTTACCCCAGCCCCAGGGAACACCCATTAGAAGACTGTCTCCAAGAGGAGGCTATCTGTTCTCCCACATCTGCCAGATCAGCAACACAGCACAGACATCATGGGCATAATCACACTGGAGAACCAACAGGAAAAACTTTTTGCTGGAGTCATACCTTACACTGACTAAATGAGTTCTTTCACCCTGTATAGGTCAAACTTTTCCCTAAACTACATGAACTATACTAGTAAATGAAAAATTTACTGGTGTGAATTTCACACACTTAGGCAAAGTTGCTGGCACAGCTGTGTTGGAGTCGTATATTAACTGTATTTTTGCTGTAGTCTTGGGGTTGCTGGTATAATTGTACTGACAAACCATTTTATGGCACAGACAAGCCCCGAATCACAGCCGTTAATTTGACTCAAGACCTCATTCAGCTGCACTCTCTGTGTAATTTTTAAATCCAAATGTAAAGGTTTCCTGTTTCACCCTATCATTTTGTTTTGTTTGTTTTCAGAGACATCTGAAGCAAAAGAATTCTGAAATTAACTGGAAAGAAATAGGAAACTGTGTCCTTCACACATTAAGAAGAAAAAGCTGCTCAGGAAAATGTCCTTCTTGTCTCATGAAGAGCATATGAGGCTGTAATTTAACTATAATAATCCCCTGAGAAACTAAACTGCTTACTTGTCCTAAATAAGAAGTCAAACCAGCTAATGTCTTGTGACCCTTTGGAGGGACAAAGTTCTTCTGTACATATTTATTCATGAGTTTAGATAATGATGCCAAGTCTAATCCTTCATTCATATTGCACTGAAATTCCAGTTGATTTTCTGAACCACTGTAGGGCATACGCAAAACGAATACCCCTTCCTGAAACAGCTGCATGGTAGTTTCCTTTGTTTTTGGAGAAGGGAAGGGTAGGAAGGGGAATGAAGGGTCGTCTAAGGCAAACGTCCATTTTTTAACCAGTCTCATATGCTTCAGGTTAAGGCTTAAAACTGGAAACAGCCAGATTATGCCACTCTTTCAGACAACGATCAATGCTTTATTGCACAAGTAGTACTGTTGCACGACAAGTCATTCACCCTGGAAAGCAATGCCACTCCTCCCACAGGGAAGTGCTACTTAGAAAAATTGGGAGCACCTAAATTAGATAGCATTGCCATCTCCATAACCCCTTGCACAGCTTAAGTTATGTAGACTCATGCTAGAGCTGTATATTTTGCTATTATGTTTGGCAATTTGCTGCAAACGCAACCAGGAAAGGACAGAAGCTGGAGCTGAAAGAGTAGTGTTTGTGCTAGCCCTCCTCACTGGGAAAAAGGCACATGCTGCCCTCTTTAAGACGTCTGGGGAAAGCAGTGTTGAAGAACTTCACCTGCAACCTGTGGTACCTCGTATTCCCACACAAGTGTCTGGGGGCAGAGGCAGCCCCAGGTGCCTCTCCGCATCACACATGAATGGCCAACTCTACCCCACTGGAGAGAGGGCACGGGAAGGGCAGCACAATCTCTTCTCCTTTTTTAAAGAAAACAAATGTTTGCTTTGAAGGATTTTCTTTTACTTTATGCTTCTGAAAATGAAAAATTAGAGCTAAATGCTTACGTGGTATCTGAAAGGATACAATTCCTCCTTGGCTTTGAAGGAGGGACCTCCTTTGTGCCCTGCTCCTTGTCTGTGAGTGCCGAGTAGCGGCAGGGAGAGCCTCTGCTCACACAGAAAAACATCTCAGTGGGCTTGGCAGTGAGCATGCAATTGGTGCTGATATTAGAGCTGCCATATTCCTGTCTGGGATCGCTGTGTGCAATCACACAAGCTGCACAGGTGAAGTGTGCTCAACATCTTTGGGTGGCACTGGACCTAGTCCTCATGTTCTGGTCTGATACCGGTCATTTATGGCATATAAGAATAAGAAGTGGGCAGCACATGCATAGTGAGCACTGTGTGTCTAGAAGTGTTGGATCTGGGGCAACTGCATGTCCCTCTGGCAGTGGTTTGACTCTCAGTGAAAACTGAGAACTGATGTGTAAACAGACAGTTTGTGTGCCAAGAGTTTACAGGCTCAACAGCAGCTTGATCAGAGTGGCATATCCAGAAATCCCAGACAGCAGGATGGAGAAAGGGAACATGTCTAGAAAGCCTAGACATACCGTATTTTCAGTCCTACTGAGGAGTTAAAAAGCAAATGCTCACAAAAATGCCTTAATATACTTTAAAGAAAAAGTCTTTTCATACATACAGTACAGTGTCTTCAGACTTCCCTATTAAAATTCTACTGAATGATTAATTTTCACTAATTAATTTAGAAGTTCTCAATATTGTCTCACATTAATTTATTCAAGATAAATGTTCATCCTCATTAAAATCAGTTGCAATTTAAGTATTAAGAATATAGCTCAGAGTGCTTTGATTCCATGCATATGTAGCATGCAGCATTTTGCATATCACTAGTTAATACGGAGGCTTGCAGGCATGTACAAAACTTGTAACTAGCTGACATCACTTGTGGGTATTTGAAATACATTTTAAGCTTTTTACACAAAAATCCTTATTTCTTTTTGCAGCATCTCAAAACTGTCCCATTCATTATGTTAGCAAATGCAATCTGGTATTTGAATAAAAGGAATTTGTTGTGTATTTTATTGATTTCTTTTTCTACTGAATGTGGTGTTGTCCTCTGCTGGATGTCTGAAAGATATGATATGTTACTACCACAATTTTCTTTCACAAAGGTACCAGAAGCCTGACTTCTGCAGCTAGAAAGGAGGAGAGGAAAGCCTACAGCCTCCTGGGCTGCGTTGGGAGAGCGCTGCCAGAAGGTGGAGGGAGTCTGCTCAGCACTGGCGAGGCCACATTCGGACTGCTGTGCCCAGTTCTGGACTCCCCAGTACAAGAAGGACATGGACACACTGGAGTGAGTCCAATAAAGGGCATAAAGATGACTGAGCACTTGGAGCATCTGGCATACAAGGAGAGAGCTAGAAAAAACAACGCACTCGTTAATTGCTCTAGGTGTTAGGATGGGTGTAAACAGGGTGGAATGCAGTTACTTTCCCAAAAAAACCAAGCTGCTTTCAGACATTCTATAAAAAAAACAAACCTTGGATTTAGTTTGTGAACAAAACCAAGACTTATCATCCTTTTTTTCATGTTCTTCCCTTTAAAATGCTTCCAAAGAAGCAATTTCTCTTCTCTGCATAGATCCTGTCACATAAGGAATCGGGTTCTGCCACCCTTGTCATGCGCAACAATCCTGTCTTGTACATTCAGCCTCATTGAATTCAATGAGTTTTATGCATCTGAGTAAAAGTGGCAGATTTTATGAACCCTGTAAATATATTAGTAGCAGAGATGTCTCTGGTATCTTTTCCTCAGGCACATGAGCCAACATCATATCCTATCACAGACATGCGAGCTAGCCTGGCTGTTCAGTTTACATGATGCAGAAGGACAGTGGCATTTGCATTCAGTTCTTGGCATGGAAGGGAGGCCATGGTGCTCTTCTGTGAGGACAGGACATCCAGTCTTGCTGGGGAAAGTGAAGGGGAGGGAGGAGGCATGAAGTAAGAGCCTAGTAAAAGGTTTGTGTTTGATGTTTAAGACTTTGTAAGTATTGTGACTCCCTTATGTCATACAGATGACGACAGTGATTTCGTACTGTTTGCTAATACATGTTTGACAAAGCTATAATGTCATCACAATCCTTGAGGGATCTGGTTATCGTTCCCAGACATTAATGCTCAGGAAGACGATGTTGCAAAGGGGAAAGCCGTTTTCAGCTGAACACAGACTGCAATTGCTATGCCAAGAGAATACAAGTGTATTTCAATAATAAGATATTTGCTTTGCAAAAGACTGGCACAGCAAAAGCTTTTGCACAGACTTGTTAGCTTAAAGGCTTATCTCTTTTAATGCTAAGAAGTATTTCCAGAGAGTTCTCACTGAAGGCCTGCTCAGGAGCAGCTGCTTCCGCAGCACTCCATGTGTGCATAAGCCCTTAGTGAGATGGCATTTTCTGTTTGAATGATCAACATGCACATTTTTTATATATCCAGCCTTTGTGCCTGGGAAGATAAGAAGAATCTTCTCCCTGCATTCTTCTTTAAATGCCAAAAGCTTTTTTGTTTAAATACAAAGTGTCAAACAAATGCTTATCTATCACACTCCTCCCAATAAGAAGCCACTGTTTATTCTTGTTATCTTTTCACTTAACCTGTATGATACTTCTCCTACCTCTGCTAAGACTGCCCAAGTGTTTTGCTAACATTTTTTCACTTTGATGCGCCTGTACCATGTTAGCTTTCGACTTCTTGACACCATATTAAAACTGATAGTACAGTCTCCAAAGAGAAAGAGTTTTCTTGCTTCGACTTCATGTATTAGTGGCAGGTTGTTGCTGCTGTTTTCTTTAATTTTCCTCTCCTCTCTTTTTTTTTTAATGTGCCTGTGTGCTGGGAGTCTTCCTGTGCTTTGCAGTAATACATCTCTTTGATGAGCTTCCTCTGTCTCTTTTCTTGGGTTTCTGTATTTTCTAGGATAGCCTTTTACTCTGAAGTAAAGATAGACTCTTTCTCTGGGACTGATGAACCATGCGGGTCTGGTCTAAGCGCAGGCTGCCAGCTGCCAGCAGGCTGGGCGGGAGGAGGGGGTACCCTGCCTTTGCCTGGCTGCTGCTGCTGCTCCTGCCCCAGTCCACTGCTGCCAGCCACCGCCAGAGAGGGGGTACCAGGATGGATAGCTCAGTCCAGCCATTTTTATGTTCTCATGTAACTTTAAATCCCTCCTGTATGTTTAGATTTGGGAGTATGTGGAAGTGGCTACATGGTGTTTCGCGGGCTTGAATCTGCCAGGATTTAAGAAATGCCTGTACGTACAAGTGCCTTATCCACAAGTTCTCAGTGACGCTGTCCTTGAGGCTCTGGGCACAGCAGTGCTGGCAGCTGGTGGCTCAGGCCAGCCTCAGAAAGCAGTAGCTCTTCCTAGGGCAGCCTCAGAAGTTACAATCTTTCTTTCTTGCAAGTACACTGCTCCTCCATCACCTCCCTGGTCCCCATGGTGCAGAGGAAGGGTGCGAGTGGGGCTCAGGGGGTTGCCCCGTGGGGTACATACTCAGCAAAAAGATTTTTCTCCTTTTTCTGCCTTATTCCAGGTGCCTGTTCTCCTTAGGTTCAGTGATCACTTCTGTTAGTATTTTAGGGCCTAACATCGCACATTTCTAAACTGCTGCTTTTTTCCAGTTTGCAGTCCTTTCCTGCAAACGTACACAAAAAGCAGTTCATTCACAGCTACAAACGATTTGCGAAGGAAGTGAGACATAAAGGATTTTATTTCATTGCATTTTCTGTCCTGGAGAGTTTAACCAAACAGTTAAAAAACATTTTAAAATTATCACGGTTTTTCTAGATAAACATATGACATGAGTCATATTTTAAGCAGGTATAAACACCTCGTAACAAATCTTTATCTGATACTGCCTCCATTCCTTGTCCTCCAAACCCTATTTTGAGTTTGACTAACCTGATCTCCTTCTATGACAAGGTGACCTGCTTAGTAGATATGAAGGAAAGGCTGTGGATATTTTTTACTTAGACTTTAATAAAGCCTTTGACACTGCTTTCCCACAGCATTCTTCTGGAGAAACTGGTTGCTCATGGCTTGGACAGGTGTAGTCCTCACTAGGTAAAAAACTGTCTGGATGGCTGAGCCTAAAGAGTGGTTGGGGATGGAGTTAGATCTAGTTGGTGGCCAATCACAAGTGGTGTTCCCTGGGGCTCAGTACTGAGTCCAGTCCTGTTTAATATCTCTGTCAGTGATCTGGATGAGGGGATCAAGTGCACCCTCAGTAAGTTTGCAGATGACACCTGTGGTATAAGAAGGCACAGACCTCAAGTGAGATCCTTTATTGCATACATAATTGCTGGTTATATACAATCACTTATCCACCCAGGTTCTGCCCCAGAATGTGCTTATGTGTAGTGAAATACCTTTCCAGCCAGTTCACACCCCACTGAACTGATCACTTTCTCCATGCTCCTTTGACAATATCTCTTCTTCCCAGATCAGGATTTAAGGTGTGGGAGGCTTTGGGCACACCCTCATTGCAGACAGGTGTGCACAGAATTGATTTGCAGGTGAGTTCAGAGAGCCAGATTTAGTGCCAGTTGTTTCCTCACTACATTTTAAGGTATAATCACTCTGCAGTCTGGCACCCAGACAATGAACAAAGCCTTTTCTTTATCTCCACATCCAAGGCTTGGGAGCAAGCCGGAAAAGCCTGCACAGGTTTAAGAAAGAGCCCTTATAGACACCAAGCTGGAGAGGAGCGCTGATCTACTTGAAGGTAGGAAGGCTCTGCAGAGGGATCTGGACAGGCTGGACCAATGGGCCGAGGCCAGTTGTATGAGGTTCAACAAGGAGAAGTGCCAGGTCCTGCACTTGGGGCACAACAACCCCACGCAGCGCTACAGGCGTGGGGAAGAGTGGCTGGAAAGCTGCTGAGTGGAAAAGGACCTGGGGGTGCTGGTCAACAGCCGGCTGAATATGAGCCAGCAGTGTGCCCAGGTGGCCAAGGGGGCCAAAAGCATCCTGGCTTGTGTCAGAAACAGTGTGGCCAGCAGGACAAGGGAAGGGATTGTCTGTCTGTACTCGGCACTGGTGAGGCTGCACCTCAAACACTGTGTTCAGTTTTGGGCCCCTCGCTGCAAGACAGACATTGAGGTGCTGGAGCGTGCCCACAGAAGGGCAACAGAGCTGGGGAAGGGTCTGGAGCACAAGTCTGATGAGAAGCAGCTGAGGGAACTGGGACTGTTTAGCCTGGAGAGGAGGAGACTCAGGGGAGACCTTACTGCTCTCTACAGCTGCCTGAAAAGAGGTTGGAGCAAGGCAGATGTTGGTCTCTTCTCCCAAATAACAAGTGATAAGACGCGAGGAAACAGCCTCAAGTTGCACCAGGGGAGGTTTAGATTGGATATTAGGAAAAATTTCTTCACTGGAAGAGTTTTCAAGCATTGGAAGAGGCTGCCCGGGGAAGTGGTTAAGTCACCATTCCTGGAGGTATTTAAAGTATGTGTAGATGTGGTACTTAGGGACATGGTTTAGTGGTGGACTTGGCAGTGCTGGGTTAATGTTTGGAGTTAATGATATTAAAGGTCTTTTCCAACCTAAATGATTCTAAGATTCTACTGTTCTACAATTCTGTGACGTCCATACCTGTAGGCCCTGTAAGTTCTATGTATTGATACCTAAGAAAGCTAAAGAAGTGACTGCTGATACCTGCTTGCAGCTCTGTGAAGGCAGAGGCATGTTTCCTAGAGAAAGGGAAGGGTGCCATTCCTCTTATGGAAAAAAAGAGAGATTGCTGAAGAAGTCAGCCCTTACATGTCTATTAGTATGACAGTGTAGGACAGTGTTTGGTAAAGCACAGGTCCATTTTACAGTGGCTGCACTGCCAGTTGCAAACATGTAGACAAGGACAAGAACCTCACTTCTGACCATTCCTCATAAATGTGATTATCTCAGAAATAAGGAGCTGATGTGCCTAAAATAATCGTGGATGAACTTGGGTGTGAGTAGAGTAGACTGAAGAGGGGAAGGCCATGGTTCCCCCATCAGCCCTGCAGAGCTGTGGGAGGAGCATGGGGTTCAGTACCATTGCCCAAGCTTTCAGGATGGGCAGGCTCCTTCCTGAGATTTTTATTCTCCCAAGTTCTTTCTTCATTGTGTACTACATTTCATTTCTAACTTTCCCTCCCAAATGCTGTTTGTTTCAATTCCCTTAGCCTTGCAATTTGCAAACATGTACAGAAGTTTAATTTCTTGGCTTTCCAGAGCTGCAGCCAGTTGTATTTATGCTTTCTTCTAACAGCACCTCTGTCAAACAGGACCTGGCCCTGCTTAAGGCTAAGCAGCCCTCAGCAAAGAGATTACACGTGTAAAAGGCATGAGAACAGGACTGCAAACCCCAGACTAATGCTGAATAGGAAATACCCTTCTGTTTTGTGAGTCCTCCTTGCTGGACAAACCCCTGCTTTGGTAGATATCTTTTGTTAGCTCTAACTAATAAGCAGACTCCTCCAGTGCTTTCCGATCCTTCTCCAGAGACATCCTGCCATACCTGCTCAGCCTCCTGTTGATAATTTTCTCTCTGCTTAGTTTCTGATACCTGCATGTTTTCTTATGAGGATGCATCTATTCTATTTCAAGATACCTGGGTCTGCTCTACTTGTAAGAATCTACCATCCTGTGTTTTGCCTGAGCATTTATACGTCCTTCAACATCCAAAGCACAATTGCTGGCCAATTTCTAAAGCCTTTACCTGGCTGGCTGGCATCCTGGATTAGGGCAAAGTGTCTGAGGCAATACATAAACGATCAGTGCTGTGTTAAGAAAGATGGTTCTTTATCAAATTATTGAAGTATTGCCTAATATTG
Organism: Falco punctatus; assembly: GCF_963210335.1. NCBI lineage: Eukaryota > Metazoa > Chordata > Aves > Falconiformes > Falconidae > Falco > Falco punctatus. The sequence goes on from NC_137584.1 coordinate 57,495,296, forward strand.
TCATAAATTCAGGTAAGGAGATACTTGCTTTTTGAAAATGTGTTTTACAAATATCCCCTAAAATGCAGCAGTTTACAGTTTATAAATTTGTTTTCCCTATTTGTGTTAATGGCTCTTCTTTTTTTCTCAAAGTGCGTCTTAGGTTAAATCCAAGTTAACCACAGAAAGGGTCAAAAAAAATTTCAAACTTTTCTGGAGCACAACTAACTTAATATTTTAACAGCTGGCAGCTGTTGTAATTACTTCTAGATTATACCTAAAGTCTGTTGGAATCTAATTACTCTGATCTATGAACCAGGTAATTAAGGTAAAACCTCCCATATTTTCTTAGACCTCATTAATGCATTTCCTTTGAAAATTATTAGCTAATGATGGTACATTAAGAGTTTATCCATAAAATGACAATGAGTAATTAAAACCTTTGTCCTGGGACAAAATAGTGTTTAACTATTAAATAGTGTTTAAGGACAGAATAGTGTTTAACTGCTCAAGGTGTTGATAATTATTTCTTAATTTGCCACGCAAATACTATGCAAGTTCAGGGAGAAAGGACCAGTCAAACTGGGAAAGTGGCACGGGAAAACACACATCACTTTCTTTTCCTTCGTTTTCTTGGTTAATGGGTCAGGAGGCGTGGGGGCTCCCGAGGAGCTGATGTTTCTCGGCTGCCTGGAGCTGCGGAGCTGCACTTGCAGCACAGAGACGCCGCGGGCTGGTGCCCGGCGGGCGCGCAGCGGCGGAACGCTTCACACGGAAAGCGCTACCGGGGGCAGCAGCCCCTTCCCGGCTGCCTGGGCACAGCCGCCCCGGCACGGCCGCCCCGAGAGCTGCTCTGGGGGCCGCTCCCCCGACCCGGGGTGCGCCCTGCCAGGGGCCTTGCTGGAAGTGCCATCGCGCAGCTGCTAACAAGGCTGAGGGAGCTTCTATCAGCCATTCTGGCGCTGGAGGAAGAGTCTAAATCTCACCCCTGACGTCTGTGGGAAACCTTTGACTGCTGTACGCATTTCAGAAGAGCTGTTGCTACAATGGCTACAGATGTACGTGAGCACAACAGGGCGGAACCGTGTGCTCCAGCAGAGGAGCGAGTGGCACTTGCCTTTCTCCTTCCAAGCAGGGTGTGTGGGGCACAGTTACCAACAGAGATGCTAGGTGCAACAGAAAATGTGGGGCAGACCTAAACTGGTGGCTGAGTGCTTTCCCTTATTTTGACTTATGAGTCTAAGGCTTGTGTTATTTTTAACTACGCTGTACTGCAGGATATAATGTGATAGGATGCAGAGGCAGAGGCCATCCACTGCTCACCACAGAAAGGGAGCTCCAGCCATGCCTGGTCTCTAGGGGAAGTTTTCATAAGGATGGATGATCAAAGTCAGCAGATTTCCTAAGAATTTTCAACCCCTGTCTGCCTGCAGGACTCCTGTCCTTCTTCCCCACAACCTCTGATGCCAAGTTATTACAATAAACTCCCAATATGTCTTATCACCCAGAAGATTGGGATCAGCACTTGGGTCTGAGTGTGCCAGGTGCTGGGAGTGCGAACAGTATGAATGCGTCTCTTCCTCAGTAATCAAATGTAACATGTGACACGCTGCAAGAAGAAGGTATAGATATGGGGGAATGGAAAAACAGCCCCTGGCTATACAGACTATGTAATCACATAAACTGATAGATCAATGCTTTCTTGAGGTAAGTGAAATTAATCAAATACCAGAAATCTCTGCTGTTCATGTCCGAGCTGCTACAGAACAAGCTCGTTTGCTTCAGGACTTCTCAAGGCTGGCTCCACAGTACCACAGGAGGCACACGCTTGTTGCAAATCAGCATACCGAGAGGATCCATCTATACTCTAGTACTTGATCTGAACAGCCCCAAACCTTCAAATTTGATCGCCGCTGGTCTGCAAAATAACAGCTGTGGTAGGAAACAATCAAGGCATTGGTCTGGGATCAGAACTTCAAAGAAAAGTTTCTGATGTTCATCTGTTAGACCATCAAGGACCTGAGTAATTACGTATCTGGTGTGATCCTTGTATACAAGGGGCAAACCAGTCTGAAACAGAATATAAGTTGCCTTTATTTAATTTTGTCTTCAATAACGATACATTATATAGAAAGTCAAAAAAAGTAATAAAGTAAGATTTTCTGTGAGGTCTTTTATTTATAAGGAATTGATTTAAACAAATAAGTTAATTAGAAAAATTAAGGATAAAAATATTGAATCAGTGTGAGAGAGATGCGCGCATGGCTACTCAGGAAATCCTGCTGTAAGGAATTACCAAGGCCAGATTACCAGACACATATCTGCTAAAAGATTAAATCAATCAATGTTGGAACTGCTTTTCCTCAAGAAGCTGGGCACTGTCAAATTGGCTCCTTTCAAATCATTATGTATTCCCACTAGGTCAAACTTCTGGCTCATAACCAATTCTTCAATCAGTTTGCGGCCCATTTTTCTTCCTGCTTCAGTGGACATAGCCTTTTGCCAGAGCTTCAACAGCAATCCTCCTTGGAAAGAAACACAACATGACATTGTCAAATTAACATGGAGCACACACAGCTCGCGGCACACCAGGGACGAAGCGCATGTCTGGCAACAAACACCCAATGCTCTCCTGTAGACAGTGAAATGTAGACAAAGCTGGAGCATGCCGATGGGGTAAGAACTATCTACAAATGTGTAGGGAGAAGCAGGCCATTCATTTCGCTTAGGATGCTTTGTATTGACAGACAGCTGGGCTTGTTCCCTTGTCAACAGTGTTGCAAGTCAAAATGATTGAAGATGTGTGTTAAGGTCTTGGTCTGCAATTGTACATAGCTTCATGTCTTATGAAGCAGTAGCCTGGTAGTTATAATCACGCACATCTTTTTTTTCACTCTAAAGCAACCAAGAATTTGCACTTTCTGCCAGCTAAGGCCTCAAGCTAAAGAAGCAAATGATCCTAATACTTTCATCCAAGAAATAAGCAGTGGGTCTCTAGGAAGCATGCCTGACCAGTCCAGCATTAGCACCAGTTCACAGGGTAGTTACTACTGGCTCCCCACTCCTCTCAGTGCTGACCTTTATGGTAGATAAAGGGCCCACAGAGGAAATCTGAAAGTAAAAAACGGCCTGCTAGAAAAGCAAGAGGAGTTTATTCTCCTGCACAGTATGCTTTTATATAAAATTGGCAACAATGAAGAACTGAATTTGCACAGTATTGTACTGCGGAGATGAGGAGTTAAGAGGAGGCAACAAACAGCCCTCTTGCCTAGGCAAGATGGACCAGAGGAAAGATGACAACAGCGGAAAAGGTCTTGAATAACAAGGCATCTGCTGTTCTGCCTTTGGATGTCAGTGAGGGGCAGAGCATAAAAACTAAAGCTTCTGACTGCCCTTAAGTCGAGAAGCTTTAGAGGTAGCACAGCACTCCCTCCGTACTGGTCCCTGCAGGACTGGCAGAGGCATCTAGATGAAAAAGGAGAGTAATTAAACTCTGAATCAAGAGATTAATCTCACTCTGGTTTGGACAGGGTCCCATCCTATGAGGTACTGAGATGCTCTATCTGCTGTTGAAGTTTGTAGTACCAGAAGAGCACTTCACATGTCATAGGATATATTTAAAAGTCTGAGGGATCCAACTCTACAAAAATGGTATGTCACGTTACACGAGTTTTTGTAGCAATAGGAACTAGTGTTTCAGGTCCCCGCTGAAGCTGTGGATCCAGACTTAAGTAAAATTTACTTTAAAGCTCCTTTTCTGATCTGCAAATCAGTCACCAGGTCAAGTTAGCTGGCATTTGACTCTCAGCTGAATGCAAAGCCCATCCCTTCAGAGTAAGGGAAACCTCCCCCCTGCAAAGCAAGGTATTTCAGCTACGGACATCATTATTATGGCTGCACCTGCATGAAACTTCTTCATCCCTCTGTTTGCTTCCCTCTACCATGTTCAGCATCATGTCTCTTTTCCTCTCTCCCTCCAGTGCTGCTCTCATCTGCTTTGCTGCTCTGGAGCTCTGCTTGCTCCACGGAACCCACAGGTTGGGGTTTTCCTTGCTGTGCCCCCCTCCCCCCCGGAGGCAGGTCAGGAAGCCCTGACTGTGGCATAGACTGCCAGGCGTGGGACAGAGGTGTTAAGGCCCCTAATTCAAACTGCGAGAAATAATGCTGTGTGGAGGGTATGAGGTATGTTCTCACTGTGATGTTCTTTTGTAAGGCTGAATAGCTTCATTACGTGTCTTTTCCAGCTACAAATACAGTTAGTGAGGGAATTTTCACTGAAACGTATGGACAGGAGAGGATCACCCAAACAAATTGCATAGCTCAGGATACTAGTTTTTCAGTGTATTTTTTGTATTGTATTTTCATTTAAAGGTTCAAAATAACTTTCCTTCATAAAGGACAGACAAAAGTATCGACCCCAGCAGTACCGACGACTGAACTGAAACCTCAGAAGAGTGTCATTCTGTGTGTCACCGCTGGATGGTGATGCACAACTTATTTTAGTGAGCGCGATGAAGCCAGTATTGTTTAAGGACGCAGTTTTGCCGGGACAGGTACTATTCTCTGTTAAACAACAGGCTGAGACAAAACAAAACAAAAACAAAAAACCCACAACCCCCAGAACACACACAAACTGTTTTCATGATTATTTGCCCATTTTTTTGCAATGACCTCAACTGATCTAATAACTTGATTTACAGCTTTTATGGACACCAGCAAAACACAAACTGGTGTCTGTGTCCTGTGAAAACTACGGGAAAAAAAGTAAGATCATCTGCTCCAGCAAACGATGCATTTGCCTCGTGTGAAATCCTCACTGTGTATCATCAGTGTTATCCCATTGCTGCATTTGCTCTCTCCTGTGGTGTTTACTTATGGTTGTATTCTTACTGTTAGTCTCTAGGAAGTGTTTATACTATTTTATATCAAAAATCCCTGTGTTTGTATGGAGAAACTATAGGAAGAGAGAGCAAGATATTGAATATTTACAGACTACAGACATTTGTAAGTGAGGCTCGTACCTGTTAATCGATTTGCTTTGTGAAGAGCTCTCAGCGAAAGCAGGACACTGTTTTGCTGTGGACTGAAGTCACTAATGGATGGGAGGGCATCCCCTTCAATGAGCATCCTCTGGGGCAGGAAGGCCTGGAAGCTGTGTGTAGTCAGTAAATCTGTAGAGAAGTGTGTGGCTGCAATGAAATCTACAGCATTAGCCCAGTCTTCACCGAAATTTGCTTCTGGATCAGAGAGATATTTTAAGCTGAAAGAGATCAGAATAAAGATGTAATAGGTAATTGAAACCCTTTGTAGAACACATTAGTCGATCTTTTATCCCAAGTGTATTTTGTTCAGTATAAAATCCCGAGTGGTTTCAGTGCCGCAGTGACTTAAAGTCTCCTTCAGCACTTCACACCTAATTTCTCCTGGCATCGCTGCCCCTGCCCAGACTAAACAGAGCTCCTGGCTCCCCGAGAGGAATCAGCATCTCATTTTAAGCCCACGCAGCCTGGGCAGCCACCTCTCACTCGTCATCCCGTGTTCCCAGAGCGTGGAAGGAAGAGCAGAGCCTGAAGAGTAGAGGCCTAACGTAAGAAAGCTCATGCAGGCTTTGTTGTGGTACAGTCCTTCCAAAGAGGCATGTAGGTGGGAAGACCCCCCTTGGCCACCTCTCTTGTAGTCGTACCTGTCCTGAAACTTGGGCAGTGCATAAGCAATGGAGGCAACATGCGCCTTCCACATGAGATGGAGGGCACCATCCAGGCTGAAGGAGGAGAAGGTTGCAGAGCTCACGGCTTTGTGTTCTGTAGATAACAGGTACTGCAGCAACAGGGAGGAAACAAGGTAGAGAAGTGGGGGGAGGTTTAGACACAATGAATTTTTTAGACTTATGTACATACCTCATAAAATAGTAAGTTTGCAAGCTAAAGGAAAATGCTTTTGAGTAGTTAGAATGTGCTGCTTTGTAAGTAACTGTAATGTCTGACATAGGGACAAATAGATGATAAGCACAGATTATTTATCAAGTGAATACATATCCCCACTGAAGTTAACGGGAGTTGCTGTTCTTTGACTTCAACAGAGCAAGGGCTTTATCCACATAGTTTAGGTATTCTGTCACAATAATTCAGTGGACTTTTGTATCTCAGTGCTGTGGATGCTTCCATGCTGAAACACTAGGTTCCTTGAAAACATGTTTATACTGGTTTTGCCACAGTTTTCTGAGGGTTTTCAGAAAATAAGAAAATGGTCCTTAATGTTTATCATTATGGCTATTTAAGGAGTGGATCTTTTATAATGACTTCTGGAACATACTGCTTAGGAAAAATCTTAGAGAAAACAAATCCAGTCTTGCACCTGAAACCTCTACCTTCACTCACAGTTGCCAAGAGTTGCTTATGGTTTAAACTTTCTAATCATTATCAATTATTTAAATACTAACAAAAACATTGAATATAGAAGTCTACCTATGAAAATAGTATTGAATCTATGAAGTTACAAATCTTGTCATCTTTGGGATAGGGAATGGCTGAATGAGGAGGAAAGAGAATATCTACTTGCATATATAAGTGTCCTTCTGAATGAAGCTTCCACATTCTCAGTTTTTCAGATGTTCAAAGGAATAAATGAACCCTATAAAACCAACGCAAGGCCTTTCTCAAAGGTAGTGTTCTATCTCACATGCTTATTTTGCATTTCTAACATAAGCAGTATAGGAAGAATACAAATATAACTGTTAACAAAACACTCTCTTGGGAAAGAGTCCAAAATACAGAATTATCTTAAAGGAAGGAAATAAAAAGCCATAACCTGTAAAAATCCTGGCCTTCTAATCCCTGACTCACTTTATGTTATGCTTTTCATTTTTTCCTGCTTGTTACTTTTATACCAAGCTGTTATTGAGAGGAAACCAAGCTGTCTGAATCTTACAAATAACAGTAATAATAGTTGTAAAAGGTAATATTCTGGTATCTTTTCTTACAAAATATGAAAAAAAGAAGTAAAATTATGTACTTCAAAATAGGCCTTCCAGTCATCCATGAGCTTGGGAATGTGAGACCGGCAGTCAGCAACACTGTAACAGAAATCAGCTCTTCGCTCCTCTGGTGGCAATATTTCTATCTCGTAGGGCAGCTGCCCGAAGAGGCCAGCCTCCACTGCCCCCAGAAAGGGGATGACAGCCAGGTAGTAATTCATACCTGAAAGAATAATTGAAAAGGAGGAGGTGTTAACCACAAGCAAATGAAAAATTCCTGCAGAGAAAAATGAACACCCTCCCAAGCCAAATACAACCTTGCACTGATTGCCACTGATACAACTGCATTCAGCAGTGGGACGTGTACTGAAACACATTAATGATGATCTCTGTATCGACTGAGATATGATCTGTAATATTAATTTATATATTTTCTGTTAATAGCCTTGTATGAGCTGGCAGTGTGCTATACTTTGCAGGAAATGACAAACAACTGACAGAAGTTAGATCTTTATAGGTTGTCACGGACAGGACATCAGAAGTCTCTCAAATATTAGTTGCAAACTAAGTACAGAAAGACTAAGGGGTACTCCATGAGTATTGGTTTCCTACAAAACCCTCTTCTATGTATCCTAGGCATATAAGAAAGGAAAAGGCTATACTAAAATACTAGTGATGTTTTACTGTAAAATAATAATTTTCCTTTTAAAAAAGTTTTTTCTCACTGAAAAGTGTTTGGAAGTTACCCCTGTGTGTTTGTTTACATTTATTTTAGGATGATGGCTTCCTTTGGTCTGGTCCGTAAGTTGGAGCACTCAGACCCAGCACATAGGAACCCAGGTTCAGTTCTCACCTGTGGCAGACCACATCTCCAGTGAGAGTGCCCATAGAGTTATTTGATATTCCTCATTTGAAAGGAGGGTTTTAAATTCTCCGCTTAATTTTGCTTGTTTCATAGAAATAAAGTTTAATAACTATAAGTGAAGAAGATCTTGGAAACGAGCTGCTCTCCCTCTTGAGTGGGTACTCCTGACCTGTCGTGCTGAGAAGTCATTTGCTCACCTTTGGTCTCAGGGCCACGGACTGCCTAGGTATTTTGTATACAGTCCCAGCAGTGAGGACCAAAATCAATAAAACCTGACCCCCTACCATGTATCTCTGTCCTTACTCATGGGAAACCGTTGTTCCACCTCCTGTAAGTGGCCCTGGCTGGGAATTCAGTGGGAAACGTGTGGCCAGTCAGAAGTGCAAAGGAGAAGTCTCAAGTGATGAGAAGTGTCCTGCTGGGAGTCGTTGCTAAGATGGGGCTTACTTCTTCACTGTTTTCATGAGAAGTGTTGAAACCTGGATTTCACATCAGAAAGTACTTACATTCTTTTAAGTGGGCTTGCATATATTACTTATTTGTACCTGCTTGGGTGACTCAGAGGGCAAAAAACAATGCAGGAGAGGACTATACAGAATATGATTCTAGGCAAAAAGGACAGCAGGTCTTAAGCACAGAGTGTCTCATACACCTTGGGGCATATTAAATGTGAGTTACTGGTCAAGCTCATTCCTGGCCTCACAAAACTACTCATGCCATAGAGGGCTGCCCTGAAGGCCAGCCAAAACTCCTTACATGCTCAGAACAGAAAGACTTTTTTGTGCACTCTGAAAGGCTTTTTGCACATTGCTGCTGCAATAGGGTAAATCAAGGCTGAGTTTATACATTTTCTGGAGGCAACAAAGTAAGTATCAAGCAAATGTGCAGTGTTTAGAAGTAAGTGAGGAGCAGGAATGCAAACACCGAGAAAGCAGGGGTGGTGGTTTGCATTCCAGGAAGGTCCCCTGCTTGCACAGGGCTATGCAATGACCCTTGTTACTCATCACTGCTTGGGACACCTTCGCACAGAGCACCTAGTGCTAGCCACCCAGAGACTGGAAACTGAAGTTGGAGTATCACAGTGAGCTTTCATTTTACTCTACATTTACATTTTAAATTTAATCTATGCTTACGCTTTTGTTTGCTTGAAGACGTATACATTTAATTGCTGACTCACAGCCAGAAGCTTCATTCAGAGGGCCTCTACCAAAGTGCTTATGTCACAGGGAAGGAACAGAGCAGGTCTGGTGGAAAGGGGGACTTGTTACAGGACAGCAGGGAAGCTGATGGAGCGAGGGACAGAAGTGATGGAGGGAAAATATGCTATAAGAAGAAGGACATGAGGCTTTCCCTTCCCTAGGAAGGGAAAGAATATTTTAACTAAAAAAGTCCATCATTTTATTGCCTTTAGATGTAAGTAGGGATTGTAATCTATAGGTTGGTCTTGTCTTTCTTCCCCCCATCCTATCTATCAGTTCCATTTCTTTAAAAATAAACCTTCTAAAATAGTCAGAGTTCCAGTTTCAGAAAAAAGTCTGAAATTGAGTCTCTAAAAATACTGACTTTGATGCAAATCAGAGAAAAAGGGTGTGTTGTTTTTTGTAATAACGTGTTCATTCAGCTTTTGAAAAACGGAAACAAAAACATCGTTTGGAAGATTCTATTTGGACTGGTTAGGATAGGTTGTTCAATTTGTGTAGGCAAATTAATCAAATATTTTTGATTAATCAAATGAGAAAATTTAACACTTTTTTATGTTTTCTCATGGGCTCAGAAAAAATTTGCCTTGTAAGATGAACTCTGTGGAAATCTAGGTATGCATTGTTGTTTGAGGAGCCTGTTTCCATATCAACAGTAGCTGTAAAAATACCAGAGGGAAATAGGCTACACATGTTCTTGCAGTTGAGACAAAGAGCATTGTAGTATCAGTCCTTTTTCTATTGATGTTACAAGTGTTATTCATTGGATTGCTCTGTGCGACAATAAATGGGTACCCTTGAGTTGCATGTAGCATTCCAGATTCCTTCCTTTCCTCTTCTGCAAAGCTCTTAGCTAGAAGTGGATGTAAACGTTTTTTCCTTTCTGTTTAAAAACCTGGTTATAGTATCCTGTCTTACACACTGTTATTTCTCCCATCATCCTGGCAGTGGACCTACCCTCATGTCCCACAGGAGGATAAGGTGCTCTGCCACATCTACCAGGAGTGATGCCAACAGCACCTATGGCTGAGTTAGTTCACAGCTGGTCCTTCAGCAGGGTTTGTCACTATGCCTTTTCTCTGTGCTGCCTAGTGCAAAGGTGGTTCCAAATTTGATACCACAGTGATTGAGATGGCACTGCTTCCTGCAATGTATATTTGCTTTGGTGTAATGGATAGACCCTTTCTCCTGTTACACCTGTGATACACATTTTCACAAATGAAATTCTAGTGTCTCTCAGGCTAAGAGAAATCATGTATTAACTGGAGGGATCCACTTCAACAGAGTAACATATGAATGGCCTGAATTAGCAAAATTAACAGGAATTTTGGATGTTTCCATTTTGGGGAAGACTGAGTTTTCTGGAAGTGTATTTTTAGAGATATTGAGGAAAACACTGAAAATGTCAGGGGCATTGACACTGGAAACTCAAATCTTTACACTTCTCTCTCTTTCTGCCATTGTCTTCAGTTTGTTGTTACTTACTAGAATAATGAAAAAAAAATTAAACAACATTTTAACCTACCAGAACTCCAGTGCCAGTACTGAAGTGAACAGAAATTGCCTCATAGCTCATGTACATCAGGCCAAAGGATTAACTAAGTTCCAGCTGAATATTGAAAGCCTGATGGGTAAATGTCAGTGTAATGAAGGTAATGAATTTATTTGGACATCATGGGCACAGCCTCCCTTTATTTCATTCTGTGTAGCCTACCGACCACAGTGAAGTTGTGGAGGTGCAACTGAAGGCAGAAAGGTCCTGTCAGATTTGTATTACCAAGTGTGATGCAAGAACCACAAAGATTCCTGCTTGATATTCTCACACTAAGTTTTAGTTTGAAGTACTAGCATCTAAACCAAATAAATCTGCTCTGGAGTAATTCAAAACTAATTTCTACTAATGTCTACCCATATAAACACTCATCATGGTGTTTCCCACACATTATTACATGTATTTTTGCAGTGTAAACATTTTTAAGGCTGCAAATTTGCATTTCAATCCTTCCTCAAATAAGTTATTGAAGTCAATTAACTTTCATTTACTCACACTTAAGTGTCTTGCTGCAAGTTTTTGATGGAGAATTATGTAGCACTGAAATTACTTTGTAATACTGAAGTCTAAGGGGAAGAAAGATTCTAAATTGCCTTCTAGGACACTAATCATATCTTGGAGAAGAACATTGTAATAGCATATACTTACAGGACCACCAGCTTCTTACAGATATGCACAAGAGGTCTCCATCTTCATAGCCACAGGAAGTCACGCTGGAAGGATCTGCTAATCTGCCTGAATCAAATGAAATAATACACCAAATACTTCTCAATCTTTTTCACACAAGAAATCCCAATGTGGTAAAAAAAATGTATAGGAGTAAAGCATGCAGAATTTTGCTCAGAGAAGCAGAACAATTACTGTTGCTTTGCTTCATGAACTACTGTTCATAGAGCAGTTGAATTTCTCAGTCAATACTTCATGCAGTGCATAGTAATTTGATTGTGTTTTACAGTTCAATTTATTCCTCACTGTAAATGTATTCTAAGAATTTATGGAATTGTCTGAAAGTAGGACATTGCAGTGATATTTTTATGGAGATATAAATATACATGCACATACGGACATGAACACATGCACAGCTGATGCAACATTCTCAATAGATGCAAGGCTGCTAGTGTAGGAGAGCTGCGTAATGAGCAGAATAGCACAAATTAAATGTGCTAGTAATTGTGTCTCACCTAACTGGGTTGTGTGGTACAGAATCCCTTCCTGTTCAGTGACGCATACAGACATGCCTTACTGTGAAGCTAAGCATGTAAACGTTGTTGTATCTCATTAGCAGGGTTCTCAAGCATGTGTGCTTTAACAAACATGCAAGACATTTCACAATTATTCATGACAGCATGTAAGGCATATTTTACTTTAAGCACGTGACCTGGAGAAACAGCCTAATTCCTGAAAGCATAATGTACATGTACATTATGTGGTAAGTAATCATGTAGTGAGTCAGAAAGTCTGCTCTAGGTGTATGACATGAAATTACCATGGTCAGGTCCAATGACCTGAGTTACTCCAGAAGTTTCCAAGCTCGGCACTGCAGAACACTTACTGTCTGATGAGTCAGCTGAATAACGACTGTGTCGTTTCTGACATCTAAACCTCATTACAGTCTTTAAAAGCCAAACCAAATTTTCTGATACTTTTTACTTGACAAGAAGAGATGATCATGAAGCATGTGCATACAGATTATCCTAATTATCTTCTCTAGCTGACTGGACAGAGCTTGTTCTTTGGGGCATGCCAGCTGCTCAAGGCTGGATCTTTCAGTGGCAGAATGCTGAGAACATGAACTTGCAGTGGTGAGGAATGCAGTTCAACAGGAGGGGGGTTTTAAATGAAAAATGGTATTTTTTAGTATTTCCAGAAAGACAATTTTTTTTCCCAAGATCCTGCTTCCACAAAAAGAGTCAGAAATAGGCAGCAGTAGTTCACTGTTGTATAAAGGAGATGAATGGGAAGGATAAAGGAAAAGAAGAAAAAGACGAAATATTGCAGAAGAATTGTATGCGAGATTTACCAAAAACTGTTAGCCTACGTGTTTTGGGAAAATGAGGAGTCCCAGGCAGTATTAGTGATAATTATAAGACATGTATGAATTACTTGGAGCTGAGAGCACTAACTCCAGTTTCAGGTCTACACTCCAGTTTTGTTCTCTCCTCCCTCCTATTCCCTGTGCTTAACACAATCATTAACTTCAGTCTTCAGGTACGCCAAAGCTATTCGTGTCTTTCTTTATACTGACAGTCCCTCCCAGCTGTATGTTCTTAGCAACTATGTGCAACGTCATCAGCAAGATTTCTGTGCTATTTTTTTTGTGGCAAGGTTGTAATGAGAAAGCTAAACGCAGCTGTTGTGATTTGATTTTACAAAGGGAGGAAATGCATTTCTGGACTTTGATAAAAAACCACTTATATCATAAAAGAAGATATCAAGTTAGTCTGACACAACTTACCTTTGATTCACATAAGCTATGCTTTATCCCTTTTCCTCCATTTAGCTCCATTTCTTTAAATATTCTTTCCTCTATAGTTGTTCTAATGTATCATCTACTGCTGACGCAAGAGAAAAAAATACTTTTATGTCCTTATCCCTTTTTTCCTTTTTCTTAAATATAGGTACAACCTTTCCCACTCTTCAGACATACAATATGACCTGAGTCTTTCTTAAAGTTCTTGCTCCTGGATTTGCACTTCTGTATGTCAATTCTTCCAAGTGGGGGTAGAGACTATCCAGTTTCCTCAGTCTGCGTAGGTAGAACTCTCACACTCCTAAGTGACAATTTCTACTTCCACAGTCTCATTTCTGTCAGCCATAGGTGTCTCAACATTATTCTCTATTGTAAATTTAGGAAAATTACTGATTTAATTTTATTTCCATGAATGGATTATCAAAAATCTTTGTACCACTCTTATTAAATAGCAGCTTCACTTGCTCTTTATGGTTTACATAGGGCCATATCCCTAAAAATATTTTCTCAGCACCATAAGTGACAGACATAACCAGACAGAATTGTTAATTCAACAGCTTTTGTAGTATTTTGAAGGACCTTTTGTCTTGCACCATGAATTCAAATCCTGCTTTTGTTTGCCAAAGTTTATTATGTCAATATACAAGTGCTTTGTTCATTCCTCACTAATCTAGTCCAGCTGCCTATCTGTATTAGGTTTAGCTAGTTGCTAACCTCATTACTGTATGCACCAAAATTATGTCTTCCTTTCCCCCTTGCCCATTTATCTTTCAACTTCTCACATTTTTTACTGTAAAACTCTTTCCAACCATGTGATATTTTTCCTTCTACTAATTTTTTAACCTTCTGATCACGTAATTTCAAAAATATATCTCCTTGTCTAAGGACCAGCCCTATGACTCTTTGGCAGGTCACAGTAAGTTTTTACCTGTCTGTGCAAACAGGTGCAGATCTTCCTGTCACCTACCGTACCCCTCATCTCTATTTGGGAACCGTCACTGCAACCAGGCATATCTTCGCTTTGTGGATGAGTCTATGCTACATAACTAGACCCTTTCCAGCAGTCACCACTCAAGTGTAGTTCTGCATCCAGTCATCTTTGCCTCTGCCACACATTGGGTCAACTCTCCTGCTGCACCAGCCATCCTCTCCATCTCCTTTCTTTTCCTGTACATAAAGGAGGGAAAGAGGAAAAAGCTTGCCTAAACTCCACCAAATTCTTCTTGCTGCTATATGTTTGCCAGCTAGTTGCCTGCTTGGATTTTGCTTACTCTACCTCCTTTTCCTCCTTTTGACTTAGCAGTTAATTTTCCATTAGGTGCGACTAAATGCTGGCAGACTTCCTTCACCACCAGCTGTGGCATCTCTGTCTTCTTCCAAATGTACAGCTTCAGCCAAACCACCACCTCATGAAACTACAGATTACAACCAATAAAGAAAACAACAGGTGGACAGATGCATTTGCTCATGCTTCATTACCACCAGGCGCAAGTTCCTGAAAACATCATTGACTCTTATTCCCTTCTTCCCACCTCTCATGGTTGCTAGAACAAGGCAAGTCAACTCTAGCTTTGAATGGAAAGCTTCACTGGCTCCTGCATGTGAAGTAGCGTGTGGGAGAAATGTTCTCTGATAAAGTCCCTGATAAAATATTGCAGCCTTAGCCTCAAGGGACTTTTCACATGTGTTTCTGTTTCTGCTTGCCTGGCACGGCCAACAAGCAAACATGCATGACTGCCCCAGATAACAACTGGCTTTTGGGGGATGAGACATTAGAATTCAAACATCATTAAAAAGAAAAAAAAACCACAAAAAAAAACCCCAAAATCCAAACAAAACAACCCCCCAACAAACAGAACAAAATTTATTTTTTTGTAAAAAACATATTTTGAAAATAATGAGGCTCCTCCTAAACTGATCAAAAAGGGCAAATGGAAACAATTTGTCAGAGGGAGAGGTGGACTTCCAACAATCAAATCACCAATAGAAGATCATAACATTAACAATTTAATTAGTTAACAATTTAAAAACAGCACTGCAGAGTGCAGGCCCTGAAATATACCTACTGTAAAGTGGAGCAACTGGGAATATCTTTTCAAAGATTTTTAGTTAAGCAAAATATTGCCATTCTAAACCACAGATCTTCTGGATTCTGACCAGTCCTATGTGGAGCAATACCTTTTCCTGTTAGGAAGTTTAATTGCTATTGCTCAACAAGGCAAGGGCGTTCCCTTCATTCAGAATTCCTTTTTCAAATAGGCATCTTATCTCAGTATCCCAAAATTTACACTGTCTGAGACTATCCTGGGTTTGCAAGGCAGAACCCTTGGAAAGGATGACCCAAAGTGGGTCTGGTAAACACTTTATTGTTTCAGCAGCGTAAGGACATAACTCATACCTGTACGAAATTGCCACCCATGCTGCAACGGTAATCCCCAGAGAATATTGCCAAAATTTTGGGATCCAAAGGCAGTAAAATATTTGGTTGAAGAGTTTAGCAAATTCTTATACAGCCCCAGTCGTTCTTGATAGTTCCAAGCATTGATGACAATTTTGTTGTCCTTTACTAGGAAATTCAGCAGGCTTTCAGGGGCAAGGTCCCACAGAGGGGGATAGACATCTTCTCTGGTGGCATCATTTTTACTCTGTCCTGCAGCAGTCACTGGACTCAGGGTAACAGTCAGTGTAAGAAGAGCATGTATGCTGAAGTAGGGCTGCATTGCGGAGGTTTGTGAGCCAGCTGTTTGTGGCTGCAGGGCTTTTATCATGAAAGGTGAGGGCTGGGCAAAAAAGGGTGACTCAAATGCACAGGTCTTTGTTTCCCTTCCCTCTTTTCAGTGACCCTGAGGTGGAGCTGCCAGATTAGCAAACTGTGAGTAATGCTTTGTCCTCCCAGTGGGATGTGGGGAGCAGCAGCAGATGTCTAAGAGGGATCAATCTGACCAGAAAACGTCCAAGTCTGTGCTGCCTGTGGCACATACCCACTCTCCCAAAAGGCTGAGGTGCTGCAGTAGGGATTATACAGTTGTGTTATCAACCTTGTTGTCCCTGTGTTTCTTACTAGCTGTCATCTTCCCTTTCCCTGCTTACTTCCTTTGGATAAAGAAGGGACAGCAATGCCACAGAGCTCACACCACAACAGGCACAGGCAGGGTTAGGTCAGGACTGAGGTACCCTGAGGAAGGCTCCAGGTTCTGACCAAGGGGCAGCAGTGACCATACGGCACCTTTGCCTTTTGGCCTTTGGACAGCTGCCTGCAAGCTTCAGGTTGTAAGAGTGCTGGAAGCAGCCAAATCGGGCTGGCTGCAGGCTGTGAAGCACCTGGCTGGCTAGCTGTATTTTTAGTGTTTGTTTGTCTTGTGTGGAAATGGTCATTATAAAGATCTAAAGTCTCCCACTAAACTTCCATGATCTTGTAGACTCCGAAGGGAATACAAAGGCCACCCCTTCACTGATAAAATCAGTGTCAAAGTTATACTCCAGCAAAAATAAAACTGTCCAGCTACCTTCACCTCACCTAATTCTAGGACTTTATAACCTTCAGCTGCTTTTTCTCAGATAAGCAATGGTTACAAAAGAGCACTTGGCAAACAAACACATCATTCATTATCTCTGTAGTCTCCCTTTCGCATGGGAAAAATCACAAGTGCCTGTTTTCTTTGAAGTGAGTGAGTTTTGGTTGTGCTTAAAGAACTTTAAACCCTGGATCAAAGCTAGTCCAAATTGGCTGCAAATATTTGACAGTAAATTTAAGATAAATGTATCAGCTCAGTTCAAACTGTTTCCATCTTCTCTATTTATTAAGGATACTTTCTAGTAAATAACAATTTTTCAATAGTTACTTTTATTTTTGGCTCCACTGTTGAGAAAGAAACCCAAAGGCTTTTAAAAAACAGTGTTCAACAGAGATTAGCACAGATCTGAAAACACTTTTCCTAATCATGCCGCCTCACAGAGGTTTCAAATAATCAAGTTGTTCTTTCATTAACTTCCTACAGATGGCATTTATCTAACCTAACCGTGGACATTTCAACATTAACCTAGCTGTGTAGATTCCTTTGATAGCTAAAGCAGAGAATCAGGCGTGTCCAGAATGTAACTCATTTAAAATACACCAAGATGTATTGCTCTTGGCTGACTGTAGAGGGAGTTGAAATTTCAAGTTTAGCTTTAGGCACAGAAAAACACTTTAAATAAAATCAATATTATTTTTACCTACTTTTATATAATGATTTCTGAAATGTTTCCAAAGGTACTTGTTTTTTCTTGAATGAAGACATTCTATAAAATAATCCTGAGGATAAATGCCAAGAATTGTGTTTTTACATATATATATATGGCTCTAATTGAGGTAATGGGCAGTAAGGCTCACCTCAAAAGCAAAGATTCTGAAAGGCACTAGTTAGGGCACAGGACATATGGAAGAAACCTGTGATTCTATGAAACAAGAGGCACAAAGGTCATAATCACACTAGGGCAGAAATTGGGGACACAAAGGAGTGAGTAAAGGTGGGGGTTATTTTTACCACCACTGAAAGAAGTGTCCAATTTGGAAGTCTAAACTCTCTCTGCCTTTCTATAATCAAAGAGGAGTGTTTGAATTCTCCTAGTGAGAAGTACCAGCCATTTGTGTTTCATGAGTGATTTCACTTTAGGTCCCTAAGGTAAAGAGATGTGAACAAACATCTAATTTTTCACAGAGATACTATACATTTACATCCTCATGGCAGATTACATGTAGTACATTGACTGGTTTCCTGTTTGTGTGAAACTTCATCGTGCATGAAAAACTGTCCTCCTGCTCTGCCATCTAGAAAGGCAGACTCCGTTAACACCAGTCTGGGCAGGCATACAAATATGAATTACTAGTCTGGGTGCAAAAAGATACTTTCTCAAAAGACTTATAATAAAGAATTAAGATAAATTAATGATATAATGCTTGCATTATGTCATTTTTGAGCTATCTGATAAAAAAAGGGTTTGTGCTATATACCAAATGGTAAGTAATGCACAACAAGAACACACCTACTAGACAGACTCTGCTGAATTCTTTCACTTTTTGAAGTTTGAGCCTTTTGCCTTATTATGGTAACAAAAGGACTTCAGCATCCCAGATAATCTTTAAAGAGTCAAAATAACTTTTTAGATTAACATAATAAAAAATATTCCTGCAAACTATTATAATTCATTTTATAGCTCTGACACCATTTCCCCACTTACCTCTATGGGCAAATAAGTTGAAGTTTTTGTAAGACTTTAAGGACAACAACTTTCCTTCAAGAAAGTTTGGCACTGGTGTTTCCAGCTTGGAATCCAGTCCTGTTAGTTTGCTGCCTTGAGCAGGGCAAGGGGAGAACTCATGTGAAATCATCTGTACTTGAGTGGTGTTGGTGTCAGGTTTTGAGTCATAGCATCCCTTAAGGGATGTCAGCATTTTAAGTAAGTGGAAGATTAAGGAAGACAATTAGTGATGTCAGCATCACTATTCTGTTCACCACTCTCTTAGTAAGTGCTCTACCGGTTACTCAGTACAGCTGTGCTCTTACAGACCAGCAAGTCCTGGAAAAGACTTTAGATAGTGACAGATCGTAAATTCAGATCTCAATAGTTGTTGCCCAGTTTGAAGAGAGAACACTAGCTGTCAGCTGGGTTGCAGAGTTTGCTTCAAGGTAACTGCAGAAAATCTAACAAACATCATATTAGTTGAGGTGGTTATAAGAAGAAATGGCAGCCAATGTTTAAGTCCCCAAACTATCAAAACATAAAGTTCCTTAGTTCTGATGGGACGTGCTGAGGAAGGAACTGGCAAGCCACTGAGGAAGAGGCATCAGTACCCTCACTGGAATGAACTCAGAACAGACGCAGAGCTTTGCAGGTGAGAAACCTTCAGGTAGTCAGGGGTGTCACTATCCTACAGTCATGTAAAACAGCACTAAAAGGAAGGGTTTGTTACCGAAATCTCGGAATGAAGAACTTATCGACACCAATGTGATGTAGATAAGCAGACACTTCTTTATTAATGGCTGGGTGTGTGAGCGAGTCCTCTCACGATCAACGCACGCCAGGTCTCAAAATTAGACACAATATATAAAACTTATTCATACATATTCATTAAGTATTCATGCATAACCATGATATTTCCCGTAAATTGTTAACATATTCTCCTCCTATATCCTATTCTGTGCAGTAGAGCTTAGAAAGGTCTAGAAATGGGTCTGGGGTACGATTTGGGTAGGTGGTACATGAGTCGGTGGTCGCGATCTCCCCCTGCCGGAATTACCTTTTACTAAAGTTCACGGTTTCTTGGCAGGTAACTACAAGCTGTTCCAGTCGACTCTCCCCAGTTTCCATTAATCTCATATTCTGACATTTCAATACACTTCTACATACAGAAGACTGCTCAGATACAAAGAAACCTTTCAAACCCTAAAGTTATTACCTAAGTTTTAACAATGGTTCCAGCCCCTTCTTCTAGCCTTGGTACAGGATGTACAGAAGATCTCATAGCAGCTTTTACTGTGCAACTATAAGTTTCATTAAAAATATTTCTTAACCTTCTATTTTTCAATTTTATAAAATTATTTTATAAAATCAATTAATCAAAGTCAATCAATCTTAACTTATTAAAAAAATCAATAACAGGTTCACCCACTTTCTTTTAGGGCAAATGTCCTAAGGGGAAGAAGAATGAGTCTTCGTTTAGATGGGATGTTGGTCTGAATGAGCCTCCCTGGCACCCCTTTTTTCATGGCCTGACACTTCCATCAGAGATTGTGAGCCATTCCAGAGTAAACAAGACCACACTGTAGCTTAAAGTTATTCTTCACGTATTGCACTGGATAAATTTGTAGCAGTGAATATATTTAGGTTGCTTACCAACCTCTGTTGCTATTGTCTGCAGCTTCTGCTTTGAACAGACTTTCTCTTTGTCACAGACCTTTCATATTTGTCAGGGAGGGTCTCTCTGGCTGCAGTATCCTCCAGCAAAACTACATGATGGGGCTATAAAAGGGACTTTAAACTGCTACTTCACCTCTTTTAGGTGTGGTTGGAAGTAAAGGTCATCAGCCAAAGCCCATGGCCACGTGAGTGGACTCTACCACTAATGCAGCAGCACACGTTGTGGTAAGAGCATCAGGCATCTGAGGGGAACTTACATTGTATGTGTGGTGGACCTAGCAGGAGGTGCTGTGACCTCATATCCTGGCTTCTCCATGTATCCATGGACATAAAGTTTCTCCTTCTTTAGAAAACATCATTCTCATGTTAGCTACTACTCCTGTTCTCACTGCAGAAGCCTTCCCATGTTGTCTGCCGATCATGCCTCATCAGAAAGAGTAACCGAGTAACCTGCACTGCAGATCCCAACAATGCAGGCTTTAAATTGTGCTAATTAATCCTGTTGATGAAGAATGTTCACAATATTTTTCTTTTGTTTTATTTTTTTAACAGAAGCAGTCTACTGAATTGGGCATACAGCAGCACAAAAAATTATTACATTTAAATAAATTGATAATGAATAATGTTCCAAATCCAGTCCAATCACTCCTATTTTAGGAAATATCATATTCATAGCTGTGGGGAAGACATTTACCATATGCAGTTTTTCTTTCCTGGATGAAGCAGTCATTTCTGCATGAGGCTGGCTGGATAAATGGCTACAAAAACAAGTGTAGATCCCATGTTTCCATGTCACAGCACTCTCCAAGCTATCAAGCTACAACAAGGTCTTTTACCACCTTATACCAGCATACTCTTCATGTCAGTCCCTCTGCTGCCTTCACCTCACCTTATCCAGGGCATGTGCTCTCCCTGCTTCTTCCTCTCTCCCCTTCTCTTCCTCGGCTGCTCTCTCTTCATTGGCTCTCAACCACTTAACTTAACCAGCCACACCTGCACCCCATCTACATCGGCCAACCTGCCACCCCTGAGGCCAACCCACGGTTGTATATTATCAATGTTAATTAACCCAGATTCATTCCATTACATTTCCAGAGTTCTGATTCCTAATATTAAAAGAAGATCAACTACCAGCAAGGTAAAGATACAGATTTAGGGGCAAGCCTACACATGAGATGTGTAATGAGTACCTGATGCTGTCCCAGATGTACTCTTTCAGACCAGAGTGCTCCAGAGCAGTAGTACAGGCAGCACTCAAATTTCCTGAGCAGGCTTGCTTGCAGGACCAGTGTTAAGGTATATATACATAAAACCAAACAAACAAACAAGCAAGCAAGCAAGCTCCTCTCCATCAGTCCTGAATGAGGAAAAACTGAATTCATGTATATTTTTCATTTTCACAGTGATATTATGGAGGTATACTTACCTTATAGGTTATTTCAAATGGTACCATAACCTTTTTGTTATCCTTAGCTCAGAAGGTGAAGGTGAACTGATCATGGAGTTTGATATCTCTAGTACTTATCACCTACAGATACGTGATCTTCATCATCGCCTCTTTAACAACACTAACCACAAAAGACATCAACTTTATTTTCATAACATGATGGAATTCCTTCCTTTGAGGCAGACCACACAAAACCACCACTCACTGAAACACATATTTAAAATCTGGTGAAACCAAAATAGGTAGATATATTCCTGAGAACATCAGGGTTGTAAACAATTGTCTAATGTAGGAAGAGGATAGTAAATTTTTAATATAATATGTCTATTTTCTCTTGGAGATAGTTACTCAAATACAGCCTTAAGTCTGCATGTAAATTCAAGGAAATCTTTTCGCTGTTTATTTGTATAACACTCAGGAAAGAGCAAACTGCAGAAAAAAGTACCAGAATCACATTATGAGTTGGCTTTTTTCAATCTTTCATTAATTATGCATCCATTTATAAGACAAATTAACTGAAACTTCACTTATATTTTTAGCATGGCATTTTAATTACATGAAAATGAGAATAAGTGGGAATAACTAATTATAAAAATCAGCATAATGGCAAAGATTCATTAGAAAAAAGGCACAAATATCCAAAGCAGTAAATCTGTAGCTAGATGCTAGCGCCCAGATTAACTGATGTGAAGTATGTAAAATGACAGCATCAACTAGGAATTTGGACCAAAACAGCTTTTTTGCCATTTGGAAGAAATAAACAATTAATTCTGAAATTTAAGTCAGGAGATATTCTCATCACTTGAAACTCAGAGACTGCAGAGAATATTTTCAGAGGACTGTGATCCACCTTCTTCCAGCTGCAGCCATTTTCCTTAGAATGAAAAAATAAAAGGGAGGGGGAGGGGAGAAGCTCCCTTGCAAGAAAGAAAAGGGGAGCTAGGAAAAATGCTTCTCAAAGAAGCAGATTTGTCTTTATTCTGTAAGCAGGAAAAATAAATTTGGTACAAGACAACTGGAAAGAAATGTAGTAAAATAAAGGACAGGAGATATAAATTATCCTTACATTTATTGCCTAATTTTGCTTCTGTCATGGGAAAGAATAACACTTTTGTTGCTTCTAATTGATATTCTGTGTTGGTATACAACACAGTAGTTTTGTTCTGCTGTTTCATTCACGATGACAGAGGAAATAAGGAAGACTTTCAAGAAAAAAGAAGATTTCAGTCTTGTTTAGAGAAGTGTGAGTATCTCACTAGAAACAAATCCCAATCCTATTTTATTAAATTAAGATGTATATTTAACATGTACTTCCTACAACAAATCAGTCGTTTCTGAAATGTAATCATAGTACTGTAGGCCTAGGAAAGGTTTCTAAGAAGGAAGCAGACATGCATGAACAGATACTAAGAGAGAAATGACTGGGTATTGACACATACTTGCACAGCAAGGCTAGCGTTGTTTTGAATTGAGACCTAATGATAGCATATGGAGTGATGTCACATCAGAGACATGACAGAAAATACATTTTTTAAAACATAATATTTTTCTGGAAACATACTAAATATTTCCATTGTCCATCTTTTCATGCTTCTGTTTCACTTCACTTTTATTTCTTTTTAGATCGCAACCCGAACTCTGGATGCTCCCCAAGGGCTCTGCTTATGAGATTTCTCACGACATGGTTTCATACACACCAATATCAATTCCGTAATACAAGTGTCCAATGCATAAAGATTCATGTGAAATATATTTCCTGTAGCTGACTGCTATCTGCTGACGTTACACAGCAAACATAAACATGACTAAGTGCCACAAGGGCTGCCAAGCTTGGGACCATAATGCAAACCCTGAGGCACACAACTGGGCAACTGTCGTGGGGCAGGGCTTTCTAGTCCATCGCCCTGCGACACCAAAAATTAGGTCTTGGATTATCAAAGGGATGCAAGAGAAACGCAGATTTTTGAATGGAAACATTTTGCTGGAAAAAATGTCCAAATTCCTAATTTTTTCTGGCCTAATCCAAAAAGCCATTTCCTCAAATGAATGTGGTACATGACCTTATTCAGCTTGAGTAATTTAATTGCCATGTTTTATTCTCATCAGGAAGATGAGAAAAGTCTTTGTTGAAAAAAAATATGTCTCCTTCAGCTTCCCATCCCGCTCTCTGTCCTGTTGCCACCTTGGTTCCCAATATAACCTGTCTTCATCTTCTCCCTGCCTGCACTGCCACATGGGTCATGCTCTGTGGTCTTTGTGGGGGGCCACAACACAGTGCTCACTCACTGTGGGTGGCGTAACATGGGAAACCATCCAGCAGCAGCAGCTGGGGAACTAAGGTCTGAGCTTTTTTCTGCTGTTCAGGTAGTGAAGAGAGCTGCTGTGCTCCCTAGGAATAATGAAGATTGCCTTTTCTGAAGAGTGATGAGACCTGTTAGAGATGACTAGGAATGCCATGGACACAGATATAGGAAAGACTTACACTATAGCCTAGATTTAAATGAAAGACCAGGGGTAATTTTACTATGGGTTAATTTACACATGCTAACACAGTACACAGTTAAGCACAACCAATATTAAAATCTTGAAATCTTAAGATCTTAAGGAGGCAGAAGACAGAACCCCTCCAGAACAGTGAACACAAACAGCCAAGTTTTGCAGAAGGCAGGTTTCTGAAGTCTGTGACTTCCTCATGGATATCTGTTGCATTTTCTTCTAATTAATCTCATTAAAATATCTCAGCCTCAGAGCCAGAAGATTTGGATTCGTCTTCTGATACTCTGCCTTTGAACAAGTAATTAAAAAGTAAAGTATTACGGCTTATTTTTTCAAATCTGACTGCGTACACCAGGCTCTGATCCCGAGCTTTCACCATCCTTATACTAAAATTGCACACCAAAATTCTTTGGCTTAACCTCACCTGCAAAAAGCTTGTAACAAGATATTTGATGTTCTTGTTCCACAACTATGAAAGCGAACGGTGTAAGCATAACACAGCCTCTAACCCAATGCACGGTTTTGTTTTTTTTTCTTACGGTCCACAGGCTGCCTGCTAGAAATAAGGAATTTACCTCAGTTTTTCCGTTGGAGTCGGCACTGGTGCCAGGTACTCTGAATAAGGGTGGTGAAACTGCAGGCTCCTGTAAATTTGTATATGACCACTAGATGATGCTATATAACTTTTAAATCTCTATTTCACACACACACACACACACAAAAATGTATCAGAAGACTGGGATAGAACTTGATTTTAATACACTGGCAAATATGTACATCAGCCAAATCTTAGCACTTCAGTAAAAAAAATCTACATTCCTCTCTCAGTCAGCAGTTGTTGTCAGATGGATGCAACAAGGGGGTACGTCTGATTTTAGGGCTCCCTGTGCCAGACCAAAAGTATTGTGGCAATGTGATACAGAATGATTTTAAACAAACCTTTAACAGCAAAGATGCTTTCAAAAATTGGTAAAAAAGTAACTTTGCCTTGCAGTTTTTATACTGGATCAGGTATCAGCTCTTTTTCTGCAGTCAGGATAATGCCTTAAACCGGCATAAACATCATGTGCTATATTTGGACTAAGTCAGCTTGGGTTCGATCCAGATGAAGCTTGTGCTGCCAGGTAATGTGTACAGAAAAAGGCTGTGGCTCAGAGTCGTTCTGACTTTTTTTCCTATAAGAAAATAGCTCCTCTTATTTTCCTCTATAAGCTATAAGAAAATAGCTCCTTCCTGTTTTTCCTATAAGAAATAACTCCTCTGGTCTCTATGACTCTTGTATGTATGATGTCTTTTATACATGTCACATCCCTGTGTCACACTAACCAACCAGTGAATCTAAGTCTCAGGATGGATGTAGTTATAGATACAGACAAGTCCCTGTCCACATATTCATGAGTTTTTCATCATTTGCAGAAATACTGAAGGGGAGGCTCAAAATTTGCTGTCTGGGAGGCAGACTAGCAGCTGCTCTTGCCCCAGGGAGGTATTGATCTGTGCGGTTTCTAGAACTCCCTGGTCAGGGGACACTGCCTATGCACTAAATGTGCTCACCAGGCAGTCATGGAAATAACTGCTGTCATAAATGTGCTCATTTCACATCACTGATGCATCTCACCAGTATCTGAATGGCTTGAAACAGACTAATTGGAAGGGTAACTGATGAGGGCACAAGGGCTTGAGTTGTGCTTTAAACTTGCTTGAAGAATTAGTTGATCCTTTGCCAAAGCTTTCGTAGTGATTACAAGATATAGCTCTAAAAGATTCTTCACCAAGAGCTGTAAAACCCTTCCAAAATGTGAGTTGAATGGCTAAATCTAATTGCTCTTCTTCTTTTTGGTCATTTTTTAGGGCTGTTGCAGTGGTGAAAAGTAGTCTCGTACCTCCATAAAGTCTTCTGGATTTTACAATCCACAACGCAGAGACAAACTCTGTCGACTAGGTAGATGCCCAATAAATTCATTTTCAGGAATGTGACTAAGCCAAGTTGTATAAACCGCTGATTAAGTATTAGAGGTCCTAGTGGATAAAATTACCTGTTCCTTCATACAAAAATATATTCAGTCAATCTGCTCATTTGCTTAAGGTTGAAATGTACGAATGCCCTTGGATTATGTTTATTTTGCTTGGCACAATTTACCCATTGCATGCTCTCAAGCCACACCAGATAACATGATTAGGTAAGCATCATCCCTACACTCTGCTTGTCATATGCCATTCCTAGCAGTGTCCCCCTACTCCTGTTCCCCTTCCTCAAAGGAAGCTGTTCAGTTTTGCCCCTATATGACAGAGGTGAGAGACAACATGCCTCCCATACTGTTTCTATCCCAGTCTGGAACAGAACGAGGTTCAGGAAGAATTGAGGTCCTAATTTTCCCCAAGAACTGAGAGGGACACATATGGAGCAGTGAAGGTCTGTGCTGGGCTTTGCCTTGCCCCTGCAAGGCTTGCATTTCATCCCCTGGCTCTGGCAGGCTCTGGCTCACCATTGCTGCTCTGGTCTTTCTTTAAAGGTTTGCCCACCAAGGTACATGGCGGAATAGGGTGACTATGCTTACTTGGTTCTTGACTTGGCAAAGAACAGAGGGATGGTGCTACATAACAGCCACATGTCCCCCATTCCTAGATAATAATGTCACCTGACAGACGTCTTGAGTCTTCTGTTGCCATATAAAAAACCCCCAAAACCTATCCAATGTATTAACTCCATTAATTACAGCATAATGTTAATAAAACCATTCATTAACACCACTGAAATTTTACACTGAAATGACAGAAGGTGTTTCCACTGCCTAGTCATTCAAACATCAAAATGTCTAGCTGCACTTTTCTGTTGCTTTATATGTGGAAAGCAGTCATACTTTTTGGAAATGATAAAAGTATTATGGCATTTTTACTAATTTGAGACCTAGTAATCATAGTGTTCACTTAATTCTGATCTAAAATAAAGAGAAAAAATCAGGAAGTATTTGTAATGTCTGAGAAAATATATATATTATTGAACACACCCTGATATGAATACAGGAAGAAAAAGTTACAGCAATTCCACTTGCATGCAACTTACCCTCTCTTCTAAAATGGATATTTCTGACTGTGTTTATACCCTGTTCTTGCAACTTTTTTCATTTACTGTCTATGTTGAAGCAGAAAAGACATGAAAAACATAAACCGCAGGACTGGGTTTAGCAATCCTCCAGTGTTGGACTCTTGGCAGAATCCAATTCTGTTGTGGGACAATTTGCATGGCCCTTGCTTGCAGGGCCTTGGAGCATCACGCTCCTGCCTGCAAAGGTCTGTAGGTGCTCAGTGTCCCAAGAGGTACAGGGCAGACTGTGGCAAGACTATTGAGTAGAGTACAGAAAAAAAGGAGGTTAAAATTACGCAGCAGGCTTCTGCAAAAATGAGTGAATTTCACAGAAGTCGTTGAGTAGATCCAGCAAAGCATCATTGAGAAATCCTGTCCAAGGCAACCACCACTGTAGCAGAGATGTACACTCTTAGATAACACACAGCACAGCAGCTGTGAAGGCTGCTTTTGTTGTTGTAGAAGAGAGATTTGTGGTGGTAAAACCTTAACATACTTGAATTTTAGCATTATCCAAGCTAGAGCACAAGGGTTTATAATGCTCTTCTAGAGCCTGAGAGCGACTCTGGTCCCTACCAATTGAGTATGATTACAAGTATGATGATGAGTGTAACTGGGGAACAGAAGCTGTTACCTCTTTTACACACACTAGAGAAGTTCTGACTTAATGACGTTTTCATTCTCAGCAAGACTTTTCTGTTATGTATTAAGCTCGTGAACTCATTAAAAATATTTTAATATACAACTGAACCTTTGTAATTACTCCCTGTACGCACCTTCAGCTTCCAGTGATAGGAAATAAAGCTTCCCTGCACTTAGGCCCATCGTTTTCTGTTTCATCACTATTACTTCAATGACAGTATACATCAAACACCTATCTATATATGTCTCCAATTGCTTTATAAAGATCAACATCCTCCTTTATGCATGTGAGGAAACTATTCAATTTATCTAGTATGGCAAGAAGGATGCTAGCAGAAGCATTCCTTACTCTGGGAAGTCATAAAATGAGATTGTTTCACAGCTCCTCAGTTTCTTGTCTTTGCAGGAGCACAACACTTTTTGGGGGTACAAGTCCCTGTTGCATTATAAAGACAGTACCCAACGTGCAATCCAGTCTAACTGCTTTATTATAATTATGAAATTCTCACATACAGCTTAGAAAATGGGGCTGAGAGTTTATAAAAACCAACATAATCAAATCAGGTTCATACTTCAGTGTGCAGACTCCCAATGGCTCATGAAAATCCTGCAACAAGAGAGAATGTCACCACAGCAGTCGCTGAAGAAGCCACTTATTCTTGCTGAAAGAGGGATATTTTGGGCTCAAAATTTTTTTTCACGTGTGTCTTTTTATGGGCTTTAATGGTAGTGAAGCCTTCAGCACTGGAGTTTTTGGTATTGCAAGCTTAAGAGTATGGTAAACAAAAAGAAAGCTGGAATTGTGCTTTGACTCGGTCATTTTTTAAATTATTATGGGTTAATGGAAAGTGCATGCAAATGAAAAGTGGACAAAAATGCCTTTTGTTTTTTTCCCCTCAAAAAAAATGAATTCAGTGCTTTCTAAGAGAAGGGACTTAACTTCCCTGAGTTAATGTTTTTCATAGCTCGTTCCAGGATTAGATCTTAAGGTTAGGGAGGGAAGAGGTAGCAGCAAATATTATCATGACCTTAGGAGACTGTGACACTGAAAGTCATGTGGTCCCATGGCCAGCATCAAGCAGGAGTTTGGAGTGCACCGCCTTGCTCTTTGCCAGAGCCTCGGCAGCCCCAGCTGAGCACACAGACCCTTCATTTCCAGTAACCACAGTACTTCCTCTTGAAAGAAAATCTTCATTATAAAACTGACATCTGCTTTACTGCATTGAGTTTTATTTTGCTTATTTTTTTCTGTCACACAGAAATTTGTTACATGCAAAGACAGCAAAGACAACTGCTGTTTTAATAAAGTCTACTCCTAAAATCTCGTTGTAGTACAATTATTACAATTCCCAGAATACTTCCGGTTATTTGAAGTATTTCAAGTGAACAGAATATTGTATTTTTCTAATCATGGCAAAAAAATAAGCAGTGATTTGAAAAGGTGTGTTTGCTTTATAGCAATTTATTTAGTAAAGTTCCTAAATTAAATCTGTCAGTACTCAAATCACTGTATACAATCCTGTGCCAGCTTAGAGGAGACATTAAGTAAAATGGCCAAGGAATCGTAACATTTGGTGCTGGCCATTTTAATGACAATGTGAGATTTGCTGTTGACCTCAGTGGAGCCAAAATTTAGTCCCAGAAGATTTTAAGGGCTAGCCCTGTAATATGAGGCTTTGCTGCTTCCTATACATGCCTCTTCCACAATTACAAGACAACTGGGAGCACAGGAAGAGGGTGAGTTTGGAAAGAGCGGATCACAGCTCTTCTGAGCAAGTATAGGTTTACAGCAGGGCAAGTCTGTGTGCCTTCCTTGGACTTGCTCCATCACTAACGAATGAAACCTGTGAGGCATCCTCTGCAGTATATATAATTCATTAATAACTGATCAGTTATTAATGAAACACAGAAACACTTGGATTTATTGCTGACTTTGCTGGGATAGATACCCAGTTAAGCCCACACTCAGACTCAGGGAAGAGGGAGACAGAAAGATTCTCTCGGCAGCACGCTTTCCAGCCCAGAGGCGTTACCTTAAGCTTAAAGGTACTGTTCAATGGTCTCTAGCACCCCAGATCAATAAAGGATTATCTCAGATCTGTCCTGCAGCATCCTGATTCTCTGTGGACAGTGGCATCAGCTGTCCAGGGTTCATGTCTTGCTATGCCAGTGTGACTCAGAGCCTGGTCGCTGGACTCCAACGTCACCTGCCCTGCCCTTACTCCACAAAGCCTGATTGTTATTTCACTTGTAATATAATTAGACCAGAGTAGATGCGCTGTGCTGAATAACACTGCTTCACTGGGACTCCAAACACGATCAGGCTATCAGCACCTTGTCTCTGCTGTGCTCCTGCCAGATGCAAAGTGTGCAGGAGGGAGTTAGGGCGGAGGAGCCCAGCAGCTCCCCAGAGTTTGCCCTGCAGGAATGACATCTCTACCATAAAGGCTACAGAGGTAATGTTCCAACTTTGATTTCACAGGCTTCTCCTTGGAAATGCTCCTTCCTTGTCTCCACCTCCTCTCCCTCCCCACCACCAGGCACTGAAAAGGGGCTGCTTGACGGGGTGATGGGAAAAGTCACCATAGAAACAGGGACTCGGGCCTCACTGGCACACCGAGCTGCGCTCCCGCAGCCCGGGGAGAGAGCACAGCAGCTGTGGTAGGTACAGTCGCAGCTGATCGACACCGCCTGTCATTCAAAACCCCGTAAAGCGTGTCAGCACACACAAGGAAGGGTATTTGGGGCAAATAATTTTCTCACTTGCTCTTCAAATATGCAGTCCCTGAATCAAAAGCCATGCAACTAACCTGTTATATATATTTCTTAATACACCTACGGAGCTTTTTCCATGCACACGTACCAGGCAGAAAACCCGATATCCTGATTTTACTATTTTGATGCGTGCCAGAAGTCCTCTAATTTCTCCAAAAGCACTAGGGCATTATGTAAGAAGCTTGGATATGATCCAGGATGCAGATAACAGCGTAACAGGCATGATAGAAAGCCCAACAAATTGGTGAACAAAGGCTCTAATTCCACTATTGATTTATTAATTTTCAGCTTGCCTAAGTACAGTGATTTTCCCCTAGCTTTTGCAAGTGTAAATTAACAAATAAAATGTCAGCTATCATATTTAAGATCCATTAAGACACAGGAATGAAAAAATATTTTTAAAATTACTCATGTTGAGGTCTCACAGGCATTTAGGAGAACAAAGGGCAGAGATACATTTGTCATCATTTTCAAAAGTTCCTAGTCCAAGAGTTATCTCTGAAAATGGCATTAAACTCACAAACAACTTAGATCTGCACAAAAAGCCTCTGACCCTGAAATACGAGTTATAGTAAATAATTATCAGAGAGACTAAAGACAAAATAAAAAGGCAGATTATGAGTAAGAAGATGACAAGAAGGCAGAGAGTAATTCAGGAGGCACCACAGGTGGGAAAGCAACCAGTTGTCTAACACCAGCTCTTGGAAAATATATATTGAATTTTGCATCTGGAAGCTCATGTGTATAGTAATGTGATGCCACCTGGAAGTCAATGTAGCAAGATGGAATTTCAACCTAAACAATTATACACATCCATAAATTATCAAAACAAGCATCCCAAATTAGCAAGGAGGAAATAAAAATTTAATTAACGTTAAGTGTGGAATAAATAAAAAATAAAACACTCTTCAGCCTCTCAGCTAACAAAACACACACTGTTTCATCACCTGTTTCCTCACTTCAGCCCCTGCCATTTCAAGGAAAGGGCCCAAGGCCCCCAGCAGTCAAAGTGAACTGGGCAGCTTCATTTATACTTGCCTGTATGATGCAATGGGCAACTGCTGGGCTGTAGAGGATTAATGACAAAAAATTCCTTACTGTCGAGACCCCTAGAAAGGACTTTGCCTTGTTAGTCACCAGATGTATGAGACTGGGATGGCCCTGCTTCTCCCAAACTCTCTTTAGGCACAGAGGAATGAGTCTGTAAATGCCCTAGGATGTCATTTGCTTTAAGCTGTGGTGGAGCACAATATGGTAAGAAGCTTTTCAACTTGCAGGTCATAGTGGGAATTTTAAAGATTAAGATGAACAACAAAACCTTCATATTGACTGTGGGCCACCACTCAGTGCAACGCACAAGTTGTTGCACAGCCTCCCTCGTGGGAGGAAGCAGGCAGACCCCAGAGAATGCTCTGTTGATGACTAACTTCTTTTAAAACCACCCATTTAATGCTAAAGAAGAGCTCTGAAGTTACCTGCAGTTGTTGTCCTTCATATTTGAAATCTCTCTGGCAATGACTGTTGGAACACATCGGTGCTGTGTTAGTGCCCAAACATGAATACTGGTTTTCTTCAGCAGACAGTGAGCATGTTATATAAAATGCAATGAGACAGGGTACAAGACTGCTTAATCCAGAGAAATTCCGTATTTTGGCTTTCATTCCTTCAGTCTTAGCTATAAAATCTTCTGTACTGTTCCTCTCCCATTATCCCCATTAAGTAATCAATGAGCTTTAGATACTAATGCAATATATATAGACTATGCATATATATATGCATGCATGATTTATGCAAGTTTGGTATAATCCTATCCTTTGAATGTGAAAAAGTAGAGTGGCAGAAAATATTGCGATACAAAGAGACTTTTCCCCACGTAAATAATGTCTTAAGTTCCAAATCCATTTTATTTTCCTTTTAAATTATTCTAGTAACATAAAGTATAGAAACTCCAGGAGAAACAAAGACTGGTAGAGGTCATTTTTTCATTAGAAATGGTTGAGTGGCACTGGCGTGTTTCAAGGCATGCTCAGTTCTGTCATTCTCTCTGCACAGTAGGGACAATTGATTGCTGTAGGAATAAAAAGCAGGAGTATAAAACTTCCTGAAGCCTTCAGAAGGGCAGAATGAAGTGTCTGACAGCAACAGTAGAACAAAGACTTTATTTTGTAAGAATTGAGTTCTATTAAACAACAGACCTAATTTCAGTTAGATTTATTCTCCATTGACAGAGCCAAAGATTCCTCTGATTTTCATTACAATTTCTTTTTTTTTTTTTTTTTTACTTCTCACCCCCTGTGAGGCTCAGAAACCAGCCACATGTTGGAATGGAAGGATTAAACCAAGACAGGTATGACACAGTGTATGACATACAGACTTCCTAACCTGGGATATAGGAGATCCCTTACAGCTATGAAGGCTGAAGCTTTTTCCTTTACATAGTGGTGAAAAGCAGCATGGCTTACTTCTCCCGTTGGGTTGAATTGTCAGGGAGGGTGCAGGTGCCATTGCTGTCCCTTTGGTGGGGCATTCCGTCTCCTCAATAGGGTCTGTGGGTATGAGGACATGGATGAACAGAAGGTGCAGCCTCAGCTGTCTTTGGCTGAGGAGCAGCTGCTAAAGAGGAGGAGGAAGAAAAAGGAGAGAGACATGACACCCAGGACCACCATGATTTTATATAATGATCCAGTTGAACACGTATGCCAAAAATATGACTTTTAACAAACTGTTTGTTGCTTTGATGACTTGTATGAACTTAAAATGTTACTTGTTTCTTAGCTTTGCTTTTTCACCCAAGCATTAGTCCTCTTTAACATAAAGCTTTCCTCTTTTTGAAATACCATGATTTGGTGCTGTGTGGTTCTGCTATCCAGTATGTCTGGAAAGCAGCTCCATTTTCAAGTAAATAAGAAAAAAGAACAGTTATAAAGTATTCATTGTTTATTCTCAAATTGCTGCTTGGTACAATAGACATCAGGGCCATTTAGTCAACATATTAGAAATAGGTGAATTAAAGTCTCAAACTTCCAGTTTTGCATGGACAGAGAGAAAGGGCTCTGGTCTGGTATATAATTAGCTGTGTCCAGCACATCTCCTTGGGCAGGGAGACAAGCTACAGCCCACGCCAGATGGGTCAGTGCCAGTACCATGAACGAGCACAGCACGCTCCAGCAGCTCCTCTTTCTGTCCCAGCAAAACCCAGCATATTCCCGAGAGGGCAGAGGAGGTGAGTAAGCAAAGTGGTAGAAGTACAGCAAGTGCATGCCACCCAGGCATCCCTCTGGAAAAGTGTCCTGTCCAACCCACTTCCAAAATCTGCTATTAAAGTGTTCTCTACTGAAAGCTAGGAGGTCATGCTTGGGTCATGCTTTTAGGGTGTTATGTAAAGGAATTCTCATCTTAACTTAGGAAAAGAAACCTATAGGACTTAAATGAAACTCTGCTTGGAGGAGAAATTCTTCCTCTCCTCTTTCAGTCTGGCATCCTTTCATCTCTTGCACAACTACATACAACAAAGTGCAATTGTAGGCTGAATAAAAAAAACATGTCTCTACGTGAGCAAGCAATAATGAGGACTAGAAAAGGTGTTCACAGCTCTAATTTGAGTCAAAATACTTTTAGCTACTGAAGAAAAAAAGCACTGAAAAAGTCATAGGTATGCTCTCCCAGGGTGCAGCAAGTTACCAATGCTCTGTATGACAAGAAATCTAAGGCGGGAGAATGAAAAAAAAATGAAGAAAATAAAAGAAGGTGGGAAGGAGAGAAGCAAAACTAGAGGGTGATGCTAACAGGATAAGGATTTACATACAGAGCAAGACCAAGATCTTTTAGCCTACTGATAGGTATCAGATGATGGTCAACAGTGGATGCTGGAAGAGGACACAAAAACACATACTGATAGCTCTCCCAGACAATTTCCCAGGTCAAAAAAATTGTCAGTGGAGAGATTTTTCAGCTATATGCTTGTCCTTTGTTGTCCCTGACTGACTTTTTGTCTTCTTCAAAAAAAGAAGTTCAATCACTTTTTAAACCCTCATAGACCCTTACATTCATAGACCCTGTGGCAGGGAGCTGAATTGCTTAACCAGAAGGACTGTGGGGTTTTTTGGGGGGTTTTTTTTTGTTTTTGTTTTTTTGGTTGGTTTTTTTTTTTTTTTTTTATACATCACTTGCTTGTTTATTTAATTCATATCTGCACCTTTGCAACTACTTGTATGGGAAGAGACTGTGAGTAACAGTGAAACCTTTACTCTTGTTTACCTTCCTTACTAAAGGTTGTAGAGACCTGTGCATTTCTCCTCAGTCACCCCATTACCAGCCTGAAGACTCCTACCATACCTAGTCATTCCTTGAGCAAAGCCACTTCAGACCCTGGCCACCCTTCTCTGTACCTCCTGCCTTCCACCATGCCTGGCTTGAGATGGGGGACCGCAACTGCTCTCAGTAATCAAAATCTGTCTGTACCATGGAATTATACTGGAGCAATAATGATGTTTTCTGGTTTGTTCTCTACTTTTCCCTAAATATTTTCAAATATTTGATTTCCATTGTTTTGCTTACCAGTGATATATGAGCCAATGTATTTATACAACTGTTCAGCATCATGTCAGTGCTTCATGTCTGAATGATAGTAGTCAGCTGAGAGCCTCTTGTTTTCTATGTAAAGTTAAGACCTTTCTTTCAATGTATTATTTCCATCCACAGGTTTTTAGAGACACTACAAAAAAATCTGATCGTAAATGGAACTTTCACTGTATTGACTTCTCTGTATAGGTCTCTTCATACTGGACTTATTCTAGGCTAGATATGATTATTGTATCTATTATATCATGACCTGCTGGTGATGTAAAATGCCTACAGAGATCTGGCAGTAAACTTCCTAATGGAAATACAGCTTTTATAAGCAAAAGAGTGCTTTAGCTTGTGTAGATTATACCCATTTCCCCCAAAAGAGTAAATTACATGAGTAGAAGCATTTTTGTGCCCATGTCAATTTTTACAACTGGCAGCACTGAAGTTTTAGCCAGAACAGAGGTTTTGAGAATAAAATCAACAATCCCAAATGACACTGAGAGATGGGCAAATTTTTCTACAGTAAGATTGGTCTCTACTATCAGACATAAGGCCTGACAGTATGAGTGAAGATAATCTGATGACTTGTTTTCATTTGGACACTACTGGGAGAAAAAAAGGATCTGTATCTTTCCAAAAGCACAATAAAGCTTGTTGTAGGTGGTATGAGATGTCACCACATCCCATTTTTGTTTTACTCTGGCAAGTCCATCCAGGGAACTTGTCTACTGAGGGAGCAGAAAGGATGCT
Organism: Falco punctatus; assembly: GCF_963210335.1. Classification (NCBI taxonomy): domain Eukaryota; kingdom Metazoa; phylum Chordata; class Aves; order Falconiformes; family Falconidae; genus Falco; species Falco punctatus. The sequence goes on from NC_137584.1 coordinate 57,530,998, forward strand.
AGTTTCTGTCCAGTGCTTAAAGGTAGGGACTGCTGTGCTTGTCCTTCTGGAGTATATTGTGTAGGCTAAATGTTATATTACTGTGATGACCTCATTATTGCTGTCCTGTGCATTCACCTAGATAAGGAGCCTAGGTATTCTTCTAGCAGAATCTATCCACCACTTTCATAGGAAAATTTCTCAGGTCCAACTCCAGAAATATTTTGTGTTTTCATTCCTCGTGTTTTCAATCAATTATTCTGTGTAGTTGGTATGACTGCAGTCAATATTTATGAGTTTCAAAGGCCTAACAAATCATTAAATATTATGACTTTAAAAAGTAGCTTTTCATCAATGTTTTGATGAAAAAACAGTGGTTTTCTTCTTCAGCATAAATGTTCCATTTCCTATTTTCTGATTGTCCTCAACTCATCACATCTATATATATATCCAGTTCATGCAGTCCCTGGGCTCAAGGCTGGAGGACATTTATCTGCATGGGGGGCAATACCTTTCCACATCCCAGGACGTGCAGTTTCACATGTGTTGGGTCCTGCTTGTCATATCAGAGAAGGTGGAGAGGACTGTGAGACAGGGACAGCTGGAAAGGGGGCAGCTGGTCTCCCCTGGGCTTGCCCTCATCCAAGGGCTGCACAAGGACCTCACAGATATGTATATATATGTACATACAATATATGAAACCATGCATATTTTATATGTGTGTCGACGTGTGCATGCTCACACATTTATGTATATAAGTATGTACGGTGAATTTATGTATATCTATCTTGCATGCAGATGTACGTACAGATGTATGCATGTATGTATATGCTGGTATACCTACAGGCATGAAATCCTCAGTTAATTGTCCTTCAAGAGGAATTTCCATCCCGGAAACCCTGTTTTCCCTTGTTTGGAGCAAAGTGCTGGGCCAGGCCCCCCCTGCCAAGAAAGCACTGTGGGGAGCTGAGGCAGAGGCCAGGCCCTCACCCCGACCTGCCAGCTGCTGCAGAGGGGTGAGCAGGACCCCGGCCCCGACCCCAGCACTGCCTCCTCGTGCCTGTGGATGCCGGGGGGTCGTGCAGGCACAGGTGGGTCCAGGGCACTCCCCACCCACGGCTGTCCATGGAAATGCTCCCTCCTCAGAGGGCAGGGGAAGGGACAAAAGCCTTTCCTCGGCTTTTCTTTGTCTCTTAATTGGGAAAGACTTCAAGCGCGAAGTCTTAAGAGCCCTCTAAGGTGCTTCAGAGCAAAGGTAAATTCACCTCGTGATAAACAGGTGAAATAGATGACCACCTCTGGGGTTTGCCCACGGTACGGGCGAACGGTCTGTGGCCCGGTAGTCCCTGTGCTGAGGCGAACGAATAACACCGGGGGCTGACGCTCAGCGGAGCGGAGCGGGCTGCCTTTGTTTCCGCCCTTCCCGGGCGCAGCGGGCTCTTGCCAAGGGGACGCAGCGGGGACCCGCCGCGCTCCCGGCGCCGGTGAAGGCAGCGAACAAAGGAAAATCCTGCTCCAGTCCCGCTGCCGGTGCGGAAGGCGCCCGGCATCCCTGCCTGGCCGGAGCAGGCTCCCCTGAAGGGGACACTAAATAATTGATCAGGATCGATTGCCCGCATGCATTGGGAAGGGAAACCGGGCGCACTGGGAAGGGAAACCGGGCGCACCCCTCGCACGCAGCCTGCTCCTTCCCGTTTGCGCCGCAATCCTGTTCCACCATGTGCGGATAGATAAGGGGACGCAACTCAGCCTTCAGGCCTGGGCGGGGTTCTTGCCGTTTAATCTTTTCTTTTCTCTTCCCTTCGCTGCTTTTCTCCCTCCCCCCTCTCCGTCTCCCCGGCCCAGTGAGGTCAGCTCATGAATATTGCTTCATTTTCCTGAGAGGCTCTGGCAGCGCCGGGTACCTCGTGCGCGGTGCCCGGCTCCCTGTGCATGCATTTCGCCAGCCCGGCAGCAGACAAAGTGGTGGTGAGTAATGCGGACGATTTAGATCCAAGCCTTTTTTTTTTTTTTTTTTCTTTCCCCTTTTTTTCTTTTTCTTTTCCCTCCCCAAAAAGGGAATGTCACTCGGGATTCAGATGCAACAAACCCGCCAGGTATGAAGGGGGACCTGAGACAATCCTCCCTTTAAAACCCGGACAAAAGGCAGAAGCGCTCCCAAACCTTAAAGCCGCCTTTGGCATTGAGGGTCTGGGGGAGGGAGAGGCGGGCGCCTGGCGAGGGAGGGGGCCGGGGCCGGGGGAGGCCCTGCCTGGTGCCCCGGGCAGGGGAGATCCCCGCGCCGGCGGGTGGAGCCACCGCACCGCTCCCTTTTGTTGCTGCCGCTTATTTACGCATTTTTCCGCCTGGACAGCTGTTCCCGACAGGAAAACCTGCGGAGACCCACGTCCTGGCGCCACGTGGGTTTGCCTGGGAGGAGGGGAGGTTATGTCGCGGAGTTTGGTGAGACGGAGATTTCGGACTTGGGCTCAAACAGGGCTTTCGTTGTACCAGTTAAAAGGAAAAAGAAAAAAAAAAATAATCAGCCAACTGAACCGTAGGCGGCAGCTGGGGCTGGAATTGGGGGCACGTACGGTGGGGGCACGGTGCGGGTTGTGTTCCCGGCAGGTCGCGGCTGAGCCTGATGACCTCGCTGCAGTGAAACTTCCCGAAAAGATCCAGGTATAGCGTTGGGTTCCCGATTACTATTTTTTATTTCATTTTGAACAGTAGGTAAAAGGAAGAGTAATGAGTAAGGTACGGGATCTAAACTGAGTCCTGGCGTTTTGCAGTTTCTTTAGGTCTGGATTTCAAGAGTGACATTTTGTACCTGTATAGCTCTGAACAACAGCAGTGTGGGAATCCTGTTTGTGATGGTTAATAGAGATGCAAACCAAAATTTTTATAAAGTATTGTGATACAAATGTAAGTGTTGATGGGTTTACACTCCCGTGCTCTCGTTTTACTAATTAATGCCTGGGAAGTTTCTGGAAAATTGTGTTCTTTTGAGCTTTAATTTCCAGGATATTGGTTAAAATCAGGGTGATAATGACAGTGCATTTGAGAGGAAACCCTGTGCTTCTGCCAATGAGAGCACAGCAAACACAGTTTCATTGTCTAGTATGTTCCAGGGAGTAAACCAATTGTCAGGGTACAGTATAATGTCTACATTGACTTTGCCCAGTCGTGTTCCTTCCTTTATTCCCTTTTCTAGCAGGGAATGGTTAAGCAGTGTTCTAGGAGGGAATTGTTAGGCCATGTTAGGAATGCTGTCGTTTCTACTTTTGCCTATGTTTTCCCTTTAAGGACGGCTGAATAAAGGCTATGTGAAAACAGTTTGTGGATCATAGCCATTATTTTCAGAATATATTAAGGAACATTAGCAGGAAGATATGGCTTCTAGAAGCCCTTTTAACTGCCGTTTTAAATAATCTGTTGTGGCCATGAAAACACAAGTTTTGTTGCTATGGGGGAAAATTGCCATGTGAGCACACTTCAGCGAATACCACATAACATCTTGTACTGATGGTGAGGGTCTAATCCTTGCTTCCTCTGTTTTGAGAATCTGCTGGAACCATTACGCCTCAGTCCTATGTCAGCACAACCAGTAGTAAACCTGAATCAGTTTGAAGTCCTGACAATGCCTCTGGAAAACAAACTGGGGCAAATCTGGGTTTGGAAGCTGATAGAAGGGCCCCTTTCCTTTATGGCCCTCGATCCCCGAGTTTCGAAGGCCTAACCTTGTCCTGCAAGAGTCCCTGTCAAAGCTGAAGGGGAATCTGTTCTTGCTTCCACGTGTGCAGCCCTTTGTACAGCGGCCTTTCCCCACTCGGCTGTGACAGGCAACCTGGACGGGGTCCCCGGGGAGGCCGGCAGGTGCAGCAGCGACCCAGCGCGGCACCCGGCGTGGCAGCGCGGGGAGCGGGAGGGAAGGCTGCGCGCGGGTGGGGACCGTGCGGTGGTGCGGCAGCCCGCAGGGGGAAGGGGTCGGCATCGGGGGGGTGAAAGCGCCCCTAGATGCAAGCGGAGTGGGAACGGATCCCAGCCTCAGCCGTGCAGCGTGGACTCCCCCCCGAAAGGCGATCCGGACCGGCTTCGGGCTCGGCCCCGGCCGGCTCGGCCCGCAGGTGCCCGCGGGCCGCGGGGCCGCGCTCGGGAGCGGACGGGGCACGGCGGCGGCAGGGAGCGGGCGCGCTGGCCGCTGGCGCTGCCAGAGAGCCCGTCTTCCCGTCGCCCCCCGGCCGTCCTCCCCGTCCCCACCCCGACCGTCTTCTCCGCTTCTCCTCCCCCAGCTCTCGGGGCGGCGGCGGCGGCGGAGGCGGAGGACGCCGCCCGTGATGGACGTCTCCCTGAGATAGCCGCCGCCATGAGCCAGCCGCCTGCAGGGGGCGCCGCCGCCGCCGAGCCTCGCCTCCATCCCGAGGGCAGCAGCGGCAGGAAGCAGCAGCGAGCCTCCTCTCCGGCCAGGGCCCGCGACACCGCCCCGCGCCCGCCGCCCGCCGCCGCCGCCGCCGCCTCCCGTGTCCCGGCCGCCGCCGCCAAGGCCGCCTCGGCGCGGCCGCCCCAGAGCCAGGCCCCCAGGGCCGCCCGCGGCCGCGCTGCCGACAAGCCACCGCGCGGCGCGGCGCCGGCGGGAGCTGTCCAGCCCGGCGCCGGTGCTGAACCGCCGCCGGCCGCCGCCGCCGGGAGAGCCGCCGCCGAGGAGCCGCCGCCGCGCGCCGCCGAACCCGCCGCGCCGCGGGCCGCCGAGGAGGCGCCCCCTGCAGGAGGCGGCGGCGGCGGGGGGGAGCGGGAGGGGGCAGTGGCGCCGCAGCCGCCGCCGCCCAAGCACTGGCGGGGGAAAGCGGGGCGGGCTCCGCTGAGGGGCGCGGGGGAGGCGTCCCCGGCGCCTCCATCTTCCTCGGGCGCGGGGAAGGGCCGCGGGGCGGCGGGCGGCGGCGGGTACTGGAAGGAAGGATGCCTGCAGAGTGAGCTCATCCAGTTCCACCTCAGGAAAGGGCTGGCGGCGGCCGCCCAGATGCAAACCAAGGGCAGCAACCACAGCAGCAGCGGCAGCGCCTCCTCCGCCTCCGCCGCCTCCGCGGCCGCCGCCCCGGCCGAGCCTCCCCCGGCCGCCTCCGCCTCCTCACCTTCTGCCATGGCGGCGGCCGGGGCGGAGGGGCTGCGGCAGGGCGAGGCCGGCGGCGGCGGCAGGAGCGGCGCCCCCGAGGGCTCCCTGAGCCCGCAGCTGCAGGAGGAGATGCAGGAAGAGATGGACAAGCTGCGGGAGGAGAACGAGACCCTCAAGGTGAGGGGCCGGGGCGGCGGCGGGGCTGGGGGTGAGGTGGAGGGGAACAGGGGCCGGGTGGCTCCGCACCCCCGCGCCCCGAGGGGGCTTCCCGGCCGCCCTGTGCCCCGGCGCTGGGGCTGGCGGCAGGGTTAAGGCGCTGCAGGCCGGCAGCGACGCTTCCCCGCTTCGTTGCGGTGCTTTTAATTGAAAGAGCTGGGTTGTATTTAGCTGGTGCCCCTGCGGGAGGAGCTCCATTTTGGCAGCCTTCCCCCAAGCCTGCTGACATTTGTGCTTTTGACCCACCTGTTGCGCCCCTGTCCCCTTGTCGCCCTGGTGCCAGAACGAGATAGATGAGCTGAGGACAGAAATGGACGAGATGAGGGACAGTTTCTTCGAGGAGGACGCTTGTCAGCTTCAGGAGATGCGCCATGAGCTGGAGCGAGCCAACAAGAACTGCCGGATCCTTCAGTACCGGCTGCGCAAGGCCGAGCGCAAGAGGCTGCGCTACGCCCAGACCGGCGAGATCGATGGCGAGCTCCTGCGCAGCATGGAGCAGGACCTCAAGGTACAGATGTGAGCAGGTGTCAAGGGGAGGGTGTGCCTCAGGCAGAGACGCGACCTTCTCGCTGTTTCTGTTTGATGTGCCTTTTCTGTACATACTCAAAACCCGCGTTTGCTGTTGTGGCCGTGACGGTTCTGTAAGTACAGGTGTTCATGTGGCTCTTGACAAAATAGAGTCTTCCCGGTCAGAAGCAAAACCACCCCTTTGTCAGGGAAACTTCTGATCAAAACAAGGGATATTTCATACACTCAGAATGATGCTTAGGCGAATAGGTCAGGCACGCACCTTTGCAGGCAGGGTTTGAATGTGAGCCTTCATGTCCCAAGTGAATATTGTGATTACAGCTTACAGAGTTGATTTCGCTGTTGGCTCAATGTTACTTTGTATTAGTGAGCTATACATGCACAGGGTGTGGGAGGGAAATGGTGAGGGCACCTCTGGTGAGGTGCTCGCCCGCACTTTAGGAGATAGCAGCTAAGGCCTTAGGTTGAGCTAGACAAAGGGTTTACTTTAATTAAGCTTTCTTCTATGTCTATCCCAGTATCCATACAATTGACTCTTTGGAAAGGAATAGTGTTTTTACTTCCCACAGATCATGAATGTGTTCTGCTTTGGAGTAGGGATGAATGTCTAATGCCAGATTTCTGCCTAATTGAATTCCAGGTGCTGGCTGATCATAATTGTAACTCGTGCAGTTCTTTGTAGTGTTCCCAAGTCCTCTTCTGAAGAATTTATATCCAAAAGAACTTTGTTCATTTTCCATGGGTAATAAATCAGGGGACTTAATCCTTCAGAGATACAGTCTTGCATATAGCTGTATTAAAATGCATCTTGTGTAAGTGAGTCCCATTCCCCATGTGATCTAGAACACTCTGTGGGATTTTCCCGCATTAATTGCTACTCCACCAAATTTTGTGTCAAAAAATCACTACCTGTAACAATTGGTTACTGTATTTGTTTGTATCTGTTATTTGGTTGTATGTACTGATGCAGACTGTATCTACAGCCTGAAGACAGATCGTGATAGGATGCTGTTAAAACTGGTTCCCATGATTTTCCATTTACTTTGGTTGGACAACCAGAGGAGCAGTTTAATACTGAGCATAGGAAAAGACATCAAGCTATAGCCCTGTGGTGTGATTCTCGGCTCATCCTGCAGTCTCTTTGGAGTGTGGTTATAATTGAAATTCCCCTCCACTCGCTCTTTCTGTTGGGCATTATGTGTCTTGAGTGTGTGTGCAGTGGGGGAGGTTATTGAATGATCTTGTGCTACACTGCAGTGTTGTATCTGTAATTCACACACACAGGGTTTCTTGTCAGGGGAGGCTGAGTCACTAGCTGCTGCTGTTTTCTGATAGATCGGATTCTTCTAGACTGCTTGCTTACAATTATTATTTTCTTTAGAGTTTTGGTATGTCAAAGAGAGTTCTTTGACATACAAACATAAAGATCGTTCTAGTGAAAGCCATAAAGGATAGCTCTCTGAGCTCCTCTAGCTAATGCTAAGAAGGATTAATTATACTTTCCAATGTTCTAAAAAAAGCAGGAAATTAGGCTTTTCAAACTGTGTGTCTAAATCACCATTATAACAGTGATTAGTGTATATTTAAATATTTTTGGTGCATGATTATAGTTTCTGCTGGTTTCACAAAATACAATGCAGGTGGCTTGAATGGCAAAATTCTCATTACATGAAAAAGAAGAATCAGATCTTGACGTGTGCCTTTTAACTCTATTCCTGTGAAAGTGCATTAAAAAAAGAAAACCAAAAACCCGAGTGTTCATTTTCATTTAAAATATTGGACATCATTTGGGTGAACACAAGGCCAGTAAAAATGTTGTTTTTTCATATTTTGCTCTTTAAAGGAACCAATAGAAATAAATACCAGATATTTAGATTAACTGTCCCTGAAGGAGATAGAAATGGGGAGGGTCAAAATAAAGATGTATTCATTTGTGGTCCTGTACAAGGCACAGGTAGAGAAGGCCTGGAGAAGGTGAGCCGTGCTTTTAGATGCTTCTGCATGTCAAGTATTTGAAGGGCATATGCCTTAGTGCATTGAAAAACATAAGCTAGCAGTGGTTGAGAGAAAATAGATGCTGCACTGTCTTCAGGAATAATGAAGGTCCTGTTTCGCTTTTGACATAATAGAGCCTAGGAAGGTGATGGGATTTAGTTTCTGTGTGGTTTCCAGTGAAGTCCACAGGAATAATGTACCATTTTTGGAAGGAATTGGCTTGAATTTGGAATAATTTAGAATTATGTCTGTAGATATCCTTGTCTACATGTTTCCTTATGTACTGTTTCCATCAAAACATCCAGAATTAATCTCTAAATGGCTGTTTAGGCACTAAGCACTGCAGCAGTAATTCTTGTTCTTAATCTTTCTTTTGATATACTATTTCATTTAGGTTGCAAAAGATGTATCGGTGAGACTTCATCATGAGTTAGAAAATGTGGAAGAAAAACGTACTGTAACAGAAGATGAAAATGAAAAATTAAGGCAGCAGCTTATAGAAGTTGAAATTGCCAAACAAGCACTGCAGAATGAACTGGAAAAAATGAAAGAGGTTAGTGTTGCTATTTACTTATACAGAAAGTATTTGAAGTTCTCAAATTCTCATTGCTGAACTAACTGATGTTCTTGTTTTGGGGGCACAAAATATGGCAGGCAAAAAAGTACACTTTGGTGATTGGGAAGCTGAGAACAAACTCAAATATTTGGTGTTTCCTAGGTGAAACAGACAGCAAATTGTGGCGCTTTTTTTTCCTATGCAAGAAGGGAAATGTGGAACTGATGGTAACAGAGTTTAGAGGCTTTGAGACATTGTACTTACATTAAGATACATGCAGGCAGAGTGCTGAAAGGAGTCAGACACATCTAACTTTGCAGATTATGTTCCCCCCCGTGTTTTTACAAGATCTAGTATTTCTTCCCTTTCTAACTACTACTAGGGACTAGCAGGCACACTGAGACTGGGGATCTAGCACCTCCCCATCTTTAGTCGTGCTCTTTGAAGTATTGGGAAGTGAGAGACTCTACCTGGCCTTTCAGTCAAAGTATAATTTTACATTGTATCTAATTAATCTTCAAAATTACTCTAGCCATTATATAGATGCAAGATACTGTGCCATTAAGTAAGCAGAAAATTGTATTACAGCAGTAATAGCCTGGCTGACAGAGATAACAAAGCATGCAGTAAAAAGAGAAACTGTTGACTAAAAATGACTTCTCAGACCAGAATTGAGAAACAGCTCTCCAGTATTTAAAATGCAATGAATGCCACTGATTTTCACTTTTAGTAACATTCCCTAGTAGGAATGCCTCTGTTTACTTTGATCTTGTATGAAGCAGAAGAGAAAGGCAGGAAAGCAGAAGAGATGTATTTCAGTTGTTAAGAAAGGCAGGAAAGCAGAAGAGATGTAATTCAGTTGTTAAGAAAGGCAGGAAATTTTCAGTTGTATGATAAATTACAGTATTTTTAGGAACTGCAAGTGCTTACTTTAAATGATGTAGTATTAAAAATATTCATATGTTTTCTTTACAGGAATTTAATTTCAAACATGTTAGTAGAGGATAAACAGGTGGTTTTTTCCACTGTCTACTGCTTTTCCAGATAATTGCAGATTTGAAAAGGGCATGAAATCTGAGCGTTATTCAGCTTCCCTCTCCTCTGCCGGAGACTTTCTTCTGTTTTCACTCTGCTTTCTACCAGCAAATGCAACTCAGTTTCTCAGACCATCTTCTCTGTGAGAGCACGATCTTTCTGTAATGATCCTTAGAACTTGTTAAGCTTGGCTTATTCTTGTCCATTCAGACTCTGCTTTCTTGTAGATTCCCATTCCTGGATCCTTTCCTCCTGCCATCTGCTAGGCTGTACCACTGTAAGCTTCTTTTGCCTTCTTTCTTCTTATGTGTCTTCAGATGATAGCGAAGTGTAGTGGCAATTTAATAGCTTATGTTCTTTGGGAGCGGTGTACCTGCAGGAAATTAATCCAATAAATAGGCTTCTTCATCTCTGTCATCAGCAGTTGCTTTCTCCTTACTCTGATTCTTCCCTCTGGCCCACTGTGCTGAGCTATGGTTCTGTTGCTCTCACACTGCTCTCCACTTCTCTCTTTGGCCTAGGTATTTGCCCCTTTCTGTCTTTGCTGTTGGTATCAATGGAAGGATACTGGAGGCTCAGAAAGGAGTGTCATGTTTAAACTAGGGGCTTTTCTACACAATATTCTTTTCATGAAGCTGAAACAGATGGATGATTCCCACTAGCATAGAATGGAGCTCCCACTGAGCCAGAATGGAAAAATGTAGTAAAACTTTACACCAGAGTAAAGCTGGAGTGGACAAAGAGTCAGAAATACACCCTTCTACTAAACTGGAGAGGACTGGCATACCCAGTTATTTATGCATCATAATTAGGCAGGAGTTTTCATTTATGCATTTCAAACCAGCTGCTGAGTCCCTTTCAGTAGGAGAAGGCTGCTTTTTAGTCTAGGACTTTGAACACAGCATGGGGGAAGTTGGAGGATGGTTGAGGAGGTGCAAGTCAGAGAAAAGCAAGTTTGAAGTGAAGCCAAATTATTATGCACTCTGCAAGCGTGCCATGACTTGGGAGACCAATGGAAGGATGCTGGTGAAGAATGCTAATTCTTACAGATTTGAAATGTAGAATTTGTGAAGAAGCTATGAAAATGTTAACATCAAACAACCATGAAAACAACCCAAAGCAGTCTGAAGTGCATTAGAATTTCTCTGTGACAAATACCTTTTCTTCTGCTCGGGCAATCAAAGTTTTCGTGCATCTTAAATGTCAATTTTCTGTTTGCTTGTGAATTATTCCTCTAGTTTCATGGGTTTACAACCCTTTCTCATTTCAGTACAGCCATTATAACCAATGGAAACTCCTGTTTAAGGAAGTTCTACTCAGCATAAATAGAAATGCAGAGTCAAGACCTTTTGTCTGGGTTGTGATCTTTACTTTATTGCGCTTAGAATTAATGGGAGAGTTAATCTCCAAAGACAATGAAGCATTTTTGTTTTACAGCATAACAGTGCCCAGAGTATGTAATGACTGATTTCTGTACTTTATATCATTAAATGTACTGAAAAAACACAAAACTTTCCATTCTTCTTAAAATCTACTTATGTATAACTGTTATGGGAAATTTGTTCTCCTTTTACAATGAACAGTGTGAGATAGCAGAGAATGGTTACAAGTCTTAATAGAAAATATTGGAGGCAGAAGCATAATTTTTTGTTAGGTAGTCTCTAGAGCAGGACCAAAGCCGAAGTTCTTTCTGTATAGATTCTAGATTGTTTTAAAAAAACATATTAGACTTGACTGGAAACATGTGTCAAAGATAAATGCTAGCAGGTGTGTTTGTGTGGAGACAAATAGTTCTGCAGTGAATACAGACTTGTGCATGTATTTGTCCATTAATTAATATAGAGAGATAGTTGCTGCTTGCTTTCTTGGTTTGGAGCTTTTGAAAAAAATAATTGTGATATATTCCATGAGAAATAGAAGCTATTGTGATGGTAGCAGAAGTTTGCAGGCATTTGGGATTTGGAAGGTGTTCCAACAAAGCATACTTTTTCTATCAGTTACTTTTACTTGCTGTTTCATTTAATGTTGTTCCTGCATAGGTCCACACAGAAACACAAGTTTTTTGACCTGCATTGCCAGTTTTTGAAATTCATTTGTAGCAACAGCTGCTGATTTCCTCTTTATTATTTGTTATTATTAATTGAAATGCTTTTGGCTTTTGGGGAAGCTGAAAACAAAGTAGGGAATTTGTTTCCTAGAAGAAAGAGAAACCAACTGTAGCTAGTTGTGATTTTTTCAGATATTAAAAACAAATGTTAATTTGTTGTTAACCATTTGTTAAAGCCTAGCTAATTCTTGTAGAATTATTGTTCTTGTAGAACTTTTCATGATCATAGTATAAACTAAGAAGTCATACATTTGCTGTAGCTGTGTGGGAAATGCCCAGTTAGCCATGCTTTAGATGGTTTGTTGTGAGACAAGTGAAGCAGGGGGAAAATGTGGCAGATGTGCTAGACCCTGGGCTTTCAAATCCTCATTGCAATGCAGATATGTAGTTACAAGAGGCACAGTGATTTTCGGAGTCATATGCCTTTCTGGGTAGAAATAGATTGCTCTGCTGGTGCTCCAAGCTGGACAGATGCAAGACAGTTCGGTTCTTACAGCTACATTAGGGTGATATTGTCTACCATTTTCTTCTTCTAAGCATAGGTTATTAGCTCAGATACAGAGCTTGTGATAACCATGGCTATATGGCCCATGAACCCAAATTCAGGCAGAGGAGTTTATGCCAGCCCACTTGGGGCTGTGTTTTGTTGGAGTTGTGCCTGTCTCGTCAGTCAGTCAGTTTTCCATGTTTTTCCAGCCATGGAAATGGAAGAAGGCAGCAGGGTCTGGGGAACTGGGCACTGGAGCTGGGAGTTGGAATCTGAATTCTGTTCCTGATTTTTATAGTATCCTGCTGTGTGACCACAGGAAAGTAATTACACTTTTCTGCTTACACTTGCAATCTTTGCTTGCCCCATTTATGCACAGATTAGCTCTCTATACATCTCTTGAGTGCTCAGGCTCCACAGAAGTCAGGAAGGTAGCTGGAAATCTCATTACAAAAGCTGCTGCAAAAACCAACCCAACAAACCCAACAAACCAAAAACTGGATAGCTGTGAAAAGAGCTGGTAAGAGACGATCCCGTCCCAGCCCCCTTGATCAACAATATCAGCTTGCCCATTTATGTCTCTCTGATAAAAAGCCAATGTCTGTCCCTGGCCACAGCCCTTTCTCCCTTTAAGCCCATTCTCCTGCCATTTAACCACAACCACTTATTTTTGGTCTTTCTACTATAAATCACAAAGTCTCAGATTCTCCAGGTTCTCTCTCTCAGCCTTGATCCTGTGTCTTGGGGGTGGGTGTGGAGGGGGTGAGATTGGTGTGTCTTGTGGTATTGGCTGTTTTGTTGTCTTCTGATTCCCAAGTCCCAATCTCGTCCTTCTCCGTCCCATTCCCTTCTTTCCTGCATCCCTTCCTCCACTTTTCATGAGTGTCCAATCTCCTCTCTGCATTTCAAGTCTTTTGGAACTCATTTTCCTCTTATTCTACTCCAAATATATTATCCTCATTTCTTAGTTACTGCTTCTCTCTTTGGAAAAATGTGTTCTTTTCCCCTGATTCTTTCACCCCCCTAATACAAATATGTCAGCTTCCTTGGTTTGTTCTATTTCTTTCCTTGCTTCCAAGCTTTAGCTCTTCACTTTTGCAACTGGACTGAGAGCAGTGGAGTATCGCTTTACTGTGCTAGGAAACAGCAACTGTATCACTGTAACCACTAGAGAAACGGTTTCTGATTCTAATACCTACCCTCAGCTTTATCTAAACCTACATGGAGCAACAACTGCAGGACTAGTTAGGCTTTGCCTTCTGGTCTGGAGTTAGAACATAATCTGTCAGCTGGAGAAAATGTGCAGATGGATAGCTGGGGTAGGAGAGGATGTGGTAGTTTGTAAATATGGAATTTTTAATTTAGACTGGTAAACTCCAAGAAATAATTACCTAATGTATAAGAATGGAAGACTTCTGAAAGGCTGCAGTTTGGCAGTCATGATTTGGATGAATTAGAAAAGTATGAGGTGTATATCATATACAGACACAAAAATGTTCCAGAGGACAAGCTCAAAAGAACAGTTTCTAGAATAATTTAATATGACAAAACGGGGATATTCTCTTATTGGAAAGAGCCAAATAATTTTGCTGAAATTTTCCAAAATATTAACAATGTTGGTGCTTGGCATGAAAAATCTGCAGCACCTAAAGTGTGGTGAGTTTGTAAGAAACTGGAAACAAGTCTCATAATGGGTGGTGGTTTGCAGCATTTCTCATAGGCAAGGCAACCATATCCAACAGCAACATTACATTTTTGGATGCCTTCATAATCAAAACTTTGTCTTGGTCCCTTCTCTCAGGACCTTAAACTTCACCATCTCACCATTGGCCATCAACCCCCTGACCAATGCTTCCTTATCTGCAAGACGCCCATCAAAGCAATCCCCACAGTTGACTTGTTTATCACCTATGGCAAAAATTATCTTCAATCCATTGCAGAAATCATGTGACTTCTTCTAGTTGTCTGAAATCATGCAGTATTTATTTATAAACTACTTCTAGTTTCTTCATCGGATGGTCTGTAGAAGGTATCCCAAATGATACCACCCATGCTTCTCTGTCTTCTGATTTTTACCCATAGCTCACAGCTGGACCATCACCTGTTACAGGGCAACACTGCATACAACTGAAATGCTGTTTTGTGCAGAGCACAACTCTTCTTCCTCACCTTTAGAGTTTTTATCAATCCATGGCTACACTCCAGGCATGTGAGCTATTCTGTCATGTCTCTGTGATCCCAGTGAGGCCGTAGCTCTAAATGTTCATGGACTTCTGGCTTCTGTTTGTTGCCCATGCTGCGTGCACTGCAAGTCACTGGAGATGGATACTTAGTTTGTGTTGCTTTGACAGGGAAAGTTTAATTCTCCTCCATGATACTGTCCCCCAAGCACTTCTTAATTGCACCTCAGGTTTTCATTTCTCTTCAGAGTTTCAGCCTCATTTCAAACATCTGGTAATGGAGGGATTAGGGACAAGGCAGAGAGAGAGATGAGATGCTAGTACGCCTGCTGATGTAGCTGATGAGCTTCACAGGATCAGTACTCTTCGAAGAGTTACAGTAATTTACTTGCTCCTGGCACCAGATGGCAGCAGGGGAGGATTTAATAGGTCTCTCACAAGCCTGGTTCCTCCCTGGGTCTTTCGGAGGACCCAAAGAACAAGTCTATTAACCACACTTCTGCTAAAAGTACCTTTAAGCAGAGGGTTTCTGTGATCTGGAATCTCAGTTTGTCACCTCATGAAAATTCAATTTGCTTTGGTGAAAAGAACAACAGGATAATGAGGAGGCTTTTTAAAAAAGGTATGAGAAACAAGTCTTTGCCTGAGTTTACACAGGAAAAACCAAAAAAGTCCTCTGTCTCCAAGCGTGGCTCAGCGGTTCCCTAAGTGCCACATCCCAGCAGATGCAGAACCCCCAGTTATTTCTGTCAGCATTATTTGTGTGAAATTCTGTTACCTTTGGTATCCCGCCCAAATATTTTGTTCTTTTAAAAACAGTACTCAGCAGGGATGCTGTTCATAATCTGTGAGGGTGTGATTCTGACATCTTTGCCCAGAGCACGCTGCAATTTCATGGGGAGCAGGACAGGCAGTTTGCTTTAGTTCAGTTCTTTGAATATGAGAAAAGAATCATAATGGAGAAAGAAATCAATGTCTGCAACAAAATCTGTTGTAGTAATTCTCTGAAAATGTCAGCTATAAACAGGAAATTTTTTTTTGTGCATTTAAGAAGTAGTTTACACTTAAACCTCATAAAATTGCATTTTAATTATGTGTCAGCCATCAGCAATTCACAAGTCATTTGCTTCAAGGGAGTTTTATCAAAACTGAAAATAAACAGCCTGATGGTCAATAATAATATGGCTCAAAAACATATGTAATAAATACTGCATGATTTCAAAAGAAAAAAGCTCCATAAATATCCTATTGTGAAGAAGTTTTGTGAGTAAAGATGCCTAAAGGAGATTTTTTCCAGAGTCATTGAAGCTGCTTTGCTGCTTTGTGGATTCCTGTTGAATTGTCTTAAAATTTGCAAAGATGTGTAAAAAGAGTGGCAGGATTGCCTGCTAATGGGGAAGTAATAATGAAAGAGTGGCAACTGTAGTGAAAAAGTGTGTATCTGGAATACGTTTAAAACAGAAAAGAATTTAGCAATTATGGTTAATACAGTTAAGTTTGGTCAGTTCTTTTGAATGTGTAAACATATTGCTACTACTCTGGTTTGATGGGAGCATGGAAGTTCCTTGTGGCAGAATGTTACCTTGTTTTCCTTCCTTTCTGTGTTGGATATCAGCAGCCTTGGATTTGCAAGTTCCCTTGATGGAGTTGTTACTGATCCTACATACAGTCTACAGATAAAATCAGAGTCTCTTTAAAGTAAGCTCTATTTTAAAGGGAAAAAAAGTAATGACCATCTTAAAAAAGAAACTGATCAGAACAGGAGCACAGAATAAGGGCTGAACTTCCAAATGCATAGAAACTACATTTCAGAGAAAGGACATGAGTCCCTACATCCTGGTCTCAAGCCAGCACCTGAGACCCTTTTTTTGCTCAGATCACACTTAAAGTTGTCCTGTGCTACAGAATTGCTTCCATTAGTCAAAAACTATATTTGTGAAGTAAGTCAGGCTAAGGAAAGGCCCACATACTGACAAGCGATTGCTAGCACATCCCGCGTGATTTTGGCCTGGATCAGCTACCACTGCTTCAGTGCTTGGGCATGATTTGGGGTCTAGCCTGGGTCAGAGCTTATTCCTGATTGACAGTTTGGATGTGGTCCTGCTTGTTTAGAAGGAAACTGTAGGGAAGTTTAGCTGTATTGTCATTGTAGCTGAAAAGAGACTGAATTGTGGAGTGCCAGCTGGCATCAGGTCTTGAGAACGGTCCCTGACCATTTCATTTAAAAAACCCAACAAACAAAAAACTAGGCAAAGGGTCTCTGACTTGGTAAGGAGCCAGATGAGATGGCAAATGAGACACAGAACAGCAAGTCCAGTCTGTTGCTGAATTCCTACTGCTGAGAATTACTGACAAGGGACGATCACCAGCAGTGACAAAGACAACATAACTGGCATGTCCAGTTGTCTGTGGTAATGGACAGTTGGTAGCTGTGGCTTAGGTGGTGGATGGTAACTGGTTACCAGAGAAAATGGCCTGTGAGCATGAACTCACAGTGGGGCAGGCTGGAAGAGACATCTCTGTTGCTACAGACTTCAGGGTATGACCTGCTTGAGATCTAAAGAAGAAAGAAGACCCTTTTATATCTCACTACTGAAGTAGGCAATCTTGCTACTGACTTCAGTAAATGCCCTTTAAAGACAATAGCACATTAACAAATGGAGGAAAGTTTGGGAAATCCAGTATTGCTTGGCTTATATTCAGTCATCTCCTAACCATTTGTTGGCAGTGCTGTTGGTAAGTCTGAGAAGTTTACTTATTTTCTAGGAAAAGACAAAGTTTTTAGAACTCTGTAATGGTCCTCAATCATGGAAGACAAGTTTTTATTTTTGCACTTCCCGATTTCGGTATTTCTTTACTCAAATTGACATTCAAGTGTCCATATACATAATTTAGATACAGTGGTACCTGCTCAAATGAAAGAAAAAGTAGCCAGATAACTTAGAAGTGTACAAATGAGCTCCCTGTTTTAGCTGGCTTTTTGATAGCTGTCATGCTACCTGTCACAGTTGTATCCATAGACCGTACATAATCCACACTGGTTCTTTTGTTCTTTTGCTTAAGTTTTTTAAAATAATATATTCTGCTTTTTAAATTCCAACTATAATTTTATTTATGCCCATTTGGTAATTTTTGGCAGGTCTCTGGCATTTTTTGGTAAGACACTGTATGATTTGCTTAGTTTCTTAAAGAAAGATTGCAGGATAGAGAGGACAATTTTGACATCTTTGTATTGCTACAAAAGCATGAATGGGAATATAAAGGTGGGCTGGGATTCTCCAGATTTAGAGGAAATCCAGATGAGTTTGAAAAATTGCTTTCTATCAGCTGGAAGGCTTTATGGAGGCAGAACAGTGACATTTTCTAAGTGCTGAACAAGAGGTGTAGATGCATGTTTTCGTATGGAATCAATATACACCAAATGTCATAATCTTCTTGGAAGTCTCACCAAGGCTTTGACGAATAATAGTAACACATAATTTCTGTCCCTTATACCACTGTGTTCAGTCCACTGCTTAAGTGGACTTGTCCCATCAAAGAAACATCTGGAAAAAACAGCATTTGCAATGTGCTGATACAGGTCAAAGCTGAGCTTGCTTCTGATTGAAAGGAAAGCTTTTTTTCTCTTGTTCATGTGCTCTCTGCTGCCTTCAGGGCTGCCTTTCTCATAGTCTTAAGCTGAGCTCTTCAGCAACCCCACATGAAACAATTTTCTGTGTTTATGTTCTCTGGTGTTGCTAGCAAGTCTACAGTTGAAAAAAACAGACCATGCTGTAGCCTGGTAGATTTATTAGCTATTCTGCACATAGAATTTCCCAATGAGCCTTTCAGGTGCTGGTATTCCTGATGGCTCTTTGGCAGAGCCACACAGCCCTAGGTAGTTTGTCCTGGCTTTAGGAGAGTAAGCAGAAAGTAGCACCATGGAGGTAATCGCTGTCCTGTGTTTTGCTGAACTCAGCTGCCAGTGTGAGGAAGGAAAACCATGTCATGTCATAGCACAGATGGCTGTTCTGGAGCACTCCATGGGCCCTCAGGGAGTCACCTCAGTGCATTTTCCAGTGTAAAGGCAGGTGAAAGAGACTGGCAAGACCTCAAATGGGAACATAGACAACAGAGCCATATGCAACAAAACTATCACAGAAATTGCTATATTTATTATTCAATATATTACTCATTTCTTTTTCGGGATGATGGTTCTGAGAAGCTAAGCTAACATAAAGTACCCAGTACATACAGAATCAGAAAAGCCAAGTGAAGCAAGTATAGATTCTTTATGTGCTGCTATACGTGATTAACAAGTAGTTCCTGAAAGGGAGATGATACTGCTTGATAAACTAGTATACTAATGGAAAACAGTAGGATGCACAAGATATAGTGCGATACTCTGGGCATTTGATTGGGCTGTAAATCTTGGTCCTTTTCTTTCAAAGCTGTTGCTTAAGCCATCTTTCCCTGCTCCAACCCCACCCCCACCCCCCCCAAAAAAAAAAAAAAAAAAAAAAAAGTGTTTGTCTCCAGTGCGCTTAAAAGATTATGCAGTGTGGTAGGTCTATAGGTTGCAGCATTGTGAATTTTTGAATGGTCCATCCCAGTGTGCAGGAAATCAAGTGAAGCTGATCCTAGAGGAGTGTAGAGACACTGTCAGAACATACAGGGATGGGGTTAGAAAAGTGAGTACCCACTCCGAACTGAATCTGGTGAGAGATGTTAAAGGGCAACAAGAAGGGCTTGTACAGGTATATCAGCAGTAAAATGAAGACAAGGGAAAATGTGTGCACACTGGGGAATGGTGCAGGGAACTTCTTTCATAACATTCTCAGAGACAAGCTGATGAAGTCTGGGTTAAATAACTGGACAGCAAGGTAGACTGAAAACCGGCTGATGAACTACCAGTTCAAACAGTTGTGATCAGCAGTGCAAAGTCCATCTGGAGGCTGGTGACTAGTGGTGTACCTGTCAGGGAACAGCAAGGGCCAGCTGCTCTGAAGGACTCGGAGCTGGGAGCCAAGCACAGTAACACAGCCCCACCAGCCAGGGCACATTTCAGCAGTACCTGGGCAAAGTGACCAGAAGGAGCCTGGGGACAGCAGCTGGGATCAACCAAGAGTCCAGATCATCTGACAGGTTTGTGGTGTTGAGGCAGGTCTGAGATTAAGCTGGGAAGTCAATCCACAGGTCTAGTGATCATGAGGCAAGTGATGAGGCAAGTGGAAGGTCAAACCATGCAGTCAGGCCACAGATGAGGGTTAAGATCAAGAGGATCCATGGCCATGCCCAGCTATGACAGCTGGATACAGCTCCAACATATTTCAGGCAGGAACTCAGTGCCCATATCGGAGGTTAGGTTGAGCTGGCTCCATGTGCAGGGCTGTAGGCTTAAACCCCTGGTGAAGCTCATTAGGGTAATGAAGGCCTATTAATACACACAGGCCTCTGATAGGACCCCAGGGGTCAACACTTGGCTGATTGTGTTTAACATCTTGGTTACTGACCTGAACAAGGGAGGTGATCCTTTCCCTCTACTCAACACTGGTGACACCACACCCGGAGTGCTGGGCTCCTCAGTGCAAGACAGACGTGGACATACTGGAGCAAGGGCTGTGAAGATGATTAAGGGATTAGATCATGTGTCAAATGAGGTGGGGCTGAGAGAGCTGGGGCTGTTCAGCCTGGAGACATTGGGAAGCCACCAGGGCTGGCTGCTTCCTGTGGGATGGGGAGTTCTGGGGGATAACACAGCTGGCAGGGCAGGGGTGCTGCCAGCCCAGGCCCAGCCCTGCAGTACCCCAGCAGGATGAGCAGGGCAGACCCAGAGATCATGGCCTGGTTCAAACAAGAGTCCAGATTGTCAGGCAGGTTCATGGTGATGTGGCAGGTCTGAGGTAAAGCTGGGAAGCCAGTCCACAGGTGGATCAACAGAGTCCGTAGCTGGGCACAGGAACAACTGGAGTGAGCTGGAGACCAGTACTCCTCTCACATAGCTCAAGCATGACCTGAAGCCCCCTGGGCTGAGCTGAAATGGGGCTCCTGGGCCCATGGGCAGGGTGTGTGGGGAGGCCCCAGGTGATGCTGGTCAGGGTCACTAAGTAAGGCCTGTGGATGCCTTCAAGGCCCTGGCAGGAGAAGAGCCTGCTCTGTGTGTGTGTGTACGTGTGAATCTTATCAATGTGCATAAATAGGCTAATGCATTAGTCAGGCCAACCAGAGCAGTGAGAAATGTTCCTTAGCTGGCTCCCAAGATGAGAACCAGAAAACCAATCTCCCCAAGTGTGTGTATACTGATACACACAATCTGGGGGAAAAAACAGGAGGAACTGGAGCTCCATGCCCAGTGGGAGAGTTATGATATCATATGAATAACTGAAACATGGTCAGACAAATCACATGACTGTAGGATTGCCATGAATGGCTATTTGTAAAAACAGGCAAGAAAGAGAAGGAGTTGCACTCTATTTTAAGGAGAACTTTGACTGCAGAGATTTCAACTACAGCAAATGTGGAAGCCCTATCAAATGCCTCTTGGGTGAAGTTCAGAGGGGTCATGTCCAAAGGGTATCTTACAGAAGGCATCTGCTACCAATGTCCAAAACAAGACAATGAGGCCAATGAAGCAATACTTGGGTCACTTCAACAAGCATTGGGTCAACAAACAAACCCTAGTTCTTACAGGTAACTTAAACTACCAAGACGTTTGTTGGAAGAACAATACAGTAGCTCACATGAACATGACATGTTCATGTCATCCACCAAGTTCTTGGAATGTGTAGAGAACTGCTGCCTCATACAAATGTTAGATGTGCCAACCAGGAGTGAGGCACTACAGGAATTGCTACTCACAAACAAAGAAAACTTTTGTTGTTATACCTTGGTTAGTGATAGCCTTGGCTGCAGTGATTACAATATTTTGGAGTTTGGGATCCTGCAGAGCATACCAAAGGTTACTACTTTGACAAAGGGTTTAGATTTCAGAAAAGCAAACTTCAGCTCACTCAGAGCTCAGTTGGGGTTCTGTGGGAGGCATCTGTGAAGGATAAAGGAGCTAGCAAGTACTGGGAGGTTTTTCAAGAATGCTTTCCTCAAAGCACAGAAACATTTCGTCCCCTTTAAAGGTAAGGGAAGTAGGTGGAGCAGGAGACCCCCTTGATTTAGCTATGAGCTTCTGAGTCTGCTCAAAGCCAGAAGAGAACATAGCAGAGATGGAAAAGCAGATGAATACCCATGGAGAACTACAAGGGCATTGCCAGGGTGTGCAAAGTTGTAGTTAGAAAAGCAAAAGCTCAGCTTGAATTGAAATTAGCCATAGATGTCAAAAACTACAAGAGTGTTCTTCAGGTATGTAAACAACAAGCAGAAACAGAAGAAAAATATCAGCCTGCTGTTAAACAGGAGGCATCAATTAGTCACCAACAACCATGAAAAGTCCCAGAAGACTGGAAAAAGGCTAATGTCACCCCCATCTACAAAAAGGGGTTAAAGGAGGATCCAGGAAATTGTAGGCCCATTGGTCTTACTTCAGTCCCTGGGAAAGTTTTGGAATGAATCCTCCTGGGGGCTATCATAAGTCAAATGAAGCATGTGATTGGAAAAAAAAAAAGCCAGCATGGATTCACAAAGTTGACTCAGCTCTGAGCAGGGGGCTAGATCTCCAGAGGTCCCTTTAAGGCTCAACTGATCTGTACTTGTTAATAGCAAGTAGAATCTAATTTCTCATTTTGCAGCAGAGCATACAGGGGTTAGACAAGGTCACTTTTGGAAGGGTAAAAATGAAACGGTTTCCAGGTTATTTCTGTTAAACAGGGAGGGTTCAGGGTCTGTCCAAGCTGTTTTTCTTCTCTGGCAAAATACAGTGAGTGAACAGGAGGTCAGAGGTAGGTACCTGCTATCAAGCAGGGTGTTGTGTTCAGTGCAATATAGCTGTACATGTTTGTGTGTCTGTGTGCAAAGTACTAAACCTCCATCAGGCAAATACTCGCATGAAGTAAGGGGAGTAATGTACAAAAAACAAAGCACAACAAAGTATTATACATGATACAGTGGTGGGGATTACTGCCCAACAAATGGCTTCTGTGGCTAGTGTGGACAGGAGTAGAGACTGTACATGATTGTGCAAGGCAGCTGGCTGATTCTTCATTGACTACCAGTGTGCTGGTTGTGCTCTACCTCTGAGCTTCTCTGAAGTATATATGCTACACTGCAGAGAGCAGAATGGCACATTTTGAGCCACCTTCGTCTTTCAGACCCTCTTATTTGCACACATATATAGCCATATTCTATGTCTATACTACTGCATATTACATAGAGATTAATCACTTACCTGGGTGTTCTCCCTGTTATAGGGTGTGCTGGATGCTGGGGTCAGCCCAGCTGCTCTTCTGAATTGTGTGGAATCAATAATGCTAGCTAGGAACAAGAGCACCTGGCTTTTGATGTTTTTTCCACTACAAGCTGGAGATTTATTTTTCAATTACTGCAGTGTTCATATTATCAAGAAATGTTCCCCACCCCTGGCATTTTAGCAGATTCAGGTTTTGATAACACTCCATAGTTAAGAGTTCCAAGCACGGCATTTCATATATTGAAGTAAAGGGCAGTGGATTAACCTTTAAATGTGCATGTGCGCTTTTCTGAAGTGCTTGTTTCTGCTGAGATGTTTTGACATACTATGTAATTTTTTCTCCCCATTGCTTGTATTAACAACAGCATATATCAAGATGTGTAGAATGAGACCTGTTCTGCTTTGTCTGATCCTAGTTGTATGATTGGGTTAATTGACTTTGGCTATCTCAGCAATGAATCCAGGTTAGGATAATAAGTAAGTTCTTTGCTTAGGTCACAGATGAGTACTTAGAAGGTATTTGGTATTTGCCATGCATCTGTTTCCATCAGCGTTGCTTGTCATGAGAGGCTTCTACATCCCTGTAAAGCATGACTGAAGATGACATCCAACTGGCCTAATTACATAGAGTGTTTTATATTACAGTCTTGGCTGAACCATTTTAATTTTTACAGATGCTAGCAGTTTAGATTTTTGATTAAATGATTAATTAGAAGCACCAGTAACAGTGCCCCAGAAAGAGTTTTGAACTGAAACATTGCCTTGACAGTACATATAGATACACTCAAAGGTTCGTTTTTCTTGTGGTGTGCTTCTAGTATTGTTGCAGAGTTCCTGTATGTTGGCCAGGTTTCATGCATTCAGAAATTATGAGGCCAGAACAAAACAATCAACCAGTCTGGCCTCCTGAATAACATGGGCTGTAAACCACCCCTAGCTATTTTATTTAACTTATGTCTACTTTTCAGAAAAGAGTGCTGGTTTGTGTTAAAAATCGACAGCTAAGAACAGTCTACCCCAACTTTTCCTGAACTGCCCTAGGAACAGTTAAAAATTTGCACCTCTCTTCTCATCTGAATTTCCTGAAAACTAGTTATCAGCCAGGAAATGTATGTTATTACCATGCTACATTCAAGAGTCCATCATTAATACTGTCATGGTGTGTTGTTTTTTTGTTGTTTTTTTTTTTTTTAATATCTGCATGCTTAGGGTTGATATCATTTAGCTATCTAAAACTTAAGCATTTAACCTAAGTTAGAAATTTGACCTCCCTCAAATGAGAAAGATGGGCACTACTTGGAATTGTTTCATTCCACTTGTCTGGGGGTGGTTTGACTCCATGCAGAGGCACATCCCTTTCTAGGTATTGCACAGTGAACCTCAGTTTTGACGTCTGCATCCTAGGAATAAATTAAGCTTTTTGGTCACAAAATTACACATGGACAGACATTATTCTCTATGATCCTGTAGTCTTTTTTTAGAGATGTGGCTTTTAAAGACATTTTTCTCTATTCTGTAGGCTGTTTTCCTGTTGTCTTAGCATAGCTTTTACTCCTTGTTTTTTACATGTGTATCTTCATATTTAGTCATATCAAAACAGATATTATTTGATTGCACCAAGGTTTGTAGCAACGGCTATCCTTTTCAGTGTTTAACATTTCTCCTACCTTTACTCTGTCTGCAATCTTTATCCAATATTATTTTATGTTTTTTCCAGGCAGCAGCAGCAAGATATGTCAATTGGTGTAGGACCAAGAACTGATGCATGCATAGCCCCATTAGGACTGATGTAGCATTAATTTGCAGGTGATTTGCTGGTTCAGTGACATTTATGATAAATGCTGAAGAGTGGGATGTTTGTTCATAATAGCTGGTTAAAAATGCATTCCAGTAATCAAGTATTTATAATGAGCTGAAGACCGTAGACTTCGTTTCAGAATGAGATTTTCACATTTCTAGCAAAGGGAACCTTTAAATAACAGTCTTAAGTCAATCTCTGCATGAAGGTTTTAAATCAGCCTGAGAGCTGCAGCCCCTTCCCTTGCTGGGAATAAGCATTTCCCTTAAGAACCTGAGCAAGTTTCATTTAGAGGGAAGAGTCATCATTTCGGAGGATAAGGAAGAGGGATCAGTCATAGGTCTTCTGAGCTTTTTGTAGTCAGTGAAGCTGCTGGACTCTTTGTTCCTGTTAGCGCTGCAATATTCTGCTTCCCTTCATCTCCATCTTTGCATAGTTGAAGTACCAGGAAAAGCACTGGCTGCAGGCTCATGGGAGAGCAGGCTGGTGCCAGAGTGAGAAAGGTAAATGTCCAAACTGCTAGAATGTCTTCCTTCCATTTTAGCTTCTAACTTCCGTGGTTTATTTTTCCAGAGCACCTTCTTCACATAAGCTGTTCAATAAAGTTTAGATTAAAACTTCGATTTAATTTGGGGCAGGATCACACTGGCATAACTTCAGAGCACTGCAGATTCTGGTCCTCTGTTTTCAATAACCTAAGTTCCCAAACACCTTTGAAACTTCCCCATATGTTATATTACAGAAAATATTTTCCAGCCAATTTACAAACAGCTAGCTTTACAATAGAACCTTCCCAAGTCAACACAGACAAAAGAAGAGATGAAAAGTAACAGGCGACCATTCCTTGTAGTCAGAGGACAAAGTGGTGATTGCTGACATGTGAGATGGATTTCTTTCTCCTATTAACTGTAAACCTGCTCACTGCTCAGGCTTCTAGACCAAGGCAGATTTCAGATCTTTTCCTACATTAATTCATCTTAAATTTTTGCATCCTCTCAAATGAACTCTAAAATCTGATGTTTTGGTGAGATGTCCCTGTGACTGGAGCTGTTGTCAGAGGTGCAGTCTCATAGGGCGAGCTGCAAAGCTCCTTTCTCTGCTGTGTGCCTACAAACCGACACAGATGTGCATGTTCTTGATGCCATCCTACCTGTGAAGCCAGGTGAGGGACTCTTAAGAGGTGTCTGTGCCTTTAATACAACTGTTCACGATGAAATGAGCTTGAACATAAATGTACATGTGTGATCAGCCCACAACTTTGCAGAACTGGCTTTGAATAAATTTCCGTTGAGCAGTGTAGAGGTGCACTCTAAGATATGAATCATTCTTATGTTCCTTCTTACTACTTTCTATTTTCAGGCTAACCTTTGTTGTTGGGATATGGGTACTATGCTTTGGTTTATATAAAGGCATTTTTGTAACCAAGACAATGAACCTTATCTGGTTGCTTGCACTTCTCTGTTCTCAAGAAAATTTATTTGGAATCTCTTCTAAGAGGAATGAAAATCTCTACATGTGATAATAGGTGTGAGAAAAAACTTTTATATTTGGCAAAATCTGCTATGTATTTAGTTCACAATTGCTATATCCATGTCTGTGTCTGTGATTATTGCTGTTGTTATGTGGTGGTGTTTTGAACTATGTTGACATACTGTCTGTCATACTGATGGTCCCAGATAAAGGCTTGGACAGTGTGTTATACTAGGCTTTGTGCACACCCTGACAAAAAGACTGTCTTCTCCCAAAAAAGACAAATAGCTGAGCTGACAAATAAACAGCAACTTAGGATGCCCTAGGAAATTGGTTTAACTAATGTTAGTATGCAACAAAACACCTTATTCCTGCATTTTCACTCCAAAATGTTCATGGTGTTCTGAGATTTGCTTTTGCATTTCAGGATTAGGGAGCTGAGTGTAAGCTGACTGTGATTTTTGCATCTGTAAACCTAGCTGGATAGTGCTGGGGAGCTAAGCATGTCTAGCTCTTCTGTCTTTTGAAAGGTTCAAATGGCAGGAAACTCATCCTCTTTAAAGAAGTTGCTTCCACTGTTTTATGATGTCTTGGTGGATGAAGGAGTGTATAATCACAGAAAGCAAAGTATCCAGATTTGGCCAGCTATTCAACCAGGCCATATGGAGAACTTTGAAAAGGCAGCTTTCATCTTCTACTGCTCAGGACTTTTTTCAAATAAGAAAAAAATGGAAGCAAATGTAAAGGAAGCATAAATGTGCTGCTTCATTTTATGCATTGCAAAGAATGCTTTTACCTGATTATATCACATAGTTATTATTTGCTCTAGCAATGTGGTTTTGGTTCAAAATGTAAAAGGTTTCTATAGGTAAAGTACAAATATTGTGCATCTTTTTCTCTCCTTTTATTTTTTTCCCTCCTTTAATTGGCAAATGGATAATGGTAAAGAATCTGAAAATGGTAACTGAAGTAACTCCTAAATAAATGCAAACGAAATAATACAAATATTGGAGGGTAGCTCCTCTTTTCTGTTCTACAATATGAAGACATTCAAAAGACTCCATAAGAACTATTTTTCTCTCCATGGTGAAGTAGTAAAGATTGCTTTAATTCTGTATCATTCCTCAGTAGTTATTTTCAAATATGCCAGTTTTAATATGAAGAAAGCATTGCTAGAGCTGGTAGGGATATGCTTGGTGTTTGCTTCATGCATAGGGGTGCTGTGCTTCTTTGTGTTTCACTTATCCCCTGCTTTTTGTTTTCTGCTTTAATTTTGCAAGAAATCAGAACAATGAAATACTGAGGACTCCTCCCACCCCACAGGAGTAAAGGGAGTAAAGTGTATCACTCTATATACTTGTGCCAGTGACAGACAATGACAGTGTCTTGAGTTGGTTACTGGCAAATTGCACTGACTGAGCTGCATAATAAGAGAGATATTTTTAAGAAGTGTTTTTTTTAGAAGAATATGCATTTTCAATTTGCCAGCATGGATAGTGTCCATTGAGTTTTTACTACATAGTTTAATACATTGAATTTGAGTTGGTGGCAGTAAACAAAAAAAAATCTGTGTTGTGTCTGTTTTGATCCAGCTCCATGAGCTGCCAACTGTATTGACTGAAGGGAAAAAATGCAAAGAGTCTTAGGGCAAAATTCCATATCCCTTGTCATAGTCACTCTGTGCCAGACAGAGACAAGTTTATGCAACCCCAGAGTTGTTCAATATATAGCGATTTTTCAAGACTATAAAGATGGTGTTAGGTTTGCTCTGATTTTTTAAAGCTCTGCAGACCTGTCACAGTAGTTGGGAGGCAGCTAACAGTAACTACAGCACAGTTGTGTGCAGGTGAGAAGATTCAGTTACAGCTGTGGAGATTAAAGAAGCTGCACACCCTTTGCCTTAGCCTACTGTGTGAGGAGGGATAAGGGCTCTTATGGGGGCTCTGGTGCAGCCACGAATCAATCCCTTTACATGTCAGGAATTCCTCTTGTGGTTGTCTACATTGATTTTTAAATCATATAACCCCAGCTCAGGCTTGAAATAATCAAACCTAAGTGTCTTGAAAAAATCTTGGTAAGTTTTGCTTAGGGCTTCTTTATTAATTGCTGAGAGATTTTGTAGCTTTGGATCAGGTAGGGAGAATTTGAGTTCAGTGAGTAAGAAAGCTGTAAAATGGAGTGTGATGCTATTATTTCTGTATTGTGCTACTCTCAGAGTAGATTTCAGGTCTTTTTACACTTGAGAAGCACTGAGCATCCCAGGTGATGTTAGGACTATACATTTGGTTTGCAGTTTAGGGCTGGCAAGAGAAGGATTATACCATCTGGTCTTAAGAAGTGCTTAGCATCTCCAGCAAGACATTGGATAAACTCCAGTGAAAGTCACTGGAGAATGATGCTGCTTAGCATCTCTACAGAATTGCCCGTTGCATGTGATCTAGTGTGCATATAATATGAATGTTATCTGTTGTCTTATCTAGACTTCTCAGCATTGCCAGAACACACATGCCGCCCCACGTGTGCTGGCTACAGTGAATGCTAGAATAGTGAGGTCAAACCCAGTTTTACCTCCTAGACTTTCAGAGGTAAGCAGAGATTACACAACATAATGATACATGCCCCAGTTGCTGGTCTTATTATTCCCAGTGCTGTTGAAATATTTCATTAGTACTTGAGCAGTTTAACAAACTCCCCATTGTAGAAACAGTGTCATGTGCATTTTTTTGCTTATTCTTTCTTCTGCAGATGGGCAACTTGGTTCAAGGTTATTAAAACTGTAACACTGTCTGGTAAGCACTGCTGATCAGATAATGCAAAAGCAGTCTTACGTTTCTTACTTTACATTTGTCTTTTTTTAACTCATAATCATTAAACTAAGTGAACTGGTTATGAGTTTTAAGATTGTATGGAAGAAAAATTATCTGAGCCCCCAAATTATCCTTCAGAACAAACTCTCAAAACCAATTCTAGAATTTGAGGGATTTTTCTGCTACAGTTGTGAAAACAGCAGAGGTGACTCTTAGTGGCACTATAGTATGCTTTACGGTACCTTGTGACATGGGGAAAGGATCAGCAAGCCGTCAATTATACTAAAACATCATCTAACACAAAAATTTTTGAACAAACAAGTTTTATATATGAAGGTGGCTGAATAACTCACTCTGTCTAACATTTGTTAGACTGTCAAAACAAGCAACATGCAGATAGTTTTAATAGCGTCCAATCACAGAGATCATATGAAGATCCACTTGCAGGAGTCTGGGTTGCTATTTGTGTTTTTGCCATATGATTTTTTTTTTCCTTTTTGCATTTTGCTTTGATGAATTTATTTTCATTAGCAGCAATAAATTATTCGATGATGAAAATTGGATTGGAAGAGTGGACTAGTACAAGGCTTGAGAGAAATGATAGAAAGAGTAGCCACTGTAAATTGTGAAATGTACCTCTGGAAAAAACTCAAAAATTTATTATTTATAGGCAGATATATTGCTTGATATGTGGCATTCTTTGTTCAGTGTAAGTATTGCCTCGGTGCCCTAACGTGTTGTTATGGGACACTGTGATTTTGCAGATGTCATCTGTTAGCCAAGATGAGCAAGTGAGATCTTAACCTCTAGTGATCAGAAATCATCTCATGGTGTTTTTCACAAGAAAAGAGATCATACCAATTCCAGCTGGGCCTAATCCACTTACCCAAATCATCCTGCGAATTGAATTATGCATGTTCTTCATTGCTTTCTGCTATAAAATTTTGTTGCTAAACACCATCATTTCATTGTTGAGTAATACAAGCTCCATGAATGGTTTGTTGTAATTTGTATAGAGCAGAACAGAAAGTAGTGCCTAGTCATTGCATAGCCACAACTATTGTTGTAATTAAAATGTTGCTATGCTGACTACCAAAAGGTTCACAGAAAGTAGAAAGGAAAAAATGAGATGTTTTGCTTTATGTCAAACTTAGAAAAATACTTGTGTTCTGGGAGAGTTTTTCATATGTCTTGTATCTTATTCCAAGTTTTAGGGTAAACAGGAAGTTGCAGCTCAACGTTTCAGAACCTCATTATATCTGAAGAGATGCTGAGCTTGGCGGGGTGAATAGAAGGCATTTAGATAGTCAAGCAGAAATACAGATTAACTGTCCCTTAGTTATTTTATCTGTGGGTGGTATTGGCAGAATACTGGAGCAAAGAGAAGGTTGCAGTGCTAACTGATTTGAAAAGGTTTTTTTCAGAGTGATAATACATAGTGGTATAATTAATGGTAATACAGAGGAGGAAGCTGCTCCTCTGAAAGTTTAATGCTTTATAAATTTGCCAATTCAAAAAGAAAAACAACAAATAAACCTCCACATGCATATACTATTTCTGCAATAGGATAACTGATGGGTGACCCTGGAGAAGAATAATATTGTTTGTTTATAGAATGGATCCTGAAGTTGTTGTCTTTATAGTTGAATTAACTTACTTTTTCCCTTTAAATATTTTTTGTGTCTTTTCTGGATTCTTTTATAAGCCTGTGATTCACAGCTATCTAGTTATCACAGCTAATCATCTTTGATTTGTTTTATTGTTTTGTCTACTGAGAGCATTCAATGTTTCTGCAAGAGACATAAAAAATTTCATTTTGGCTCTTGGTGGACCCATCTGTGAATTTTAATTCTGATTCTGAACCTGAATCATTTTTCTTTATTCTTGCATAACTCTATAGTAGATTTGAGCAAAAAGCCACCTGAGAAATCATCTCTTGTGTTTCCTCAGATTCATATGTGAGTCATTTCTATGGTGTTAACTTTTCCTTTGGAATGAGCAGTCCAGGAGCATAGTATTTGTTATGGGGGTGATCTGCACAAGAGACCAATTGGTACCAGCAGGCGAATAGTGCACAGGATTATTGTGTACAGCATACTCACCCACTGTACTCTGGTCCCTGAGGATAATCAACATATTTTAACTCCCACTGTATGGAACTGGATGGCTTTTAGATGCAGTGGATAATCCCCTGGCTGGTGCAGGGAGATGCATGTTTCTCAGTGGCACAAAAGATCCTTCTACCAGAGAATAATCTCAGACGGAGATGGTGTTGCTTCTACCACTACATTTTACCTGGGGAACACGAAAACTGGGAACAGCTGCAAGTGGGATGTTATGCATTAATGTATTCTCTCACTCACTTTCCTCTCTCCTGCTGTTTTCTTGATGATCTGTGTTGAGTGTTGACAGTGGGATAGTTGCAGTTGTTCTCCACGGCTACCGCTTGCCCACAAATAAACTTTGTACTGTTAGTAATTATGAGATTTTTCCTGCTTATGGTAATAGGCTTCAGTCCCAGTGCATCCTGCTCTAAAAGCAGGAGTTTCTTTTCTGCTTGCTTGGGCTATGTAGCAGAGGAGAAGAAACCAAAGAAGCTTGCTTATATGGTGGTTCATACATGTGTTTGTGTGGTGCTGTTCTTAAGCTAATATGCTTTGTTTCTCACTAGGAGGACTTTGTAGTCCAAGCAGTTTTAAATTCTATTTACTTGAATATGTTCTGAAAACAGAAGAAACCTAGCGACCAGATCTATGTTTGAGTTTGTCTGTTCAGAGTTTATCTACAGCGTGTACCTGCAGAGGTGTGACCACAATACACAGTGAGCTTGAAGCCTGTGGGTGGGACACAGAGAAAGGTGTGCTTGTAGATGTACGCTCACGTCAGCTGATGGGATCTCAGTGACACTGCTTCATGTAGCTTGCCTACCATGAAGGCTAAAGCTACGTGTCTGGCTAGATGCATCTTTAAGTGCCTTGCCTCATTAGGGTTAATATCAAATGAGCAAGCTGCTTGCCTCAGCTTTCCTATCTGTAAGTTGCTGCTTGGGATACCTGCTTTCTTACCTCTCGTATCATGTGTTAAACGTTCAGTATGCACTAGTCTCAAAATGTGTCGAATAAAAAAGGTAACAGACTGGTTAAATGAATACTTGTATAGCATTGCTGTGTCACTTTTGGGCAGCTGTGTCTCCCCTCTGTATTTGGTTTCTCAAGGATTACAAGAAATTAATTGCCTTTATATTTGCATTTGACTTGCTGTGTCTTAAAATGAATGAAATATGACTTATATACCTCTTCAGTGAAATATTCAGTGCATCTCATCTTGTTGCTGCAGCAATCACTGAAAAGAAGAGGGAGCAAAGACCTGCCAAAATCAGAAAAAAAGTCACAGCAGACACCAACAGAGGTATGTTGCAGTGACTGTAGCTTGCATTCTCATGTGGAGGCTTCAGGGACGCTATGGAAATGATGTACATGATTTGTAGATTCGCACTTTGCCTTCTTGTTTGCTTTGCACTTTGTTTTTCTCTATGCTTTAAAACAGAGAGCTCTTACCCCACATCTGCCATCAGACAACACTATGTCAAGGACCACCTAAAAAACTGCTGGTGCTGCAATAGAACCCACCAGCTTTTGTGCATCCTATATTTTAGGCAAAATAAGTAAATGGGAGCACCAGTGAAACAAGCTTATAGGCGCTTTGATTGCTGACCTCAGGATTTTTGAATACTGTAAGGTCTATTACAGCATTGCAAACCTAGAAAAGGTAAGGATTTTTTTACAAGCCCCATGCCCCTCCACAATGTATTTTCTGGGGACTGTGCAAAATTTAGTCACAAGAAAAATAGTTTTTCCCCCCTCTTTTAAGCATTTATCTCTCTCTTTCATTTATTGATCAGTGAAAAAATGATTGCAGGAAAATCTCTTAGCATCTAAAGCTATGTACCTGTGATTGTTAATCTTGCAATTTAAGACCATCCACTGGAGGTCTCCTGTTTTACATCAAGTTTCTTCAAATTTTACTTTTTGCTTTTTCTAAGGAGGACAATGAAGACCTGAAATGTCAGCTACAGTTTGTCAAAGAAGAAGCAGCCTTGATGAGGAAGAAAATGGCTAAAATCGATAAAGAGAAAGACAGATTTGAACATGAGCTGCAAAAATACAGGTCGTTTTATGGAGATTTGGACAGTCCCTTGCCAAAAGGTGAAGCAGGTGGGCCACCTACCACAAGAGAAGCTGAACTCAAGCTTCGATTGAGACTTGTGGAGGAGGAAGCTAACATTCTCGGGAGGAAAATAGTGGAGCTAGAAGTAGAAAACAGAGGACTGAAAGCAGAGCTTGATGATTTAAGAGGCGATGATTTCTCAGGGACTGCTAACCCACTCCTGGGAGAGCAGAGTGAATCCCTGTCAGAATTACGACAGCATTTGCAGCTAGTAGAAGATGAAACAGAATTGCTGAGGAGAAATCTAGCCGATTTGGAAGAACAAAACAAGCGTGTAACAGCTGAACTGAACAAATACAAGTACAAATCTGGGGCCCATGAGAGCTCTAGGCACCATGACAATGCCAAGACAGAAGCATTACAGGAGGAGCTAAAAGCTGCACGAATGCAGATCAATGAGCTGAGTGGCAAAGTCATGCAACTCCAGTATGAGAACAGAGTCTTAATGTCCAACATGCAACGCTATGACCTGGCCTCTCATCTTGGGATCCGTGGCAGTCCCAGAGACAGTGATGCAGAAAGTGATGCAGGGAAAAAAGAGAGCGATGATGATTCCCGCCCCCCTCACCGCAAAAGGGAAGGCCCCATCGGTGGGGAAAGCGACTCCGAAGAGGTACGCAACATTCGGTGCCTGACACCCACGAGGTCTTTTTATCCAACGCCATCTGGGTGGCAGAAAAGCTTCACTGACAGGCAGCAGATGAAGGACATTCGCTCTGAAGCTGAGCGGCTGGGCAAGACAATAGATCGCTTAATTTCTGACACGAGCACTATCATAACAGAGGCAAGAATTTATGTAGCTAATGGAGACCTCTTTGGACTGATGGATGAGGAAGATGATGGGAGCAGAATACGTGAGCATGAGCTTCTTTACCGGATCAACGCACAGATGAAGGCCTTCAGGAAAGAGCTCCAGGCTTTCATCGACAGACTTGAAGTTCCAAAGTCTTCGGACGATCGAAGTGCAGATGAACCTTTGTCAGTGAGTCAGGTAGACTTTTACTTATTACGGCCTACAGGTAAAAAGGCTCTGCCAAGTGAATTAAACCTCAAATTTGATGTATGGCACATGAAAATTCTATAGACAGTGAACAAAAATCATTATTTCTTAAATTATTTTAAATCCTCCTTTGGCCATATGAAACTTGTTCTACCAATGGGGCTGTTTGTGAACAGTGAGTAAGTCTGGTCTCCTGGAAATTGAAAGTATTATGGTCTAGGAGGTGGAAGATTTTACTTCTTTCTGGCTTTGTACCTGCATTTGCCAGAGTTGTGCCTTCATCACCAGTAAAGGCGGTGCAGCATTTTTGGCACATAAATGAACGCAATTGTTTTCATAGTGGTTGGGTTCCTGTTAAATGAATAGAAAGAAAATCTTATTGAAATTATAGAGAATATGTCAAACCACATAGAAAAATAAAACATGCAAATCTACTTTATGCAATCACAGAGCCACACACACACAGAGTAGTGTGAATATTGGAATTTCTGTAATTGATTGTATCTTGTTGAAGGCTGCTTACGTGCAGCAGTGACTAGCATCTTTTGTGTAGTCCATTTTTATGCAGAATTGTTCCAGAGGGGTTTTGGGGAGAAAATTCCTTGCTGACTCAAGAT